>NC_067418.1:20164808-20825962 GCF_009764475.1 Pristis pectinata
TGACAACTACTCAAATATGACATTATTTATGTAACACAAACCCCAGTTTTATAACATATTCAGAAACATTTACTGACATAAGATTAAGCCATCTAGAAAACAAATCTGCTTTGTATTATCACTGTATGGTTCCTGAGTTGCTGCTCTTTAGCAACAGCATCCAAATACTTACCTAAAACCTTTGTATTCCGGAGGTAGAAAGTACGTTGGTAGATCAGCTGCAGTGGGAAGAGTAGGATAAGTGCGCATACAATCCAGTCTTTTAGGCCATAACACATCCTGCCAGCATAAACAACGCACAAATACTGCATTATTTAATGTGGCGTTTGCTTTGTAATTTCATCTACTTCTATTGAAATCAAATTTTTTTTCTATTGAATGTCTATATCGAAGAAAAATATCTGAACTCTAGGTTCTATCATTTCTGTACAAAGTGAAAGCCTACAAGAGGAAATGTTCTCTGAAATGGGGAGAGGTGGGGGAGAAACAAGAGTGTACACACAACTTCCTAACATAAGCTTGACTATTCTGTAATAGGCTGCATTAAGGTATCCCAGTGTAAGCTGGGGAAGACCCTCTTTTTAACTGCCTTTTTCTTCTGTGAATGCAATAAGAAAAATATTAAAACGAAATCTGCTGCACAACAAACAAATCAGAAATACTGAAAATGCCCTTTTATTCTGTACAGCAGTGTGCTTGAAAGCAGTTCCCTTCCTTGAAGTTCATAAAAAAGACCATGATGAGTCATTTGTGTTGATTATACCAAAGCAGAATACTATATATCAAAAGGAAAGTAGACTCACTGCCATTGTATGCCAAGCCTCATGAGCTTGGAGCCAAAACAATTTCTACATGTATTCCTTTCAGGTCTTCATTTTTTTTTAAATGTATAAAAGGTAACTTTATCTGTGGCTTTGACAATAAACAGTAACATCTGCATCAGATTAGAAAAAGTAGTTCAGATTTCAGTGGGAAAGAATAAAAAGTAAAAGGTGTTTACTTGAATTGATGCAAAACAAAATTTAAAATGGATTACAAATTAGTAAAATATTGAAATAAAAATATAGTACAGAAATACATTTTTGGTTAAGCATATTGTTCCTTCAAAAGAAGTATGCCATGGATAAAAGTACCTGACATAAGGAGAAAGGTAAAACATGACCATTTCAACAGTGCCATGCTTCCCCCACCTCCACTCACACTATAATTTGAGAGATCCTTTCCCCATACGTTCAGCACAGATCGACTTGCTGGTGGTGATGGATACTGATGCTTGAGGCTGCTCCACGTCACGTTTGTTGCAAATCTCATCTCAACAGGCATCATGTTAGAGGTAGAACTATCGTCACCAAACTAAAAGAAGAAATACATATTCTTTTACTGTTTATTTAAAAACAAAAATATTGAGCTAATGCAATGTTCCAAAATTCGAAATTAATGTAATAACTGAATGGTCCAATTAAGTTCCTCCACTGATAACTCAAATTCAGATAAGTTTTCTGGAAAAGGTGCCAAGTGAGAGCTTTTCAAAAGTGAAAAAAATAAAGGAAAGTTTGTTGGAGAATCAACTCATGTCAATTGGAATCAGGACCAAATAAGATGGGAAAGCTATTGGAATGAGAATCTAACCTGTGTCCTGATTAGGGATTTATGCATACTATGAGTGATGCAAAGTGAAGAGGAATTAATTCACAAATCACTGAAAAAGAAACTAAACCTGTATGCAAATAAAATGATCACCATTAAGTTTTGGTCACTGTGTATGAATTAAAAAACGAAGCCTGACCATGACAATGCTACTAAATGCTTTTCATGGGCACAAACCATAAACGGTTAATGAGATCCATAAACTGAATTTTAAATGTCTAATTTCAAAATATATTATTTTATTTTAAATGAATTACATCAGTTTAATATCCCATCTAGCAGTATTCACATTTTGAACAGGCAATTTTTGTTTTAGTTGTACATTGCCAAACATCCACCATTAGTAATGTTTAACAAACATTTCAATCTATGTAGTCTATTTGTTTGTTGAAGTCAGTTTAAAAATTAAGTGCAATTAAAACATTACTTCTATGGGTCAAATCTCAAAAATTACAAATTTTGGCGCACAATTATACTAAAACAAAAAAAAACAGCAATGAGCATTGAGGGCATGTTTTTAAGTTACCCTATAGCAGAATTTTCAAATAAACTTTAACACCAGACCAGATAAATAATGGCAAATGACCAAAGCTTTGGCAAAACTGATAGGATTTAAGCATCATTTTAAAGGAAGAAATAGACTGAGGTGGAAAGATTCAGGGAGAGAATTCTAGACATTGGGGCCTTGAAAGCTGAGGCTTAATTAACAATAGTGGAGCAATTAAACCAGGGAACAATCAAACCAGGGAACAATCAAGCATCCAGAATTAGAGGAGCACAGATGTCTTTGGAGGGTTGTATGGCTGGGTGGCAGGGGCGGGAGGGTGCACAATTTAGAGGAGAGATGTTTCTGAAACAAAAAGGATGAGGATTTGTTTTTGAAAAAAAGTGAGGCCTTGCTTATTCAGGATTCAAGGCAAGTCAGCAAACACAGGGATGAAAGATAAACTACATGGTAGGACACATGCCGCAAATGGCTGAATTTAAAGAGTGTGATACAAGCAAAACCAGCCATGAGTGAATTAGAGTAGTCAAGTCCAGAGTAACAAAGAAATTAACAAGCTTCTCAGCACCAGATGAGCTGTAGTTGAGGCATCATGGATTCAAGTGGTATAACAAAGGCAAAAAAAAAAGTGTTCCTGATGGCACCAATACATGCCCTGAAAATCATGTCAGGATCAATACAAGGTTGCAAAAAGTGTGGTTCAATTTCAGGCAATTACCAGGTACAGGCACAGGCACAGAGACAGTAGCTGGGGAACAGAGTTTGCGGTGGAACCAAAGACTATGGCTTCTGTGGTCTCAATATTTACTTGGAGAAAATTACTCTTCATTCTTCTGGATGTCAGAAAAACAATTTGACTACTTGGGAATAATGGAATAGTTGAGAGACGATGGTGAGGTACAATTAACATACATGTAGAAACTGATATTGTTTTCACGTGCTGCTGTATGGATAACACATAGATATAGATGAGAGATGAGCAAAACAAAGGACTGCAGATGCTGGCGTCTAGATGAAAAACATGATGATGTTGGAGGAACTCAAGCAAGCCAGGCAGCATCTGTGAAGAAAAGCAGGTGGTCAAGGTTTCGGGTCAGGATCCTTCTTCAGAATTGAAGATAGGAGAAGGGGAAGCCCAATATATAGAAGGGAAAAGCAGAGCAGTGATAGGTGGACAAAAGAGGGGAGTTAGGGTGGGCACACGGTGGTGATAGGTAGATGCAGGTAAAAGATAGTGATAGGCAGGCGTGGGGGGGAGGGGGGAGAGCAGATCCACCGGGGGATGGGTCAAAGGTAAGGAGAGAGAGGAAACAAAAGGTAGAAAAAAAGAGGCTAGGACCTAGATGAGATGGGGAGAAAGGTTAGAATTGGTGGGGACACCAAAGGTAATAGTAAAGGCATGGAGAGAGGAGTCAATGATTCTCTGGCTAAGAGTTGATGGAAAAAAATTGGAGTCAGACAAATAAAGTCCCATGCAGTTAAAAATCAGTGCAAGGGGGAAGAAGTTGCTGGCGTGGTCAATATTGTCAAAAGCAGTAGACTGGTCTAGATGGATAAGAAGCAAAAGATGATCTTTTACATCACGTGGGATGTAATTAATGACTTTATTAAGAACCATCTTATTAAAGATTCAGAAACCTAATGGATGGAATTCAAATGCAGAGTTTCTGTAAAGACGAGCACAAATATTGGTGGCTACAACACATTCAAGAGGAAAGGGAGACTGGTTATGAGGAAGCAGTTTGTAAGGGTTGCTTTCTTCAGGGGAGGGCAAAATTGATAGTTGATTTGAATAAAGGGAAATGTTTTTGGCAGCATGAATTTTTGTAGAGTGTGTGAAAATTCAAACTGCAGCAATTGCTGGCCATTGTTGAATTAGAGTAATCTCTGGGCTGTGGAGAGTTGTGCAGTTAAACAATGAGAAAGAGAGACAGCATCTTCCATAACATTCAACAGTTGATGAGAGAAACCTTAAGATCCAAGCAGTCTGTCAGCACATGAAGCAGGTGCCCCCACTTCCCAGCAATTGCTCACACCCTGCCAGCCAAGGTGCATCCCTGAGCTCCACACCTCAGCGTTGAGTGGCTGCACTACTCACCTGGTCTGACCAATACCTGTCTTCATATAGCCTCCTGCCACCAAACCATGTGCCACTCATTACAGTGGGGAAGGCAGGAGTTTGCCAGGTTCCCAGTACATCAACACAGTCAATAACACATCCCTGTATATAATATTAGAGTGACCCATTTGGCGCTAATTTCATTAATGTTCTCGTACCTAGAAACACATTCGAAGGACTAAGCAAGGTACTAGTGTAAATTACATCAACTATGTTTTCCTTAAATTGCTCATATTTTTCATTTTATACCTGTACATGTTCAACTGTATCAAATAGGTCTCCTCTGGTGTAGCGCACAGGACGATCCCACTGGCAGTATAAAATTTGCTGTTTGTTAATCCACCGACAAATCTGATGGTTTCCTGGAAAATTAAAACAAAATCTGACCTAATTTGACCAATGAATAACTTTGCTGATATTATGTTTTTGGAGTATCACAGATTTTATTTTATACATTTCATGATCTATATTGCTTATCTGATCGTTTTTAGAAATTAGGCAACTAAGTATTGGCTGCAGGATAATTTATTACATATAATGTAAAAGCCATAATATAAATAGATGTATTCAAATCTCTTCAACAAGAATTTAAAAACTAAATCTGTTTTTGTTGTGGTACTTCATTAACCTCTCTTTATTGTTAATTAGCACAAATGGCATTATAATTTGACACAAGAGATTCTGCAGATGCTGGAATCTGGAGCAACACACACAAAGTGCTGGAGGAACTCAGCAGGCCAGGCAGCATCTATGGAGGGAAATAAACAGTGACGTTTCGGGTTGAGATCCTTCATCAGTCCTGAAAGTCAATTCAAGAATTCAAACTGGTTCTAGACATTTCCATGTTTAAATTTGGCCCCTCCACTAATTCTGAAGTGTTTCCCTCCAAAAGATCAACCTAACTATAGGGAGCTGACAATAATGAAAGTGGCCAAATTGTTTGACAGCTTGTACCTAAAGGCACTTGTCAAGGGAGTCCGAAAGCAAGTTCAGAAAATACATTTTCAGACAGTGTTGAGACAAGGAAACTTCTACCAGCCAGGAGGACAAAGGCAGCAGGTGCAATGGGAACACCACCACCTACACGTCCCCTTCAATTCACCCATCATGCCGATTTGTAAATATATCACCATTCCATCATCACTACTGAATCTAATTACTGGAACTTCCTACAAAAAGGCAGTGAGAAAACACCCTTGCCGGAAGACTGCAGAGCTTCATGATGGTGTTCACCACCACCTTTTCATGGCAATAATTGCTAGTCTTGTCAGTGATGACCACGTTCCAGGAAATGTAGTTCCGTTGTATAAGAAAGGTGGGAGGCAGCATAAAGGAAATTACAGACCTATTAGTCTGACATCAGTGGTGGGAAAATTATTGGAATCTATCCTCAAGGATGGGGTTACGGAATACCTAGAGGCGCAAGGCAAGATAGGTCCTAGCCAACATGGTTTTGTGAAGGGAAGATCCTGCCTGACCAACCTATTGGAGTTTTTTGAAGAAATCACAGGTAGGGTGGATAAGGGAGAGGCGGTAGATGTTGTGTATTTAGACTTTCAAAAGGCCTTTGATAAGGTGCCTCACAAGAGACTGATTAATAAGATGAGAGGTCATGGAATTACGGGTAGGATAACAGAATGGGTGGAGCATTGGCTGGTTGGCAGGAAGCAAAGAGTGGAAATAAAAGGATCTCATTCTGATTGGTTACCTGTTACTAGTGGTGTGCCGCAGGGGTCGGTGTTGGGACCGCTCCTTTTTACCTTGTACATTAACAATTTGGATAATGGAATAAATGGTTTTGTGGCTAAGTTTGCGGATGACACCAAGATAGGTGGAGGAGTAGGGAGTATTGAAGAGATAGGAAGGTTGCAGAGGGACCTAGACAGTTTAGGAGAATGGGCAAGGAAATGGCAGATGAGATTCAATGTTGAGAAATGTGCAGTTGTACACTTTGGAAGCAGAAATAAGCGGGCAAATTATTATCTAGGAGGAGAGAAAATTCAAAGTACGGAAGTACAAAGGGACTTGGGGGTACTCGTGCAGGATACCTTAAAGGTTAACCACCAGGTCGGATCGGTGGTAAAGAAAGCGAATGCTATGTTGGCATTCATTTCGAGAGGTATAGTGTATAAAAGTAAGGAAGTGTTGATGAGGCTCTACGAGGCACTAGTGAGGCCTCATTTGGAATATTGTGCGCAGTTTTGGGCCCCACATCTTAGGAAGAATGTGCTGACGTTGGAGAGGGTTCAGAGGAGATTTACGAGGATGATTCCAGGAATGAAAGGGCTTACTTATGAGGAGCGTTTGTCAGCTCTTGGACTGTACTCACTGGAGTACAGAAGAATGAGAAGGGACCTCATAGCGACATTTAAAATATTGATAGGAAAGGACAGAGTAGATGTGGCTAGGCTGTTTCCCTTGGTGGGTGAGTCCAGGACCAGAGGGCACAACCTTAGAATTAGAGGGTACAGTTTCAAAACAGAGATGAGGAAAAATTTCTTTAGCCAGAGGGTGGTGAATTTGTGGAACTCCTTGCCACGTACAGCAGTGGAGGCCAGATCAGTGGGGGCGTTCAAGGAGGAGATAGATAGATATCTAAATAGTCAGGATATCAAGGGATATGGGGACAATGCTGGAAATTGGGATTAGAATAGGTTTTGTTTTCTTTCCCCCATTCCCCATTTCTTTTTTCCCTTTCCTTGGAGCAGACTCGATGGGCCGAATGGCCTGCTTCTGCTCCCTTGTCTTGTGATCTTGTGAAAGGAATTAAAAACATTCCTCAGAAATATGGCTTGCTCAAATGGATTTGTTGATTGATGGTTTTCTGATAGTGTGCAATTCACAAAAATGTTGCACTATGCAAACATTGATTGAATTTACCTAGCTGAGTCTCTTTAGCCATTTGCGTTTCATGGATTATGTTTCTCAGCAGCTGTTCATCTTGCATGACTTTGTGCTTCTCCAACAATTCCTGCTGCCTCAAATAATTATCATGTTGCCTCTGGTACTCCTTCAGTTCATTTAACGTCCTCTGCAGAGATCTAAATAAATGAAACAATGTAATAGATCTAATATGCAAATGCAAAAAAAGTGTAAATGCAGTAAAGGTGTGAATCACACAAATGTGTGAATTTACTTGTGCTCCATATTAACATTTTAAATTGCATCTTTTTACAAGATTATTTAAACAGGATTGGAAATCGTGCTTCTGCCCTGCAATTTTCACATAAACATCTTTGATGTACAATTGTTAGAAAACAGTAAAAGGTTATTGTCAATTGGAATTAGTTACATGCACTATGGGAAGACAAAAAATACATTTCCATTGAATTCCCCCATAAAAGCAGCAAAAGTGATTGCAGCAAGCCAATGGCAGGAAAGAACATTTCAAAGAGTTAAAAAGCTTCCACAGTTGCCTTTAAAGAAAACTGAATAAATACTTTGAGGAAATAAAGGTCAATGATACAGGATAAGAGAGGCAAATGGATCTAGTGGAGTTTCGGAAGAACAGAAATGCTCATCAGAAGAATGCCTGTTATATTCTATAGTAAGAACAAATTAGTATCCGTACTTCTCCACCATACCATACCTGTGCTGTGCCTCCAATTTTTGCTCCAGCTTCTGCTGACACAGGACAGCATGCTTCCTTTTCATTGCATGTTCAAAGCCAGGCCTTATAAGCAATGCCTGATCATAGCACAGTACCGAATGGTTATATTCTCCCAACATCTAGAAAAGAAAAAAAACAAATTTCAAATTTCATTCACAGTTAATCACAGTTTCAATATTTTAAAAATTCTCAAACACTTGGAAGTACTGTGTATGGTTTTGGTCACTCTGTTATCAGAAAGACGTGGTTAAACTGGAAAGATTTATGAGGATATTGTCAGGACTAGAGGGCCTGAGTTATAGGGGGAGGTTGGCCAGGCTAGGACTTTATTCCTTGGAATGCAGGAGAATGAGGGGCGGCCTTATAGAAATGTTTAAAATTATGAGGGGCATAGATAAGGTGGATGGTAACAGTCTTTTCCACAGGGTAGGGGAGTCCAAAATTAGGAGGCATAGGTTTAGGGTGAGAGGGGAAAGATTTAAAAGGGGCCTGAGGGGCAATTTTTTTCCACACAGAGGGTGGTGAGTATATGGAATGAGCTGCCAGAGGAAGTGGGTGAGGCAGGTGCAATAGCATCATTTAAGAAGCACTTGGATAGGTACATGGAGAGGTGGGGATTGCAGGGATATGGGCAGAATGCAGGAGATTGGGACTAACTGGGTGGACAACATGGTCAGCATGGACTGGTTTGGCCAAAGGGCCTGTATCTGTGCTATGACTCTATGACCTTCTGAAACATTAACACCATTCACCACTGGTATCCCATAGCTGCAATGTGTATTTATGAGATACACCGTAACAACTCTGCAGACCTGCAACTTTTACCTTGTATAAGTCACAAACTGCAAGATCCCACCAAGTCACACACAAATCCCACAGAAATACATCAATATCCTTCATTGCCCTGGAATTCTCTAAGAGTACCTTCACCCGGAGGATTATAGTGATTCACTTTACCAGCTCACCATACTTTCTCGAGGGAATTAAAGGATGGGCAATAAATGCCGGTCTTACCAGAAACACCACGTCGCTTAATGAAAATAAAAAGATCCAGGACACCTGGCTATAGTATATCACGCTTCTCTGGATGGTTCTTGGTACCAAAAGCAATTGAAATTGCTTTTAATTTCTGGATATTGATTACTTCATCACTATTTACTATCCCTCCCTCCATGATTTCAGGTTTGCACCCTCTGCAGGTTCTTCACTTATAGATTTGCTACGTGAACAATCATTAAGCAGACAGTCAAAAATGTTGATTTGACAGCACTTTGTTGTTGTCTTAATGGCATCCAAATCAGAAACTTTTTTGGCCAATAGGTTTTTTCCATATATTTCATAAGCATGATTTTTTATAATTCATTTTTGGGAGATGGGTGCTGTGCAAGGCCTATCCCTAATGGCCTTGAAATAGTGGTGGTAAGCTATTTTACAGCTATTAACTATTTTAGTTATGTGGCTATTTCAGTGCCTTGCAATGGTAATGTCACTAAATGTCAAGGACAGATGGTAAACTCTGATTGAAGATGGTAACTGCTAGCAATTTCGTAGCAAAAATGTTACTTGCCACTTAACAGCCCTTGGCAGAACGTTAAGTAAAAACAGAAATTTCTGTAAAAACTTAGCAGGTCAAATAACATATGTGGAAAGAGAAACAATTAACATTTCAGTTCTGGGACTTCTGGAATTGACAAGGCTGGCTAGGAATATTGTAGTTCCACTTTCTCTGCCACCTAGACCAAAGCGTTTCTGTCTTTCTCAGTTCTGGTAAAGATTCCGGACCTGAATGTCAACTTTCTCTTTCAAGAGATGCTGGTTGACCTGCTGAGTTTTCCCAGACTTTTGTGTTTATATTTCAGATTTCCAGCATCTGTGGTTTTTTTTATTTTTGCTTGCCAGAACATTGTTTAGACCTTGCTGGATGCAGGTGTGGGCTGCTTCATTGCTGAGGACTTTTGAATGGAATTGAACATTGTGCAATCATGCTCACTTCTAATGTTATGATGGAATGGTAGTTAGCGATTGAACAGCTGAAGATGACTAGGCCTCGGGCACTGCCCTGAGGAACTCCTTCAGTGATGACTCTGGGAGTGATGATATGAAGTACAGCGTGAAAGTTATTTATGAGACTCAAGAGTTTGAATTATATTAGGAAGCAATAGTACATATTACTTCCAGTTGTGTTGTTCTGAAAAATATTTGTAGTATTCTATTGTTAGAGGAGGTCGTGTTTGGGTGGGGGGGAGGGGTTGCAGGGGAGATAACAAGGATGGAAAAAATGAACAGGTTGCCTATATTTTTCATTTAAACAAAAGCAACTGATGCCAATCCATGACATCATTTGTGGGACAAAGATTGCCCTATCCTCAATAACAAATTCCTATTTTCAATGTCTAAAAAAAAAGAAATGTAGTCCAACATAAAAGTTACATGTATGGTTTTCTTCATCGATACAATTCAAAGCCATTCAACTCTTAAATGTCTTTCACAACCAGTGTTGCATTCCATCAAACTTTGTAAAGTAACCGTCATGGAAAGTATCCATAGACCAGCACAAAAAAAAATCAGTTGGTATGATAAATTTGAGTTTCTCTCCTAACATTTTGTAGCCTTGTGAACATTACTAACAAAACTTGGCAAACTAAAAAAGAACACCCAACCTTGGTTGGATGAGAATGCAACATTTTTCTTCAGTTCTATTTTCTTGCTTCATTGACTGTTGGCTTCAGTTGCATTATCACATGGCGTACACTAACCAACACCAACCTGCAAAACTAACAAACATGTTCTCTTTCCTTTCATCCTACTTTTTTCATTTTTCTTTGATTAATCAACTTCCAATTGAAACACAACTTAAGTGAACCCATTTGAAAGGACATAAAACCTTGTTTTCCAAATCACTTGTCCCAATTTTTACTGCAGCTGAAAAATGCCAAAGCTCTTTCCATGACTACACCGACCTAAAAAAATCCACTTCAAATGACATAGTACACAAAGCAGTTCAGAATATTTTCTGGCAACACTACAAATAATGATTTGAGTTATGCATAATCAACCAGATTTTGGGTATGAGTACTTCATAATAAACTTTCAAAAGCTATGCACATTTCCAATGAAAATGAAACAAATCCATAAGACAGCAGTAAAATTTCTCTTCCGTCTTGCTTTCATATGAACATTAGACAATAATATAAAGAAAAATGCTGCACAGAACTATTTGAAATGAACAGAAATCAAATTGATAAAGATTTTCCACATACTTACAGCATAAATGTTTCCAAGAGTGTAATGGCTTGTAAGGAAGTCAGTGGATACATCAAGTGCTGCATGAACCAATATGGCTGCATCTGCTGAGAAATGGGCCCGGTGTAAAACATTGGCCAAATTCATCAATGCTATATCTTTATGTTGTCTGTTAAAGAAAATGTACACGAGCAAGTAAATTATTTCAGATGACACACAATATACATAAGAGCAATAAGTGGAATTCAGTTGTCTGTCAACAAATTTTGTCACACAATGCTTTTGAGAATACATATTAAATGCTGCTGCTTGCAATACGTAACTAGAAAATTTCTTAAATATAAAGTCATGGATTATTGCGTCTACTTGCATCAGACGCAAACATAATTTGTTTTGATTGGTCCAATTATGGATTTGTACATTCAGCCATATTTAGAAGTGTACAGTTTTGAAAAACTACTGTGATTGATTTTAGGATTGAGATTTTAGAAGTGTGATGTAGTTCTAGTCACCAGAATGCTGAGGCCAAAATAGATACGTCAGGTTCATGGCAGTACACAAACCTAACACTTTATTCCCTCCAGCAAACAGAAAGCAATGGAGCATTAGACAGTTCCTTGTGCAGCTAATTATGCTATGCATTCTATTACTTTCTGTCAGTTGGTGGGGTGGCAGGAGAAAACACTAAGAATCATAAGCTTGAACACTCGTCATGTCTAACTCAATCTTCTTAAAGCCCTGCCTGATTATGGCAACATTGTGTATCCTTGCATCTCTCTCCTGATAAAGATATGTCCTATATTCTTGACCTGTGGCGCAGAATGCATCTCCCTCCCGCCACAGATAAAACAACTGTTACTAAAATAAGATGCATGTCCCAAAGCTTGAGTACAGAATCAAACTGGGACATCCAATAATTTTTGTTTTTACAAAAAATGGTCCTTCACCATTCTACAGAAAGCAAATGTGGCAAGCAATTAATCATTACATCCCTTGGTTATGTTGGTTGAGGGAGAAATGAAGTTGAAGATAGCAGCATGCAGGTACTATGGCTCTCATTAATAGAACCTTTCCCCCATTTGTCTGGAAGCTTACCGTGGAGAAAAGTGTAGTGCCCGGATAACACATTCTACCACATGGTATGGCTCATTTTTCATCCTCCAGTAAAAGGAAGCCAAGTTATACAGCACCCAAGAAGATGTATTCTAAAAAAGCATTTCAATAATGGAAACAGCATTAAGAGTTGAATTAACAGCAACAGATAAATCTAGACATTTGAAATCTGCCATTTTAATTCTTTGCCTGATTTTACCTTGATTAATGATTAATGTACACCATTGCAAATGATGTAAATGCAATACATGAACAATTAAATGTTTAAGTGTTGTCTACACCAAGACTGCAAAGTTTATAATGTAATGATTTACTGGTACATTCAAATAACAGACTTTAGAATTGCTTTAAGGACTATGGTCATGTTCTATTCAATATAAGTTCAGTATACAACAGAAAGTAATTGACTTCCCACATACTCTTTTTTAAGAAAACTATTTAACAATGTAACTGAAGAGAAACAGTGATAAAATGTTTCATATACACTGTTCATTATGAAACTATGTTTGCAAAACTTCAGTAACATTAAGGAAATTTTAAAAACAAATATTTATTAGATTTTTTTCCTTGGAACATGGCATCAAATACCTAATTTAATTACACTGCTTTAACCACCAATTTTGGCTAATTTGTCAAACATGACACAATCTTCCAACAAAAATTCCATTTCTGGCTGATGAAAATCAATACTATTAGAAGCTGCAGAGGTCAAACCCTGTCCAACTCTTCCCCTTAGGGCCAAAAGATTAATGGAGAAATAACTTAACATTCAATTAGATGTAAAGTGATATGACTAGAGGTGACTGCAGATGTTTGCTGCAATCACAAATCCACAATTGGATTAGTTTTCAAATAATATTTTGGACATATCAGATCAAGGTACTTACTACTTCAACAACTCATTTGTAAGTAAGAAATTAGTAAAAGTATACTGCAATTGCTTTTGTTATTTCAATGGCTTTGCCACATCATACACACAGACATCTGGTTGGGTGCAATTTAGTGAAAAAGTAAACTGTAGATTCTATCATAAAACGGTTCAATCTACTGATTTATAAAGTAATTGCTGCTAAGAAAATGATAATACGGATTTCTTATAAGCAAATAATGCCACCCCCACGTTACGGACAGTTTGTGTTCCTAGAAAGCAGTCCGTATTGTGTTTTTCTGTAATGCAAAGCCGTGTCATCTGTGCATGTCAAGAAATGAGAGTTGAAAAAAAGGTGTTGATTTTATTTATTCCCCCCCCACATAAATTTTGTGAGATTGAATTTTACTTTGCCTCATATTTTTAGGTAGTGACTTATGAATTCTGTAAGGGTGAATTTCCATAACCTGAATGGTCATGTGAGGGTTTCCAGTAGTTTGACAGAATTCTTTGATAATAGAGGGTTAATTAATCACTGAAAAGAACCCATGAGGCAACATTGGCTGAAAAATGGCTAAATGGCCTATTCACACTTTTCAGTTCTTCAGCTCACAGGTGTGTAAGTTACAACAGTTGAAAAAACAGATGCAAGTTCTTTAAGTGCCATGAGGATTTTTGCCTTTTACAAATATTCCACCCAACCCAACACCATGAGTGGATGAATTTCTTCTAAATCTGCCCTCTAATCCTTTTACTGATTATTTTAAACAGAAATGATTTATGAGAATGGTACCATGGGTAAAGTATTTAAGTAGGAAAGGTTGGTTGTTCACCAGAAAATGTTATGATTTGATAGAGCTATTCAAAATCATGAAGAGTATTGGTGACATAATAATGAGAAACAGTGTCCAGAGGGAGTAGAGTCACTAAGCAAAGACAGAGATTTAACGTGCATTATAAGAGAACCAGGGAAAGGGGTATTTTACAATAATGCACTTATGGCTAATCTGATTTCCATTGCATGAAAAGGTGGTGGAAACAGATTCAATAACAACTTTCAAAAGGGAATTGGATTAAAAAAAGGGAATTGAAAAAGATGACAAAGCAATGGGACAAGTACATGGAATATGACTAATTATATAACTCTTTCAATCAGCATAATGAACCACATAGCTGCATTGATCCATGACATCTGGGCACATTACAAGGAACATATGTATACACAGGTCATCTTAAATGATGAACTGTAACCAGCTGATAAAACAAATAGTTAAACAAAGATTAAAATTATACCTTCAGCAAGGCTGCATTAATTCTATGGCCTATTTCTTCAATACTTCTGCCTAATCTTCTTGACAAGCTGATGAAGATTGGATCCTCTTTTGATAATACTGGTGCTGTGAGGTTAATTCGTTCCTGGATACCCTACAAACAAATTTTTCATTTACTACTAGTCACTTTAATTTTCAAATCCCAATCCTGGACGTACCAAATTTTTCACATATTTTCCACGCAAACCTAATCTATACTGTTATATTTAAATAGCTCATACCATTTGCAATAAACCAATAAGGATACAGATGACTTTTTCTTACCCTTTATGAGTATACAACTATAACAGCAACAGTCACTACATATGTATTTTTGGAACAGATGGACTATTAAGTTGATTAGCTCGTGAAGAAGTTTAAAATGTTCTCTGTTGGCATTCAGAACTCCCACATACAATGGAGGCTTACCTAATATCACTGTTACAATCTCTTAAAAATGCTGTACAATGAAAAACAGAATAAATTTATACTTCAAGGGAATAATATATATTATATTCACTAATAACATGGGGCAGTTTAGAAAGATTTCATGTTGGTATCTTACAACCAGCAAAGAGCAGTTTTTAAGTTCTCCAGACTTGGCTGATTTGAACACAAGTCCCAAGAGCGAAAATGGCATTTATCCCAAAAATTTATGTGGAAGAGTACAAGAGGAAAAAAGGGATTAAACACAGTCTCAATAACATTACATAGTTATTTCATATATTCAGATTCTTTTGAAACATAAAATTAAGTTGCCATTAACACATACTTCCTTTCAAGGAACTCTGGTCTTTACAAAGAAAATATGGTTTCAAAGATGCATATAAAAGATTAGTTTAGAAAAACCTGTGTATACAATATAGTTTTACATTTAGATCCAGTAAGTCACTTCATCTTGAATATCTTTTCATCCTTACAATAAATCCAGTCTTCAACTGCTGCCAACATATGCGCAATAAAATTCTTCTTACCTTTTCAGTCTATACTATGTCTTTAGTGAATAACAATTAGATGTTATATTTTATGAAAAATACTACACAAATGCTACTTATTATTTAATTTTGCTTTGGAACTGTCAGGAATTTAAAAATATCCCATCTCTAAAATACTCCATCTGTTTAAAAGAAAAGAACTTACCCTTAAGTGCTGAAAGGCATGAATACTAAATGGAAGCTCCATTACTTTTGTACAATCTGGTGTTTCTAGGTCTGGAGGTGATGGGGTCTTTGCATCAATATACTCTTCAGGGCTAGAAGAATAGAACAATTTATCAAACCACATTTTCAAAAATGCTACAGCAATATATAAAGAAAACCACTGGAAACAAATCAGATTTGAAAATACACACAACTCCTATTTATAAAAAAAAAATTGGCAATACCAGTTCAGCAAATATAGAAATTGACATCTGCAGATAAATTCGCCATTTGTTTAGCAATGATCTACAGGTCCCATGTCCAAAATCTGGCAGAGCAAGACTGACACCATCTCAGATTTTGCAAAGTATATGTTAACTTTAGAATTTATTTTTATATTGACTTACAGGGGATATCTGTGAGCAAGTACGAAAAAAAAATCGAAAGTTTACATGTACATGAATGTCATGACATAAAACACAGGAAATCAAAGAAGTTGGGCAGTCTGGGCTAGGTGGGACCAAAAAGCCTATGCGTTAACTCAAGGTACAAGAACTAGACAGATGTATTACTGTGAACAAAACAGTGGAGCCATTAACTAGTCCAACATGCCACTGAGAAATAGCACTCAATGGAATTACACACAAACATATGAGTTAGCAGAAGGGACAGGCAAATGGGAGACTTTTAAGAGTGTGATATCAAGAGTTCAGGGAGAGCATGTTCCTGTTAGGGTTCAGGGTAAACCTGCTGAGTTTAGGGAACCCTGGTTGACAAGAGATATTGAGGTTCTGGTCAAGAAAAAGGAAGCTTTCATTGGGTTTAGGAAGTCAGGGACAAGTGAATTCCTTGATGATTATAAAAAGATTAAGAATACATTTAAGAGGGAAATCAGGAGGGCAAAGAGAGGGTATGAGACGGATCTTGCAGGCAAGGAAAATCCTAAGAAATTCGATAGATATATTAAATGTGTGACTAGAAAGAGAGTGGATCTCTTTAGAGATCAGCATGGCCACCTATGTCTCAAGCCACAGGAGATGGGTGAGATTTTTAACAAACATTTCTCTTTGGTATTTACTGAGGAGAAAATCATGGTTGCTCAAGAGATAAGGGAAACACGTGGAGATGTTTTGAAGAACATTCATATTACTGGGAAGGAGGTACTTGCAGCCTTACGGCATTTTAAGGTGGATAAATCCCCAGGGCCCGACCGAGTGCATCCTTGGATCTTGTGGGAGGCTAGAGAAGAAATTGCAAAGGCCCTTGGGGAGATATTTTCTTCATCATTAGCCACTGGTGAAGTTCCCGAAGACTGAAAGGTGGCTAATGTCATTCCATTGTTTAAGAAGGGTAGCAAGGACAAGCCAGGGAACTACAGGCTATTCAGACTGACATCAATGGTGGGGAAGTTACTGGAAGGAATTTTGAGGGACAGGATCTACCAGCATTTGGGTAGACAGAGTCTGACTAAGACGATTCAGCACAGCTTTGTGTGTGGGAAGTCGTATTTGATGAATAAGAGGTAACCAAAAAGGTACGAGGGTAGGGCAGTCTTTATTGTCTATTTGGACTTTAGCAAGGCCTTCGACAAGGTCCCGCATGGCAGGCTGGTCCCATGGAATCCAGGGAAAGTTAGTTAGGTGGATTCAAAATTAACTCAGAAGTAGGAAGCAGGGGATGGTGGTTGAAGACCACTTCTCAGAATGGAGGCTGGTGACTAGTGGTGTGCTGCAGGAGTCATTGTTGGAACGCTTGTTATTCGTTATTTATATACTGTAAATGATTTAGATGTGAATGCACAAGGCTTGATTGGTAAGTTTGCGGATGGCACAAAACTAGGTGGTGGTGTTGATAGTGAAGAAGGTTATCGTAGCTTAGAGGGGGATCTTGATCAGTTAGGGATATGGGCCGAGAAGTGGCAAATGGATTTCAATGCAGATAACTCTGAGGTGAAATTTTCAAAATGACATTTTGGAAAGTCAAACTAGTGTAGGATTTAGACTATGAATAGTAGGGCACGAGGGAGTGTAATGAAACAGAAGAACCTAGGAGTACGAGTGCACAGTTCGTTGAAAGCAGCGTCACAGGTAGACAGGGTGATGAAAAAGGCATTTAACAAGCTGGCCTTCATCAGTCAGTGCATTGGACTCCCCCATCCTGGGGAAAAGATTGTTACCATCCACCTTATCTATGCCTCTCATAATGTTAAGCACTTCTATGAGATCAACCCTCATTCTCCTACATTCCAAGGAATAAAGACCTAGCCTAGCCAACTTCTCCCTATAGGAGCTGGGACATTATGTTGCAGTTGTACAAGTCATTGGTAAGGCCGCACTTGGAGTATTGTATACAGTTTTGGTCACACTGTTATAGGAAAGGCGGCTAAACTGGAAAGAATGCAGAAAAGATTCACGAGGATGTTGTCAGGACTAGAGGGCCTGAGTTATAGGGAGAGGTTGACCAGGTTAGGTCTTTATTCCTTGGAATGTAGGAGAATGAGGGTTGACCTTACAGAAGTGTTTAAAATTATGAGAGGCATAGGTAAGGTGGATGGTAACAATCTTTCCCCTAGGGTAGGGGAGTCCAAAACTAGGCGGCATAGGTTTAGAGTGAGAGGGGAAAGATTTAAAAGGGACGAGGAGCTACTATTTCACGCAGAGGGTGGTGAGTACATGGAATGAGCTGCCAGAGGAAGTGGTTGAGGCAGGTACATTAGTATAATTTAAGAAGCACTTGGATAGGTACATCGGGGGGATGGGCTTGGAGGGATATGGGCCGACCGCAGGAAATTAGGACTAGCTGGGTGGACAACGTAGTCAGCATGGACTGGTTGGGCCGAAGGGCCTGTATCTATGCTGTATTGCTCTGTGACTCTATTTGATCTCTTAAGCTGCTTTGTAATTCAGTAAGATCATGGCTGATCTGATTGTAACCATAACTCCATATTATTGCTTATAAACCAACAACCTTTAATCCACATCATGTATGCATCAACTTCTATCTTAAAAACATTCAAAGTCTCTCTTCTTCGAAGGGTGTTGGAAGCAGGGTTCCAATGACCCAGAGTATTCCAAGAGAAAAACATTCATCTGATCCGTCTTATATTGGCGAATCCTTATTTTTAAACAGCAAACCCTAGTCCTAGATTATCCCACCAGAGGAAACATTCTTTTCACATCCCCCCTGTAAAGTCTTCTTAGGATCTTACATCTTTCAATCAAGTCACCTCTTTTTTCCAAATTCCACTGGATACAAGCCTACGACATCCAACATTTCTTCATTACACAACCCACCCATTCCAGCTAACAGTCTTGTAAATCTTCTCCAAACTGTTTCCAACACATTTAGTCTCTTTACTTAAGGAAGGATTTTAAGTGCTCTTGGATCTGGTCTCACCAGAGCCCTTCATACCCGAAATATAACCTCCCTAAATAATTTCTCTTGTAATAAATAATATTCCTTTAGTTTCTGTAATTACTTGCTGTATCTACATACTAGCCTTTTGTGAATCATGCACTGGGACATCTAGATCAGTCTACATCTCAGAGCTCTGCAACTTACTTAAATAACAGTTTTTTTCCCACTTTTCCTGCAAAAGTGCACAATTTCATATTTTCCCATGTTATACTCCATTTGCCAGATCTTTGCCCACTCACTTAAGCTAACTATATCCCTTCAGTCTCCTAATGTCCTCTTCAGAACTTACTTTACTATCCATCTTTGTATCATCTTCAAATTTAGCATAACTTTGATCCCTTCATCCAGGTCATTTATATGAATTGCAAATCTTCAAGCCCAGCACCAATTCCCTGGATGTCAACCAGAAAAAAAAACTCATTTATGCTCACTCCACATTTCCTGCGAGCCAGATAATCTTTTATCCACGCCAGTATATTACCTGCTACATCATGTGCTCCATTTTCTTCAATGACCTTTGAAGCATCAAATGCCATTTGGAATCCAAATACAACACATCCAGTGGTTTCCTTTTATCTACAGAACATGCTGCTTCTTCAAAGAACTCTGATAAATTGGTCAAACATGATTCTCCTTTCATAAAACCATACTGACTTTGCCAGTTACTATGTTTTTAATAATAGCTTCTAAGATTATCCCCATGACAGTTGTTAATGTAACTGACCTATTTTCTGACCCTTTTTGAATAAGTAAGTTACATTTGCTATTTTCCAAACTAATTTAAGGAATTTTGGAAAATTAAAACTAATGGATCAACTATCTCACCAGCCACTTCTTTTTTAGGACCCAAGAATAGGTCTATCAGTACTCAGCCTTTGGACATTGTCCAAATTTTATTTAACTGAATATTTAAATTAATTCAATATTAAATGGAATATTTAAGAACAAATGTCTGGTTTTCAGTCTGCCGGATATTGTACATCCAACCAGCAGTTTAGAAATAGTCCGGTTATGCAATAGAAGCATCAATTTTTTCAACGTGGTGGATGCAGGTTTAAGTACTGTGCTTGACCAATTGGATACCATGTTATATAATTCTTGGGTTCAGCCTTTACAGTCCTAAAATGCTATTAATTCATCACTTCATAGGTTGGAGAGATTGCAGCTTTAACTGGGTTTCTCACTGAGACATAGGAAACTGATGTGACCTTTGAAGTTTATTAAAGTATGAGGGGCATAGATAGGATGGAGAGTCAGAGTCTTCTTTCCAGGGCAGAGAAGCCTAGAATTAGAGAACACAGGTTTAAGATGAGAGGGAAAAAATTTAAAGGAAATCTGAGGGGTAAGTTTTTCCACACAGAGGGTGGTAATTATCTGTAATGAGCTGCCAAAGGAGGTGGTAGAGGCAGATAAAATTACAACATTTAAAAGCTATTTGGGCAGGTACTGAGATAGAAAAGGCGTAGAGGGACACAGGACAGATGCAGGCCACTGGGATTACAGTCAGCATGGATGTGGTGGACTGAATTGGCCCGTCTGAGCTGTAAGGTTCTATGAATAGCACGAATAAATTAGTACTTTCTACATAGCACTTTGAAGAAAAAGAGGTGGGATTTGGTGTCATTCCCAATGCAAGCTCAGCTCTGATGCAAGACCCAACCTTTCCAGTGTTCCTCCCTATCAGGCAACCAATCTAATGGTATCATTGGAAAGGGTGCAGAGGAGATTTACCAGGATGCTGCCTGGTTTGGGAGAGTATGGATTATGAGGAGAGACTAAGGGAGCTAGGGATTTACTCTTTGGAGAGGAGAAGGATGAGGGGAGACATGACAGAGGTATACAAAATATTAAGAGGAATAGATAGAGTAGACAGCCAGCACCTCTTTCCCAGGGCACTAATGCTCAATACAAGAGGGCATGGCTTTAAAGTAATGGGTGGGAAGTTCAAGGGAGATATCAGAGGGAGGTTTTTTACCCAGAGAGTGGTAGGTGCATGGAATGCACTGCTTGGGGTAGTGGGAGGCAGGTACGTTGGTCAAGTTCAAGAGATTGTTAGATGAGCATATGGAGGAATTTAAAATAGGGGGATATGTGAGAGGAAGGGGTTAGTCTTAGGCGTGGTTTAAAGGTCAGCACAACATGGTGGGCCGAAGGGCCTTTATTGCGCTGTACTGTTCTATGGTTCAACCATGAATATAATTGGAATTAATTCTATGGTATCAATCATGAACATAATTGAAATCAATTATGAACATAATTGGACTCAATAAACTAGTATGGCAGAGGGATGGGAACTAGAACACCAGGTCAGCAACTAGAGGGATTGAGAGGAAGGCAGATGTCAGGGCCAGTAAAAACAAAATAATAGACATGATGGGACGGATAGTTTGAAGTGTGTATATTTGAATGCTGGAAGTATTATGGGTAAGGGTGATGAACTTAGTTCCATGTACCGATTAATGCTCTATGATGTTGTGGCTATAAGAGAGACTTGGTTGAGAGAGGGACAAGAATGGGTGCTTAATGTTCCAGGGTTTTGCTCTTTTCAAAAAGATATGGGTAGAACTCAAAAATAAGAAAGGTGCAATCACTCTGATGGGATTATACTACAGACCCCCCCGATAACTACTGAGGAACAGATATGCAGGCAGATTAGAGAAAGGTGTAAAACTAATAGGGTTGTTGTCATGGGGGACTTCCCTAATATAAACTGGGACCTCCTTAGTGTAAGAGGTTTAGATGGGGCAGAATTTGTTAGGTGCATCCAGGAGGGTTTCTTAAATCAATATGTCAATAGTCCAATGAGAGGAGGGGCAGTACTGGACCTGGTGTTGGGCAACGAGCCTGGCCAGGTGACCGACCTTTCAGTGGGAGAACAGTTAGCAATAGTGACCACAACTCCTTTTTAAAATAGCTATAGATAAGTATGGAACTTGTGGGAGAGTATTAAATTGGAGCAGGACAAATTACAGGAGCATTAGGCAGGAAAGAGGGAGAATTAATTGGGAACAGCTATTTTTGGGCAAGTCCACATCTGACGTGTGGAGGGTGTTTAAAGACCAACTGCACAGAGTACAGGACAGTTATGTTCCAGTAAGAATGAAGGACAAGGATGGCAAGGTAAGAGAACCTTGGATGTTGAAAGAGGTGTTGAATTTAGTCAAGAAGAAAAAGGAAAAGTATGTAAAACGTAAGAAGCTAGGATCAAACAGAGCACGAGGATTATAAAGAAGCCAGAAAAGAATTCAAGAAGGGAATTAGGAAAGCCAGGAGGGACCATGAAAAGTCCTTGGCAAGTAGGATTAAAGAGAATCCCAAGGCATTCTATATATACGTCAAGAGCAAGAGGATAACTAGTGAGAGGGGAGGACCACTCAAGGATAAAGGAGGGAACACGTGCTTGGAAGCGAAGGATGTGGGTGAGGCCTTAATGAGTACTTTTCATCAGTATTTACCAAGGAGAAGGACATGAAGGATAGGAAGATCAGTGTGGAGCATGCTAATATGCTAGGGCATTTCAAGATAAAGGAGGAGGTAGTGTCTGGTCTCTTAAAGAGCATTAAGGTGGATAAGTCCGCAGGGCCTGATGGGATATACCCCAGGTTATTGAGAGAGGCAAGAAATAAGATTACTGGGGCCTTGACCAATATCTTTGTGACTTCTCTAGCCACAGGCGAGGTCCCGGAGGACTGGTGAGTTCCATTATTCAAGAAGGGAAACAGGGATAATTCTGGTAACTATAGACCTATGAGTCTCGTATCAGTGGTAGGGAAGTTACTGGAGAGGATACTTAGGGATAGGGTTTATGAGCATTTGGAAAACCATAACCTAATTAGGGACAAGTCAACATGGCTTTGTGCAGGGCAAGTTGTGCCTTATTAACTTGATTGAGTTTTTTTGACAAGGGTGATTGATGAAGCTGTGGATATTGTCTACATGGATTTTAGTAAGGCGTATGACAAGGTCCCTCATGGAAGGGTCATCCAAAAGATTAAGATGCATGGGATCCAAGGTGAATTGGCCGTTTGGATTCAGAATTGGCTTGCCCATAGATGAGGGTAGTGGTTGATCAGACTTACTCTAGCTGGAGGTCTGTGACTAGTGGCATTCCTCAGGGATCCGTACTGGGACCTCTTTGTGATGTATATAAATGACCTGGATGAAAATGTTACATGGGTGGGTTAGTAAATTTGCAGATGATACAAAGATTGGTGGTGTTGTGGATAGCATAGAAGACTGGGAAAGAGACAGTGGGATATAGATCAGTTGCAGATATGGGTGGAGAAATGGCAGGTGGTGTTCAACCCTGCCAAATGTGAACTGTGGCACCTTGGGAGATCAAACATAAAGACACAGTACACTGTTAATGGCAAGACCCTTGATAGTGTTGATGAGCAGAGGGATCTTTGGGTCTAAGTTCATAGCTCCCTGAAAGTGGCTGCACAGGTCGATAGGGTGGTAAAGAAGGCATATGGCATGCTTGCCTTCATTAGTCGAGGCACCGAGTTCGAGAGTCAGGAAGTTATGTTGCAGCTTTATAAAATTTTAGTTAGGCTGCACCTGGAGTATTGCATTCAGTTCTGGTCACCCCATTATCAGAAGAATGTCGAGGCTTTGGAGAGGGTGCAGAAGAGGTTTATCAAGATGCTGTCTGGATTAGAGGGGATGTGCTATGAGGATAGGTTGGACAAACTTGGGTTGTTTTCTCTGGAGCGGCAGAGGCTGAGGGGAGATCTGACAGAGGTTTACATGAGAAGCATAGATAGAGTAGACAGCCAATATCTTTTCTCCAGGGTTGAAACATCTAATACCAGAAGGCATGCATTTAAGGTGAGAGGGGGAAAGTTCAAAGGAGATTTGAACTCCAGGCACCCACCACTTTTCTTTTTAGTGGTAGATGCCTGGAATGCGCTGCCTGGGGTGGTGGTGGAGGCAAATACGACAGGGACATTCAAGAAGCTCTTGGATAGGCACGTAAATGTGAAGGAAATGGTAGGATATGGACATTGCGTAGACAGAAGGGATTAGTTTAGTTGGGGATTTTATTACTAATGTAATTGGTTCAGCACACAACATTGTGGGCTGAAGGGCCTGTTCCTGTGTTGTACTGTTCTATAAAACTCTATGGAATCAATGGAAGGATGTTAATTAGGAGTTACAAAAGGATAATTCTGGCTTAGAAAATAACAGCTGTAAGCAAATATTTTCCTTCCCAGATGTTTCTCAAATATCAGTACAGGTCACCCTAGTTAATGAAGGGGTTAGGCTTCTAAAGAATAGCGGGAGGTACAGTAAACCCTTGACTTGTTTAGAACTGGCAATTGCCGTGGCTGGCAATAAAGGAAGTCAGAAGTTAGTAAATCTCCTCCCAGCAAGGATGGCAGTAATCAAAAGCAAACTGCATTTGTTTTGAGAAGCTGAAATTACAAGTCATTCAGTCAGTGGCTGTTGTTGCCTGATGGAAGAGTGAAGTGACCAAGAGAGATGTTTTTCCCCATTTTAAGCAGCTTGTTATTTCAGACGACTCCTCATTAACCACATGTTACCGGTTTTCATGGACCAGTATTAGGAAGATACTGTCCAAATGCGCTCCTAGCCTTTGTTGTAGAGAACAAATCTTCATTAAGTGGCAAATAAAATTAGGTAACACATCATTATAGTGAAGATTGTTAAGTAAATGTTCACTAACCAGAGAGACCTGTAATGCACAACCCTCACGTTAATTTCCAGAATTTCCAGATTTCTAGATTCCAATTTCCAGATTTCTCTTTACTCATTCATGCTTTTTATCAATACATTGAGAGCAGAAACAGAAGATCTCAAATGTTGGTCTCTAAACCTTTTGATTATCAACAGCTTGGGGACAGATTGCCTTCCTGTAGTTAAGTTGGCAAATGGTCCACTTCAAGATTGTGGAGCTGAACAAAGAATATTGTAAAAAATGCTTTCTTTAAAAAAAGAACAAACACCTGATGTCCTTGCTCTCCAAAGAAATGTACGTTCCATCATAAAGGTCAAGGTCCCCAAGAGGCACTTTAGCTTTAATACAGTCAGAATCTTCTTTGTAATGTCTTTGTTCCAAACCAGTGTCCCGGTCTTCATTTTCTTCTATATGAATTTTTTGAGCGACTAAATGTTTCTGTGCACAGAGAAAAGAAGGTGAATGGTTACTTTTAATGGTTAAACACTAAACTTTATGCCATTAACTTTTTAAACAATCAAAACATTATGTATAAATTATTCCAAATTTCCTCAGAAAATAAGGTAATTTTTAATAATAAACGTGGTTTAAGATTTATATCAAAACATTAAACAATGAAACTGGAATCAGCAAGATGAGCAAAAAGTCTTTGGTTGCAATTTTCAAAAATTAAATAGTAGCCAACTTCAAGTTTTCACAGAGGCTGCAATTTCACTTTTTATCCAATGTGAAAAGTCACTTATTTTTCCCCAAACTGTTTTTGTCATAAGTTGTTCAATGACTGGTTTGCCAACTTAATGTCAGAAAGGGATGCTGACAATTTACAGGAGTTAAACAAACATAAAGCTAATAATTAAATTACATTATTTTCAATTTTGCATTAATACTTATTTTTCTTTTTCATTTAATTACTTTGTTTATATGGGTCACATTAACTATTAAAAGGAACTTCAGACAAACTGACTTTAAGCTTTAGATTGTATATTAAAGCTGTCATTCTGGATTCAAGTGAACATTATGTAATAAAGATTGCTCAATTGATCTTCTGTTTGTAAGGCACAGCCTCCTATTTTTAATCTTGGTTACTAATGCCATTACATTAGAATTACAGCTGACCTTGCTCATGTTTTTAAAAGCCTGCAACTTCACCGAAAAATACTTGCATCTCCTGCTGTGAGCTCATTGGCAGCTAATACACCAAAAGTTGGCATGCCTTCAAGTCTCACAGTAGGTTCTCTTATCTCCTCTCCGGAACGACACTGAAGTTATGTGCATGAGACTGTAATCTGATATAAGTTTTCATTTGTACATCAGGTTTGGTGATATTTTATATCTCCTACCTCATGAATTCACATGATGCTTCATGTCTGGATTTGGATTTCATCTATGCAAATCCAAATCTGCAGAACAAACCAACTAAAATTTAACTAGTCAATGGTACTTTTTTTTAACTGAAGCATTAACTATGTCTCCAACTATACAAAATTTGAGTGAGAACAGAACAAATTTAGTGACATTATTTGTAAAACAAAACATAAAATATCAGAAGAAGCTATTCATTGAGATTATAAAAGCAGATGTTAGAAATCTAAAATTAAAACACGGAAGTGCTGAAAATACAGTGGAAATCTGATAATCCATCACCCTTGGGACTTTGGTGGTGTTGGACTGGCAGATTTTCCTGATTTTTTTTTTACACCCCACCCTACCTTTAATTCACTTATTTTCATAAGATGTTACATAGTAGTGTAATAATTTTTACTGTGAATCAGGTGGGTTTAAAGGGTGCATGGGAAACAGGGCCCTGGTGGGTTTGAAAGGAGTGTGGATAGGCCAGATGCCAATCCATCAAGATTTCCCGAAAGATAATGAATTATCAGAGTTTTACTGTACTCAGCAAGTGAGGCAGCATCCTTGGAGAGAGAAACAGTTAATACTCCAGGTGTATGACCTGTCATCAGAAGTGGAAAAAGTTAGAACCAATTTTCTTTGAAATGTTCCCAGTTCTGATGCAAGACCATCAATCTGATACACTAATCATTCAATCTGTTTCTCCCTCCAGAACACTGCTTGACCCGAGTATTTCCAACATTTTCTGTTTTTATTAAAAGTTGAAATGGATAAGTTTACAAGATTATTCAACCTGGTAATCAGATAGTAATTTGCTTCGTTATTACTCTTTAGTCTATAGTATAATACTTTAAAAGACAGTAATCCCTGCTTACAGATCTTAAACTTTGTTTTCCTTCAAATTCACCTTCTCTCATTTCATGCATATTAGATAAAAAGATGATTTTTCAACCTACCTCCAACTCTTTGAGATAGTCAACTGTAGCTTCTTGTCTCATAAACACCACCAAATCATGGGGATGCTTCAAATTAAGAGGGGAGTCCACCTGGCAAAAAACATTACAACATGTTCAATCATCTCAGAATGTACTTCCACAGGTGCGCAGCCAAATTATCACTACGTTATATGCAGATATTCATTTAGTACTTTATCATTTCTCTCAAATCTCTCAAAATATTGGGTGCACAGCTAATGAGAATGTGCCTTATGAAGTCACCGGAATAAGCCATTGTCTCATCTCCCCAACCAGGTTTTACTGGTTCTATTAACTTCAGAGAGCGAAAGTACAACAATAATGGAAGCAGAAAGAAGGAAAAGACAAAATTAAATGATCTTCTGGACACGATCGACACCTCCCATGGCAAAGGTGGTTTGACTTTAGAGTTAAGGGTCCTTACTGGTGCAAAGATCAGATGGCTTTTTTTTGACATTTGAGTATAAATGTGATAATTTCTTTTTCAGCACAGAAATGTTTCATTTTGATGATCACAAAGATTTAAGCTTGTGCTGCAAGGATCATTTTCAGAAATGCATGTTCTATCTTTGTGGATCCAGCTTATGATTAGAGTCCAAGCATAATGCATTGCCCTATGCATGATGCATGTAAGCAAAATGTTCCTGTAAACTTTACATTTATCCCATTATTTTATGCTTGTAGTAATAAAATGAGCAAAAGTTAGAATTTTAAATGCAATTTCAAGTTTAAAGCATGTAAAAATTGCAACAATATCGATCATTCAAAACCGTAGGAAGATGTGAATGTCAAATAACTACTTTTGAAGTCTGGTCACTGCCATATGTAGGGAAAGAGAACATTCAATTAGTGTACAAAACAATCCCACAAGATTAATAGATACTCGATCAAGAATTTGTTTTCACTTTGGCGGCTGAAAGACAAGTTTTGGCCAGGATACTGAGAGACTTCCCCTTGTCATGGATCTTTTTAAAATATCACCTAAGGCGTCAGATCTGAAAGACTGCCTTATCTGAAAGACAGGACCGCAGTCATTCAGTACTTAAGAATCAATCTTGATTGCGTGGTTAAGTCTCTGGAGTGGAGCATGAATCCATGATTTTCTCAGATCTGTGTCTGAGCTCATGATCAGAGATCAGTGTCACCGTTGAGACTAGAAGAGTGCATAATACTCAGCATTTTTATTAGGATAAGTTTTCAGTTTTCACTTTGTCCAGCTGAACTGAAGATTTCCATTTGGGCTACAGGTAAAAATCATTTCTATACCTCACTTCTTTAGTTTTCTAGCTCCAATAAATCTATGCTCATCCAAACTATTTATAAATTCTGTAGGGTAGGCTATAAATAAATGAAACAACAGGCAACCTTCCTACTTCAATTTTGTCTTGTGATGCTGCTTCTGATTTATTAAAGGGAATTAAACATCTGAATATATTAATAAACGGGAAATGTATGATGTGTTCAAGATATCCGAAGTGCAAATTTAATTCATGTTTCATATTGAAGAAATAGATCTGCCACAGATTTTGAGCTTGCTTGATTTCAAGTCTGCAGATACAAGTCTTTGATGCACAGCAGTTCCTGAAATACTTCCACAAAGTTGCCTTGGTCACTTTTCAGGATTAAAATAACTTGAACAAGTCATGGGGATGTTTCAAATTAGGAGGAATTCATAACAAAAAAACAAAATGCACAATCAAACCGCATGCTGTCCTAATTTCTGTGAAAGCATGATTCCAAATGCACCCTGCCAATCTGCACTTTATCTGCATGGCTTTAGGGAATACGCATTCAAATTATTTATGTTAATGGAATAAAATCAGAAGGATTTCATTCATTCGTCACGGCTACCTTCAATTTGGCTAAGCAAGACCCAAACACTTCACGAGTACAGGTTATTAATTTACAAATTCTATCACAATAACAATTGTACTTTCAACCCATTATTAACTGTGAAACAAAAACAGATTCTTTATCTGTTAATTAGTACCATGTATCTTCACCTTGATCAAGAAAGCTTCAAGGTCCAATTTAAAAGTTGTAATCAGCTATAAGAAAACAGTGACTGCTAATATTACTAAAGTTTATTTTGTAATAAACTGCTAAAGTTTATTTTGTCATTTTCAAGCACTGGAATTCTTCACATAGATTTTTTTAATGTTTATCTGAGATAATATTTGTCTGAGTTATGAGCTTGGATCAATACCTGGAGCTATGATGTGGTGGCCATTACGGAGACTTGGATGGCTCAGGGACTGGAATGGTTGCTTCAAGTGCCGGGTTTTAGATATTTCAGAAAGGACAAGGAGGGAGGCAAGCAAAAGAGGTGGGAGAGTGGCACTGTTGATCAGAGATAGTGGCACGGCTGCGGAAAAGGTGGACGTCGTGGAGGGACTGTCTATGGAGTCTCTGTGGGTGGAGATTAGGAACAGGAAGGGGTCAATAACTTTACTGTGTGTTTTTTTTATAGGCCGCCCAATATTAACAGGGATATTGAGGAGCAGATAGGGAAGCAGATCCTAGAAAGGTGTGAGAATAACAGAGTTGTTGTGATGGGGGATTTTAATTTCCCAAACATCGATTGGCATCTCCAGACAGTGAGGGGTTTAGATGGGGTGGAGTTTGTTAAGTGTGTTCAGGAAGGATTCTTGACACAATATGTAGATAGGTCTACAAGAGGAGAGGCTGTGCTTGATTTGGCGTTGGGAAATGAACCTGGTCAGGTGTCAGATCTCTCAGTGGGTGAACATTTTGGTGATAGTGATCATAATTCTATCTCCTTTACATTAGCACTGGAGAGAGATAGGAACAGACAGACTAGAAAGGCATTTACTTGGAGTAAAGGGAATTATGAGGCTTTCAGGCAGGAAATTGGAAGATTAAATTGGGAACAGATGTTCTCTGGGAAAAGTATGGAAGAAATGTGGCAAATATTCAGGGGATATTTGTGTGGAGTTCTGCATAGGCATGTTCCAATGAGACAGGGGAGTCACGAGAGGATACAGGAACCGTGGTTTATAAGGGCTATAATAAATCTAGTCAAAAGGAAAAGAAAAGCTTACAAAAGGTACAGAGAGCTAGGTAATGTTAGAGATCTGGAAGAGTATAAGGCTAACAGGAAGGAGCTTAAGAAGGAGATTAGGAGAGCCAGAAGAGGGCATGAGAAGGCCTTGGCAGGCAGGATTAAGGAAAACCCCAAGGCATTCTACAAGTATGTAAAGACCAAGAGGATAAGATGCGAAAGAATAGGGCCTATCAAGTGCAGCAGTGGGAAAGTGTGTATGGATCCGGAAGAAATAGCGGAGGTACTTAATGAATACTTTACATCAGTATTCACTATGGAAAAAGATCTGGGGAATTGTAGTGGGGACTTGCAGCGGCCTGAAAAGCTTGAGCATGTAGATATTAGGAAAGAGGAGGTGCTGAAACTTTTGGAAAGCATCAAGTTGGATAAGTCACCGGGACCAGATGAGATGTACTCCAGGCTGCTGTGGGAGGCGAGGGAAGAGATTGCAGAGCCTCTGACAATGATTTTTGCATCATCGATGGAGATGGGAGAGGTTCCGGAAGATTGGAGGGTTGCGGATGCCGTTCCCTTATTCAAGAAAGGGAGTAGGGATAGCCCAGGGAATTATAGACCGGTGAGTCTTACCTCAGTGGTTGGTAAGCTGATGGAGAAGATCCTGAGAGGCAGGATTTATGAACATATGATTAGGAATAGTCAGCATGGCTTTGTCAAGGGCAGGTCCTGCCTTACGAGCCTGATTGAATTTTTTGAGGATGTGACTAAACACATCGATGAAGGGAGAGTAGTAGGTGTAGTGTATATGGATTTCAGCAAGACGTTTGATAAGGTACCCCATGCAAGGCTTACTGAGAAAGTAAGGAGGCATGGGATCCAAGGGGACATTGCAGTGTGGATCCAGAACTGGCTGGCCCACAGAAGGCAAAGAGTGGTGGTTGAAGGGTCATATTCTGTGTGGAGGTCGGTGACCAGTGGTGTACCTCAGTGATCTGTACTGGGACCCCTGCTTTTTGTGATTTTTATGAACGACCTGGATGAGGAAGTGGAGGGGTGGGTTAGTAAGTTTACGGATGACACAAAGGTTGGGGGTGTTGTGGATAGTTTGGAGGGCTGTCAGAGGCTACAGAGGGACATAGATAGGATGCAGAGTTGGGCTGAGAAGTGGCAGATGCAGTTCAACCCAGATAAGTGTCAAGTGGTTCATTTTGGTAGGTCAAATATGATGGCAGAATATAGTATTAATGGTAGGACTCTTGGCAGTGTGGAGGATCAGAGGGATCTTGGGGTCCGAGTCTACAGGATGCTCAAAGCGGTTGCGCAGGTTGACTCTGGTTAAGAAGGCATATGGTGTATTGTCCTTCATCAATTGGGGAATTGAATTTATGAGCCGAGAGGTATTGTTGCAGCTATATAGGTCCCTGGTCAGACCCCACCCGAGTACTGTGCTCAGTTCTGGTCACCTCACTACAGGAAGGATGTGGAAGCCATAGAGAGGGTGCAGAGGAGATTTACAAGGATGCTGCCTGGAATGCAGAGCATCCCTTATGAAAGCAGGTTGAGGGAACTCAGCCTTTTCTCCTTGGAGCGACGAAGGATGAGGGGGGACCTAATAGAGGTATATAAGATGATGAGAGGCATCGATTGGGTAGATAGTCAGAGGTTTTTCCCCAGGGCTGAAATGGTGGCCACAAGAGGACATAGGTTTAAGGTGCTGGGCAGTAGGTATAGAGGAGATGTCAGGAGTAAGTTTTTTTTACTCAGAGTGGTGAGTGTGTGGAATGGGCTGCCGGCAACGGTGGTGGAGGCGGATACGATAGGGTCTTCTAAGAGACTGTTGGATAGGTACATGGAGCTGAGAAAAAGAGGGCTGTGAGTAAGCCTAGTAATTTCTAGGGTAGGGACATATTCGGCACAGCTTTGTGGGCTGAAGGGCCTGAATTGTGCTGTAGTTTTTCTATGTTCTATAAATATTTAGGGAATTCAATAAATAAATAGTATTATTCCCAGCCTACTTGCAACTTGAATTTCTGATGACATAGAAAAAGACATGGTGTGGTGCCTTACATAGCCCAATGTTATTTTACAACAATCAAAAGTATTTTTTTCGAACTATAGTCATTGCTGTAATGTAGGAAATGCAGCAGATAATTGGATCTTACAAAGAGCTTTGTGATAATGACGAGACAATTTGTTCTATGTTGTCAACAGAAAAATAAATATTGGGGCATTAGGAGTAGGATTATAGGTGTAAGAGCAGAAAGCAATTCAAGAGTACTGGGATAGTGAGGGATTTCACATGCAAAAGACTTCTTAAAATATTAAAATTTATTGTACAAGAACTACAATCTTATGTTAGTGTTGACACCCATATTCATTCAGTATCACAGTGTGGTAGAAATGTTCTCAACTATAATCTAGCTTTATAAGCCACAAAGTTAGAGGGAACTGATTATTGGTGGCCAGTTACTTTCTTTCAGATCTGGAAGGAATCTCCACTGCACATACTTAAGTTGCCAAGGAAGTACTTGAATTGACATACTAACAGGTGCAAACTAAATGGGAATTTATTAGGCAACAGTGGATTTGGTTAAAAGGAAAGCAGAGCTAAAAGTGATAATATCAGGGAAATAATACTGACTCAAACAAAAACTATTCACTCTTAATGTATTCCACTCTGGAGTACTTAAACAACCACAAGACATATGACAGGCTAGTGTTTATTGATTACAGCTCAGCATTCAACACCATCGTTCCCTCAGTACTAATAACCAAACTTCAAAACCTGGGCCTCTGTACCTCCCTCTGCAACTGGATCCCCGACTTTCTTATTGGGAGACCACAGTCAGTGCAGATTGGCAATAACATCTCCTGTCGCTGACTATCAACACAGGTGCACCTCAAGGATGTGTGCTTAGCCCATTGCTCTACTCTCTCTACACTCATGACTGTGTGCCTAAGCACAGCTCAAATGCCATCTATAAATTTGCCAATGACACCACTGTTGTTGGTAGAATCTCAGGTGGCGATGAGGCGTACAGGAGTGAGATAGATTGGCTGGCTGACTGGTATCGTAACAACAACCTCGCACTCAATGTCAGCAAGACCGATTGTGGACTTCAGGAAGGGGAAGTCAGGAGGACACACACAGTCCTCATTGAGGGGTCAGCGGTGGAAAGGGTGGGCAGCTTCAGGTTTTTGGGCGTCAACATCTCAGAGGATCTACCCTGGGCCCAACACATTGACGCAACCATGAAGAAGGCAAGCCAGTGGTTCTACTTCATTATGAGTTTGAGAAGATTTGTTATGTCACCAAAGACACTTACAAATTTCTAAAAATGTATGGTGGAGAGCATTCTGACTGTTGCATCACAGCCTGGTATGGAGCCTGTAATGCACAGAATCACAAGAGGCTGTACAGGGTTGTAGACTCAGCCAGCTTCATCACAGGCACAATCCTCCCCTCCATCAAGGACATCTTCAAGAGGTGGCGCCTCAAGAAAACGGCATCCATCATTAAGGACCCTCACCATCCAGGACATGCCTTCTTCTCGTTACTACCATCAAGGAGGTGGTACAGTTGTCTGAAAACCCAAACTCAATGATTCAGGAACAGCTTCTTCCTGTTCACCATCAGAAACAATGTACGAACACCACCTCATTATTCCATTTTTTTGCACTATTTATTTATTTTTGTAATTTATAGATTTTTGTGTCTTTGCACTGTACTGCTGCTGCAAAAGAACAAATTTCACATCGTATGTCAGTGATGATAAACCTGATTCTGATTCTATTTCACTTACTGAAAACTTTCAGGCATGGCTATGCTTTAACAGATGGAAAAAAAACCTCAGGTAGAAACATAAAAAGGCATTACCCACCAATCTGCAATAGAGAAGAATACATACAAGAAAATAAGAGCAGGCTCCTCATCACGATCATAGCAGATCCCCGAGCCTTAATACCTCTTTTATGCCAGTTCCATACAGCTCTCAATTCCCCACTCTTGCCAAAAAAATTATCTAACTTCTCTTTAAATACCTCCAATGATCTGGCCTCCACAACTCTCTTGGTACAGAATTCCAGAGATTCACCCGTTTGCGAGAAGAAATTCCTATGTACCTCATTTTTCATGACCACTGCTTTATTCTGTAACTATTTCTTCTTAAAACTTCAGTACCTTTCCAAGTGCAGATGTCAAGCCAGCCGAGTCCATAATTTTCAGCTTTTTATCTCCTTCCCTTCAAAGTGTTTTTTTTTGTGGCTTTCTATCTGTTGTTACCCTTCCTGAACTTGAGAAGTTCTGTAAACTTCAAACAATGGCATTACTATTTCTGCAGCCACTTCCTTTAAAAGCCTTGTAGGCATCATGTCCTGATGACTTGTCTGCCTTCTGTTAGTTTTTCCAATACTTTATCCCTCATGAAAGGGATTGTTACAAGTTCTTCCCTCCTATTTGAAATTAGCTCATCTGTTACCTTTGGGATGTTTGCAGGCATCCTCTACCATGAAGGCTAATGCAAAGTATTGGTTCAAATGTTTTGCCATTTGCTTGTCTCCTGTGATTAATTCCGCATTCTCACTCTCCAGGGGTCCCACACTTAGATGCCTTCTTCCTTTTTATATGTCCTTAGAAGCTCTTGCTGTTTGTTTTCATATTACTATATAGTTTATTCTCTATCAATTTTCTCCCTGTTTATTAATTTTTAAGTCTTCCACTGCTGGTTTCTGAAAAATTTTCAGTCCTCTGTTCTATCACTAGCTATTGCCACTTTGTGTGCTGTAGTTTTTGATTTAATATTTTCATTGACCTCAACTTTATCACTGAGATCCTCTTTCTGGTTGGGATAAATTTCTGCAAAAAGTTATGAAGCAGCTGCTTAAATATCTCCCATTGCCCATCTCCTGACTTTTCCCTCACCCTATTTTCACAGTTCACCCTAGACAACTCTTCCTTCATACCTTTGTTTAACTGGTAATACCTAGAGCAATACTAACTTACAAATGCTAAAGTTGAACTAAATTTTCAGAATTGGGCAATGGCCCTTTCTTCCAAATTATAGGTATTTGTTTAACAGCTTTTAGAGTGTAATAGATTCACGCGCTAGTTATCAGAACATGACAGTGAAATTGATTTGTTAATAAACACTGACAAATGTAAACATTTTGTGTTTCTAAACATTATAATCTTAAAGGCCACTCTTTTTTGCAATTTAAAAGCTATAAATTAACATTGCTTCAAGTAAAAAGAATAAAATAGTAAGAACCTCATTATAATCTAAATACTCATGAAAATCATTTTGCCCAACATCCACTATTGGATGAGCCACAATTTTTGCAAGCTACACTTTGGAAAATGGAAGCCATCGTGTTTAGCCCCCATCATAAATTGCCACTTAAATCCACATTATTGAGAGACCACTACTTCAGGTTGAACCAATCTGTTCACAATCATAGCACCGTGCTGAACTTCCAATCACAAATCTACTTCCTCGATGAGCTGACTCACTTCACCCCATCTGTCAAAACCCTCACTCAAGTCTCCATCTCCAGAATAAAATGTTCTCTCACTGTCTATCATTCCTAAATTGCAGTTCATGCAAAACAATTTCCTTATTAAAGACCCATTCACCCTCAACTCTAGTGGCTCAAACTTTAACATTTTCAACCTTCTGTTTAAACCTCTGCCTGGTCTCACCCACCCTGAATTCTGAAGCCTACCTGAGCCTATTTTCCTTTGAGAATGGCATCTTCTACATCAATCCCAGCAACCCTGTTTCACATATTGCTGGTGGTTGTGCCTTCAATCACCCTAAATTCCATCGCTTAATTAGTTTTATTTTAAAGGAACTTATTTTAAATCCATCTGACTTTTTTTATTAGCAGCATTTGACATAGTAGATATGGTAGCTTTAGAAGACACCAAATATGTCTTTGATGCTGCTACCCTTTAACAATATAAAAAAAAATCACCATTCTGAAGCACACTGTTCCTGATCATTGGATGCCAATGTCTAGCTGAACGCTGCAAAATATGAAATTAAACTTCATTCTGGGAACTAGCAAATGAAAATTTGAAGAGCTTTCAAGCTATTATTTTGCTAGATTATTTTTGTTATAGAGTAAAACAAATCCAGATAGTTAAAGTGAATTTAAACTTTTCATATATTTTTCTTGTTAACAACGAGAAATCAAAGGCATCTCTAGATTTCTTTTGTACAGATGCAGAACAAGAAATTCAATTCACACGAAAATGTGTTAAACATTCACATCACGATTCTTGCAGATAAAAATATGATTAAGTTATGAGTGCACGAAACTCATGCACTTAATCATATTTCAACCTGACAAATTTTAAAATGAGCAAGTATTATGCTGAAATCAGAACATAATTGATGCTGAGATCTGGACACTGCAGGTGCCATCAGAACCTACACCACCTTACATGACTTTCATGCATACTTGTTTAATACACACTTATGTTATACGAATCTCTTTCTACCATAGATTGCTTATTACTTGCAGCAAAGAATTTCAGTTTCTGGAAATTCAAAACAAAACAGAAGATGTTGGAAGTGCTCAAGCTGGTCAGGCAGCATCACCAGGGAAAGAAACAGAGATAATGTTTTGGGCTGAGGACTGGAAAAGTGAGAAGACAACTTAAGTGCTTCCAGCGTTTTCTATATTGTTATGTACTATACATTTCCTTACTAACTTTTATGCCTGTGCATTTATTAATTCAAAACTATGTTAATATAATTCATTACAACAGCAATACACATAGTTCACTCATATTTTAACAAATTGCAAATCACCCACAATGAAATTACTGTTGCATTTAAATTTATATGCACATGTATTTTCTGACAATGAACCAAATTCACCCTGGCTGAAAAACTGGTTCATAAGCAAGTAAGGGAAAACTCTGAACTGTTCCGAAGAAAAAAAACCATGAGGATCATCAGGTGTAAAAGTACCAAGGAAACTGATTGCTAATTATGTAAATGGAATGGTACTTGGAATTGAAAGTATTCACTTTGTCATTTAAAAAATTGCAAGAAAAATCTGTATATCAATTTTAAGTCATAATTGCACATATAATGGAAAATATTTTTCTTCCAACATCACATGGATGATATTAAAAATGCTAGGTCAGTGAGAATATGGATCAGAAGCACAAAAGGCAATTTTCATTTTCACATTTGGGTTGTAATCCAACAGAATATTTGTACATTTTAGATTTAATCTATACTTCAACAATTCAAACATCTTTTAAAAAAATCAAAGTGATTTACATAATTTATGAATTTGCCTTCTGATCTGGAAAGATGGAATGAAAATGAAAACCTGACAAAGTTCAGTAAACTATTGGTGCTAATTTTGTATTAGTCCTTCATCAGTACAGTTCAAAAGGTATCTTCCCTACCTAGATATTCTCAGATAACATCAAAAATACTACTTTAGGAAGGAAGTGGATCATTCATCTGTACCGTTCAGTTGCTCTACAACTGCTCTCTACAATCAGTGGGATTTGTGAAATAAACTGAAATGCTCCATTACACTATTCAGCTTGATAAACCTCCATCTACAACTCTCATTGAGGTCTCATGGCAACAATGCAAAATACTAAAGCATCAAGCAATTTGAATGACTTCCAAATGTGACAACCTAGCAACTCCTGTTTCTGAAATCTAAACACTTCCTCCCGAAAAACAGTTATGGGCATGTAGTTGATTTATGCACACAAAGGTGATAATTTAAACAATACAAATGTAGACCAGATTAAGATTAGTCCTCACTGCTTTATTCAAAAGGTGAACAAGGTGGTCTTATTCAATATAGAAATAAAATTGTTGAAGAATCAGTACAGAATTGTAGTAATATATCTGGTAGGTTGCATGCAATACAATTTTTTGAAATGTTAATTTAATAGCATATTGTTTTGACTGCCAAAATGTCAAGTAAAACTCGAGTGTATAAATCCATGCTGGTACATATATGACCTGATTTATTAAAGAATTGACACATCAACTAAGAATTTTATTTCTTGCATAAAAACACCCCAAAGGAACGTTGGCAAGTATCACAATATATGAACAGTGACAACTGAGAGCTCTGTTGCTTCATTAAATCAAAACCACAAACTTAAGATAATCTTGATCAGAAAAATCCCAAAACCCAATCATAGCCCTTTTTATGTATTGAGGAAAGTGCAAATCATTTGAAAACTCAAAATACACATATTGAAAGGCATCAAATGATTATATTTCTAGCTACACTATAGCACTATTCATTTTAGTGTGAATGATGATGCACTTCTGTGCATGTGTACCCAAAAGAACATCAGAGATGCAACCTAGGCTGGCAGTCATTTACTCCTTCCCTTTTAAGATTTGACTGAACATATACGTTCCAAAATAACAGGAATAAAAATACACAAAATAAATAAATTTTTAAACGTGGCCAGGCAACCCAAGGCACACATGAAAGGAAATCTGTCACCATTACCACACCTGGCTTTTATGTGCTTGCAGACCAAACAAGCTGGTTGATTCTGAACTGCCAGGTCTACTCAGGTGCAGTTAGGGATAGACAATAACTGCCAGCCTCACCCACGATTCCACATCCCATGAAGGAGTACAAAATAAAAATCGAGGTGTAATTTTCAGCATCGGCAACAACCTCACACTTTATTTCTGTTGTTTTCTCTTGTACTACCTCGATGTACTGATGTGATGAAATTATCTGAATGGATGGCAGGCAAAACAAAGTTTTTCCACTGTACCTCGGTACATGTGACAATAATAAACCAATTTATCAAATTCTGTCCAGAACTCAAGCAGAGTGGATAGTGGCACCCATCCTTGGCCTGTCACAATGGCAAGGCAAGGTGTAGGGTTGCAGCAGCAAGGATTAGAGGGAGAATGTGGAGGATTAGATGGGGGAGATTGGGGGGAGGATTTGAGGAGACAATTCAAAATCAATCAGATTGCGGAGTCCGTTGTCATGCATGGGTCAGACCAAGTAAAGATAGCAGATTTCCCTCCATGTGCTATACAGGTGCTTAGCCATAATCATCATTATTTGGTGCATGTGCTTATCTGTTCTACTTCATAATACATATGTGTGTATTTTCAGGTAAATCCTAAAAAGCAGTATCGTGAGGAATAACCTCTCATTGTCATTTCTGTGCCTATGCTTAATCTTCAGGGCAATTCTGAAAAGTGCATCATCATAACGACTATCTGTACAAAAGTGAATACCCTAAATAGATTGGCATAATAGTTTGAAATGGTGAGAGATTAAGAGGTGTTGGTATTCAGAGAGTGCCTTGTACTTGAATCACATACAGTTAACATTGAGTCACTGCAAACAAGTAGAAATACAAATAATATGTTAGCCTTTATTGCAAGAGATCCGAGTACAAGAGCAGAGGTATCCTCCTTCCAATTAGGACACATCTGGAATATTGTGTACAGATCCCTTCTATCTAAGTAAGGATATATTTGAGATAAAGAGAGTGCAGCAAAGGTTCACCACCTTGACTCCTAAGAATGGTTGATATGTTGCTAGTGGAGGATTAACAGACTGGTTTTTAATTCTATCCAGTTTGGAAGGATGAGTGGTGATCTCAATGAAGTGTACAAAATTATTGAGGGTTCCAAGAGGTAGATGCAGGTATAATGTTTCCCTCTGCTGGTGTGGCAAAAAAAACAGGGGTTGAAGTCTCGAAAAAAAAAGGTATGAACGTTCAGAACAGGTGAGAAGAAATTCCTTCACCCGCCGGTTGCGAGCAACGAACAATCTGTTGGAGGAACTCAGCGGGTCGAGTTTCGGAATTCTCTTCCAAAGATGGGCCGTGGAAGCTCAGTTCCTGAGTGTATTCCAGGGACATTGAGTCAATACAGAAAAGTCGTGCTGGGATGGAAAGATCGTCCATGATCGTAGGGAATAGCAGAGCGGGCTTGAGGCGCCCCTTCTATTTCATGTGTTTTTTGTTTGAGCGGGGGTGGCGCGGGGAGGAGGGGAAGCCACAGCTCAGTGGGAATAGGATACTGAGCTTCCGATGCTACTCGTCGCTAATCAACCACCCAAACTCTGGTTATCTTTCGAGAACGACGAGCGTTCTCATGAATCATGACCGAAACCGCCCCGCGGGATGGGCTGGAAAACTGCTCGCAGGCTACATTGCGAAATCGCTCCCTCCCCGACCCGTCTGTCAAAACCCAGAATAAAACCCCGCAGGCCTCGGAGATCTCCGCCCGGCCGCCCCGATACCCTTGCCTGCCTCGGCCGGCACGACGCCCGCCCGCCCGGCCGGCCCGTCAGCCCACCCGCCCCATTCACCAACAACAACCCCAGCCCCACCCACGAAGCCCCACCTGCTGCTGGATCTTCCCGTCCTCGGTGACAATCCAGTGCGTGGTGGCCAGCGAGGTTCTCAAAGCCGAGAGCAGGACCGCCAGCAAGAGGCAGCGGCGGCGGCGGCGGCAGCAGCAGCCACCGTGTTCCTCCTCGCTACGCATCGCCATGTTTAATCACTGCTCCCACCTCTCAACCTCCCGCACAACGAACCGGAAGCGCATCACCCGACGCCGGAAACCCCTCCATCATTGTGCGGGGCAGGAGACGGGGTGGCGGCTGCTGCTGCTGCTGCTCTGGCCGTCCGCCGGGGATCTTTCCACTGGCGGGACTGGGTGAGGCGGGTGGGAAGCTATGCAGGGCGCTGGCAGCTGGTACCTGATATACGGGCGGGTCGGCGGTTTGTGGGGCGGGTGCGCTCCTGCCATCCGATCCAATGGACACTGTATGATGCCAGGGTCTGGAGCCAAGGTTCCCAGTGCATTCCTGAGCCTGGGTCAGGGACGGGCGGGGCGGGGGTGTTGCATTCGTGCATGGAAACGTTAAGAACTTTCACATTTCTTCTCGACTGTTCACTTGGTCACCTCTTCCCGTCACGGAGCTCGGAGTTGTGTCTGTATTGGGAAGCTGGTGTAGGACATCTGAAGGATGTTACCTACACAGCTGACTTGAGTATAATTAGGGCACTAGTTCTGTGATGACCTGGGAGAGGAAGTTGACATTGTTTTGCTTGGGTTTTGCAAAGACTGTCTTGGTGGTATCTTTCCAGGGCATTGACGTGCCTGTTGTTACTAATCCAAATCTCACAAGTATGAGGGCAGGGATCACTTCTGCCTAAGTAGTCATGAATTTCGTGTCAGGTTCGAGATCTTGATCTTCAACCACCCACTTCCTCTTTGCTGTGCAATCAGCCACCCGCAGGGAGGAACACTTCAAAAACCTCGACTGCAACAATGCCTTTGAAGCGAGTGCCCTTGGCTCCACTCTATTGCAATCTATGGTTGAGTAGCAATCTGACTAATCACCAAATTCCAAGGCAGGGCAGAAATGAGTAACTAGAATTCAGGGTAATGGAGTGCGAGGTAGCTAACATGAGACATTGAACAAGGTGAAACTGCATAATGACATTTTGTGTATCATGCAATAGGGCTTCCAGGTACCTTTGTACTGCATTATTTTGTAGTCTCACACTGTTTAAATAATTCTTCCTTCCACACTTTTCCTCATGAAACTTCATGTACCGACCTATTGCCCACTCAAACTATCTCTATCCCTATGCAGGCTCCTGCTGTCCTCCTCAGTTTACTAACCCACCTAACTTTGTATTATCAGAAAATATGGCCACAGTATACTCCTTTCTTTCTTCCAAGTCGTTAATATAGATACATTACTGAGGCCCAGCACTGATTAATATGACCCTTTACAAGTTACTAATTGTTAATTTGAAAATGACCCATCTATGCCAACTGTTTTCTGTTCGTTAGGCACAGCCCTAATCCCATGCACTTTTCACTAGTAGCGCCCTTTAGCACCTTATCAAATGCCTTCTGGAAATCAAATACGTTTCTACCGGTTCCCCTTTATCCATCCTGTTACATCTTCAAAGAATTCTGACTCATTGTCCAATACTATTTTCCTTTTATAAAACGATACTCCATTTGATTACATTATGATTTTCTAAATATCCTATTACCACCTCAATAATAATTCCAGCATTTGCCCCCTAGCAACAAATATTGGGCAAATAGGTCTATGGTTTCTTGCTTTTATCTCTCCTTTAAATTGCAGTTTTCCAATCCTACCATCTCCAGAATCCAGGAATTTTTGGCTGATTACAACCAACTCATCCAGTATCGGATGAAGGGTCTTCAACCTGAAATGTTAACAGTTTTTGTTCTCGGAGATGTGGTCTAACCTGCTGCATAGTTCTAACATTTTGTGTTTTTATTTTAGATTTCCAACATGTGCAGTTTTATTTTCATTCAGTATCTCTGTAGCCACTTCCTTTAAAACCCCAGTTTGCAGTCATTTCCAGGGGACTTGTCAGTCTTTAGCCTCATTAGTTTGCTAGTTTCTTTTCCTCTAATAATGGACATTGTTTAAGCTTCTTCCTCCCTTTAACCCCTTGATCATCTATTAGGATGCCCAGCATCTCCTACTGTGAAGACTAATCCAAAATAAATATTTATAATCCCTGCCGATTCTGGTAACCATCATTAAATTCCCCAGTTTCATCCTGAACGACCAACATTTACCTTCAGGACTCTATTCCTTTTTCTATACCTTCAGTTCTTAGTTTTTATATTATTAGCTAGTTTACTATCATAGCTTATCTTCTCCCTCTTTAGAAATTTGTTTTGGTCATCCTTTAGGAAATTTTCAGATACTAGCAATCCTCAGGCCTACCACAAATCTTTGTAAAACAAGATAGGCTCGGCTTGTATCCTGATGGGGCTTAATAGCGTGGATATGTAGGGAGTTGTACATCCTCTAGGAAGTCACTACTTAAAAACAACTGAGCACCTATTTTGCAGATGAAGTGAACTTTGAGGGTAATGATTCTTTGGAGAACTCTTCCACAAAGGTCACTGCATTTAGAATACAGGTGACATCTGCACAACAGTTGTTCAGGTAACAGAAATACACCTGTACAGAAATCACAGATTCCCTACCCAAAATACGAATTACTTACAGAATTTGTGGAAAAAAAAGTAATATGGGAGTTGCCTGTATATGAAATTTTTTAAAAGTTAGATTGGTTCTTAATAAGAGGGCGAAAGATTTTCAGAGTTGAGATTACAATAAGATCACCCATGATTTTATTGTATGGAGGAGCAGGTTTGAGGGGCCAACTTCCCTACTTCAGCCCGATTTGTTTCTTCATACATTTTTGAAATTCTAATGATCACACATTATAACGTCCCTTTGGAGCTCCACCCGATCTAGTTTTTCTTTAATAATTTAAAAAGTGTTGTTTTCAGATTTGAAATGAATCACTCAAATTTACCTACATTGAATTTCATTTGCTGCAGTCGTCAGGTTGGTACACCTATTAAGTGTTCTGTAAATTAGTGATTCCATTTACACCAGTTACAGTCCCACCCATAATTTGCATGTGACTGTATATTGCATGATTAATGAATAACTCCATTCCCAACACAGATGCCTGCAAGATATCAGTTATAATGCCTCAGCAGCAGGACAGATTAGGGATCATTTAATCGCTAGATCAAAACAGGGATTTTATTAAAAAATCTTCTGGAAGGCTGTATAGGTAGCATCTATAGCCATTCACATCTATTCTTTTAGTCAACAGTCAAAATATTCAGCCAGGTTTATCAAATATCACTGTCACTTTACATACCCATATCCATGATGACATTTTTTGATCAGTTGAAAGATTAAGGTGTGCACTTACTCTCTGTATTGATCTCTGGCAATTTTGTGTCTATTTTCTAATCCCAACAATCAGAATCAGTCCAGGAAATCAGATAGACAATGCTAATATTAGCTGTTAAGTGACTTACCTTTTTAAGGTACAACTTAGTTACCAGCTAAGAATTGGTCCATTTCTCTGGCTACAGAAAAAGTAAATCACACAAGCTAGTAACCTATTCCAAAATTCCATTGTCTGTGAAAAGAACCAATTTACATCTTTCTATTTATTCTAACTGCAAGACCCCACATCCAGTTTAGGGTACTAGTATTAAAATGGTGATAAAAGATGGGAGCAGGGAGGAGTGGGAACAAGGGTCCAGGGATAAGTTCAAGGTTTAGCAGAGTCAGGGCAGATAAGTGGGAAGGTTGCTGTGCATACCATCTGTGACATGTGGTCTGGTAAAACCTAACATTGAGGTGAGTTTAGACATTTGAACAGAGAAGGATTTGGACTAAAAGAGCACAGAATTATAGCACCATTATAGGAAGTAGTGGAGAGTAGCCGCAGATGCTGTTTAATTTTTGGTTCCAAAGTACATTACACCAAACTACAGTTGGAGGTCTTGGAAATTTTTGAACAAAAAATGGTTGAACAGGAAATTACATTTTAATCTGAACATAAGAATTGCATAGCAATCAACAGACATTCTGAAAATCTTGTGAATGCAGAATACTTTATACACCAGCATAAACAGTATACTGTGATAATAGTCTATTGAATATGAAGAGTCAAAAACGAGTTCTGTCTTCAACTAAAGTGGGGGCTAACTGGACCAGAGTATCTGAATGTAATTTTTTCTTGAAATATATATTTTGATCTTTTGCTTGCTTAACTAAAAAACACCAAGTTTGGAAGAGTGGGAAAGCTGTTTGGAACAGATGAGTTTCTCTGGAGGAGAAGCCAAGATGTAACTCCATGATATTTTATCACCACCAGTGTCAAGCACCTGTAATTACAATGGGACTTATTTGCAACAGCAATCTCCATCATAAACATGGAGTTATGGCAAACGTTGATAAAATGACAAATTCTGTAGAGTGAATGTGTACAGACACAATTTTAATATATTAAGAGATACCTGGATAGTTCATTGTACACAAGTAATTCAACTGCACATTGCACAGAAGATTAAACTCCACACAATATGTAACTATCAACCATGGAACAACTACTTTAAATTCTTGTATTTCCTACACAAACACATTTTCTTTCTACCAGATTTAAAACTCAAAATTCTGAACTATTTTTAACTAAGACAGCAAACTACAGATAATTTACAATTGTTTCCTGTCCTGTTCACATTGGCTTCAATGGAATAAACTTATGAAATCTTAAGTCAAAGCAACCTTGTACAAACTAAAAAGTCATGTCATCAATGATTCTTTGAACGTATTTCATGATTATATTGAAGTAATTACTAGTGCATTGACTTACTTTAAAGAATATGAATTGTTCACTCAAATTTATCAGAGTGTAAAATGCACAATTGTAAATAGATGGTGTGTATAATCTCTCCCAATTGTCATAGCAGAATTTTTGGCACCTTTTTGGAATTTGCACATTACATCCATTTCTTATACCTATCCACTTGTCCTTAAATATCTCTTCACTTTCATCTACTTTGGAAGTTTTTGGACTACCTACTCCTAATTGCAAACTTTTTCCAAGAGATTTTCCTATATTTTCACTTTTATTATGCCTGGACCTCTTGTTTGTAATTGCTACACACATGTTGAAACCTCCATTTTAGTGATTCAATCAATTTCTCCCCTTTAGGGAACAATGTTGATATAAATGATCAACAAGTACAAGTATGAACAGAAACTTTGGGTCAGGCCACATTTGGAGTACTGTATGCAGTTCTGGTCGCAGCATTACAGGAAGGATGTGGATGCTTTGGAAAGGGTGCAGAATAGATTCACCAAGATGACGTCTGGATTGGAGAGTATTAGCTAAAAAGAACTTGGCTAAACTTGGATTGTTTTCTCTAATGTCGGAGGCTGAGGGACCACCTGATCGAAGTACATAAAAATTATGAGACATAGATAGATCGTCAGAGCCTTCCCCCCCCAATATGGAGCTGTCAAATACTAGAGGACATACCTTTAAGGTGAAAGGGAAAAATTTGATGGAGATTTACAAGGCAGCTTTTTTTTTGGACACAGAGTGGTAGATGCCTGGAATGCACAGCCAGGGGAAATGGTAGAAGCAGATACAATAGCAATGTTTAAGAGGCATGTAGCCAGGCACATGGAGGGATATAGACCACGTACATGCAGGCAGACATCATGGGCCTAAGGGCCTATTCCTGTGCTGTACTGTTCTATAAAAATGAATTGAATAAACAAATGAGGAAAGACTACATCTTCCAAAGGAAGGAAATGAAAGGCATTTATTGGGATTAATACACAAAATACAGAATTTTAAAAAATTCAGAAGGAAAAAAAAATTGTAGGAGAAAGAGAACTTTAATAGCAAAGTGAGAACTAAAATATACAACAGGCTGTAAAATGATAAACAGGAAAACAATGATTTTCTACAAGACGTGTAATGTTTCATCCTGGAAAAAAAAAGGTAAAATGAACAATTCCATATAGGAAATGAGATACTAATCAAGCCAATGGTAAAGCCCAATGACAATGCCATCCAGGGGAAACTCAGGACACTTGAGGTATTGAAACAGAAAATAACCCAATGTTGAAGAGATGCCAGGAGATTGCAAGCAGATCCTGTTCAAAATTAGAAACTTATTAGTTTTCCTTCAATTCAATTGTAAAAAAATCAAAGAAAATCTGAGCAGTAATAATATGATAAACAACAGTGAGTATTGGTTCAGGATGGGAAGATTATACCTGACCAAGCTCCTTGACAGTTTTGAACTGAAATCTGAGGCAAGACCAGACATTGAAAAAGGCTGCTGATAAATGGTCAATCAGGTGTGGAGGTTCAGGGAAAATCGCAAGGAAGGTGCAAAACAACAGGTATTTTTAAGATCATGTTGACCCATGCAGTGAACTGCTATGAAAAATGTTTTGCTATTAGCACACGTAACGAAAATGAAAATCTGAGTTTTGAATTTTCGTATGTGTTAACTTCCATAACTACTCTCATCTCCAAGTAAAGGAAAAATACAAGATGGTGGGAATACATGGTGTCATCGATTGTGCAAATAGCCACACAGGTGTTTGCCTGACTTAAGATGTGCTGCAAGGCAAGTAGATTCCTGCAGGATTTGGGGTTGGGCCTACTATTTTCCCAACTTACAAAATTGATTATTTAAATAAATTTTTCATCTGACCAAAATGAGTGGAGTATTCATAAAACTAATAGCTTGGAAAATATTTTTGAGAATGCCACCATCTCTAGGTTCCCCAAGTCACACCATTCCGATCTTAAAATGTAACTGCCATTTAACAAAATAGTTGGCATCAAAATCCATAACCAACAGACCTTTGGGAATATCTTCACCAGGTAGACTATAATGGGTCTAGGCAGATGTTCACTATCATCTTTTTAAAGGCCATCATGCATCAGCAATAAATGGCCTTCCCAGTGATGCCCATATCCCACTAGGCAAAATGGTAAATAAGCAGGAAAGTAATACATGAAAGTTAAGGTGATAAAGTCCTGTTGAAATAAACTCCTGTTAATAACCCACCCAAGGAAAACATTAAAACATTAAACGTCAGTTCCAACAGCCACAATGCCGATATCAAGTGCCAAACGTACGAAGAGGAAAAACAGTAAAATCTTGCTTTTCCTGCTTTGAAAGGAAGAAAAGGTAACATTTTCCCCAGAGTTTTGCCTTTTTTAAAAAAAAACAAAAAGGCGAAACTCTGGAATCGTTTAAGAGACTGCATTAGTTAGCAATGAACAAGTAACTTCAAAGTTTTACCCCTAATTAAACAATTATAGAACTAGATCCTAAATCTTTGGAGTTGCCCTCTCCACTCCTTCACAGATCTCAGAAGCTGAAAAAAAAGGGACATCATATGCATTAACATTTCAAAATGTTATTGGGAATGGTGAATTGCCAAATCACTTCTGGCTTGGGATATTCCAATAAAGCCCTCAATAGTAGGGAACAAGCTATCCTTCGGTCATGGTTGCAACTTAACCAAGCAGAAAGAACAAATAATTCAAATATCCTTAAATCACACAGGACTCTTGCTTTGTCCAGAAATCCAAGATGATTCTTCCATCAATCATGTTTACATTCAACATTTCTGCTTTCATAATAAAAAAAGGTACAACCAGAAGGTCATACTTTGTGCGGGTAAATTATGTCACTCATCCACTGCCATTCTAAAAAAGGTACTGAAAGGGCATAACAAGATTTAACACAAGACAGTCTGGTAGGTATTTTTAAATAAATTGAAAGTTAAATAGAACAAGAACAAAAAAGTAGGCAAGAAACATTAATTCCTGACGAGCAGATTCACTGCCAATATATTTTTGAAAATTACAAAGGGAACAATTTGCTCTCCAAACTTCTAATACAGTTTCAGTTATGTATCAACATTTTAACACCATTTTAACAAATCGATCCTCACATCTATAAATTATGTTTCCCCTCCCAGTGCACATACACAATTTTGAATTCCAGGGCTATTACGCAGCTAAGCAAGCAAACTTCATTTCCATTTAGCTAGTGTCAATGACTAAATTTTGATGCTGCATACTCAAATATTTAATGTTGATATTCTTAATTACACATTAATTTTTGAGATCTACCAGACCACGAGTTCGTGCAATCCCTGCCACTCTCAATGGTTCTCTCAAAACTTGTTTTAAAAAAAATCTGAAAAAAAAACTGCCCAACTGTACACAAGATTGAAATTAATAGCCCTATAAAAATATTTAAATCTCTTCAATAGATATTGGTTATGCCAAGTTATTGAAAATCTGTTGACCATGTAGCTATTTTTCATCATTGTTTACTAACTGATTATAGATGCACAATATAAAAATATTATTCAGTGTGCACCATTACCATATAAAACATATATTCCAAAAAGGGTGGGATTGCATTTCCTTCTACTGAAAGAAAATGCTGCTGCAAACTTTGTTGCATTTCTCAACAGAAGCTGCAATGACATTGATAAAACCAGCAAACACCTACAAAAAGCATTCCCTCAAATATGTACAGACACCCTTATAAAAGTCACATGCACAGTTACAGCTTTTCTAAATAAGTTTGAGATTTTAAATCCAAGTATTGAAATAAATCTTTCTGCACAATACAAGGACAAGCAGAATGTTTTGCACAGCTTAAAAGGTGCTCTGGCACTGTTATATTGCAGACCAAAGACAAAATAAAGAAATAGATTCAACTGTATAACAAAAGAAAGAGAAAAATCATCTTTCCCTTCATAGTTACTGCATTAATTAGCTTCCACCAAGGAAAGACTGTACAAAGACTGGATGTCAAAAAGTGAATATATAAACATTGTGCATGCCAATATTCACTGCATGCCGACATTCACTGCACAAGTATTCATTAACCTCCAAAAGCAAGCTTCCAAAATACACCTTAATATATCGATTTGCACAATGGTAAATTTAAGATCTTGGTAGTTAAACAGCAATCCAAACAGATTAGCATTGCTCAAATATTCTGAAATACTTAACATTCGCATTTTGTATTAAAAAAAACACTAAAATATTTATCTGAACAGTACTCCCAAGATTTTTGTTTCTGTCATTTCTGATATTAGTTCATTATTCAAATTTTATCAACATTTAACATTTCCACTGTAGCCTCAAAACAGTTTGTATATTCAATGAAGACACCTTCCCAAATTTCAGCACAGAGGAATAAATATATTACCAGATAATTTCTGCAGTAATCCAGAACAGGCATATTTCAAGGCCAGTATGGGTTGTTCAGCGGTACTGGTGCAAGTAGTATTTCTTCAGCATTTTAACTGGAATCATAATATTGTGATCGAGTCTACATGATTCCTAAAAATGTACATCTAATCTAGCATTGAAGTAAGTTCTACTTAATACATTTTAAAGTTCCAATAGAAATATATTAATAAGGATCAAATCACTGCTGGGTAACAGTTTGTTCACAAGTACTTGCAGTCATACAGTAAACAATTTCTCAACGTAGATTCAAATCTTCAAAATAAGTTTTAAATTTAGAAGATGACCAGCTGAAACATTAACACGTACAAGTTGTTAACTACTGGTTTATTGAGGGCAGGAATACAAACTTGGGAAGTGATGGATATAGTTCAGAAAATCTCTATTACAGTTGTCTTCTGACATCAAAATGAAGCCCATTGTACACTGCAAAGGCACAATGAGATAATATTTGATATCAAGACTGGCCATGGAGATGGACAATGAAGTAGGGAATCAAAGCCAAAATGCAGACAAGTTATGGAATCAAACAAATTCTCTCAACTACAATTATTCTTTGAATGCAGTACTTCAACTCTACAACACTCTCAGTAAATCTGTACAGACCATAAAGAGGGAACAAATTACATAAATACTGCACATATCACAAGTTTATCACAACAAATAACCTGATATTCATCCATAGGAATAGTGTCTTTTGTTTACTGAATGGGACAAATCGAGTTGAAATTCAGTTGCAGCTTCAGAGCTTCAAATTTCCGGACCCCACTAAAATACTGTACATTAATAGACCACTATATAAGTATGTGCATTTCTGTCTGCAATTTTGACAATTAAACCCCCTAGTCTCCACTGGAAAATTAATGGGCACTGATAAAACATCGGCGAAAAAAATGGGGAATCAAGACCCATTTGAGTTTTTTTTTGTAAAATGCCACTTAGGCCCAGAGAAACATTACTTATCTGCTCTGTCTTTGTAGGAGCCTGTTGAATAGGATTAAAACGTTCAACAAGCATTTCAATTGGGAAAGTATCAGATCCAAAATTTTGAATTACCTGTTGTGGTATTTTAGTGAACACAAGTTTTATAGTAATGCCACTTCTTCTGGTAGCACATTTTTATTTGGAAAGTATGCCAGAATATCTTGGAAGTTCCTACATTTAGTCATGGATCACAAAAGTACAGTTTTAAGTGTGACCTCAATCTGGTTACACACCACCTTGCTGGGACACAACCATGTGAATGCATCATTTGATTGCATCAAATGAGCACTGAACGCGAATGTTTTCTACTATATTTTGATGTTACCATAGTGCCTTAGAAAGATGGACTTTGGAATGTCAAACACTGCTGCTTTATGTTTTGAACATTTCTTCCAATCTATAACTGCAAATATCTGCGGAGTAGTACACACTAAAAAGGAAATTAAAAAGTACTTTTAGAATAAGGGTGTGGATTTGGAAGAAACAGCTTCACATACCGAAATATAAACAAAGATTGAATTGTACAAAGTATCTTTTAGAAATTAGGTTTGCTTAAATACAGAATTCTCTTTGGAAGGCTACTCGCAGTTCTTGCAGGTGCTCTGTAGCAATCCCAAGAATATAGTACACAGTAACTACTGCACAACACGCAATGGTGAAGGAACATTTATTTCTAATAGAGGCGTCCCCTGCTACGATTTCCTCGTCCACCCCAGCCTCGACCTCTGCCTCCACGAAAACCACCTCTTTGTTCTGTAAAGAAAGAAAATTACTTTCTTAGTATTTTCATATTCTCTTGCAATTTTAATGACTTTAAAGATGCACAGTTTCAATTATATAGGTATCTACTTGTAAAATGAGCAAAGTATAAAAATCTACAGAACTAAACGTCTCCAGATTGAAAATTATACTGATCCCATCATACTCCCTGCTTCCCAAATGAACTCCTCCAAAGTCACAAATTCCCTGCTCCGCCACCTCCTAAGAATAGACTCATTTTCAAGTTATGTCCTTCCTTTACCTGGGACATGAACAAATTCAGGGGAGATAACTAGATCCCAAATCTAATAAATGCTGCTTATATCCAGTTTCCAAGTGGTGAATTTGGGCCTTTCCTTCCCAAGGGTGGAGCATGATGTCCTCTCTGGTATTTTCCTCACTGCAACAAAGCTGGGATGAGAAACTTCTCAGCTCCAACCATTATATTATTGTGGGTGATGATCAGAGGAAATTCACCCAAATCTACAATTTGCTTCACAATGCTTACCATAAGAGAAGTTACCAAGATTACCACTGTATTTGCCACTAGGTGGATTGTAGATCTGCCTGGTATCCCGTTTTTGTGCTGGTGGCTGTTTCTTGGGAGGGGATGAAGTGTTTTCCTCAGCCATTCGTTTTTGTCTATTAAAATCAATTATAGTTATAGATTATTACTTTAAATAAATAATTAGAAATATTAGGTTGTCAAAACTTATAAAGTGTTCAATTGTTATGGGCTATTTTTCCCTTCAGTTACTTACAGCTGTTATTTCCCTGTGGCTATATCTTGCACAATTCAAAAGCAATCTTAAAGCACTAACTTCAATTGAAAACATGTTAAAAGGTTTTGTTTACAAGCTTATGCCCACAGTGTCAAAACTAATAATGCCAAAGGCAAGGAAAAAAATTAGATACTGGCTGAGATAACTGCAATTATCATGATGAATTGTATCAATATACAAACTAAATTCTGAGCATGCAAAAACATCACATCCATTCACCACATGGGAAAAAAAACATTAGATCAGCCAGAACAAGCACCATAAAACCATTCTAATTGTTCTCCTAATCACCTAGACAACCCAACATTCTGTTTGCAGCAACAATCATATTTTCACAAGGAGTCATGGCCAAAATTAATTTTATCACGGTATGCGACAATAATGAAGTGCAAATTTCTGGGGTGGCAAAATCACTAAACCCACTCAGAACTACTTGCTACAAATGCCTGCAACATTTCTCTGTCTGAAACCACATTACTGTTAAATTTTGTGCATGGGGGCCGGGGGGAAGAATATTGGGCAAGGGCTTGGGAAGCAATACCCCACATTGATTCAATGTAGTTTATAAATATCAAAAATAGATCTGTTGGCATAGGTGTCATTTAAAAAAAAACTTTTCCAAGTCAGATTACAATCAACACATTTGCTATTTTCTTATACAAGTGAACTACTGTCATACTTAAAATGTAGTACGATACTGTTAACAGCAGAATCAGATAGGACATGCTAAAAGGGAGTCTTGCATGAAACTATTTGCTTTACAACATCATCCCTTATCTTTCCATGTTCCCTTTGCACTAATTTTACTGCCAATTTTTAGGTCAACAAAGGTTAAAATCACAGCAAACCTGAAACTCTGAAATCCACGTTTGTGCCAAAGAGATCAACCAACAAAAATGAAGCTTCGAATTTTAAACATTCCACCAGATAGATTGTGGTTAACCAATATTTAATCATTAGTCAATGCACCATTTATAAAACCTCTAACTCCCCATTTTAAGATAGCATTAATTTTCCCATATTTTAAGATGGGTATCTGAATCCTAAAATCTCCCTGCTGCACCACCAGGTTTGAAGTTTTATTTAATTTACTTGCTCTCACTTTTCCTCCTAAAATGCAGCACCCCATACTTCTGACACTTTTACAAAATAACCTTTTACATTGCCCTCAGGTCATCTACAGTACTCTTTAGTAAGACCAGAAGACATAGCAGAATTAGGCCATTCAGACCATCAAGTTTGCTCTGCCATTCAATCATGGCCGATTTATTTTTCCCTCTCAGCCCCATTCTCCTGCCTTCTCCCCAAAACCTTTGATACCCTGATTAACCAAGAACCTATCAACTTCCACTTTAAATATACCCAACGACTTGGCCTCCACAACCATCTGTGGCAATGTATTCCACAGATTCATCACCCTCTGGATAAAGAAATTCCTCCTCATATCAGTTCTAAAGGGATGTCCTTTTATTTTGAGGCTGTGCCATCTGGTCCTAGGCTCTCCTACTACTGGAAATATCTTCTCCACGGCCACTCTATCCATGCCGTTCAATATTTGGTAGGTGTCAATGACATCCCTTTCTCATCCTTCTAAACTCCAGCGAGTACAGGTGCAAACGCTCCTCATATGTTAGCCTTTTCACCCGGGGATCATTCTTATAAACCTCCTCTGGACCCTCTCCAACACCAGCACATCTTTCCTTAGATATGGGGCCCAAAACCTCTCAATACTCCAAATGTGGTCTGATCAATGCCTTAAAAGCCTTAGCATTACATCCTTGCTTTTATATCCTAGTTTTCTCGAAATGAATGCTAACATTGCATTTGCCTTCCTCAACATACAAGTTAGCCTTTAGGGAATCCTGCACTAGGACTCCCAAGTTCCTTTGTACCTCCAATTTCTGAATTCTCTCCCCATTTAGAAAATAGTCTACACCTTTATTCCTTCTACCAAAGTGCATGACCATACACTTCCCTACGCTGCATTCCATCTGCCACTTCTTTGCCCATTCTCCCAATTTGTCCAAGTCCTTCTGCAGACTCCCTGATTCCTCAACACTACCTACACCTCCACCTATCTTTGTATCATCTGCAAACTTGGCTACAAAGCCATCAATTCCATCTTCCAGATCATTAACATACAAGATGAAAAGGAGTGGACCCAACACCGACCCGAGGAACACCACTAGTCACCACCAGCCAACCAGAAAGGTCCCCTTTATTCCCACTCTTTGCTCTCTGCCAGTCCACCAATCTTCTATCTATGCTAGTACCTTTCCTTTAATACCACGAGCTCCTATCTTGTTTAGCAGCTTCATGTGCGGCACCTTGTGAAAATCCAAGTAAACAACATCCACTGACTCTCCTTTGTCTATCCTGCCTGTTACTTCCTCAAAGAATTCCAACAGATTTGTCAGGCAAGATCTCCCCTTATGGAAACCATGCTGACTTCGGCCTATTTTATCATGTGCTTCCAAGGACCCTGAAACCTCACCCTTAATAATGGACTCCAACATCTCACCAACCACCAAGTCAGGCTAATCAGCGTATAATTTCCTGTCTTTTGCTTGTGACATGTGATTTTCCAGTCCTCTGGAACCATTTCTGACTCTAGTGATTCTTGAAAGGTCACCACAAATGCCTCCGCAACCTCTTCAGCTACCTTGTTCAGACCCTGGGGTGTAGTCTATCTGGTCCAGGTGACTTATCTGCTTCAGACCTTTCAGCTTCCCAAGCACCTTCTCCTTAGTAATAGCACCTACACTCACTTTGTCCCGACTCTTTCAAATTTCTGGCACGTTGCTGGTGTCTTCTACAGTGAAGGCTGATACAAAATACTTATCCAGTTTGTCCGCCATTTTTTTGCTCCCCATTACTACTTCTCCAGCATCATTTTCCAGCGGTTCAATGCCCACTCTTTTACTCTTTATATATCTGAAAAAACTTCTGGTATCCTCTTTTATATTATTGACTAGCTTACATTCACATTTAATCTTTTTCCCCTTATTGCTTTTTTAGTTGCCTTTTTCAAAGCTTCTCAGTCCTCTAGCTTCCCACTAGTTTTTGCAATATTGTATGCCCTCTCTTTTGATTTTATGTTGTCTTTGACTTCCCTTGTCAGCCAAGGTTGCCTCATCCTCCCTTTAGAATGCTTCTTCTTTGGGATGAAATGATCCTGTGTCTTCCGAATTACTCTCAGAAACTCCTGCCATTGCTGCTCCACTGTCATCCCTGCTAGGGTCCCCTTCCAATCAACTTTGATCAGCTCCTCTCTCATGCCCCTGTAGTCACCTTTTGTCAACTATAATACCGATACATCTGATTTTAGCTCTTCCCTCTCAAACTGCAGGGTGAATTCTATCATATTATGATCACTGTCTCTTAAGGTTTGTTTTACCTTAAGCTCCCTAATCAAATCTGGTTCATTGCACAACACCAAATCCAGTTAATCATGTCAGTATCATTTTTGCAAAGCTTGACATTATGCCCTAACAATAAGAAACTTTTAAAGAGATATGTTAGGGTACATGTTTAAGCAAGAAGCAAAGGGGGTGGAACAAAAACATCTAGATTAATGGATGTTAAAATGATGATTGAGCATCATTATTGATACTGTATCATTGAACAAGCCATGGTATTGCAAAAGGAACTGCTAAGCTGACAGCATACTACCTGCAATATTGACAGAATGAGAGGCAATTGTGGAAAAGTACTATTGAATATTCCTTTGATTAATTTACACTTTCTGGTATATACAAAATAATAAACATGCTGCTCACATACTTTTTAAACCATAGCTAAATGTTGATACACTTTTAATATATAAAATGTACACACTGGATTTTCTCTGAATATCACAGAAATGCTAGTCTTTAAGTGGAATTATTAAAACTGAATTATCACAGACTTGTAAATATTCACCTCTCTGCCATAGCTTAGAACTGTCAATTAAACTTTTCATCTGCTTTGAGAAAATGGCACTTGGCCTGACATGACATATACAAATCCAAATGTTACCAAATACTTTTCTCTTGAATTGTCTGCTTGAAAGTAGTACTTGCATTAATTTTCTTCAAGGAAGAACTAGAGGCACAAGAATTGTGATTTCTCCATGGAATTCAATTTTGTGTTTAATAAAGAATTAGTTGTGTATCAGATTAAATAATTACATAAAAATATGCACTGTGCAATATTACGGATCATTACAAGCTTCACCGTAATTCATGATTCCTTTGGCAAATCCAGGAAAAAAAACTGGCCAATCACAAACACATCTATTGATAGCTACCACAGAATTTAATCATTAATATCTTAAAATGCAACTTCAAATTATAATAACATAACAATATTTGAAGCTCATCCATTACAAGAAATTTATTTTAAAAAATTACCCAAAATAACTGAAGAAACATTTCTGGTTCAACCCACAAATGTCAATGAAACTTTGGAAGTGGCAACATGTTCAAAATAGTACAACTAAGGCAATTAATTTCTAAAGACAATGAAAATCCCAAGTTATGATATTCTAGGTTTATGAATTTAGTCTCCCTCTTAAAATTTGCACGGGTTTAATTTGGAAGTAAAAGGAAGATATATAAGACGACATACACCAGGTATTAAAATCAAGTAATTGGAAACATTTCCAGTTCAGTTCAACAGCATACATTGTCAATGTAAACAACAAAAAGACAACAGCTGGACATCTGTTACAATACTCAACATTATGGAAGTATTTTCAAATCAGGGAGGCAATATGTACAGACATGACAAAGTGCCTGGTATGGAACTTCATCACAAGTTCTCATGGGCCATTACACTTGATGGGTCAACTTTTGTTCTCACTACAGATATTTCCTTCATTTCCTGTTATAATTTTCAGCTTGGCCCACATAAAACCATTCATTTAACTAAATAAAAATTCACCTGAACATTCAGAAAACTAACTGCATTATTCAAAACAGTGTTTTCACTGATCCATTCCGATTCATGCCTTTGAGTCAATACTCCAGGCAGTATGAAGAAACATGCACTGTTTCAAGAGCAAGTCAGACCCACCAGAGATGATGGTAGTGTGGTACAATTCGGGAGGCAGTGGCAAAATTATCTCTGGAATCGACAGAAGTCTCTGACAAATCAGTACTACTCTATTTTTAAATCTATCTAAAATAAGCACTAGCATAGCAAGGGCATCAGAAATACAAATTGGAACTTATAAAATGGAAAATTTCAAAAATTATCACTGAGCGTCTTGGTGGCACCACTATGAGGTGGTGAGTCCTAACAGGCAGTTGAGTCCTAAAGATAGAGCTACCAGAGTAGGTTTCACACAGGTGAGAAAAAAAGTGAAAACCAAAAGGAAAAAGTTCCTGATTACTCAATGACCAGGAAATTAATTGGGCCAGGTCAGAAGCTGGTATTGCGCACTGATTCCCCAAACCATTCTTGCTATCTACAGGAGTGTAGACTACTCTACATTTGCCTGGATTAGTGCTGCTCCGTAAGTACACAAGAAGTTTGAAACCATCTAAGACAAAGCAGACCCCTTGACTGGCACCTCATTTGCCTTAAACAGTCACTACCTACACCAAATCACAATGGCTGCAATGTGTACATCTACAAACTGCACTGCAGTCCCCAAACCCATAACACCTGGCAAGGACAGCAGGAAAATGCAAATACTACTTACTCTAGAAGGCACACACCACTGTGACTTGGATATACAGTGGCATGCAGAGGTTTGGGCACCCCTGGTCAAAATTTCTGTTACTGTGAATAGTTAAGTGAGTAGAAGATGACCTGATCTCCAAAAGTCATAAAGTTAAAGATGAAACATTCTTTTTAACATCTTAAGCAAGGTTAGTGTATTATTTTTGTTTTGTACAATTTTAGAGTGAAAAAAAGGAAAGGAGCACCATGCAAAAGTTTGGGCACCCCAAGAGATTTGAGCTCTCAGATAACTTTTACCAAGGTCTCAGACCCTCATTAGCTTGTTAGGGCTATGGCTTGTTCGCAGTCATTGTTAGGAAAGGCCAGGTGATGCAAATTTCAAAGCTTTATAAATACCCTGACTCCTCAATCTTGTCCCAACAATCAGCAGCCATGGGCTCCTCTAAGCAGCTGCCTAGCACTCTGAAAATTAAAATAAATGATGCCCACAAAGCAGAAGGCTATAAGAAGATAGCAAAGCGTTTTCAGGTAGCCATTTCCTCAGTTCATAATGTAATTAAGAAATGGCCGTTAACAGGAATGGTGGAGGTCAAGTTGAGGTCTGGAAGACCAAGTAAACTTTCCAAGAGAACTGCTCGCAGGATTGCTAGAAAGGCAAATCAAAACCCCTGTTTGACTGCAAAAGACCTTCAAGAAGATTTAGCAGACTCTGGAGTGGTGGTGCACCTGCACAAATATGAACTTCATGGAAGAGTCATCAGAAGAAAATCTCTCCTGCGTCCTCACCACAAAATGCAGCATCAGAAGTTTGCAAAGCAACATCTAAACAAGCATGATGCATTTTGGAAAGGTCCTGTGGACTGAAGAAGTTAAAATAGAACTTTTTGGCTGCAATGAGCAAAGGTATGTTTGGAGAAAAAAGGGTGCAGAATTTCATGAAAAGAACACCTCTCCAACTGTTAAGCACGGGGATGGATCGATCATGTTTTGGGCTTGTGTTGCAGCCAGTGGCACGGGGAACATTTCACTGGTAGAGGGAAGAATGAATTCAATTAAATACCAGCAAATTCTGGAAGCAAACATCACATCATCTGTAAAAAAACAAAAAAAGCTGAAGATGAAAAGAGGATAGCTTCTACAACAGGATAACGATCCTAAACACACCTCAAAATCCACAATGGACTACCTCAAGAGGCACAAGCTGAAGGTTTTGCCATGGCCCTCACAGTCCCCTGACCTAAACATCATTGAAAATCTGTGGATAGACCTCAAAAGAGCAGTGCATGCAAGACGCCCCGAGAATCTCACAGAACTAGAAAGAAGCCTTTTGCAAGGAAGAATGGGCGAAAATCCCTCAAACGAGAATTGAAAGACTCTTAGCTGGCTACAGAAAGCGTTTGCAAGCTGTGATACTTGCCAAAGGGGGTGTTACTAAGTACTGACCATGCAGGGTGCCCAAACTTTTGCTTCGGGCCCTTTTCCTATTTTGTTATTTTGAAATTGTAAAAGATGGAAATAAGAAAGTAATCTTGCTTAAAATATTAAATAAATGTGTCATCTTTAACTTTATGCCTTTTGGAAATCAGGTCATCTTTTACTCGCTTAGCTATTCACAGTAACAGAAATCTTGACCAGGGGTGCCCAAACTTTTGCATGCCACTGTATACAATTAGGGATGTGCATCAAATGCTAGCCTAGTTGGAGACAGCCCCATTCCGTCTAAGAATATTTTTTATAAAAGAAATCCTAAATCAACACCACCAAAATAGTCTTATGAATATTGTAGCTACCTGGCTGTGTTGGCTTCTTCAAGACGAACCGTAACAAGGCCCACTAGTAATTAGAGGCATAGAGCAATATAGCATGGAGACAGGCCTTTCGGCCAAACGAGTCCATGCCGACCATGGTGCCCACCCATCTAGTCCTTATTTCCTGTGTCTGGCCCATATCCCTCTATGACCTGCTCCTGCATCTAACTATCCAAGTGCTTCTTAAATGATACTATTGTACCTGCCTCAACCACTTCCTCTGGCAGCTCATTCCATATACTCATCACCCTCTATGTGAACAAGTTGCCCCTCAAGTCCATTAAATCTTTCCCCTCTCACCCCAAATTCTTCCAAAGAATGTAACTCAAGAATATGAGAAAGTGCTATGTTATGTGAATTATATTCTTTAGGAGAACATTACAAAAGAATGCAACTGTTGATGGCCCTAAATTTTAGTAAGGAGTAGGTAGTTCTCCATGGAATTGCTGGCATGCGCCTCCGTAAATGTGCAGAAGCTAGGACTCCCATATATTTACAGGGCCAATTATTGCTTTCCTTCTGACTGTGCTCCAACTGTCCAGTCATGAAGCACGAACTTCTGCAGACTCTCAGCAGTTATGTTGAAAAATATGCTGCTGACTCTACATCAAGTTAGACCTGCCACAGAATCAGTGACCCCATTCAGTGTAATGAAGAACAGTTGCAAGGTAGAGAGACTATTACAGATAATTCATTTTTGATTTAATTGAGCTGAATGCATTTAATTGTGGATTCTAATTCATAAGTGAAAAAAGTTTATAAATAATTTTTAATAGTTCTTGAGTATTTTTGAATTTGGGAACAGCAAAATCATGCATACATATTTAAGTTTTTTGATAGCTGATTCAGCTGGGGTGTAGTTTCATTGCTTGTCAAAGAATTTCAGTGGAGCAGTTTGTTCAAGTGATGGAATTTCATTTTGGGCAAGGCCCTGCTCTGCTTAAAAGCCAATCAAGCTTTGCTTGCAACAGTGGATTTAACGGGTAGGCATACAACATCAGTAAGTGGTAAGCATTTGCAATTCAGGAGAAGAATATATCAAAATTTGAAAGGAAAAGTTAAATAGCAGATGTTCCAATACACTAACATTTAATTAGGGCCTTACTGGGCAAAATCATAAAATCATAACAGTGAAATACATTGCCAAATCTGAGGAACTTGGCCGACTTGTGCAAATGACATTTTTCTTCCCCCCCCCCCCCCCCAAAGCCATGGAATAGAATGATAGAATGTAAATACAATGTATCCCCGCATATAAGTTTGCGGATGGTAGGCCGTATCTCAAACAGCGATGAGTCGGAGTACAGGATGGAGATAGAGGGCTTAGTGGAATGGTGTCATGACAACAACCTTGCCCTCAATGTCAACAAAAGAGCTGGTCATTGACTTCAGGAAAGGGGGCAGTGTACATGCACCTGTCTACATCAATGGTGCTGAGGTCGAGAGGGTTGAGAGCTTCAAGTTCCTGGGAGTGAACATCAACAGCCTGTCCCGGTCAAATCACGTAGAAATCACGGCCAAGAAAGCTCACCAGCGCTTCTATTTCCTCAGGAGGCTAAAGAAATTTGTTTTTTCCCCTTTGACTCTCACCAACTTTTACAGATGCACCATAGAAAGCATCCTATCTGAATGTACCATGGCTTGGTACGGCAACTGCTCTGCCCAGGACCGCAAGAAACTGCAGAGAGTTGTGGACACAGCCCAGTGCATTACGGACACCAGCCTCCCCTCCTTGGACCCTGTCTTTACCTCTTGTCTTGGTGAAGCGACCAGCATAATCAAAGACCCCACCCGGACATTCTCTCTTCTCTCCTCTTCCATTGGGTAGAAGATACAGGAGCCTGAGGGCACGTACCACCAGACTTGAGGACAGCTTCTACCCCACTGTGATAAGACTATTGAACGGTTCCCTTATACAATGAGATGGACTATGACCTCATGATTTACCTTGTTGTGACCTTGCACCTTATTGCACTGTACTTTCTCTGTAGCTGTGACACTTTACTCTGTACTGTTATTGTTTTTACCTGTACTACATCAATACACTCTGTACTGACTCAATGTAACTGCACTGTGTAATGAATTGACCTGTACGATCGGTTTGTAAGACAAGCTTTTCACTGTACCTCGGTACAAGTGACAATAATAAACCAATACCAATAATGCCAGTCCATGTGATGGAAATTCATCTTTACAGAATTCACAAATCACTTGCTAAAACTCAGATACAGAATAAAAATTTGCTCTTATGGAATTTGAGAGAGAGAGAGAGAGAGAGAAACTAAACAAACACAAAATGTGAAAGAAACAAAACTGTCAATTTTTGTCAAGGGCTCTCATTTTGTAAAAAAAAAAGCAATATGTATTCTTTTCTAGGAATGCGACCCCTGTGCAACAGTGGGGTGTACTGTAATTGTAAGCTGTGGAACCATCTGTTATGGAACAGGGCATCAGCATTCATTTTTATTTAGAATTGGAGGTTAGCTTCCAAGTGAGATTTGAAAACTATATATAATGTAAAATACAAATTTAAACTTACCCTCCTTCAACTTTCTGTACAGGCTTCCAAGAAAGGGTGACTGTACTTTTATAAGAGGGAGGATTATGGAACAGATCCTAACCAAAAGAAATGAGCAGGTTATATAATGCTTAAGTCCAATCTACTTCACTCAAATGCATCCATACTCTTATTAGGCTAATTGTACAAAAGTGAAAATGGCAAGATATTAAATAATGGGATTCAGATTGCCATCTATATTTTGTGTATGGAACACAGGAGCAGAAGTAGACCATTTAGTCTGTCCAGGCTAACTTTTCTACTCCAGATTTATCTGCTTTCAAACATGGCTTACTTTTGAAAATTATAATAGCATGTTAAGTAGTAGTGATGTATGCAGGTAACCACGACAGGCTATACTTTTAGCTGTATGATCCCAAAATAACAAACATTCCTGCTCTCTGTGCAAAGGTTATAATCAATAGTTGAAAAAAGATTACCTTGATAAGAACATTAATGTTATTGGTTATCTTCAATGCAACAACCTTAATCTTATTCTGTGGAATAGAAACAGTACCATATAAAAAAAGTGAAATTTTCATCCCAACATAATTCCCAAATATATAAAAATGTTCCTTGATTTATTAAGGCTATGAATTTTTACTGTAACACCATTGACTCTTTAGACTGTGCCTTTCATTTAAGAATTTATTTTTGTGATAACTAAGTGCATGGTTAGAGGGCAGAGAGAGATTGACGAAATCTAGGAGCCATTAGTAATAGTGGTATAATAACTAGGCACTACTCTTTAATGTGATTCAGTTGTGCATTAAGGGTGCAATATCACTTACTGCTACAATAGCATTTACAATCATAGCCATGTCAACAAAGTCCACAGGTTGTTTCAGTGGAGCATAGCCAATAGCAATCTTTGTTGACACAACTGTGCTCTAAACTCTATTGTAACAGTAAATGAAATTACATCTGTAGTGCACAACAGAAACACAATGATGACTTTCTTGACATTCACAATGCTTACATTCTGAAAGCCTTCCTGGTGATCTCAGAGGGCAAGGAGTGGACAGTTTGCACCTAAACTGGAAGCCTTGGAAATACCCACATAGGCACGTTGTACAAATTCCAATTTGGAAAGGTTCCTGGAAGAGGTCGGTGGTAGCCTTGTGCACAAGTCCACCCAGTTCAAGGCTTGGGTAACTATTTGACACAAACCAGTGGACTTCTTTTTGCAAGTCCAGCAGGATGTGGATCAGGACTAGAGGTCTACTGACTGCAGCCTTTTGGACAGTAGCCCAGTGCTTTATGAGTAATCATTATACATTTCAACAAGGTATTCACCTCATCTGTATCTTAAAAAGGGCAACTCTTTGGAACAGTGACCTCTTGTTCCAGATGCTCCCACAAGTAAATGTGGCCATCTTGTCGAGCAAGACCTCTCAGGATCTCATATGTTTCAGTTGGAGAGTATATTATGTTTGTTTTTATATTATTTTAAGATTTAATTGTTCATAAGATCACAAGACAAGGGAGCAGAAGTAGGCCATTCAGCCTATCGAGTCTGCTCCAAGGAAAAGGGAAAAAAGAAAAAGAAATGAGAAAGGGGGGGGGGGTACACCTAACACATACTTCATCATGTGTTAAGTGTACCTTTAAGTATTTGGGTTTCTTGATCAAGATTTGAGTTCTGGAGTGCAGCTGGACCTTTTAAGTTTGAAATTAATGGAAAATGCTTTCCAATTTACAAATTCTCACTTAATGAAACATTCTCCAAGAATGCAACATAAATCTAGGAATACCCAGAGATAAAACCTTCACAGTTCTGCCTCAGACACTAGTAGTAACATGTACAATTATGTAGCATATTCCTATCTGCCTCATTATTTAAGCCTAAAAGACTACCAATCCACTGGAATACATACCTCCTCTGTTTTCAAAGCTTCACCTGTTTTCCCTTGCAAAGCAAGTCGTAACTGTCTGATGTAGACTTGTAAACCTCTTGCAAAGTACTGTAACCTGAACATAACGTTGTAGAGTTAAGACACGAAGAGACAAGGTAGCACAATGTGATTTTTTTTCCTCCCCCAGATCTTGGATCAAATTCAAATGCATTCTTTTTCTGTGGTCCAGCTACAATATCCCTGCCATAGTTATTGGGTTGCAATTAAACAAGTAACATCCTGGCTTTGTGACCACTGGATTGATCTCCAACAACTGTAATTTGGATAGTTTGTGACAGAAGTGCAAAAATTGCTGTCACATGTGAACAACAACATATTTACAAGTGATTAATCAACTGAAGGTGCATTCCAAATAAATGCATGAAAACTGGAAGCCAAGTTAGAAGAAAAGGACCAAGCAAAGTGAGCAGTGTCACTACTTTGATGGCAGAGAGGAATACATATAATACTTTGAGCTACAGATTTCAGAGATAAAAAGGTACAAATGTCAATAATCCAAGCTTAACCAGTTTCTCCTATAGGTGGGATGCATAAATATGAACAGAATCACAAGAACAAAAACCCTTTCAACTTAAAATCTACTTGTTTTCACAATTGCCCAGATCTAATGAAGGGCCATGTACCTGATATGTTTACCATTATTTCCACAGATGCTGGCTCATGTGTTGAATGTTTACTACATTTTCTGTTGTTAATGAGATTCTGTTCCTTGCCATGCATCTTGTCCATAGAAGCTGCCAGTTTTTTGATTAATATCCAGCAGGAGGTTATTTGGCCCCTTGGCTGAGATATTTCTGTTATTTCCTTACAGCCTTGCAAATATTTCCACTGTAAGTTATTATTGAATCAGCTTCCATCACCCTTTCAAGCAGGGTGTACTGATGATAACTTGCTGTCATTCAAAATGCTTTAACATAACTGGAATTGATTTATACTTTAAGTTAATAACTGCATTAAAATCATAGTCTATGAAAAGGCAAGTCAATAAAAATCTTATAAATACAACAAAATTGATTTAGTGTTTAACATAAGAGAAACAAATTTCAGTGTATAAGCAAATAACAATTCACCACACCTGATTTTGAAGTCCTTAAGTCGTTCCGCATTGAGTTTTGCTATAAGGAAATCAGGAAGTTTCTTTCCAAGTTGATGAAAGCCGAAAAGCAGACATTCAACATAACTAAATTGCAGTTTGGGCTCCTCGTTGCCTGCGTTTTCACCATTTTCTGCTTCTTCTGGGGGTAATGGCATATATTCCTAGACATTTCAGAAATGCTAGGTTATTCACAAGAACAGAATTTTGATGATGAGCATTCGTAAGCTGCACAAGGCTTTGATAAGGTTGTACGCATCACGTCAATCCCAGTAAATTGCATCAAATTAAAACAATCAGTGTTTGATAAAGTTATCTACAATGGAAAAAAAATAGCAAAATTTGATGAGGTTTCATGCATTGCATCATTTGTGATAGTTTGCAAAGTATTTCATTTTTAAAGAACCTTTAGTGTATTCTGAAATTATAACAAAATAACGAGAATAAAAGAAATGACTGGAAACACAAGGGAGTGCAGATGGTGGAATCTGGAGCAATACAAAAAAGCAGGAGGAACTAAGCCAGTCAGGCAGCATCTAAGATATCTTGATTAGTCACATGTACATCGAAACACAAAGTGAAATGCATCTATGGAGGGAAATGGACAGTTGACATTTTGAGTTGAGACCCTCTATCTGAACTGGATGATAGAGGGGAGATTAACTTTTTTGGTAGTGATTTGTGAATTTCTGTTAACCGAACTGCTATAAAACAGTGGTACACTATATTACAATGGAATAAGAAATAGAAGGGGCATAATTTCAGGAAAGATTTCATGCTTACCAGTAATTTTTCAAATAATTGTTTCAAATTACTTTCCAACTTTTCCATATCACCACAGAAAGGTGTCATTTCTGCCAGCAACTTTAAAACCTACAAAATTAAAAAAGTACATTTTTACTTACGATATTGAAAATAATTGATTTGGCAATAACATTAATAACTTTAAATATACTTTTATGAGGAATTCTGTAGAGCCCCTGGTTCACAAATTATGTAACTATATTCGTAACCTCTAGCTGGAACAACTTTTACCCTATTGTTCCTAAATAAAAACTCGAGGCAAGGAGATTTCTGTTTCTTGTGAGCAAAGCATTCTAAACCCAGCTAGTTCAAGTCTTCTTGATACACATAATTTCTGGTATCATCCTTGTAAATCTCTTTTACCCTCTTGCTACCGCCTTCATACACTTTTTTGTCCCTATAATGGTGACTGGAATTGTATCTAACACCAAAGGTCATATAACCAAAGGTTAGCATAATTTAAGCCATTTCTATCCCTCCAGAAGAGAACTTCAATGCTTGGTTTTAAAAATGGCTCTATTAGTTGGCATTGCTACTTATACCAATGTATATGATTTCAGTTCCTTTTCCTTTACCTTATTTAGAACATTACTTTCCACATATTGTGAGCAAAATGTAATGCTTATTAGCAAAATTGTTCTTCCACTTACATACCCATTCCCCAAATAAGTATTTACAAGAACTCTTGCTATTGTCTTAGTCAATTTACAGAGTCAATCTGAAGTAGATTCAGACTCAAATTTACGAAAACCTTGAACAAAGTTTAAAAAAAACAACAAATTAAGCTGGCCTATCTCTTACCTCTAACTGAATGTCAAGTCCTTCTACTGGATTAGTAAGGGAGCTCAGGTTTGGTAATACTTGCTCACAGAAGTAGGTGACAAACCTGGTTGAATGAACATTTTTCTGAAAGATAAGCATAAATAACATAATATGAGGCAATATTTATTTCTCTATTTAGTACATTTTCAGACAATTTTAAATCAGTATGTTCTTTTAGATGTAATCCAAGGTTTTATTTAGAACACATTTTCTATCTTCAGAAAGTTACCTTCCAACCTGGTTAAATAGAATCACATAGTCACAAGATTACAGCAGCAGTCTTTAATACTCCAATGCTTGTCACTTATACAGCTTAAGTACGTTGCATGGCACCTCTAAAGCCAAAATATACATAACATCTCAAGATGTTATTCATCTTGTAATTGTGACTGATGATAGGTTTCAGTATTCCAGTTCTGTTGGTGGTGTTGTTGCTTACATGGCACCTAATCCTTTCTTGTAATTTCGGCAAATCATTTGGCATCAATAAACATTGTACAATATATAAAAGTTGATCCACATTAAAGTTCATAACATTGTCTTTCTGCCATCATGCTTAATTTCATAACTGCCATTGTCTGGCTATGCGCCAACATTAAGCCACAAGTTTCTCCAGCTATTGGCAAGAACAAAGCCATCATATTATTGAGAAGTTTGTCACTCTAGTCTAAAGCCCCTTTACCCCAATAGGCTATTCACCAAACCCAATATTTCACATTGTTGCTCTCTTGCTAAGCCAAACTTTAAAGCTGCACACTGCCAATCCTGTTTCCACTCCTATAACTGTGGATGAAACCTTCATCAATGATCTTCCACTATCATTTGGCCTCCCCACTTTACAAACTTATGACTTGTTTCAAATAACTTTCTGAAAACATATGCACTCTAAAATATTTTTTGGTGCTTCACTGTCCATCTTGATATTCCTACTTCAAGACCAATATGAAATATTCAAGTCAATCTCTTAAAGCTCAGGTAACATAGTTGAACAAATTGATCCAGATTTCATGATTAAAAATTAATAGTTCCTCTTGCAAAAAGTAGAATTCCTGAACTTCCACCTACTGATTACCAATTCTAGGATAACTACACTGTCACTGGATCCCTCGTGGAGACCAGGAGAGCACAATCTTCCACTTGCTGAATCTCTGGAAGTGCAGCAGACCCATTCATTTTGATTGGAGGAAGGTGTGTACAAGACTATTTTCTTTTTACTTAACTTAATTAAATACATGCATTTAAAATGTATACACATTATTAAATTGCTTCCTAGTACAAAATACAAAGAACTTCAAGTAGTATTTTGTTAAGACTCTTCATATGGCTCACGTTCATTAGGTTAATCAACTTGCCCACTGACTTTCAGACAATTAACTATTTGAAGCAAAAATCATCCCAATGTTCATGCTAGAGAAACTGTTAAAAGTGAAAAAGGTTCAAACGTTTTCCAAGTATCTGGAAAATGAAATACAGGAAGTCCCTGGGTTACGAACGCCCGTACTTATGAATGGCCGGAAGAAAGCGTGGAATTGGGTGCAGAACGGTTTGCCTGTCAGTGTTGACTTTTTCCAGGTGATGGAGGTGGCGAACGGCCGGATCGTGGATTTCATGTGTTACGGTCTGTACCGCTATTTCGGGGCAGAGATGTTCGAGGAGCTCCAAATGATGAGGGTGCCGTGAATGGCCAGTAAACATCCCTCCACCAGCCCCCTCTCCCGCTGCCCCCACCCACCATATCTATCTCCCTCTCCCTATCAATCCAGCACTCGCGCTCCCTGACAGGGCGTCCCCGGGTAATTACCGAGGTCCATTTCTACAGATGTCCTTAAGTTGATTTTGTCCGTCAGTTGGAAAATACACAAAATTCACTCGATGTGGTAACTGTACCTCCACAGTACTGTACTGTAATGAATGACACCAAACACACCCAAGACCGATGACAGCCTTCACATGTCCCAGCGATAACAAGTTATGCTGTATTTTAGATTGCTTCACATTATGTGTGGAATTATTATGAAACTGGAATCAAAATTCTATTTGGATCTTAATATATAGTGATAAATAACTGAAGCTTATAGTGATTTAGGACTAATTGACGCTAGATGTGAACTGTACGTAACTATTCCGACTTACATACAAATTCACCTTATGAACAGACTCAAAAAATGGAACTCGTTCGTAATCCGGGGACTTCCTGTTGTTACATGGCAGAGGACAAGACATATTAATATTGGTTAGCAATTCTGAAATACATTAAAGTTTACCCTTACCGAGAAAAGAGGAACAGCCTGTCTTGTGCATTGTAGTAGTCTGTCCACTGAATCTGGATCTGCAGGATTGAACACTTGCTCTAAATCTGCCTGTTCAGCCACCAACTCGACCAACTGTTGTCGACCACTTACTGTCTGAAGGTTCTTCAGGCTGGACAGAATTTTCATGAATAAAACAAACTCCTCTCCTGTAACATCATCAAGTACCTAAAAACAAAATACTTGACATAAATGCTGCTCCTTAAAATTTATATCCCTTCACTATTCCTTTGTTTTAAGATGGAAGGGGTGGGGAGAAGGAGGAGAAAGCAAAGGGAATCAAATAAAAAAAATGAAAACAAAATTACTTTATGTAAATTTGCTTGTCCCTTTTGAGCATTTTTTTTTAAAATAGGGCAATATAAATGACGCAACTTTTTGAACTATTTCCAGAAAGTTAACATCTTTGAAGTTATGCTCATTTTAAAAATGATGTTGCCATCATTTGTAGTAAGTACAGTGGCATGTAGAAGTTTGGGCACCCCTGGTCAAAATTTCTGTTAATGTGAATAGCTAAGTGAGTAAAAGATGACCCGATTTTCAAAATGCATTAAGTTAAAGATGACACATATCTTTAATATTTTAAGCAAGATTACTTTTTTATTTCCATCTTTTACAGTTTCAAAATAACAAAAAAGGAAAATGGCCCAAAGCAAAAATTTGAGCACCCTGCACAGTCAGTACTTAGTAACACCCCCTTTGGCAAGTATTACGGCTTGTAAACGCTTTCTGTAGCCAGCTAAGTCTTTCAATTCTTATTTGGGGGATGTTCACCCATTCTTCCTTGCAAAAGGCTTCTAGTTCTGTGAGATTCTTGGGCCGTCTTGCATGCACTGTTCTTTTGAGGTCTATCCACAGATTTTCAATGATGTTTAGGTCAGGGGACTGTGAGGGCCATGGCAAAACCTTCAGCTTGTGCCTCTTGAGGTAGTCCATTGTGGATTTTGAGGTGTGTTTAGGATCGTTATCCTGTTGTAGAAGCCATCCTCTTTTCATCTTCAGCCTTTTTTTTTTACAGATGGTGTGATGTTTGCTTCCAGAATTTGCTGGTATTTAATTGAATTCATTCTTCCCTCTACCAGTGAAATGTTCCCTGTGCCACAGGCTACAACACAAGCCCAAAACATGATCGATCCACCCCTGTGCTTAACAGTTGGAGAGGTGTTCTTTTCATGAAATTCTGCACCCTTTTTTCTCCAAACATACCTTTGCTCATTGCAGCCAAAAAGTTCTATTTTAACTTCATCAGTCCACAGGACTTGTTTCCAAAATGCATCATGCTTGTTTAAGTGTTGCTTTGCAAACTTCTGACGCTGAATTTTGTGGTGAGGGCGCAGGAGAGGTTTTCTTCTGATGACTCTTCCATGAAGTTCATATTTGTGCAGGTGTCGCTGCACAGTAGAACAGTGCACCACCACTCCAGAGTCTGCTAAATCTTTCTGAAGGTCTTTTGCAGTCAAACGGGGGTTTTGATTTGCCTTTCTAGCAATCCTACGAGCAGTTCTCTCGGAAAGTTTACTTGGTCTTCCAGACCTCAACTTGACCTCCACCATTCCTGTTAACTGCCATTTCTTAATTACATTATGAACTGAGGAAACGGCTACCTGAAAACGTTTTGTTATCTTCTTATAGCCTTCTCCTGCTTTGTGGGCATCATTTATTTTAATTTTCAGAGTGCTAGGCAGCTGCTTAGAGGAGCCCATGGCTGCTGATTGTTGGGACAAGATTGAGGAGTCTGGCTATTTATAAAGCTTTGAAATTTGCATCACCTGGCCTTTCCTAACAATGACTGCGAACAAGCCATAGCCCTAACAAGCTAATGAGGGTCTGAGACCTTGGTAAAAGTTATCTGAGAGCTCAAATCTCTTGGGGTGCCCACACTTTTGCATGGTGCTCCTTTCCTTTTTTCCATTCTAAAATTGTACAAAACAAAAATAATACACTAGTCTTGCTTAAAATGTTGAAAAGAATGTTTCATCTTTAACTTTATGACTTTTGGAGATCAGTTCATCTTCTAGTCACTTTAACTATTCACAGTAACAGAAATTTTGACCAGGGGTGCCCAAACTTTTGCATGCCACTGTATATGACCAAGATCAAAACCCTTTAGTTTGCATCTTAGGCATTTTTGGATTAAACTAGGTGAAAGCCATGGCTCTGGAGTTGTACATAGTACACCTGAGGAAATGCGCATGACAAGATAAACGACCCTTTTCCAGTTTGGGTCAACAATTCTTTCTATGCTGGCAACAAACAACCACAATAAAAATGTTCTCTTATTTGATGACACCACTTTAAGTACATCCTCAGAATACTATGATCCTGTTCAAGGTATAGATCTGCAATTAAGTACTGCAGTACAGTGACAATTTTTTGCTTATTGACACTTGCTAAGGTTATTTCTAATGTTAGAGAATAAAATTTGTGTGCTTCATTTAAATTTGTTCCAGTTGAATTTATACAAATCTTAAGGTGAAATGAGCCAGTGTGATAGCACTTACTTTGGATCATGTTTTGGCTCGAAAAGCTATCAAGCTGGCATGAGTTCAGTTGAGAGTTACAATTTTAGAAGTACATTTAATAGAAGATCCATAAATAGAAATATGGACCAGGAAATTCCCAAGAGCTATTCCAGTTTGTTTACAAACCCTTGTTGGAAGTGAAGCAGAAACCTCAGCTACATGCATAAATTAGGATTTAGCCTCATTTTGGCAGTGAAGTGGGAACTGGTCTGAAGTAATACTTCATCTTGTGGAATAATGCAATTTGCCCCAAAGATATGCTGTTCTCAACTGAAAATGCAAGGGGCTGCTGGATAAAACTGAACACAGAATTCAGCAGGACATCATCGGAAAATTGATCCCACAAATTAAAAATCCTAATTGTCACTGAAACTACTACTTCCGGTTGTAAGCCAAGAACATTCCATGATATTCACTTCTCAAATTTCTTCACAATACTTGTGCCCATTTCCAGACCTCTGTTCATTAACCACTGGGAGCACCAATTGTCAAAATGTTGCCCCTCTAAAGACAGTGCTCTTTGATTTCTTCCTTTAGTTTATGTAGCTTACAATTAAATTTGATAACTAGCCTCACTCTAACCAAAATCTCAAAACCATCTAGTTATCACAGATATTCTTCCTTTTACTCCCTGACATTTTCTGAACAATGCATAGAATATTTCACACCCATCTGAGACGGATTACTGAGAAAACTTGCCAACTATTTAAATACAAAAAAATTAGAATTTACAGAATAATTTTACTTCACTTGCCTTTTTAGATTCAACAAAAATGTATTCTTCTACTTCTTTGTTCATGACTTCTTCTGGTAGTGCCTTCAGTTTTGTGGAAAGGAACTTTATGGCACGTTCTCGCACAATATCTTCCCCTTGGATTATCTGTGTGAAAAGACCACCCAAGGTTCCTTTCAGGAGAAAAAAAAATTAAAAGCTAATTTTAAACTTAATATGCACATATTGTATGAAAGTTTGCAAGAGACCTCTTATTTAAAAGCACAAGTTCAAATCTACATTTCCAAATGCTATATTGATCCATCAGACGTCCACAACCTTTAACAATCAATTCACTGTATCCCAATGAACACACCTGATACCTACTTCAATTTCAACCAATAGCCACAACTTGATTATGTCTAGATAAGATATTATTTCTTTTTATGCACCTCTTCCTCCACACTGCCAAACATTAAATTTTATATTATAAATCTTTATACTTCTTTCCCTTCTCCCTGATCTGATATTTTCACTCATTGTTTTCTATTAATACATAGTTTCTCTGTCTCTACTACACCACTAATTTTTCTTGGACTTCCAACTGATAACTTGTAATTACCACAGGTAAATAATCAAGTCTTTACAAAGTAATATTACTGCACGGTACTTCACCATAGCAAACCATCCTCCAGCTTCAATCATTACAACTGTTTTACATACACTATATTTTACATACAAATTTTTCAACTTTGTCTTTTAAAATGAAATGTAAATACACGCTCACCCGTTGGTAAGAACAATCTTACAAAATTAAAGTACTAAATTTCAATGACTTCTTTACAGCATACTTCAAAACAATGCTTATATATATAAAAAAAATCTAAATAGACAGTTACAAGAAAATAGCAGTTACCTTTAGCATCAATCTTGAATATACATATTAATGCATTATTAACCAAGTTGAACTCTGCATTATCATCTGAAAGAAAACAAAGTGGGAACTGCAATTCAGAGTATGGTTATGTACCTAAAAATCAGATTTAACAGTTATCAGTTAGCTTTAATATCATTGGCTTAGAACATATTACAGAAAGATCACCTCAGTTTTGACCACTTTCAACTGTTTCTTCGAAATGCTAGGTAAAAAATCAAGTTTGGAACATTTCTTCAACTAAAGGCGACCCCCACAATATGGCCATTTGGTTAATGAAAATTTGCTCTTACAGAATTCATAAATCACTACCCAAACATTTGAGATATTGAATAAAATTTGCTGTCATGGAATTTATACCAAAAAAAGTAAATAAACAATGTAATTTTTTTTCCAACTCTCACTTCTTGACACATGCACAGACGACGCAACTTTGCATTATAGAAAATTGTGATACGGACCATTTTCTAGGAACGCAACTACCTCCCTGTCTCTGTAACATGGGTGTTGCCTGACTGGGTGCTCAAACATTTATTTGTGAAAATGTATTGATTAAATCAACTGAAACTAATGCCAGTCGCCTGGAGGGATAAGACAGTCAAAACTGATTAGCTGAATGCACCAGAGTTAACAATTTCTGAATGCTGAAAAAAAAGCAGCTCACTTCAAAGAGTGAATAAGCTACCAACCTCTCTCTTCTTACATAAAAAGGCACCTAAAAATATTTTTCACCAAGTTGTAAACTATCCACAGGATTAAAGATAATCTTTGGTGTATGCTGACAATTTGTAAGCTCCAAGTGATTAACTTTGTCTCTTTACCATGCTCAAATATAATAGTTAATCAGATCTGCATGGATGCAAGCTTCTGGTCTCAATCTGTTGACCAGTAAGAGTTTTTATTTTTTGTCCCCCCTAATGGGCTCTAATCTTGCTAATAATCAAAAGAAACTCCAATATCACAATTTAAGCATCTAGGTACGAAAGGAGTTACAATAGTAGACTATACTGAATTCAAAGAATTAGTAAGTTGCATCATTTATGAACTGGTAACAAAAATTACATGTTGGTTGAGGTAAAAACTGAATTAACAGATGTTTTTTCAGGAACAAAAATCCTACTTGCTGTCTCAACTTAGTCTGGTCAATGTGACTTCATTCCCACAGTTTAGCCTTGATGCCCCCTAAAGTGGCTAATGAGCCATTCAATTGAAAGATTACAAAAAAAGCATACCTTTGCAGGGCACTAAATGAAATCCTGCAATTCACAATGTAGTGTGCAACCAGAAATAGACTATTTGAACATTTCAATTAACCTAAATGTACTAAGTCAACAGTAATCAAATTAATTTACCAGAATGATGTATTGACATTAAAATTCCAGTAGATAAATCATCGTACAATATGATGTGTTACAAACCTCCTTCACTTTTGCACTGAAATTATCATTCTTTATTATTTGAAGTATCATTGTTATCCTAATGAATCTTTTACTACTGAGCATCTAGTTATTGAGTTTCACAAGATGTGTACTCTATTCACTAAACTACCATGCAACTCGTACAAAGTTGCCCCGCATGGATAGAAACAGTTGCTAGCATATGGCCTCTAAATGATTATTCTGCAACAAATATTTTCAATTAGCTATATACACTTCAAATTCTTTCTATGAATTATCTTTAATCTATTAATATGGTCTATTGGCGGGATTAAGATGGCTGAAGACAAGGTGGTCTGAAAACTGAGATGTAAGATCATGCAAAGCAATTGTGAAGCGTGGTACAGAAAACTATTAGACTACCTACCTTAATAAAAGATCTTGAAAACTTGTTCATAAATATTGTGCCACTGTTTAAAAAAATGCCTTAATTGATAGATGTTTGCTTATTTAGAGTTGTACAGCACAGAAACAGGCCTGAGGGCCCACTGCATCCAGACTGTCATTTTTGCTCATCTACACTAATCCCATTTGCCTGTGCTAGCTTTGTATCTTTCTATTCCTTGCCTATTTAAATAACTGCCTAAATGCCTCTTAAATGTAGTGATCATATCTGACTCCACCACCTCCTCTGGCAGCAAGTTCCTGACATCAACCACTCTCCATGTGAAAAACCTTTCCCCTGAATCCCCTTTAAAAGTCCTTCAACTTAAACCCATGCCCTGTTGTTTTTGATATCTCTACCATAGGAAAAAAAGATTCTGACTATGCCTCTCATAATCTGATATACTTCTATCAGGTCACCTCTCAGCCTCCTTTACTCTAGGGTAAACAAGCCCAGCCTGTCCAATCTCTCCCCATAACTAAAGTCCTAAAGTTTAGCAACAAGTGGCAGAAAATGTAAATATAATAAAGGATGCTAGAAGTCTGAAATAAAAACTGAAAATGTTGGAAACACCTGAAGAGAACAAGTTGACTTCAGACAAAGGGTCTCTGACCCAAAATACTACCTTTATCTCATCCCATTCATAGGTACTGTCTCTCATGCTGAGTGTTTCCAGCATTTTCTTTTTGTAAAAAAAAATTACTATCACTGGCAGCTTGCCTCACTACTCCAACCAGGATACAGGCAGGACACCAGCAGGGAGAACAGTGGTCCATCCCGAACAGGAGATTCTAACTTTGCTGTAATAGCAGAGTGAAGTTGAAAAGCCATTTGTAAGGTCAGAATTTAATAAATCAGAAATGTCACATTCCCTCAATAAACAAACCTGTGAAAGCATAACACGCTTAGGTTTGTTTTTTTCTAACTCATAATGACATGGGTTCATTCAAAATGTTGCTACCCTGCTAACCTCTGCAAAAAGATAAATCTGATGCTCGTCATTAGTTGTCCAATTTCCACCCAACTTGCTAAACTTCACAGCCTAAAACTCACTGGAATATAACAAAGCCATTTGACACAAAGAATATTTTAACACTTACAAGTTAGTTATTTAAATATCAGTTTATTTTATAGAAACCTTTACCTACTCACATAAGAAAATTGAACAGCAACATAGGAAGAATAAAATTTTAACTAACAGTATTAAAACTCTTTCATGTCAAAATATTCTCTTACCAGTCTGTAAAAGCTGTGTTAATATATCTGCAACTCTTGGAAGATTTTCACCTGTTGCAAACTGAGGCAATTCCTTAATGGCTTGACGGCGAATCTAAAAAGATCCAGCACTTTGTTATTTATTGTAATGTAAAAAGTTTAATAAATTCACTTTTCATTCATTCTTACATGTTCTGATGTTTCTTCATTAATATCCCTTTATATAAACATTCAAAAATATATTGGAATTTAAGGTATTAAAACAAACTGAACAGTTAAACAGTGCCAAGCAGACAACTTAAAATAAGGTAATAAAAAAAGAACTTGGTCAATTCCTTCCTTCCTCTCTGTATAAACAACTTCTCACTCTACCTTAAACTCTCTGCCTCCCCACCAACCTGAGTTCAGAATATAACAGAAACAAATGAAAACCCTTACTGAAAGATCTTCATCCTCACAGAGATCCAACTGAGCATTGATAGCACTATCGGCCAACTCTGGAAAGTGTTTGAAGAACTTTGGAATAAATTGTGCTGCCAATCTTTTCTCCTTCGCGCCACTCTTCACACCATCTAGAATAGCCTGATATGAATCCTTGTACTGCAAAAGGAAAAGTTATATTTAGTCATAATTTACTGAAAGCCCCACAAAATATTCAGATAATTCATTTGAATAAAACTCACTTCATGTTTACTGTTCAAAACCAAAAATGTAGGCCATGTGAAAATCATAAGCTTCTAGAAGCCCCTGAATTGGAGATGAAGGCATAGGATGGGTCATCTTAAGCCTTAGGGATCAATGTCAACATTTGGCTGATATTCCAGTGATAAAATAAACGATTTCATTTGGTTTAATGTTCTGGGGTATATAATCACATATTTCCCAAAAGCTGAAGATATCAAAATACAAGCTGCTTTCTGATGAAAATTCTGGAATATACTTTATTCTAGACAGTATTATTAAGCCCTGCTTTCACCTGCCAAAACTTCACTGTTCCGTAGGCATTCTGGAACTGCGAAATCTTCCCAAATACCTCTCCTCTTCACCCCCATCACCAAGTGTAAAGAGCTCATGGACCTCAACACCAATATTATAACCACAGTCAGCTGCCTCTGCCGCTTACCTACATCTCTGCTTGCACAGAGGACCTAAATTCCAAGATTTCTGTGCCACAGTCCTAAAATTATATTTCCTCTCGCTCCTATATCTTCCACTCCCCCTTCAAGCTCATCTATCCAGCATACACCTCTTCCTACTAATCTGTTGACCAGCTGAATTCTCCTCCTTGCTCTCAAGTTAACTGATATTGTTTACTGTTCCCCACCCACAATCCTTCACCACTATCATTTAGACTTGTTACTATCACTCAGCCCACAAAAACTCAACCCTTGATGCTCCCTCCCCTTCATCAATCTATACAATATAAGAATTATTGCCCAATCTCCAACTTCCCTTGAATTTATGGTATCCTTCTAAATCCTCACTGGGTAAGGAAGTTTTATCTGAATTCCTGATGACTATTCTACATTGATGGCCTCTAATTATGCTCTCCCCCATATGGGAACATTTCCTCCATATTCACTATTAAAACCTTTCTTCATTTTACAGACTTACATTATGTGAATTTAAATTCAGTTAATAATCTGAACATGCAAAAAAGGCAAACAAATTATTAATGTTACTAATGATGGCCACGAAAGCTAATCGGATTATCCTAAAAGCACATCTGGTTCACCAATGTCCTTTGGGGAGGAAATCTGCCATCTTTATCTAGGTTGGTCTACATGCAGCTCTAGACCTACCCCATGTGGTTGACAGTTAAGTACCTTCCCAAGTGGTTTATCAAGCTATTCAGTTGAACCATTACTGCTACATTCAGTGGCAAAAGTATAAAACCTGGCACTGATTTAGGATACAGCAAATTTGCTCCCAACCCAGTCAAGTTTACAAAGAATGTACAAATATTGGGAGAGCTGTATCATCAAGTAACAGCTGTACTTACAGAATCAGACCTTAAAGACATGGTGTAAGAATCCTTCACCACACTTCTTCAGTACTTTTTCTTCCACTGACAGGACAGATGCACCAGAGGTGGCAGTATTATGGTAAACAGGCAGGATCGAGTAGCCCTTGGAGTTCTTAACATTGGCTCCAGACCCCATGAAGTCTCATGGCATCAGGTCAAACATGTGAAAGGAACTACCTCCTGAGTACCACCTACATTCATCCATCAGCAACAATAACCTCGCACTCAATGTCAGCAAGATCAAGGAATTGATTGTGGACTTCAGGAAGGGGAAGTTGGGAGAACACACACCAGTCTTCATTAAGGGTTCAGTGGTGGAAAGGATGAGCAGCTTCAAGTTTATGGGCGTCAACATCTCAGAGGATCTATCTTGGGCCCAACACATTGATGCAATCATGAAGGCGGCATGCCAGCAGCATTACTTCATTAGGAGTTTGAGGAGATTTGGTACGTCACCAAAGACTCTTGCAAAGCTCTACACACAGGTTCCATCACTACCTGGAGGCTCCAATGCATAGGATCTAAAGAGGCTGCAGAGGGTTGTAGACTCAGCCAGCTCCATCACGGGCACAACCCTCCCCGCCATCGAGGACATCTTCAAGAGTTGGTGCCTCAAGAAGGCGGCATCTATCATTAAGGACCCTCACCACCTGGGACATGCCCTCTTCAGGTTACTACCATCGGGGAGGTGGTACAGGAGCCTGAAGACCGACACTCAATGTTTCAGGAACAGCTTCTTCCATTCTGCCTTCAGATTTCAGAATGGTCCATGAACACTACCTTGTTATTCTTCTTTTGCACTATTTATTTTGGTAACTTATTTTTATGTCTTGCACTGCACTGCTGCCACAAAACAACAAATTTCACAACATATGTCAGTGATAATAAGCCTGATTCTGATTCAGATGATGGATCAGTGCTTCTCCACATTGAACAGTTCGCAGAAGCACAAGTAGCAGCCATGGCACAGAATGTATTCTAGGTGGGGGATTTCAATGTCTATCACCAAGAACGGCTTGGCAGCAGCACCACAGTCAGTTGACAGAGCACTAAAAAACATAGCTGTCAGATTGATGTAATAGCGAGTGAACTAACAGGAGGGATAACTTCCATCTCATCAATCTACTGGAGGCACATGCACATAACAGAGTAAAACAATTTCAGAAACGATGGATCAGATCGTAGCTCTGCAACCTTACAGCATCTAGTCATGAATGGTGAGACAATTAAACAGCTACAGGACGCTCCAAGAACATTCCCATCCTCAACAATAACAGGGCTTAGCACGTGAGTGCTAAAAGGCCAAAGCATTTACAACCACATTTAGCCAAAAGTCTTAGCCATAGATGGCTCATGTCAGCTTTCCCCTGGGATCTCCAGCAGAGAAGCTAGTTTCCAGGCAATTCAATTCATTCCACATGAAAACACGAGGTGGTTGAAAGCACAGGATACAGTAAAATCTATGCAACCAGCCATGCCTGCTTTAATACTAAAGACCTGCATTCCAGAACTACGTGGGCTTCTAGCCAAGCTAGTTACAGTACAATTACAACAATAGTATCTATCCCGCAATGTGGAAACTTGCTTCAGTAAGTCCAGTTAATAAAATCCAGGATAGCTAATTATCACCCAGTGTGTTCACTACAAAGTGATCAAAGCTGTCATTAACAGAGCAACTAAGTGGCTCCCACTCAACAATAACCCACTCATTAATGTCCAGTTTGGGTTTTATCAGGAACACTCAGCTCCAGACTCTCAGCCTCAGTTAAATCATGGACTGAAGAGATGAATTCTGGACGTGAGGTGAGAGTGACATTGTGGCAATAGCTGACTGAGTTGAGGATGCCCCCGCAAAATTGAAATCAATGGGTATCAGAGGGAAAATAGATTACTGGTTGGAGTGCTAATTTGCACAAAGGAAGATGCTTGTTGTTGGAGGTCAATGAACCCAGACCATCTCTGCCAAAATTGCACTGTCCCAGATTCAATCAACTTGAGCTGCTTCATCAACAGGCTTCCTCTCATCATAAGGTTGGAAATGGGGATGATTTTTCAATTCCATTCACAACTCCTCAGCAAATGAAACAGCCCATGCCTGAACGCAGCAAGACCTTGACAACATTCTGACAAAGGCTGACCAATGGCAAGTAACATTTGCACTTTAAAAGTGCCAGGCAATGTCCAATCTCCAACAAAAGGCCAGGCACCTATCCTTGACATTCAATAGCATTACCAAGCTTCTACCATCAACGTCCTAGAAATCAGCACTGGACTAGCCATGTAAATATTATGACAATGTGGAAGGACAGAGGCTGGGTCTCCTATGGCAAGTGACCCATCTCCTGATACCCAAGACTTTTCCACCATTTATGACACACAAGCCAAGAACATGGAGTTCTCCTGCCTGGATGAGTACAGCTCCAATAATTCTCAAGAAGCTTAACCCCATCCAGGCCAAAGCTGACCACTTAATTGGCTTCTCATTGACCACTCTAAACAGTCAAGAAAGGCAGCATTGATGATACTTTTCCAGTGCCTTGAGATGCCTGCTATAAGCAAACAAGATCTCAGAGACATAGGGGGCAGGGATCATTGCTACCTGGTAAAGAGCCTAAATACCATCAAGGCAACTGTGAGCTGCTTGTAGTGGTTGACATTTCATACAGCAAATATCACAGATACAAAATAAATGTATGGCAATTAGAATAGTGCAATTTTCTTTACATTAAACTGTTAAATGGCTGAATTCCCTTTTGGTTAATGGTTGAGGCAGAAACAAAGCCGCTATTAAAGATGAAGCAGGATAAACAGATGAAGGAGAAAAGGGCTGTAGAAATATATAAATAGAATGGTTAACTACGATTAGGTCTATCTGTTTATATACAGAACACAATACCCTGGAAGGGAATCAAGTAATGTGAGGTTAGTGCAGAAAATTGATGTTGATCATGTTGAACAGCAGAAGCAAGCATCTGGGGCTGATCGGCCAATCCTTCTATCTTTTATGTTCTTGTGCATGATTTCTATGCGATTAGGATGGAAATCATCTATGTTCGTTAGCCACTGAAATCTGCCCTTTTGCTCCAGGTTTTTGCTATTAAGGAAACATTCAGCATCCACCTTGTCAATACCGCTCAGAATCTTATGTTTCAATAAGATCACCTCATTCTTCTGAACTCTAGCAAAGCTACTGCCAAGCACTTATCAAATTCAGATCAAAAGGTGTTGCCAGCAAGCATAGACCCCATTATTGAGGAAAGAACAGCAGGACATTTAGAAAATCAAGACAGCACAACAGAGTCAACATGGTTTAATGAAAAGGCAATTGTGTATAACAAATTATGGAATACAAAACTTAGAAAACTTTCATGCAACTTTACAGGGCGCTGACAAGATTGTCGCTAGAATACTGGGTATAGCCTTAATCTCTATATTTAAGGAAAGAATTGAAAGCAGTGCAGAGAAGGTTCATTAGGTTGATTCCTGGGTTGAAGGGGCTGTCATATGAAGAAAGATTGAACCTGTGGTCATTGAAGTTTAGAAGAATAAGAGGTGATCTTATTGAAACACAAGATTCTGAGTGGAATTGACAACGCGGATGCTGAATGTTTCCTTAGTGGCAAAAACCTAGAACAAGGGGGCAGATTTTCAAAATAAGTGGTCACCCACTTCAGACAGAAATGAGGAGGAATTTCTATTCTCAGAGTTGTAAATCTGCCTCAGAGAGCTATGAAGGCAGTCACTCAACAAGTTCAAGGTGCAGATTGATAGATATTGAAACAACAGGGGACTCTAGCAGAGAGAACAGGAGGGTGATGTGGAGGTCACAACTGAATTAGCCATAAACTTACTCAATGACAGAATGGGTTCAAGGGGCCAAATGACCTCCTCCTGCTCTTACTTCAGTAACTAGCAAAGATGTTCCACAAAGTGTGTTAATATAATCATTTAAGAACAATTTCCATTATTATGATGCTACACAATTGACAGTCGACTTTTAAACTAAGAAACATGCTGGATTTAGACACACGTCGACCATCTATCCCGAGTGACCACACGAAGAGGACTCACAATGCATTAACCTACAAGTTTCAAGCCATCTCACAACACTTGTTTTCAAATCACCACAGCGAGTCACCATGTGCTGTTACAATCGAACAATACTGCAGGCAACTCGCAGAGAATCCCGACCCACCTCAAACCTCCCGTCCCACCAAATCAACACGGGGGGGGGGGGGGGGGGCAACGCGTGGATGGTCCAGGGAGCAAATCAAAGCCTGAACAAGGCAGCAGCTGCCACCTCCACCCCAGCCACCGGGCACGGATCTTGTCCGCTTTGTTTGAAGCAGCGGGGCGTCCAGTCGGCTCCTCCTCCCCGGGCAGCCTGCACGGCCGAAGCGCGCTCGGGGCCTGCCGCCCGCCGCCACCGCGTTTGCCGCTTCCCCCCACCCCCCTTCCCTCCTGCCGCACTCACTTGGCCCACGTTATCCGTGGCGTCCGCCAGTATCCCGTAGTTACGGTACAGCTCCTCCACCGTCGTCATTTTCCGTCAAGGACAAATCTTCCCCCCTCCCCGCCGATGTGACACCGAACACCGACTCTCTTGTTCCCGGGTCACTGGCGCCGCACCGCTCGCCGCCGCCCGTCAGTCACCAGGAAGCCTCGCGAGAACGGCCACGAGCGGGACCCGGACTCTCACTCAGCAGCGCCAGCTGCAGGCCCGGAGGACAAACAGTGACAGGCACTGCCCTCCATGAAATGTGCGTGAGCTCGCTGGGCAAATGAAGGAGTTTTCATCGTTTCCAGTGTTAGTCACCCCTTACACATCTCAACAACATGAGTATTGAAAACACAAGCATATACATCGTATTTTTTTAAGAAAGTCACCGAGAAATTAAACAATTTCTTATTTTGTCTTCTCTGAAAAAAACTTAGAAATGCATGAGAACTAAGCTTATAACAAGAATGAGGGAACTGAAGGAAATTAGTATTGATAAAAAAGATACTGGAGAAGTTGATGACACTGAAAGCAGATAAATCCCGAGGATCCGATCATCTCCATCCTAAGTTTTAAAAAAATGGTTAAAGAGTTAGTGAATGTGTTAATTGCCATCTTTCCAAATTCTATAGATTCTGGTATGGTTCTTGCAAATTGAGGAGAGCAAATGTGACCCCACTATTTAAGAAAGGAAGGAGAAAGAAAGCACAAAACTACCAACCTTTTTGCCTGACATAAGTAGCCTGGAAAATAAGTCACAGAGCAACAAATGATCTGCCGAAGGAACTCAGCATATTGAACAGCATCTTTGGGGGAAAAGGAGTTGACAACGTTTCGGTTCGAAACCATGCACCAGGATGATCTAACATCTGCGGCTTTGTGTGCCTTCAGTAAGAGGTAATTTACAGTAGCCAATTGAACAATTAATTAATGTGATATGGGAGGAAACCGGAGTACTGGGTGGTTGCGGGGGAGGGTGTGTGTGGCATTTCATGCGGTCATGGAGAGAGTATATGAACAGCACCCAAGATCAGGAGCAAACCCAAGTCCCTGGAGTTATGAGGCAGGGGTTAAACAACCTTGAGGAAATGCTATTTCCAACATGATGTATGCAATATTATAGCTATAGGATAGTTAGAGAAATCTATAAGCCATAAACATCATGTTATTCTAATTCTAGGAAGAGTAACTGAATCTCATAAATTATTCATTTTTTATTTTTCTTGCCTTGTTGGTAAACATTCTGTGAGCTGTCTATTAGATCTTAAACTATCTGTTGCTGGGGACTTTCACTTCTGCTCCTAGAGCCTAATGTTATCTGACAGCATTATTGTTTCTGCACCACTTCTAGCCTTGCAGCAAAGTATTCTATGACCCTATGGATGGCTACAGTTGCACCTTTACTAGACCAGCATTAATATGACATGGTTTAATCTATAACCATATGGGAGGAGTATCAGAAGATAAATAATTTACAAACATAAAGCAAGGTCGAATCCTTTTTATTTAGACAAGTAGAGCTTGTCAGATGGACATGGAAATACCTGATATCCTTTGCTCCCTTGCCATATTTATATCTACCAAAGAAACCCTTTCCCAGCTGAGGGTGTATTTATGATACAGCTATTTGTCACAACAGTTCAGAATTTTTATTGACTGTTCAATAGAATTCTATTGACCTTCTGTATAGAAGATGAATGCTTCTTACCCAGCATTTGTCCGTGACTAAAATAAACCTGGGTTGCAGAGGCCTCTAATACATGATAACAGCATTGATTAGATAGCTGCTGCTCCTCACATGCACTTCCCACATCAGGATTAAATCATCATGTATGTGAACAGTAGTCTAAGAATGCTTGACATTGAACGATCTCCAAGATGATTGAGGTACCAGATCTACAGGATATATCTGTACTTGGGCCATAACTTAGAGCTGATATGTATGTTCAGCATACAGAGAAGATCCAACATTTAGCAGCAGGAAAGACGGTCCCACCTATGCTATTTAAATGCATCATTAGATCCTTACACACTTGTTGCTGATGGATTTGTAGAATGTGCTTTGGAGTAAAGTAGCACTTAATCTTTTTCCAAATCTTCTGCAAGTTTTTGAAGTTCCCAGAGAGAGGCATTGCAGAAAGAAAGATTGACCTTGAAATTCCATCATAGGGTGTAACATTTATGTCTACTACACAATAGAATAGTGTTTATTGAGTCTTTGCGGAGTCAGCGAATTGGTCATCAAAAAACTGCAGATGCTGGAAATCTGAAATAAAAACCGAAAATACTACAAATATCTGTGGTGGAAAGAGAAACTTTTTCAGCCCTTTCATGTCACCAAATTTGTTCTGGGTGCTCCTTAAAAATGTCAGCCTAATGCATGAGGCACCAGGACGTGCAGATTCTTATCCAATGGTGTGCAATGCATTATTGGATATCACTTCCACTAAAGTCAAAGTTGAGTTTATTATCATCTACACAAGTACATATATGTACAGGTGCAATGAAAAACTTATTTGCAGCAGCATCACAGGCACATAGCATCATATAAGCAGCATTCACAGGAAAAACATAAATTAAACATAAATTATATCCAATTTATGTTTAAGTCAACACACAAAATGCTGGAGGAACTCAGCAAGTCAGGCAACATCTATGGAGGGAACTAAACAGTCGACGTTTCAGGTTGAGACCTTCTGTCAGGACTGGAAATGAAGAGGGTAGAAACAGCATTTTGTGTGTTGGCAGCATCTGCAGCATCCAGATTCCAGCATCTGCAGAATCTCTTGAGTCTCTGTTAAGTCTAAGTTAGCCATTCTTGCAAGATTAGCAGATGGCACTGGGTAATCAAGCAGGCTTTCATATTGACTTGTGAAGCCTGCTTCAGTAAGACGAAAAGAGGACCTCTGTAACTAAATGTAAGAGAATAGGTTATGAAGAAAATAAGTGGGGAATGTGACTGGTGGGATTGCCCCAAGAATCAGCATAAACTCAGGTCAAATGGCCTCTGTGATAAGAAAACAAAATAAATATGAGAAAGCACATAGCTGGTGAATACATGGAGTCCTGCACTTGGAACCATTAACAGAAAGACTCGCTTTAAACTATGTACTCATTCTTCACTGTGAGAGCAATCTCCAAAGACAGGGAAAGCATGTTGAAAATATTTCTCCTTACTCTCTCTTGACAAAAAATGTCACTATGCTTGCCCGCTCCTCAGCCTTAATTTAATCTCTTTGATCTAGAAACTGTTGTTGCACATTTTCCTTTGTGTGTGGTCAGGATAGAAAAAAAAGAACAAGCAGAGGCAACATACACTAGAAGGCACACTTCTAAAAATGTTCAGGAATAGAGATATCTGAGAGCATATGTGCATAAATTGTTGAAAGTAGCAAGGCAGGTTGAGGAAGCAATAAACCATCACATGGGATGTTGGGCATTAAAAAGAGAGACATTGGTATTGGTATTGGTTTATTATTGTCACTTGTACCGAGGTACAGTGAAAAACTTGTCTTGCATTCTGATCGTACAGATCAATTCATTACACAGTGCAGATACATTGAGTTAGTACAGAGTGCATTGAGGTAGTACAGTTAAAAACAATAACAGAATACAGCGTAAAGTGTCACAGCTACAGGGAAGTGCATTGCAGGTAGACAATAAGGTGCAAGGTTAGCAGATGGCACTGGGTAATCAAGCAGGCTTTCATATTGACTTGTGAAGTCGTAACAAGGTAGATTGTGAAGTCAAGAGTCCATCTCATCATATAAGGGAACTGTTCAATAGTCTTATCACTGTGGGATAGAAGTTGTCCTTAAGTCTGGTGGTACGTGCCCTCAGGCTCCTGTATCTCCTACCCGATGGAAGAGGAGAGAAGAGAGAATGTCCCGGGTGTGTGGGGTCTTTCATTATGCTGGCTGCTATACCAAGGCAGCGAGAGGTATAGACAGAGTTCATGGAGGGAAGGCTGGTTTCTGTGACGTGCTGGGCTGTGCCACAACTCTCTGCAGTTTCTTGCGGTCCTGGGCAGAGCAGTTGCCGTACCAAGCTGTATGCTTGATACAGCATCCAGATAAGATGCTTTCTATGGTGCATCGATAAAGAGCAAGGAAGTCTTGAAGAATATTTATAAAACACTGATTTGGCCACAGCTGGGTATTTCATCCATTTCTGGGTGCCATATTTTAAGGAAAGTGTGAAGACCTTAGTGACTATGCATAAGGGGTATACAACAGTGATTCCAGGGATGAGTATTTCAGTTACACGAATAGACTGGATAAGTTGGTTTGTTCTCCTCAGAATAGAGGTGATTGAAAGGGAATCTGATAGAGGTATTTAAAATCACAAAGGGTCAAGGGAGAAAACAGGTAGTTAGGGAGAAATTGCTCCCACGGGAAGAAAAATTTTCAACCTTAGGATATAGAGAGGGATAAATGGTAAAAGATTCAGAAAAGTTATGAGGAAAAAAGTTTTTAGGAAGCAAATAGTTAGGATCAGGAATTTGCTTAGTAGGAATAACGAAGTCAGATTCAATCATGATTTAGATTCAAAGGGAATTAGATAAATACTGGGATTAGAAAATATTTGCAGGGCTATGAAAAGAGGGCTGAAAAATAGGATTAGCACCAGCTAGTGTGGAATTGATAGCTTGAATGGATTCTCATTATGCTGTAACCCTACCATGATTCTGGGGTTCTAAGAGGATCAGATGAATCTCAGGAGATCAGATAATTAGGAAGATAGGAAGTTTGTTGGGAAGGGGAGTTGCCAGGAGATTATAGGGTCAATGGGCAGGACCTGTGCCTCCGGGCATTGGGAGTGAGGCTGGTGGTTCAGTATTGTGGGGGGGGGGGAGTGGTGGGGGGGGGGAAGGAACCTGAAGGATCTTCGTATTTAGTTTATAAGGATCTCAATACAGTGCTACACAGCTCCGTTGACTTCAACGAGATGAGTGCAATCAGCAACTGAAACTCGTTCACACACTTGGTGCTGATGATCAAGAGCAAATTTCTTGTCTTTTGAGCTTTAATTTCAAAAGTTTTCTCATTTTATGCTACTGCTGTACCAAAGGTCTCTTATTCACACTTCTGCATGCTTACCCTTCATTATTTTGTAAAGCTATGCAGCCTTCAGCAATCCACTGTCTTTTCTCTGCCATCCAACCAACAGAATCATTGCTTTATCATCCCAAAGGTGTGCTTCATTGTAATTCTGTGCCTTGTTGTGTTAATATTGCATTGTTATTCCAGAGTTTCTCAGTTAGAGTTATTAGTACCCAAGTGAAGTGCAGTCCTGGGCTTCCAGCAGCTAGATGTCCTGTCTGCACGATCCTTTAAATAATCCTGTCACTATGGACTGACACATAATGAAATCATAATGACACAGAACACTGGAAGAAATCAGCGGGTCAAACAGCATCCATGGAGGCAAATGGTGTATGTTTTGGACTGAAATAGAAGAGAAAAGATAGCCTTTTTATAGTAGTACAAGACAGGGATGGGACAGGATGTTTCCATGGATGCTGCTTGACCTGCTGAGTTTGTCCAGCGTTCTGTTTTTCCCTCCCCCAAGATTCCAGTTATATCTTCTGTCTTCACAAAATCATCATGGTTGCCTCCTTGATAGTAAGTATTTACGTGAATTGCAATGCTTCTGCAGTCAAGCACTAGATACACATTAATTAAATAGAGTCTTTCTGCACACGCAGGCAATGGAGTTGCTTCGAGATAACTTCATACAGACATAGTGTGGTATTCCCTGAACACTTGAAATTCATACAGGTGCTCAGGCCTGTTCTCCTTATGCCTTCTTTCTCCGTTTAGTACATTACCTTGTACAAATATATTCAGGTGGAATTTCCATTTTGATGCGATTGGCAAGTCTAGAGCAAATTGTGCCCAACACTTTGCACAATTTGAAAACTAGATTTTGCTTAAACATTTTGCCTAAACTAATTTACATATAGTTGAATGCAAAAATCTTCTTTGAACCAACACAAAATTTAAAATTTCCAGAAAATAATTTTAAAAAGTAATTGCTTCATAGAATATTCCTTATAAAATTTAAGATTGATAATGCCTATAAGGACTCTGATTTTAAATGACTAGAAGTGAAATTTATGTGTGTATGCATTTATTGATTCTACTGGGTGCAATTGTCTAATTTCCTGTAATTAATCAAAAATGTTTAAAAAGATTTAAAAATACTTTGTTTGCTCAAAAAAAGTGAACAATTTTTAGAGCCTCCTTGAAGATAGTTTCTTATTGTAAATTATCTCTATTGCCTTATATTTAAATTATTATTTTCAAATTAACTGAAAGGTTTCTTTAATCTAATCTGATGCAAAGATTATTGCATGCACAAGATGGCAGTAGAAAACAGCCTAACTTATTGAAGGGGATAAGAGAATTTTGAAAAATATGAAAAAAAGAACTCTTTTTCCTATAAAATTAAAACAGACTACCTCACCCATAAGCTTGAAGAATATAGCTCAAAGTTCTGTTTGCTGCAATTAATATTATGGTACATTTCATCTATTTGGTAACGGAGTGCTCTCCAAGGAAATTTAAAGCTGCAGGTGGCTGACAAATTGATACAAGACCATTTAGGATACAAAACTGACACTGATGAGACAAGAAACACTGTTTAGTAGAGACAATTAAGGGACTTTGAGACAGCCATTGAGATTTCCATTGAGATAGGCTACAGGGAAATAAATGGGGGAATGGGATTGTTGGGAATATTCTGACATCAGGCATAGGTAGACTGAATGGTCTCCTTCAGAGTCTTAAGGAAATATGAGTTATGAAATATAAATATGAAATGACATGGTGAATGCACAGAAAAAATATGATTAATAGATGATAGATAAATGATAATAAATGCACATTTAACCCAGAGATAAATATTAGAACCAGTTTTAAGAAATAGCCTTAGGCAATCCTAAAAGAAAATCTATGTTTCTGAAAGGTTAAGTGTAAATGCTAGAAGCAGTATTAGATATTTAAAAGAGCTGGTTGGAACATCAGTGAAGTAGATCATAATATGTTATCAGAACAAGTCTCAAACAAAAATAACATATAAGAGTACAAAATGCTCAGGAAAGATGGATGGGAAAATAGTCAACATCAGGGACATCTGGGAAATTAAAATGTTGATCATGTGGGAGGTGAAAAACTACATAATAAGCTATTCTGGTTTGATATTTTTTACATGAAAATAACAAAGCTAACAACAGGGGTTTGTTACAGACTGTCAGAATATGAGAGATAATAGCTTACTGCATGAAGAGATAAGCAAGCTGTGTGACAAAAGAGAAGGGTATTTTAAATCAAGACTTCAGTCAATCAGATCTATATTGGGAGTGGCTAAGTGGTTTAGAATTAGAGTAGTAAATAGAATTCATGAGTGCTTCATCAGCCAATACAACAGAGAAATCACAAGAGGCAGTGCACATTTTGATTGTATGGTGATGGTAACATTGAGGGAAATGGAGCCTTGCCTCTTTTGGTAACTGATGGAGTCTGACTTGTTCCATGATTCTACACCAAAGACCAAAACCAGGTACCATTTACAATTTAAAGATTAACCAAGGGAATGAAGTAAGGGCTTTAGCAAGAGGTTTGTCAACCGACATAAGGCTAAGGACAAATCCAATTCTTTTCAGGCCAACATGTACGGAAAAATCCAAGGTAAATGCACGTCTGACATTAGTTGGCACAAAGCATGCAAACTGAATTAAGGAATAAAACTGTTCATAGGATGGGGGGATCATGAGAGGGAGTGCAAGAATTTTTCATAAATACATTTAAAGAATGGTTCAAGGGTAAAATGAAATCTGAAAATGCATTGATGCAAAAGATAATAAATCTTTCCATAGAACAAGAAGATTATCAAAGAAATAGTAGAGAATTACATGCATAGGGACTGAACAGGTGAGTATCTATTGGGGCTATAAACACTTCCTCCTGTTGCCATGAGTCAGGCAGGGTAGAATCAATCCCATACTACCATAATAGTTACAGTTGTTGTTTATGACAGCAGTATGATATGGACTTGCTAGCAAGCCTTAAATTGCTTCTTGTAAAAAAAAAATTAGAAATGGTTTTGTTACTGGTGCGTGGATAGCATTAGAAGATTGTCAACTAACTGCCCTCTTAAACTTCTTCAAACAGTAACATTTTGTCTCGATTTTTTGATCAGTCTTATTTTATTGTCAATGTTAATGAACTCAAAATAAATGACAGAATAACAGATTGGTATTTGAAACAAAATATGGCATGCTTTTAATAATATACCATAATTTTGTCTTAGTCTTGAAGCACTATAACAATGAGATAAATATTGAAGTCTGCTGCACACAATATTTATACAGATGGACAATTAAATTAAGCATGTTAAATATTTCACATGAAATAATGGCTGCCTCCCTAAATATTGCAGGACATGATGTGATTAACTCTTGCACTAATAAACTCAGGGAACTGTTTCCATAAAAAACAAAAGTGCTGATTTATAAGTGTGACTCCCAAAGATTTTAAACTAACTATTGCATTACCCAGCTCTGAAACAAAAGGCCAGCTGTCAGTGGTATATTAACCATACAATTCAATTTATTATTTCATCTGATAAGAGGCCAATAATTTACTGTTTAAGAGAGCTAAATTAACCAGCAAAGTTAAAGTGACAAAGCTATTTGGGTAACTTAGGATAATGGCTATATACCCACTGATGTTAATTTAGTTTCATTATGCTGTCATTGAGCAATTACTTCAAGATGTAAGATCATACTCAAAGAGTCATAGATTCATACAGCATGTAAACAGGCCCACCACATTCATGCTGACAAATGGGCACCCATCCATATTAATCCCATCTTCCAGCACTTGGCACATAACCTTCTATGCGTAGCCAATTTAAGTGCTTGTTTAGACACTTCTTAAATGCTGCCGGTGACTCTGGTTCCACTACTCTCTCCAACAGTGCATTCCAGGTGCTCACCACTCGCTGGGTGAAAAAGGTCTCCCTCAGACCCCCTCTAAGTCTTTTACCACTTACCTAAATCTATGTCCTCTAGTTCTATTCACTTCTGATAAGGGGAAAAGTTTGCTGCAGTCTACCCTATCTATACCCCTCATAATTTTATATACCTCAGTTATGTGCCTTCTTAACTTCCTCCGGTCCAGGGCAAACAGACCTAGCCTCTCCAGTCTCTTATAATTCAAATGCTCCATTCCAGGCAACATCCTGGTAAATCTCTTCTGCACCCTCTCCATTGCTGTCATATCTTTCCTATAGTGTGGTGACCAGAACAGCACACACTTCAGCTGAGGGCTGACCAATGTTTTATAAAGTTGAAGCATAATTTCTCTGCTCTTGTGTTCACTACCCTGACTTCTGAAGGCCAGTATCCCATATATCTTCTTAACCACATTATCGACCTATGCTGCCACTTTTAGGGATCATCGGACCTGCATGCTAAGATCCCGCTGTTCTTTAATACTTTGTAGGACCTTACCATTCATGGTGTGTGTTCTAGCCTCATTGGTATTCCCAAAGTGCATCGCCTCACATTTATCAGGATTAAACGCCATTTACCATTTCTCAGTCCATTTCACTATTGCACTGATATCACCCTGTAGCTTAAGACTACACTCCACACTGTCAACAACTCCACTAATTTTAGTGTCAACTGTGTACTTACTGATCATGCATCCTACATCCATATCCAAATCATATAAGTATATTACATACTTGTTTGTTATATTTTTCAAGAGTATGCATTCATATGTACTTATAATGTATCAGTGAGCTTACTAAATGTGTGGCACTTTTATGGGGATGCTGTAGATTTTCCTGGCATGATTCTCATTTGATTGTGAGGCATACAGTCTTAAGGACTTAAGTCATTTATTTGTTTTTGGTTTGGGGCCTCATTTGGGTTAGGTACCATAAATATTCTGACCACATGTAGCCTTTCTAATCCTTTGCCTGTATATTTAAGGCTTTTGCAGTTGGCTTATCATTCTTGCATTGTTCTTTTCTCTTTGGTTACTTCTCCAGCAATGCTCCCACACCTCATAACAAAACTATCCACCCTCCAAATTGTTCTCCAGAAAAATTGTATTGCCTGAGTTTCCAAAAATGGGTCCTGCATTTATAATATTTCAATTCCAGGTGGAGGACAAACATAACTTGTTGGCAAATGAAAATGTTGAGAACCTATTCTAGGTGGGGGCTACAGCGCTAAATGCAATCAAAGTGGGAGAATACGTCTTTCTGCAGATAGCAATGAGACAACTTTGTGTTGGCGGGATCCCTTGATAAACACATCATGATTCATCTAGTAAAGGGAATATGACAATGAAGACAAAAACTGGCTATATCACAAAGTCAAATGGTGCAGTGGGTGATGATGCATTCTTCAGTATGCTTCAAGAAAAGTGCAGCTATCGATGAGTGAGCAGGCAGTGACTACCTGTGAACAAATGAGAGAACCTTTGCTGTATTTTGCACCATTTGTACTGAAGTATTGTTGGATAGAAGGATTGCTTATTGAGTCCAGATCCAAAGTTTGGAAATTAATTTGCAGCAAGCATGATCAGAGAACTCAGCCTTGCAGAGGAAGAGTCGGAGCTAGCTGGTGAATTAAATAAAATGCTGTGAAGGATTTGGCAATAGCAGTGCAAATGTTATTGTTCTTAAGTTGATAAGATGCCCTCTAGGCTGGTGATTTTTTGTGAGTGCAGCATTTAGAATGCTTAAGAAGAGTCTTCTGTTGGAAATGTAGCATCTTGTATGTAATGAGAAGACGTGACTGAACAATGACTGGACATATAATTAGAGTTAAGATTGAAACATTTTTTCTGGACACAATCCATTCTGTCAACGACTGGCTCAAAGCAACCTGCTTCCAACTTGTCCAGATCTTACCATCTTCATGAATTAAAAAAAAATACTGGAATATCATTATGGCCAGTGAAAAAGACAATAAAGGTTGCAGTAAATCACTGGGGCTATTTTCCCCATTCTGTTGCAACTTACAGGTACATTTTGTCTTATGGTGAATTGCCAGTGCTCTGTATAATATTGAATTATAAGTTTTATGGGAAAATCGCAAACACGATAACACAATCTATTTCTAAACATCCACCAAAATAAGGGAAAAAGGAGATGGCGAAGATATAAAAATGAAGCAATCATACTGGCTCTGGTTACCTGATATGCCAGGTTATTTTCAGAATAATGAATGAAAAATAAAGCTTTTGAAAGATTACTGTTTATGGTAGAAGGATAAATATATCTGCACTGAATATGATTGCAATAATCTATCATTGTTGTACCTGTTTGTAAAACAGCTATAAATACCAATCCAGCTCAATGCTTGTAAAAAGCTGACTATATCTACTCTATCCCATTTTGCTATATATTCATTTATGGTTTTCTGATCAGTTCCTTCTAAAAATGATGAAAATTAATGTCATCTGCTATGACATCAACATTTTTTCTGGTGATCTATATAACAAGAGAACCTGAGCATCAAATGCATAAGAAGATGATTTCCAATTTTGCTAGTTGTGATTCTTTCCATGGATTCAACTCTGAGAGGATATTCCATGAGAGCTTGCTCTGTGTCAAGACATCCATGTGCATTGACTCACTGTATTCAGCATCTGCTAATCATTCCATAATTATGAATCTACAATCTATCACAAATTCTTAGGTTTTGTCAGAAACCATTAGAATTTACAAGATTTTGTGCTGTTTGAGAGATGGAAGTGTGATTGTTATTTATATTTTAGAAAATCAATGGGAATACCATATTTTTATGCAGCATGCAGCAAACATTTTAAACCCAATAAAATAACTGGTATAGCTAGTACATTAGTTAATCTCCCTTTGTAAAAGTATCCAAAATCTGGCATTTTTAAGTTAAAGTACTTTCTCCTTTAATTGAAAACAATGAGTGCTAGTTGTACACTGTGGAAATAGGCTCTTTGGCGCACTGTCCACCCCCAACCATCAAGCACCCCCATTTTACAGTAATTTTATTTTATTGTTTTTATATTTTATGTTTTGCATTTTATACTTATTTTACTCCCCCCCCCCCCAGATTCCCATCAACTCTCCCCAGATTCTACCTTTCAACTACACATTAGAAGCAATTTACAGTATCCAATTAACTTACCAACCTGTACATCTTTAGGATGTGGGAGGAAACCACAGCACCTGAAGGAAACCCATGTTGTCACAGGAAGAAGGTGCAAATCCACAGACAGGTCCAGGTTGGACCTGGGTCACTGGAGCTGCGAGACTGTGCTACAGTGAGGCAGAAACTTGGCCTAGAATGGTAAGATATGCACCTAAACTTCAGTAAAATTTAGTCTCCTAGCCCATCTATATGTTCATCGAATATTGAAGTAGATAGATATGCGATGAGCAAGGGGGTGAAAAGTTACTCAGGTTGACGAGAATGTAGAGTGGAGGTTACAATTAGATCTGCCATGATCTTATTAAATGGTGCAGCAGGCTTGAGGGGCTGATTGATCTACTCCCTATTTATATATTTTTAAATGGCCGGCACCTGTTGAACTTCCATAGCCCTTTCACTGCATGGGAGAAACCAGTGTTTGAGCTGCTTTCTTTGCTGGCAGCAGCTTTCAGGTAAATCCAAGAGGGAATATGCATGGGGGAATCTCCAAGGAGGAACAATTATTAGTCTTGTAGCAAAATTCCGACCCCTTGTGCTTTTGTTGTGCACCCCATGTGCTTCCAAAAAAAAAACAAATTCCAAAACTTGAAAACACGGAAGGCACCCTTCCTGCCATTGAAGTGACTAACTTGTTAGAGGGATTCTTTCACAGGCCTTTGGTCACTAATTTATATATTTATATGCCAATCCTAACCCTTACACATTTTAATCAACTGTTGGGATGCCTGGAAAATAAACCCCGCAGACCTGGGAGTGGGAGAAATGCACATGAAAATTGGATGCATTTTACTGTACTTTGTGGCCACTTATAAACCCAAAAAGTTGATACAACTCATCCTGGTTTCTACTCTAATGTCTGTAACTAATCTGTTATTTTTGTACCTTGGCTGACTGGAGAGATTTCATTTGTGTGTTTGGTGATATGAAATCATATACAGACTGTGGGCAGAGAAAATCTTCTACAATTATATCCTGGTTGCACAAATGGAAGTTTCAAACATCAACCCCTGCATTAGAATTCTGTACCTGTCCTCAATTTGATGAAAGGAGAATTGTGGAGAATTGAAGGATAAAACTTAAACCTATCATGAATGTAGAGAATGTCAGCTCTCAGTTCAATATTAGGATTTAAGCTGAAAATCTCTATTTAATATAAATATAGCAAATTTTCTTCATTATGTTTTTTTGATTGTTTATCATCATTATCACAAAATTCAAGCTTTCAAATTCTAAACATTGTGGCATTTCATTAGCTTTTGCCTGAAGATGATGAAATGACCCTAGTCCTTTCATCCCCTATTTAACAAAGGGTTGGTGATTAATACGCATTAATGTGCATTCATACAATGAATGGGATTAATGTCCCATTAATGCACTATTATTCAAAGAAAAATCTACTTTCATAAACACAATGTGATTTAAATTGCTTTGTATGTTGGAGATAGAGAATGTACTAGTTGGTTTTCATTTTATGTGTTGGCATGCTGTGAATAGACAATAACCTCTGCCCATAGTCTATACCTACCCTTGAGAGTGAGTATTTTTAACATTTGTAAGTGCACATACTGATGTGCTAATGCTTTCATTTTGTATGTTTAACAGTTATCTGTCAGGAAAGGGAACAATTATTTGGATTTACTTCATGTTGCGCTAATTTCTTCCATTAGAGGTGGCAATAAAACATTAGCAAGAGTAGTGCAGGAATTAATGTGTACAGAGGTCTTATGCTGATGCTGGATACTTTGGCAGAGGAAGCAAGGAAGAAGGAACAGGAGAATTGTGCTCCTGTAGGTGGTCTTATAGCCCTTTTTATTGTCCAGTGTAGCAGGAGCACTGCTAACATACCACCTAGCCAAATTCACACAGGAACATGGTATAAGGTAGATCTCACCTGCGTCAGCTACTTGAACTGACCTGCAGGCACAGAGTAAAGTCTGGAAAGCATGCAGTGAAAATGAAAGTGAACATGGGGTGTTTCCAAGCTGCATCATTGAGACAACAGATGCCATCTTCCAGCACAAGTTGGACCGGGCGCAAAATAACACAAGGCACCAGATGGCGAGGCAGACTCAACTTTTCTTAATTGCGTGTTGTTTACTGAATCTATGGCATCAACGATATCACTCATGATACCATTCATGCACTTGCAGACATTGCGTGACCTTTTTTCAAACAGTAACTGATTCTTAATTTAAACTAAACAAGCCTATGCTTGCTTTCCTGGGATCAAGGCTTAATCTCCCTTTCCTCTACTCTCTACAAATCATCTTTCACAATTTCCAGTATCTCAAAGGCGCATCTTCCCCTCCCCTTGCTTTCAGCATTCTGAAGGGACTATTCATTCTGAGACACTCTGATCCCCTCTTCGTTTCCACACTTATCCACACCCCTTTCACAATAGCTTTCTGTACCACTGCAGGAGATGTCATTTTACCTTCTCCCTTCCTGTTGTACATGCTCCCAAATACTATGCACGTAAAACAACAAATTACCCTCCATTTCTTTCAAGTTAGCATACTGTATCATTGCTCATGATGAGCTCACCTCTTCTAGTGCATCAAATGTGGAGTGAGTGATTATCTTGAAGAACATCTCTGTTCATTCCGCAAGCACAACCCTGAGCTACCCCTTGCTTGTAACTTAATTCTCTGTGTCTCTCCCACACCAACCTCACAGTAGTTGGTTTCCCACACTTTTCCAACAATGCTCAATATAAATTTGAGGAACAGAAGCTCAAGTTTTAACTGGGCACATTACAAGGTAGATTTGGGTTTGATGTTTCCTCTCTCTGGGAAGCCTAGAACATGGAGTCACAGTTGCAAAGTAAAGCATTGGCCATTCAAGACAGATATGAGAAGAAATGTCTTCACCCATAGTGAATAAACTGTGAAATTCTCTATCCACAGATAGAGAGCGGTGTACATGCACCTGTCTACATCAATGGTGCTGAGGTCGAGAGGGTTGAGAGCTTCAAGTTCCTGGGAGTGAACATCACCAACAGCCTGTTCTGGTCAAATCACATAGATGCCATGGCCAAGAAAGCTCACCAGCGCCTCTACTTCCTCAGGAGGCTAAAGAAATCTGGTTTGTCCCCTTTGACTCTCACTAGCTTTTACCGATGCACCATAGAAAGCATCCTATCTGGAAGTATCACAGCTTGGTACGACAACTGCTCTGCCCAGGACCACAAGAAACTGCAGAGAGTTGTGGACACAGCCCAGCACATCACGGACACCAGCCTCCCCTCCTTGGACTCTGTCTTTACCTCTCGTTGTCTTGGTGAAGCAGCCAGCATAATCAAAGACCCCACCCACCCGGGACATTCTCTCTTCTCTCCTCTTCCATCGGGTAGGAGATACAGGAGCCTGAGGGCACATACCACCAGACTTAAGGACAACTTCTACCCCACTGTGATAAGACTATTGAACAGTTCGCTTATACAATGAGATGGACTATGACCTCACGATCGACCTTGTTGTGACCTCGCACCTTATTGCACTGCACTTTCTCTGTAGCTGTGACACTTTACTCTGTACTGTTATTGTTTTTACCTGTACTACCTCAATGCACTCTGTACTAACTCTATGTAACTGCACTGTGTAATGAATTGACCTGTACGAGTGGTTTGTAAGATAAGCTTTTCACTGTACCTCGGTACAAGTGACAATAATAAACCAATACCAATACCAATACCAAGAGGACTATAGAGGGCCAGTAACTGAGTATATTCAAGGGATATATTGATAGATTTTTGAATACTAATCAAGGGATATGGGATTAGTGCAGGAAAGAGGTAATTAAACTCTACCCTTGACTGGCATAGTGGCCTCTTGACAATTCTCTGCTCTCAAAGGTCTTGAAGTATGTTTAAATGTCTGTTCCTTTGTAAGGTTTGAATAATTAAAAAAATGTGAAAAGGATAAAACATTTATTTACTAAAAAACACATATATGTGTTAGAAATTAATTAATAGCATTAGTGAAATAAAAAATCCAAATCACCTAACTGCATCTACCTTTTCAATCAAAATTGTTGACTCTAAACATCGCATTACCTTCTCCAGCCACCCTTGGCATAAACCTGAGGGGCTAGGGTAGTAAGTGTAGGATGTAGGTGTAAGGTCCTGGTATAGTCACTGGCTGAGTCCATTGGTAGAGCAGTAATTCGGATTTGCTGCCATCTGACCTCCAGCTCATTTCTGCCTTTGTTGTGATACACAGATGCAGGAGTTGGGAACTCACCGACCCACACACTGTAGTTAACTGGCTGTTCTCTATGGAACTGTCAAATGAAGAGCAGCACCATCTGTCCCATAGGTGGAGTCTCTCAGTCATTTTACAGCTTCACTGTATATTCAACAGTCATGTTTCTTCCTACTTTATTGGTGACATAAGATTTGCTTTCCAGAATGACCAGAATAATCACTCTAGAATTTTTAACAATTGGATAGTCAAGGGAGTGAATGATGCATCTTATTCTGTTCCCAATGATTTCAAAGTGATATGAAATAATTATTATTTACCTTCTGAATGCTGCATTATCAGAACACTTCGGTTTAAACTAGAAAGGACCTATCAAAGTAGTGCTAGAATGGTGCTGAGAAAGATACTTCAATGGGATACTGCATGATGGGCCAATGAATGTTTTGCTTTTTTGGGCATCCCCCCTACAAACTTCAGTGAGGTTCACAGTCTTACCTGCCACTGATTTCCATGCTTTTCCATTGTGGATAGTACAGAGGAAATCAGGTAGTTTGGGTCTAGGTCTGGGTTTTGGAAATAGAGGTGGGATAATGACAGAGGACTAGGGGCTGGGGGGAGATGGGGCAGGTTTCTGTAATCGGTATCAGTGGTAACTGAGGATTGGAAGAGGTATTGGGTCGAAAGATTAGTAGATGGGCATCAGTTATGAGGGTGTGGGTGGGGCAATTCATGGTAAGGGCCCCAGAAAGTGTGAGTGGGGTTATTTGGGTGAGAGTTAGCCTGGAGATTGAAGATGAGTAGCAGTAGGGTAATGGAGTGGTTTGACCTGGGTTTGCAGTTTGGTAGGGGGAAGATAGTTGGGTGGCAAATTAGTGAGTAGTGGGTCTTGAACAGAAGCAGGTGATCTGACAGGGGGCGAAATTTTATTCATATCAATGGAAATGATAGAATTTGTCAGCTACTTCAGAGTCAGTGGCTGATCCAGACTCTCCTGTTTGCCGTCAATTAAAACCTCTGAGACAGAGGACATGAAGTTCTGGGAGGTTCTGCCATCTGTGGTCTTCCAGTCATGCAGACCTGCATAGAAAGATTAGCAGATCTCTAATATGATGAACTGCAAGAACATTACCCAGCCATTCTCATTCTTAAGGCTACTGATCACAGAGCTCTCCCTGTGAGCCCTTTGGAAGAAGTGTGAACATGTACCATCCTGCTCCATGGAATGTACTCCAGATTGGAAGATAATCTTGGAGGAGTCCAAGGCAAAGACTGACATTTATCCCCATTCACTGCAGCGGAAACAGATTCTGCAAGCTTTTCTGGAGTTAATGCAATTCTTTTGGACTTTCTCTCACTTTCTGAGCACCTTTAAGGATAAAGAACTTCTTGATGTTCATTTTGATTGCTTTCCAGCAGTGCTTCAGTGAATGAAAAACAGACTTCATGGTTCTCCAACCTGTTTAGTACTTCTTTTGTGCTTTTTGGGGTCAGCAGTTTGATGTTCAGCTTCCATGTTCCCCTGCTGGCCTTCTGATTTTCCTTTAGATGACAGTCAGCCTGCAGGAGGCAGTGGCTAGACAAGAACACCAGCATGATGCTGTGGATCTGCCTGTGAGTGCTTGGGACATGAAGAGGAAATCTATCCGTGAACAGAATGAGCTGATCTGTCTTGACAAGGTGTATTATTATAATGCACTATCTGCAGAGTTGCTAAAGATGTCACATCAGCACCATCAGGACTCTGGATGTGAAGTCCAATTTCCTGACAGATCGGTCAGCTGCATTGTTGATGCAGTTGAAGTCACTGACCAGAGTGACCAGTCAGGACATTGTCAGCAGTGGCAGAAGCTACTGCAAGATGGCCAGCCATTCGTTCTTCACAGCCAGGGCATATACATTGATGAGACATCTTAAATTCAGGACACTATCTGAGGTGAGGTTCCTGCATTGGATTCCATGAGTTAGGACTTGTCCAGGCAAATATCTTTTAAGTGCATTCAATGAAGTCTCACAAAGCACTACGAAGGCCTGCTTTTGCTTGAGTGGACTCTATTATCTGTGTTGTGCAACATCCTCAATATTAATTTGACGTATGACAAAAGTTAAGAATTTCTGGCGATACTTGCTAGAGCAGATTGCAGGTTCATAATACTGGTAAAGAATATCTCTGGGAAAAAAATAATGCTGAAAATACCGAACAACTAATAACTGTCAGCCCACAAGGATGCCTTGACGCAATGCAAGTTCCCAATGGAACAAGATTTTATAACTGGTCTAAAAGAAGAAGCACTGCTGCTAGAATTGGAAACCACCCTTTTTGAATATTTGATGCTCAGGGTTTCTTGTTATCTGGACCCCCAGAAAAGTTTTAATATTAGAGCAGATGACAATAATTGTCTTCATTTTTGAAAGGGATAGATTAAGAAATCTTAAACATCTAGCAAAATGGGACAAAGACAAATTTTTACAGACTTTGAGCTGGATTGTTTGGTATTTTATAATTGTTTCTCAAGCCAATACAACAGTGATAGATTATTTCAATCACATATAGTGCAGATCTGAAACATTTTCTGGCATTATAAACAGTAATATTTCAAAAGCCTATTTTTCCATCCACTATTCTGATAATGACATGAAATATGGGTAACCAGAGTCAGTATGATTAACTTACATTTTTAAATCTTTGCTAACTCTTCTTCTTCCTGTGTTGGTGGATATTTAGAAATAGATCTTTGTAATTTTTCCACAAGAGTGACAATTCAGAAATGTACAGAGCACTGGCAATGCTCCATGAAATAAAACATGTTGCAATGAAATAGGGAACTCAAGTCCTAGGAGATTAACTGTAAACCTTGTTATGATTTTCACTGGCAAAAGTGATGTTAATGAAGTATTTGTTTCCTCATCCATGAAGATCGTAGGATATGAACAAGTTGGAAGAAGGTTGCTTTGAGGAAGATGGTGACAGAATGGATTTGTTGAATGGATTCAGCAGAGTTGTTAGATGTCTAACTTTACTTAGAGCGTATTCTGTCATTGATCAGTCACCTGATGCAACAACTCACATGTCAGCATTGCCAATCTTTTATTATATTTTGTTACATTCCAACTTCTCATGCTAGCTGGGCGCCTTCCAGGTGCATGGCTTTCCAAGTCTGCTTCCAAAAGCTGGATTCTGGACACAATACACAGATCCTGTTTTCAGCACTTCTGCAGTACAAGTGACAGAAAACAATTTAGTTATCTCTCTTTATGCTTCATATGAGTTCTGTCAGTGAAGAATTTTCCCTTTCATTCCAATTGACTTTAGCATTACCAAGGATCCTTGAAACTGCACATAGTCAAATGTTGCCTTGATGCCAAGGACAGTTGGTTTCAGCTCATACTTGGAATTCAGGTTTTTTTCTCATGCCTGGAAAAGCTTATAATTATGTTTAGAATTTTGTGGTCTTGGTCCAGTGTGTTTGATAGCACCATTTTGATCACCAAGAGTAGATTGATTGGGCAGTAATTAACCCAGATGGGTTTGCCCTGTTTTTGTGGACAGGACATGCATTTGCAATTTTGATAGTCATAAAGTTATACACAATGGAAACAGTCCCTTCAGCCCAACTCATCCATGCTGACCAGTTGCCTACCTGAGCTAGTCCCATTTGCCTATCTGAGCTAGTCCCATTTGCCTGTGTTTGGTTCATATCCCTCTAAACCTTTCCTATCCACGTACTTGTCTAAATGCCTTTTACATGTTGTAATTATAGTGTATTCTGCCATTGTTCAGTCACCTGGAGCATATTGTTGAGTAGATGATGGTGTTATAACTATGCTGAGACAGCTGGGCTACAGATATGATTAGTCTCGGAGCACAAATCTTCTGTACTACAGTCATTATGACGAATGTCTTTATTGCCTTTTTAAATTCACTCACGGCATCACAGGAAATGTCAGTATTTATTGATGATTCCTGGGTCCCCCTTTACTAAGGATGCAGTTCTGAGTCAATCATATTGACAGATAGTTGATGAATCAAGGATGATGGATTTATTTCCCTGTTAGACAATAGTGAACCAGATCTGATTTTATGACAAATTGGGTATCCCAGCTACACTGATGGGATTCAAACTCATTCATCTAGATCAATGGTCCAGAACTCTGGTTGGTGGTCCAGTAATTTAACCACTTTTCTACTCAACCCAGTATTTGCCTCTCAACTATTCCTTGCTATCTTGTGGAGCAAATCAAATTGGCTGATCATTGTCTTTCTGACAGTGGGGACCTCAGAAGGAAGCCTAGTAGATAAGACGGTTACAAATGATTCAGCTTTATCTTTGAAGCTCACATATTTGGCTCCATCATCATTGGGCATGGAGAGGATCTGGAGTCTTTTCCTTCTGTTGGCTGCTTAATTTTCTACACCTTTTGTGACTGGGTTCTGGCAGGACCACTAAACTTTGATCTGGTTGTTTCATTCTGACTATTTCATGCTACATTCTCTATGTAATGTGCATTTTAATAGGATAGCAGCTCATTTTTAGGTATGCCCAGTGGTATTCCAGCATGCCCTATGGTATTCCAGCATGCCCTACCATTTACTTTACCATGGTTGTTTCCCTCACCTGAAAGCAATGGTAAAGTGAAGGATATGCTGGGCCAAGGTACAATTCCGCTCATGCCTACAACATATCAAGGATGCCCAATTTGGAGTGCTAGCTCCATCCTGAATCTGTTCCATTAAGTGTGATGGAAGTGATACAGAATTCTTTCTTTCATTATGGACGTGGACATTATTGACATGACCAGCATTTACTGTCCATTCCTATTCGCCATTGAGAAGGTGATGGTGAGACACCTTCATGTAGTGCGGCAATTCTTCTGGAAAAGGAAGTCCCACAATGTTGTTGTGTAGGAGGTTCAAATGATGTTGAGGTATAAGCAATGAAAAACTTGGAAAGGACTATTCAGATGTTGGTGTTTCTTGGTGGTTTGGGAGGTGCTGTTAGTGTAGCCTAGGCACATACGTGAAGTACATTTTGTAAATGGAACATAATTATGGCCACAGTATGGTGGCCTTTTTAACAGGCAATGAAAAGAGACTCCAAGATCTCTATTCTCAACAGTGGCAAGGCTCAATATGTGAGTACTAAGGACATGGGTGAGAAATTCAATATTATGTTCAGCCAAAAGTGCAGCATAGATGATTCACATTGACTTCCTCCTGGGATCTTCATCTTTATGGAAACTAGTCTTCAGCCAATTCAATGCACTCCAGATTATATCCAGAAATGGCTGTCTACTGGATACAGCAAAGTCTATGGGACCCAGGCAAATGGTCAGTTTGGGATCCTGATTTTATTGGAGACTTCATTCGAACATGGATCAAAGACAGAATTCAGTGACAGGTTAAGAGTGACTACCCTTGATATTGAGACATTTTACCAAGTGTGCCATCAGAGAGCCATGATAAAGCTGAAGTCAATGAGCATCAAGGGGAAAACAGACCAATGGTTGGAGTCATACCTCACACAAAGAAAGATGGTGTGGTTATCAGAGCCCAATCATCCCAGCCCTGGGACATCACTGCAGGAATTCTTCATGGCTGCAAACTAGGCCCAATCATCTTCAGCTACTTCATCAACCAAATCAATTGATCCATTGATCATAAGATCAAAGGTGGGGATGTTCACTGATGGTTGTACAATATTCAATTCCATTCTCAGTTCCTGGGCAAATAAAGCTGTTCATACCTGCATACATCAAAAGCTAGATAACTTGGTCTCCACTGGGAAACCAGTGGAATAGGATATATCCAGGGATGGTGATATTGGTGTTGGGCAGTTTGTAGGCTACATTTCTGTGAGTACTGTGATGTCAGGTTGTTGAGCAGGCTGTACTCAGGGATTGTGGTGGAGGCACCTGGCACCTGACCCATGGAACTCACCTGGGTTTTGCTGAACTCTGGACATCAACTCTACCTGATCTGAGTGACAATGCTGTGTCCAAATGCTGTGTAGTTCACCTGGTTTTATCCTTCTCCTGTTTTGACATAGTGGTAGTGATTGAACTGAGTCGCTTGGTAAGTCATTTCAGAAGGCAGTTAAGTGTCAACTGCTTTGTTATGGGTTTGGAGTCACATATAGAACAGACTAAGTAAGGATGGAAGATTTCCTACCCTGAAGGCCATTAATGAAGCAGCTGGATTTTAGGGCAATCTGGTAATTTTGTGGCCATCATTACTAGGAGTAGTTAAAAAAAACAATTTATTAATGGAATTTAAATTCCACTGCTTTTATAGTGGGACCTGAAGTCACATAACTGGGCCTCTGGGTTACTAATTTGGCAACCTAACCACTGCACCAACACCATACCCAGAAGGTGATGCTTGTTGTAAATCGAATATGCTGTCTCTACAAGGACTGTGCTGTGGTCAAGCCTCCTAATACTTTCACAGACCAGTGACTCAGGCAGCTTGCTGATAATAAGGCCAAGTATCTGTGTTGTGTTGATTGTCTCTCTACTTGCTGCAGGTCCAATCTGGCAACCATATCCTGCACATCTTAGCCAACTTGGCTCACAGTGTTTCTACTTCTAAGCCAGATTGCTGACTATCACTGAAGTTCCTCGGAGTAATCTCAGTGCTTCTTCCAAGTGTTGTTTAACAGGCAGTAGTAATGATTCATTAGCTGAAGGAGGGTAGTAGGTGGATGTCAGCAAGAGATATCCTTTCCTGTGTTTAACCTGGTGTCATGAAATGTCATGGGATTCAGAGCCAATATTGTGGACTCTCAGGATTACTTTCCTTATTGTGTACAATGGGACAGTGCCAACTGCTGAAAGCAATTGAGCAGGTGTGGCAGGCAATTAGGAAGGCAAATTGTATGTTGTAATGTATTGTGATAGGATTTGAGTGCTAGATTAAAGATGTCTTACTACAATTATACAGAAGCTTTGGTGAAGCTGCATCTGTGTGGGATTTTGATCTCCTTACCGAAAGAAGGTTATCCTTATTATAAAGGGAGTGAAGCGAAAATTCACTGGATAGTTCCTGGAATGGTTGGTTTATCGTATGAAAGATTGAGTAGGCTAGGCCTCTGTTCTCTAGTGTTTAGAAGAATGAGAGGTGATCTCATTAAGATATACAAAATATTTAAAGAGACTAAAAGCTTAGATATTGGGAGCATAGTTCCCTTGGACAAGGAGTCTAAAACTAGCAAAGTTTCAAAATAAGATACAGGCCATTTAGGACTGAGATGAGGAGAAATTTCTTTACTCGGTGGATGGTAAAACTTTGGAATTCATTACCCTAGTTGGTTTTGGACGGTCAGTCATTAATTCCATTAAAATCAGAGATTGATAGATTTCTGGATATTGAAAGAATCAAGGGATATAATGATAGGGCAGGAAATGGTGGTGAGGTAGAAGGTCCCAGGCAGGGACATCAACCTACTGAGCCAGCATCAAGTTAAACCTGAGTTAAGTAACAGCTCCGTTGCAAAGAATGGGAAGAAGCAACTGCCAGAAAAAGGTACGTAGACATTTTTAATTGATGTAATTCAATTCGTTTATTTAATTCATTTAATTTATTTATTATTTTGATTTTATTTGAGTACTTTTTAGTACCTTAATTTTAATTTTCCAATTATTCCATTTTTTAAAATAGATACTTCTTTTTTTGCTTTTTGATACTTCCAGGGAGTTTCTGGACATTTGTGACATTGACAAATGTCTTTTTTTCAGTGACAAACTTGTGAGGTTTCACTGGCTGTCTAAAACATTCTGTGACTGCAGCTAATGGCTTCAACAAGGGTGACCTTGTGCTGTATTACATTGTGCTGGTCATGGTTCCGAGCTGGAACTAGCCATCCTGCAGTAGAGTGTACCCAGGACAACACTGAAGGAAGCAGCATGATCCAAGGGCAAGAGATGTTGGGGTCGATGGAAGACCTGACCTTTGACATTCCTCAGGCAAAGTTAAAGGCAGGGGCGTCTGCTTCTTAATCAATAACTTATGGTGCTCAGACGTGACGGTCCTGGCGAGCTCCTGCTCACCCAGCCTGGAATATCTAACAGTGAAGTGTCGACCATTCTATCTACCAAGGGAGTTCACTTCAGCTATCCTGATGGCAGTTTACATCCCACCACAGACGAACATGAAGCCTGCACTCAATGAGCTATACTCCGTGGTCAACAACCTTGAGATAGGATACCCTGAGGCCCTCTTCATCATTGCAGGGGACTTCAATCAGGCCAACCTGTTACCAAAGTACTATCATCACATCTTCTGCTCCACCAGGGGCACCAACACCCTTGACCACTGCTATACAACCACCAAAGATGCCTTTCGAGCCACCCCTCGTCCTCACTTTGGGAAATCAGACCACCAGGCTGTGCTCCTCGTCCCTGCATACAAACAGAAACTGAAACGGTAGGATCCGGTACGGAGAGTAGTGCAGTGCTGGTCTGAGAAAACAGATGAGCTCCTGCGTGACTGCTTTGAGACAGTGGACTGGTCTATGTTCAAAGACTCAGTTGCCAGCCTTGATGAGTATGCCACCACCATCACAGACTTTATCAACAAGTGTGTGGCGGACTGTGTACCAAAGAAGACAATCCGGGTGTTCCCAAACAGGAAACCATGGACGAACCGAGAGATCCACTCCCTACTGAAGGAGAGAACTGCTGCACACAAATCTGGTGATCCTGATCTGTACAAGAAATCGAGATATGACCTTCGGAAAGCTATCAGGGATGCTAAGAGGAAATACCGACTCAAAATAGAGTCCCTGACCAGCCGTCAGTTATGGCAGGGCTTACATGCCATAACAGGTTACAAGATGAAGTTGGGCTGCATAGCTAACAACAGCGCATCCCTTCCGGATGAATTTAACGCATTCTATGTGTGTTTTGAACAGAACGGAAGTGGATTGTCACCATCCACCCTGACAGCCACCAACGCAACTGAACCTGTGATCACAGTGGAGGACGTAAGATCAGTCTTCCAGAGAGTGAACACAAGGAAAGCACCTGGCCCAGATGGTGTCCCTGGCTGTGTGCTCAGATCTTGTGCTGATCAGCTGGCTGAAGTACTTGCGGACATATTTAACCTCTCCCTGCTTCAAGCTCAGGTTCCCACCTGTTTTAAGAAGACCACCATCATCCCGGTACCAAAGAAGAGCAAGGTAACATGCCTCAGTGACTACCGACCAGTGGCTCTGACATCCACCACCATGAAGTGCTTTGAGAGGTTGGTCATGGCACGCATCAACTCTAGCCTACCAGACAGCCTGGACCCATTGCAATTCGCCTATTGCCGAAACAAGTCTACAGCAAATGCTATCTCCCTGGCCCTACACTCAGCTCTGGAGCAACTGGACAGTAAAGACACCTACGTTAGACTATTGTTTATTGACTACAGCTCTGCCTTCAATACAATAATCCCAAGTAAGCTTGTCACCAAACTTCGAGGCCTAGGACTCAACACCTCCCTCTGTAACTGGATCCTTGACTTTCTAACAAACAGACCGCAATCAGTGAGGTTAGGTGGCAATACCTCTGGCACGATTATTCTCAACACTGGTGCCCAACAAGGCTGCATCCTTAGCCCTCTACTCTACTCCCTGTACACTCATGACTGTGTGGCCAGATTCTGTTCTAACTCCATTTACAAGTTTGCTGATGATACCACCTTCGTAGGCTGTATCTCAAACAGCGATGAGTCGGAGTACAGGAAGGAGATAGAGAGCTTAGTGGAATGGTGTCATGACAACGACCTTTCCCTCAATGTCAACAAAACAAAAGAGCTGGTCATTGACTTCAAGAAAGGGGATGGTGTACATGCACCTGTCTACATCTATGGTGCTGAAGTCGAGAGGGTTGAGAGCTTCAAGTTCCTGGGAGTGAACATCACCAACAGCCTGTCCTGGTCAAATCACGTAGAAGCCACGGCCAAGAAAGCTCACCAGCACCTCTACTTCCTCAGGAGGCTAAAGAAATTTGGTTTGTCCCCTTTGACTCTCACCAGCTTTTACAGATGCACCATAGAAAGCATCCTATCTGGATGTATCACGGCTTGGTACGGCAACTGCTCTGCCCAGGACCGCAAGAAACTGCAGAGAGTTGTGGACACAGGCCAGCGCATCACGGACACCAGCCTCCCCTCCTTGGACTCTCTCTTTACCTCTCGCTGTCTTGGTGAAGCAGCCAGCATAATCAAAGACCCCACCCACCCGGGACATTCTCTCTTCTCTCTTCTTCCATCGGGTAGGGGATACAGGAGCCTGAGGGCACATACCACCAGACTTAAGGACAACTTCTACCCCACTGTGATAAGACTATTGAACAGTTCGCTTATACAATGAGATGGACTATGACCTCACGATCTACCTTGTTGTGATCTTGCACCTTATTGCACTGTACTTTCTCTGTAGCTGTGACACTTTACTCTGTACTGTTATTGTTTTTACCTGTACTACATCAATGCACTCTGTACTGACTCAATGTAACTGCACTGTGTAATGAATTGACCTGTACGATTGGTTTGTAAGACAAGCTTTTTACTGTACCTTGGTACAAGTGACAATAATAAACCAATACCAAAACCAGTACCAATCAGAAGTCCTTTGTAAGGTTGAATGGGTTCCAAATCTAAGCTTGTTGTTGCCTAGTCAGTCCAATTTTTTTCTACTAATGTTTAAATACAACTTTTTGATACAATGAGTTGCTGATCAGGCCTTTTCAAATGGCGGTGAAGAGTCAACACCATTGCTGCAGATTTAAAGTCACATTTACACCTAAATGAGTAATTGCAACAGATTCCCTTAAAATAAAAGAAAGACAATATATATTACTTGGTCAAATTTCCAGCCTTATGCCTTTTTACCCCACCGATATTTTCCAACTGTGTTCTTTGTGTAAATGAAAGTAGCCTCATCTCTTTCCTCCAGCAGGAAATGAAGAAAACTGGTCAAAGCAGGGTACATCTCACCAAAGGGCCACATCCAGCAGCTGTGACTACACCACTCTCTGGAAGGCACTTTACAAAATTACAACGGGGATACTTCTTGCTTTTGGCTACAATTAAAGGATATTTTAAATGCACTGTTTGTCAACTATCTGATAGCCTTCACTTTTATTTGTAATGTCAGGAAGAGAGGTTACTGAGCCAAAATCAAACTTCCACACGTCAATGTAGTCGGTTGGTTCTTTACAATCCAAGGCAGTACTCCCAGGAATTGAATCTCTTGCAAGTTGGAAATTCACAGAACAGTTCAGGACCATTTGACTTTGCAAAAACCATAGAGTTTGATAAGAATTTTCAGATTAATGACATTTCCCACATGTTCAAAGGCATGTATTGGATAATATCAAAATAATTTATACCAAGAGAGAAAAAGTAGTCCATATGACCACTTGCTTTATATCTACTATTACGTTAGAACGGTGGAATTTGTCTCACAGGACTCTTTGGCTAATGGACAGCATCTTTTAGCACATTTAGCAAAGCTGCTTTTTCCATTTATGAGAGATTAGCCACCCTTTTATACCACTTCAAATGAGCATGATTAGCAATGTTATTGCACCTCCAGACAAATGATAGCATGCAATTTACAGCTTTCGAAGAGCTGTCTTTGCAGACATTTTGTTTACACTAACAGGTTTTCATTCAGAGGAAGGTAATTCATTTAATACAGTTTCTTTTGGCCATTCAGCTAATTCCAATGTCTTACCTGTTATGGGCATGCTTACAAAGATTATAACGTTGCATTTAAAAGGAGAGTTAAAAAAAACACACATATTGGAATCATGCAGTATAACATTATAGATAAAGATCCAAATAACCTTTGTAAATTGTGCTGAATTGGTGCACAATAGACTGATGTTTGCCCTCGGCATGACAGATAATACACTCAATTTATCTTTATCTGATAAATTTATGGATTAGGACATGGAGCACAACAAAGTGGATTTTAGGAAAATTGCACTGTTGCTCAAAGAGAAATATAAAATGTCTGAATCTACTTGCAGCCATGGTTACAATTTCTTATAAGGGGAAAATCTGTTCTTCTGTAACAGTGCTGATTCATACATTTATTAAAATTATCTTGCAAGTTCTTGGTAATTCCCATTATTGTTGATAGGATCCTACCCTTGCTGATTGACTAGGGTAATTGTGAGGAAAGGTTTCACTGAATTGTCGCAGTTGTTGGCTGATTGTCCTGTGTTCATTAATGTGGTGTTCCAGTGCACTTAGTTTGGCTGTGGTCTGAGGTTATAAGGTACAGAAGCACTCTGTACTTAATATTGCCCAGCTAACGTGTCCAGTACTGGGGAGATCAAAGCCATTAGCCTTTATTCTTTCCATGAACTCTGTTCCCTTCATTGACTTCATTTGCCTCCTTGGCCTCTGTCTGAGGTTGTTTGCAACCTCTGCATCCTACTTGAGCTTCACTAAGTTGAGCTTCAGTCTATCCTCTCCTTCACTTGCTTCATAATTTTTTATCTCCTTTTCTGCCTCTGCTCATCCAATGTTACCTCCAGCCTTGATTATTCTAATGTTCTCATAACCAGTTTCCTAACTTTCACTCACCTTTAACCTGCTTCCCAGATCCTGACTAACATTAATTCCTATTTCTCCTTCATCATCTCTGCAACCTTCTCCAGCCTGACTATTTTGGGCACGCAAGAAACTACAGATGCTATACTTTGGATCATAAAACAAACTGCTGGAGGAACTCAGCGGCTCAGGCAGCAATTGTGGAGAGTCGAAGCCCTGCATCAGGACTGAGAGCGTAGAGGGGAGCTAGCCTGTATAAAGAGGTGAAAGGGAGGATGAGGCATGGGCTGGTGATGTGCTGGGTGCGGAGGCTGGTAGACTGAAAGTTGAGGACTGAGGGAAGTCTACCTCTGTTCTGTCTGGGGGGAGGTGGAGTGAGAGTAGAAGTTTGGGAAATGGAGGAAATACAAGTGAAGGTTCCATCAACCACAGTAAAAGGGAAGTTGCATTTCCTGAAAAAGGAGGACATTTTAGATGTTCTGCATCGGAATGCCTCATCTTGAGAACAGATGCAGTGGAGATGGAGAAAATCAGAAAAAGGGATGGCATCCTTACAAGATATTGGGTGGGAGGAGGTGCAATCAAGGTAGCTGTGTGAGTCAATGGGTTTATAGTAAATGTCAATGGATAGTTTGTCTCCTGAAATGGAGACAGAGAGATCCAGAAAAGGGAGAGAGGTGTTAGAAATAGTCCAAGTAAATTTAAGGGTGGGATGAAATTCGTAGTGAAGGTGATAAAATTAATGAGCTCTGCATGAGTGCAGGAGGTAGCACCAATGCAGTCATTGATATAATAGAGAAAGAGCTGGGAAGTGGTGCCAGAGTAGGTTTGGAACAAGGACTGCTCCACATAGCCAAAAAGAGGACAGGCATAGCTAGGGTCTGTCGAGTGCCCATGGCTACACCTTTGATTTGTAGAAGGTGAGAGGAATCAAAAGATAAGTTTGTCAGGGTGAGAACAAGTTCTACAAGGCAGATGAGAATGTTAGTGGAGGGGAGCTGGTTATACCTTTGTTTCAGAAAGAAGTGGAGGGCCCAAAGACCTTACTGATGGGAGATGGAGGTGTATAAGGACTGGATGTCCATGGTGAAGAGGAGGTGGTGGGGCCAAGGAATTGGAAGTTGTCAAAATGGTGGAGGACATGTGAGATGTCCTGGATGTAGGTGGGAAGGGACTGGACAAGGGAAGACAGGGTAGAGTTGAGATATGAGGAGATAAGTTCAGCGGGGCAAGATCTCTTTACTCCTCTACTTTTGACCTTTTGTCATACTCAACATCCTTCCTTAGCTCTCTTGGTTTCACCATATCATTCTCTTCCTTTATGTTGCTCCATAATACCCATCTCTTTGACTAAGCTTTTGATCTCCTTATGTGGCTCAGTATGAAACTTTGTCTAAAAATTTTACTGTAAAGGGCTGTGGACCTACAAGAGATTGGGTGGGAGGAGGTGCAATCAAGGTAACTGCATATAAAATCAAGTTGCAGTTGTTCCAGTGGACATCTACAAGATCTGGTTCTGACTGTTCATGTCGAACTGTACAATCATCCTGAATAGATTTGGCTTCTAATTAACACACTGAGAAGTTGCCATACAATTTGAAGGATACTGTGATTTTATTAGAGCTAGATTTTTAATTCTTAGCAAATCTTGTAGTAATATTTCTGAATGAAACATAATATTTAAAATATGTTATCAAAACAGTGACTTAGAATTTACTAAGTGAATATTTGTGCAAGATATATTGATTGATATGATGCATAAAGCCCGATACTAACAGCAACAGTGTGTTTTCAAAGGTTATGACTGTATCCAAACACATGAAATTAATTTACCTTCCAGGATTGTATACAAAGCTGTCTGAATATAACTGATTAATGCAGATGAAGAGGGTAAGATTTGAGTTCGCTCCCCTTGATTTAGCTTTTGAAGTCTGGCAACGTGCAGACAGGTAGTCATGCTTAACCAGTCAATAGTTGTTAAAGTTCATGGGAAAGAACCACCCTTCTAACAGGAAAGGGAATAATTAAACCTTCTAGCTTAGTTGTTCTTCATTTTAACACCCTCTTTAGATTTATGTAAGCAGTGGAACTAAGCACAACCTTCTGCTCATACTTTAAGCAGGGCATTTACTGGTTGAATCGCTCCTGTTCTGGGAAGTTACAAAGTGGAGTAGGTTCTGATCCCAGAACTGAGAGGATGTGCTCATTATTAAAAGCTTTTTAAAAAGTCTAAAGTAAAGGCTGTAAGTATAAAATAGTTTTCAATAAAAACAATAGGAATTCAGCAGAAGCTGCTTTACTCAGAGGCTGGTTGTAATATAGACTCATTACCACAATGAGTAGTTAGGGTGAAAAGTGATGATGCACTTAAGGAAGAGCTAAATAAAGACAGGAAGGGACAAAAGAATATTGTAATTACAGTATCAGATGAAGAGTGGTGGGGGAAGGCAATACAAAGCCAAAACACTGGCACAGACAAGCTGGTCCCAAAAGGCTTGTTTCTGTGGTGGATAAACAGTGGAATTCTATGTAATTTTGAAATGATCTTCTCATGGGATTGTCAAGAATTATCAAATTCAAATAGAACTTCTCAATATATGGTGCATTAACATTTAGAACATAGAGCAATACAGCACAGGAACAGGCCCTTCTGCCCACAATGTCTGTGCTGACCATGAAGCCAAATTAAACTAATCCCATCTGCCTGTGCTATATCTTTCCATTACCTGCATGTTCAATGTCTGTCTAAATGCCTCTTAAGCATCACTATCATATCTGCTTCCACCCCCCCCCACCCCCCAGCAACATATTCTAGGCACCCACCACTGTCTGTGTAAGAAAAACCTGTCTCACACATCTCCTTTAAATGTCCCCCCTCTCACCTTAAAGCTATGGCCTCCAGTATTTGACATTTTTAAAAAATTTAAAAAAAATGTTATTTACAATGTGGTAACAGGCCCTTCCGGCCCAATGAGTCCGTGCCGCCCATTTTAAACCCACAAATTAACCTACCCGTACGTCTTTAGAATGTGGGAGGAAACTGGAGCACCCGGAGGAAACCCACGCAGACACGGGAGAACGTACAAACTCCTTACAGACAGTGATGGGAATCGAACCCTGATCGCTGGCACTGTAATAGCGTCGCGCTAACTGCAATGCTACTATGCCGCCCTTACCCTGGGAAAAAGATTCTGATGATCTACCCTATCTATTCCTCTCATAATTTTATAAATTTCCATCAGGTCTCTTCTCATTCTCTGATGCTTGAGCAAAAACAATCCAAGTTTGTCCAACCTCTCCTTATCGCTATATTTAATCCAGGCAAAATCCTGGTGAACCTCTCCAAAGCCTTCATATCCTTCCTGTAATGTGGTGACCAGAACTCCACACAATACTCCAAATGTGGCCTAACATTATGCAGCTACAACATGATTTCCTGATTTTTATACTCAATACCCAACCAATGAAGGCAAGTATGCCGTACATCTTCTTCACCATCCTATGTACTTCCCACTTTCAGGGAGCTATGGACTTGCACCCCAAGATCCAGCTGTACAGTGCTCCTAAGTGTCCTGTCATTTACTGTATTTTCCACTTACATTTGACTTCCCAAAGTGCAACACCTCACTTTTGTCCGGATTAAACTCCATCTGCCATTTCTCCACCCGTATCTCCAATGGATTTATATCCTGCTGTCTCCTTTGAGAACTTTCTTCACTATCTTTCTTTCCACTTGATGGCGCTATTACATCAGTAATCTTACAAACTGTTCCAATCTCTGGTATCAGAGTATTTGCTTTGTATTTATAAAATCCCAAATGCTGTTGACCAAATAACAATGAACATTATTTATGTACCGATATCACAGCAATTTCAAATGAGGGAAATGCACAATTAAGTGCAAAATTGTAATGATATTCCTGGAGATGTGCTACTCTGCCATTAGTTTTGCAAAAATTACATCTTGCATCCTAGCTCCAAATTCAAAATGAGAGATGCTGTGTTTGAACAATGGATATGAAGCAATGTCACCAAAAAGAGCTAAGCCATGTCATTTCAATTCTCTGTATGATCTTCAAAAAGTGCTGGCTGTGACAAAAGTTAACTACCAGTGAGAGTTAAACACTACAAGTGTAAAGCTCTACTCCTTGAAGTTTTACTTGTTATTGGAGATATTAAAGAAAAGATTTTTCTTCTTTCCCTTTTCTCCCTTTCATCTGGTCTTTTGTTACCTCATTTTATTTTTCTTTCTACAATTGATTTGACATTGAATTCACTGTTTTAAATCATGTTTCCTCCTCATAGTTGTTGATTTAAAAACCTTGCAATCTGATAGGTTAAATAGATGCACAATTACTTGCTTTTTCACAGATACTCGGAGAATTTCCCTCTCACATCTCCAGTACAAGATATCATTGATATAAAGTGGTTCAGGGTTAGGGTCACCATCAAGTCCAGTGAGTACTATTTGTGGCCTGAAATGTAATTTTTAAGTCTGTGTATATTGTAAATATGTTGAAGGATATCTGGTCAGATGAGTCAGCTTTGACGCTGAGATGTATTGACCAGTGGGACCATCTTGGACAAGGGAATATAGTTACAAGTTAAGAAGGGAGTCATGTAAAAGTGAGGTGCGTAGGAATTTCTTCTTGCAAAGGATGGTGAATCTCTGGAATTCTCTACCCTTCAGGTTGGATCATTGGGGGTTTTTAAAGAGGAGATAGATAAATCTTTGAATTCAGGACTGTGAGGAACTGGATACAGGAGAGGTGTTGAGGCCTGGGGTAGTTTAATCCATATTGAGTGGTGGGGCAGGCTTGAGGGGCCTGGTGGCCTATTCTTGTTCCTGTTTTTTTATGTTTTTGTGTTCTTGGGAAGTTACTGCCATTAAGTTATCTGAGTAAATACAGTAATGTTCCACAAAGTACAACCAATTGAACTACAATTAGTCTGTTTTTGGTGGTGATAATTGATGGAGTAAAATAAGGCTGTAGGCCTGGAGAGTTCATCAATGTCTTCACATACATTAGGATTATTGATAAAGGCAAATTGGGCTTTTGATGAATATTACAGACAAAGGAAGGTGGCTTCAATGGCACAGCACCTCTTGAGAAAGAGATGAGATATCTTTATTAGTCACATGTACATCGAAACACACAGTGAAATGCATCTTTTTTTTGCATCAAATGTTCTGGGGTCAGCCCGCAAGTGTCACCATGCTTCCAGCGCCAACATAGCATGCCCACAACTTCCTAACCCGTACGTCTTTGGAATATGGGAGGAAACCGGAGCACCCAGAGGAAACCCACACAGACATGGGGAGAACGTACAAACTCCTTACAGACAGTGGCCGGAATTGAACCCGGATCGCTGGTGCTGTAATAGTGTTATGCTAACCACTATACTATAATGCCAACTTACACATAAGTTAATACTTACACACAATTTTCAACCTAAATTATCTACTTTTAACCTGAACTGGGTCTTCATCACATGCTCCTGACACAGAGGCAAGCTGACATCTAAGTATAACAATATGGTGCTGATTAAGAAGTATAATAACTCAGTAACCTTTCACTAGAGCAGCTCACTGAATCACTAACTCTTTATCTCTCTGATTCACAGATGCTGCCTGACCTACTGAGCATTTCCAGTATTTTCTGTTCTTTGTTCAGGTTTCCAGCTTTTTTGCTTTCATATAAAAATGATATAAACATGGATTTTCCCTTTATATTCTATTATCCCTGCCCCTTTTAATGCTGCTCTGTGACTATTTGACAATAGCTAAATTGCATCATGGACAAACAAGGTTCAAGAAAAGAGCAGTCACCTCTCGAGTCAACTCTCCTCAAATTAAAAGGGAAAGAAGATTTCAATTAAATTATGCAACAAAAAAAGTAGCTAAGCCACCGTCTCAACACTGTAACAACATAAATATATGGGGCTGAATTTTGGAGTCAGTGGTCAAGAAATGGTGCTTACAATGAGTTCAAAGAAAGGTGCTAACAAATTAGTTTGTGGGCCCTGTGTTGCTAATTTTCTTTATTCTCCTGTGGCTTTCTGTCCAGTACCATCCAATGGAGGCCTATGGCATCCTAGGGCAGAGAACCCATTAAGCAATCTAACCTACCAATCAGATTGAAGTATTCTTTCAGCCAATAAGTAAAAAACACTGATTAAAATTAACTTCTTACCATTTCACAGAAAACAAAAATCAGAATGACTACAAAGAATTAATGACTTGCTTCAAAAAATATGAACAAATTTTCATTATTTCAAAAATCTACATTAAATTTCTTATCATAGAATGGAGAAAATTACCCTGAACACTCATAAAATGAATTGATTATTCTGCAAGGAAAGCATCAGCTTACTTGATGAAGGAGTAGTGCATTACTGGTGCCAACTTCAGGGGTTCTGTCACAAATCGCATATTTGTGGACGTTATAAGTTTTACACAGCTATGATATGAGTGAAGAGAATCTGCTCTCATCATTATCACATGTTGGGCCATGATAAATGAAATTGCTGCAGCATGGATAAATCAGGATAATCTTGTATTTTTTTATATTTGTAGTGCAACAAATGTTTTTAGCATTCACAGCACGATGAACCTCAAGTTGTCTGGGGAGCAAGTGTGGATGGACAATAAATGCCTGCCAAGTGACATTCATTTCCCATGAACAAATAGAAGTAAAGTTGACTTAAAATCAGAGCTGATTCAATTTCTATTGCAGTATTCTTGATAATGAACTCTACCAAGGAAAAAATTGTGAAAGCAAACTTTGGCTGCTGAGATCTTAATTTAAAACTATTGGAAAAGCTGTGTGATGGCAGTCCAAAGAGACTCAAGCATATGTATCAATGTGCACTCACCAGTTTTCATCCTGATAGTGACTCTACCAACCTTTCAACATGTTACTTAAGAACTGGAGGATAATGGAATAGAGCTATAGATTTATATCGAATTAATCTTGACCAATCTCTTGAGAATAATAACTGTAATATTCTGCTCTTTGGGTGAATGTAAGGTGTACAGTCATTCATATTATGAAGGTGCTGTGATTTGTTGCAAGGTAATTGGAAAATGTTTGGAAAAAACAGGTGTTAAATTCTATTTAAAAATATTGTTAATCTATTTCAGTCCTGAATAAACAAATCAGGTGAAGACCAATTAATGAGACAGGGGTTTCTTATCAGGACATTTCATTTTCATTTTTGCCACTAAATGGAACCAATCATTTTGACAGTTTGCCTGTTACCTTGGGGCACAAAACCCGCAAAATGCAGAATGAATCAAACCTTGAGAAAGAAATCTCTGGTAACACTTCTGAGAACTGAACAACAAAGATTTCAACAAGTTTATATTGCGAATGTGAGGAATGCTTACATGCTTGTAACAGAGTTATATGATAACACATTAGTGCCTGCTCCAGTGTGTTTGTGGCATTCCTGGACAGGCAGATGAGAGTATGCCGCAATCCTTGTATCCTCAGGACTGATGGCTTCAGTATGATCTGCTGTCAAGTTGTGAAGCAACAGCAATAAATCTTGAAAGTAACTGCCCTCCAGCAACAACTATTAAAGTTCTTGACATTTACTTCTGAAAGGCTATTTTTTCTATGTAAAAGAACATCTTGTTACATATTCCAGTTTATTTTAAGATGTTGGCCCAGATTTTGGATCATGCTTGAATAAGGCTGGAACTGTGTCCCTCAGCAGGATGATGGCTAATTGGTTTAGAGCCCTCGCTGTAATAGAACCCTCAGTCGGTGTTCACTGAGACCTTCCAAAAATCCAGCAGGGTTGTAGGAGAGGAGGAGAGAGAGATTTGGGATTGACAGCAGCCCATTTCTCAGGAGGAATGATTCCTGCTTGTCCTGGCTCCCCAAGAAAGGGTTACTAAAGGTCTTTTAATTGAACCATCCCAGAGGGCCTTTATAAATTGTGGGGTTTAATACAATGCATCTAAAAACATTAGATCACAGCCTACACAGTTTTACAGAAGAGCCTGAAAAAGGTGCTGCCCCCTTCATCCCTCCATCCTCCTCCCTAATATACTGCTTTCAGGTTGGTTGAGAGTCAATCCAATATGGCAGATGCTACTCTTCCAGCTTGATGCACAGACCATTCATTTCAGACATCTGCAGCATAATTTATTTTCGAGGCTGCAGTACTTTAAGTGTTTGGTTATATGACACTCCACTGAAATTAATTAACAAGAAACAACAGTGTTAAATTTCCATCACCTATCATGATATTTCTTATCTGTTTCATGGATTACAAATGGCTACATTTCACCAGAGATAGTTGTTCATTATAGTTAATTACACTTTAATTGGGAAAAATAACAAATCACATTGGTTAAAGGAAATAGTACATCAATGAAAGCAGTAAATCATCTTTGTGTTTTAAATATGTAGCTGATGCTGAACATTGAGAGACAGTGCTTCTTCCATGTTAGCTCAAGCTGCAAGTCTGAGAGAGCATTTCAGAATGCAACAGCCAACTGTGGAAAGGCTCCACAGGGAACGATGAAGGTGCCAAGACAAAACCACTGCTTTTACATAAGATACATGAGACCCTGTAGCTGTATGGATGCCTTAGTTAACCTTCTGCAAACTGTCCAAATCTGAGACATTCCTGATTTAACTGGCACAGTATGCTTGTTTTTACAGACCAGATCAATAATATAAGCACAATGTGTGGACTTGCTTTCCATTATTGACTATATCATTCCAGGCAATTGATTCAATAAGCTTTGAAATCTGTAGGAGTTTCATTCTAATAAAAGTTCAGAATTATGAGTAGGAATGCATGGTCACATGTGAATGCGAACTCCAGCATTCATCTGGTAAAAGTTGTGAAGGGACAATCTGCCTTTATGTATAGAAGTCATTACTAGCTTTAGAGATGCAAAGCCATTTACAGTAGGACTGAAAGAAGTCAGATCTGTTTTGGATTGGGCATGTTTTCTTGCTTGCCTTTGAATTTTGTTTCATTGTATTTTCTGTTTTGTAGTATTGGAACCAGTAATGCATTAAGTTGAATTTCTATCAGAAAATCATATGACCTGTAGGTATACACATCAGTCCAAACTGCTGAAGATAATCGCTTAACAGCTCACATATTTGATTATGGAAATTTTTATTTGATATTTTATGTTTCCTATCCATCTTCAATTTAAACTTCATGACCAATATGTGGGAGTTCGTTTAAAGAGGATTTCAATTACTATTTGACCACCTATTGTGCATTTTTGCAGGTGATAGGACCCAAAGGAATAATTTCATTTCACTGATGCATGCATTCTATAATCCTTAGCAAGTGATTAAACAGTATTTAGTGCACAAGGATTAATAACACCGTCAAAATGTTCATGTCTGTTTTCCCAGTTAATTTTATTATGGGATGAAGATTTTGCAGGTAAGTACAGCATTTATTGCTGAACCTTAATTACCCTTGGAACGAGGTGCAGAGCCACCTTCCTGTGCCAGCACACTTCTTCAGCTGGAGGTGCTCCTACTGGAGTACAGACTGCCAGGATTTCCAAGTCAGCATGATGTGTGATCTCGACGGAAACTTATAGATGGTGGCATTACCATGAGCTTTCAAGGGGTAACACCACCGTCTACAAGTTTCCCTCCAAGTCACCCCAATGGCTGAGATGGTAATGACAGTGCATTTTGTTGGCATATTGTAGCCATTGTGCACTAGTAGTGGTGAGTATGAATTTTTAAGGTGGTGAATGCTGTGCTGATCAAATGGGTTTGGATGCTGGCAAGGCTCTAGAGTATAATTGGAGCTACCTAAATAGAAGAGGCAAATTCCATCACACTCTTGACTTGTATCTTGTTGATGGTAATCTCCTTGTGTGGTCCTTGAGAGCTTCGATATCGATCTTGTGGCAACACTTCTGTTGACGCTAATGTTTTGGTGCCAGATTGATGGAGATAATAAGAGTGGATTAGAAGCTGATCAGTCCAACAGTCACCAGTCCTATCATGGCACAGGTGATGAAAATATCTTTTCAGTTGTGTGTTTGATCGGTGATATAATCTTATATATGCCAGTGCTTGAATCATTTGTGTTACTATGATCTTTTGTGCTTGTCCCTCTGATGAAACAAGCTATTCTTTACAGCCAGGCTATTCTCCAAGCATCTTGTCAAGAAAAGGTCTATGCTGGAGTTAGCTTTCCCCATTGCTTCCTTGCTGATCTCCCTTTGCTGGAGACATAGAGTTATAGAGTTGTACAGCAGGCAAATAGGCCCTTAGGCCCACTTAGTCAGTGTTGACCATCAAGCACCAATTTACAATAATTCTACACTAATCCCATTTTATTCTCCTCATGTTCCCATCAACTCCTCCTAGATTCTACCACTCACCTACACACTAGAGGCAATTTACACTGGCCAAATAACCTACCAAGCTGCATGCCTTTGGGATGTGAAAGGAAACTCATGTGGCCACAAACACAGTTAGGACTGGAGGTCAGCTTTGAACTCGCCTTGCTGGGACTATGAGGCTGTGCAACCATGCATCCCTAAAAGTTATAAACTGTTACAAGATTTGCGTCTCTTTCCACTCTGATGTGGAAGTCACCCAGGAGGATCAGCTTGTCTCCCTTTGGGATAAGCATTAGGATTTTTTCAAGGACAGACTAGAAGTCCTTCTTGGCCTCATCTGAAGCTTTCAGAGTTGGGGCACATGCATTGATCAACATAGCATGTTGGCTTCATGTTACAGCAAGCCAAAGAGCTTTTAAGACATTCATGAATTCCGTAGGGGGAGTCACTGAGCTCGATCCAATATAGCAGATGCTACTCTTCCAGCTTGATGCACAGACCATTCGTTTCAGACATCTGCAGCATAATTTATTTTTGAGGCTGCAGGACTTTAAGTGTTTGGTTATATGACACTCCACTGGAGTTCATTCATATTACACAGCTCATTTCATTGAGGAGAATGTTCCTCTTCCAGTTTGTCAGTCAAGAAGATGTACCTACCACTTTTTTCTTTAAACTGGCTATGTCCTGCCCAGCGTGTTTCTCCCAGTATGACATTGTCCACTTCAAAGCTTCTGAGTTCCTGGAGGTGGCCATTGCCTGCAAGTTGGAGTGTGAATGTTACTTGCCACTTATCAGGCCATGCTTGAATATTGTCTAGCTCTAGGATAAGACATATAAACAAAGGAATCAGGAGCAGGAGTAGGCCACTTGGCCCTTCAAGCCTGCTCTGCCATTCAATAAAATCACAGCTGATCTGACTGTAATCTCAACTCCACATTCCTGCTTATCCTTGGTAACCTTTCACTTGCATGTTTATTGGGAATCTAGCTACTTCTGCCCTATAAAGAACGTAGATTCTGCTTCCATTGCCTTTAGAGGAAGAGAAGTCTAAAGTCTCAAAACCCTCTGGGAGAAAAAAAATCCATCTTATCTTTGTCTTAAATGAGAGACCCTTTTAAACAATATCCTGTGATCCTTGATTCATTTCTTGAGGAACTTTAAATGGAATTGTCCAGTCATAGCAAGCATCCCCATTTCTGACCTCATGATGGAAGGAAGGTTATTGAAGCAACCGTAGATGGTTGGGGAACACACTTAAGACAAAGATAAGATGCAGTTATTACAGTTGATGCTGCACAGCTCCAGCGAGCCGGGTTCAATCCTGACCTCTGGTACTACCTGTGTCAAGTTTGCATGTTCTCCCTATGACCACATCTGTTTCTTCCAAATGCTCTGGTTTCCTCCTACATCTCAAAGACGTGTGGGTTGATAATTTAATTGGCCATTATAAATTACCGTCAAGTGTAGGTGGTCAAATCTGGTGCGAGTTGATGGGGATGTTGGGATAATGGGTCACAGGGAAAATTAATGGGATTGCTCTGTGAACCAGCATAGACTGGATGGTCTGAATGGCCCCCTTCTATGTCGTAAGATAATATTTCATGCAAACATGGACTTATAACACTACCCTGAGAAATTCCTGTGGGCTGCGATAATTCACCAACATCCAATCACTGGAGCATTTTAGACTCAATGACATTTGAATTCAGTTTTACCAGGGCTCTTTGATGTCTGTGCCAAAAGTGATAAGGCCTGGAGCCAAGTCAACCTGGCAAAACCTAAACCGAGTACTGGTGAGGAGGTCTAGGTTTTGTAAGTGCTAATTGATGTCACTGTTGACAATGCCTTCCATCACATTGTTGAGGATTGAGAGCTGGCAGATTGAGTAGTAACTTAGCCAGATTGGTTTTGTCCTTCATGCTGTGAACAGCACCTATCTGGGCAACTTTCCACATTATTGAGTAGATGCCACCATTGTAACAATACTGGAACAGCTTGGCTAGAGGTGTGGCTGTTCTGGAGTGCAAGACTTCAGTACTAGACTTGGCATGTTGTCTAGATCCATAACATTTGTTGTATACTTTGCTCTCAGTTATTTGTTTGTTTCATGTGGAGTGGATTGAATTGACTGAAGACCAGCCCAGTGATGATGGGGATTGCAGAAAGAAGCCAAGATGAATCATCCTGTCATCACTTCTGGTAGAACATGCCTATGAATGCTTCATTCATGTCTTCAGCTCTCACATGCTGGGCCCAGCCACCAGTGAGGATGGGGATGTTCTTGGAGCTTCCTCCTCCTGTTAACATTTTAATTGTCCACCAGTATTCACAACAAGATAATATAAGATAAGATAAGATATCTTTATTAGTCACATGTACATCGAAACACACAGTGAAATACATCTTTTTGCGTAGAGTGTTCTGGGGGCAGCCCGCAAGTGTCGCTACTCTTCCAGCGCCAACGTAGCATGCCCACAACTCCTAACCTGTACGTCTTTGGAATGTGGGAGGAAACCAGAGCACCCGGAGGAAACCCACACAGACACACGGGGAGAACGTACAAACTCCTTACAGACAGCGGCGGGAATTGAACCTGGGTCACTGGCGCTGTAAACTTCATGGATGAGTTGCCCAAGCTGTTCTGAGTTCATCCTGTATAGTATGTTGGCAGTGTGACAAGGAGGGTATCCCTGTTGTGAAGGTGGGATTTGTCTCCACAAGTACTGTGCATTGGTCATTCCTACCATGGTGTCAAGTAGGATTTAGCTTGAGAAGCAAAGGACTGCAGATGCTGGAATCTAGATGAAAAACACTATGATGTTGGAGGAAATTAGCAGGCTAGGCAGCATCTGTGGAGAAAAGCAGGCGGTCAACATTTTGGGTCAGGATCCTCCTTCAGGACTGAAGACAGGCAGCCCAATATATAGGAGGGAAAAGAAGAGCAGTGATAGGTGGACAAAAGAGGGGAGGCAGAGTGGGCACAAGGTGGTAATAGGTAGATGCAGGTAAGAGATGGTGATAGGTAGGTGTGGGGGAGGAGGGGAGAGCAGATCCACCAGTGGATGGGTCAAAGGTAAGGAGAAAAAAAGAGGCGTAGAAGAAAGAGAGATAGGCTAGGAAAGGGAAGAAAAGAAGATGCACGGTTGGGGGAGGTGTGGGGATTACTTAAAGTGGTTGAATTCAATGTTCATGCCGTTAGGCTGCAAGATTCCAAGATGGGTCCAAGATGTATCCAACGCATCATTCTCCGCCACTTCTGCTATCTCCAATGGGATTCCACTACCAAGCATATCTTCCCCTCCCCACCCCTTTATGCCTTTCACAGGGACCGCTCTCTCCAGGACTCCCTAGTTCAATCCTCCCCCCCCACCCATCCCGCTCCCACCCTGGGAACTTTCCACTGCCCCCATCATAGGTGCAACACCTGCCCCTACACCACCTCCATCACCTCCATCCAGGGACCCAAACAGTCCTTTCAGGTGAGACAGAGATTCACCTGCACCTCCCTTAATATTATCTACCACATTCAGTGCTCCAAGTGTGGGTGAGACCAAATGCAGACTAGGTGACTATTTCGCAGAACACCTGTCCTCCATCCGTAACCGCGATCTGCACCTCCCCATTGCCAGTCACTTCAACCCCCCCTCCCACAATATCACAGATATGTCAGTCCTCGACCTCCTCCACTGCCAGGAGAATTCCAAGCACAAACTGGAGGAACAGCACCTCATTTTCCGTCTTGGAACCTTGCAGCCTGATGACATGAACATTGAATTCTCCCACTTTAAGTAATCCCCACACCCCTCCCCACCCCCCACACCCCACCCAACCATGCCTCTTCTTTTCTTCCCTTTCCTAGCCTATCTGTCTTTCTTCTACATCTCTTTTTTTTTCTCCTTACCTTTGACCCATCCCCTGGTGGATCTGCTCTCCCCTCCTCCCCCACTCCTGCCTATCACTACCTCTGACTTGTATTTACCTATCACCACCTTGTGCCCACCCAGCTTCCCCCTCTTTTGTCCACATATCACTGCTCTGCTTTTCCCTCCTATATATTGGGCCTCCCCTTTTCCTATCTTCAGTCCTGAAGAAGGGTCCTGACCCGAAATGTTGACCACCTGCTTTTCTCCACAGATGCTGCCTGGCCTGTTGATTTCCTCCAGCATCATAGGATTTAGCTTATTTTGGTTTACTCACCACCTGCCATAGTCCTTGCCTGCCAGCCATATCCTTCAAGACTCAGGTAATTCAGCCTGTGCTGGTGCTCCATGCCACTCTTGGTGAATGACCTTGAAGTCCCCACCCAAGAGTACATTCCATGACCATGCTTATCTCCCTAGTCTTGTTCAAAATATGGGATACTAATTCATCAACTGATGAAGACGGTGGTTGGTAATCAACAGGATGTTTGCGCGTATCTAGCCTGAAGTTGTGGGACTTCAATGGGTCTGGAGTCAATGTTGAGGACTCCCAGGACAAAGCTCTCCTGCCTGTATACCACTCAACTGCCATCCCTGCTGAAGGTGTCCTGCTGGTTGATCAGGGTGTAAACAGGGATTGTGACAGAGCAGTTGTTGCCTTTTGCTCAGCAAAAGGGAGATGGAAACAGTAAATAATTAACATGTAGACAAAAGTAGTTTACAAGACAACATATTTGCAAGATGAAACATTAATTGATGACTTATTGTTAATGCACTTATAATGTAAACCTGCTTTTAGTGAAAATCAGCATTAGTGCCAATTAGAACATGACTTATTCATAAATTGAATAAGAAGATAATTAAGATGCAATAATGAAGTCATTAGTGGGTGTTATTGAGGTAGAACCATGCTATAATTAGTTGCTGATACATTAAGCTGGTTTTAGAATGTGGTTTATTCCCTGGTCTAGTGCCAATAGAATAACCTGTTGGGGTCAGAATTCATTAGTTGATGAAGATGACCTTGAAGTTGATATCAAAAAATAAAATGATCAATGTATTTCTCTTTCACAATAAGATACCAATGATTTGACACAACCACAATGCTCACTTCTGACAAATAGCAGAAATCAAGCTCTGAACACTGCAAAGCACCGAAAACACACTGTGAAAAAATGGTGATTACAAAATGTTAATGGTTCTTCATTCCCATGGCAATAAAATGCAAAGGCAGTCTTGTTAATGGATTCAGCTACAGAACTGAGTCTTGTTGTGAAAGGACATTGAAAAGGACATTGTTTTGCACAAAATGTATATTTTTGTATCTAAATCTTTTATGCTAAACAAAATACAGCATTAAGATACACATATACAATTATTTGTGCAGTGACTCAAAGGACAGATACTCAGGAACAAAGAAATGTAGCATGCTTCAAATACATAAAAATATTTTGATACTTGGGGAGTCTCTGGTTAGTCAACAGATTATTCAGGAGTTTTGGAAGGGAGCACATACTCCTTCCTTGTTAATACATGGGTCCAGAAATTACCCCATATTATCTTGTGATTAAAAGAAGCATTATGGATCACTGTAGCAAAAATTATATTATTGTGTAAAAGGTGATTGCAAGGTTCACAGAAGACTATTGTTTTATTTCCTATTCAATGTGAGGCTGAACCAATATTGATGTATTTCAAGTTCAAAAATTTCTCAGACTGTAGCAGTGAAGGTGTGATCTCAGGAGTCAGCTGTTAAAGAGATACCACAGTGTGAGGAACACTTTTCTAGCTATTGGGGAGTGTTGCTACTAAATGAATGGATGTTGCAGTGGTGGGAGTTGTGGGGACGGTATTACAAGGGGGTCAAGTGGACCTGGACAGGCTGGTGAAAATCAGAACACAAGGCATGTTCTTTGTACAAAGGGTAGGGTGCCGATGGCGCAAAGAGACCCTCCAGTACGGATAGGTTTGTGGTCTCTGAATGCTCTAGTTAGGGATTTTATGCAAGCAAATGACCATGTGTAGTCTGCCTGTTCCTGTGGCTGAAGTTAAAGCAGACAAAGGCTCCTAACTTTGAATATTCGGTAATCTTTCACATGTAGTAGTGAACAGTTGGTTGCCTGGAATGATCCTAAACCTCGGAAGCTGAGAATGACCAGGAAGTCAAAAGAGACTGCAAATGCTGGGATTTGGAACCAAAAAACCAGAAAGCTGGAAGAACTCAGCAGGTCAAGCAACATCTGCAGAAGCAAAAGGTGTAAGTTTACCTTTCGGGTCAAGACCTTGCATCAGGGCTGAGGGGGAAGAGGACATAGCAGTGCGAGGCAGAAGGGTGTGATAGAGGCTGGTAGGTAACTGATGGAACCAGATAAGGAGGAGATGATATGCAGATGGAACTAGGTGGGGGGAGGGTGATGGGAGAGATGAACAGAGTGTGATCAGGAATCTGGCACCATGGAAGAAACAGTCACAGCACACATGAGGAGCTTGTGTTTGAGATCACAGGAGGTCACAGAGTTCAGTGAGAAGAAAGGATGCAATGTGAGTGCTGGCCCTTTAAGGAGCATGGTTTCAAGGGAAAGGAGGTTAGTGAAACCTAATCATTCTGTGAGTGAATAAGAATTGTCAACTTCCAGATAAGTGCACTTGAAAATCTGACTGCAGTTGAATTTTGGTTGCGAGTGAGAGAAACGAGGGTGAATTTTGCCACTTGTAAAACTATTGATATAGACTGGAAGAGTTTTACTTTCATACGAAAAGTGTGAGAGATGATGAAAATTTTGCAAAAAATGAGGAGATGAATTTCCCAGTGGACGCGAAGGCACCCAGAAATACTTTAGTCCAGGTTAACATGATTTTCAATGGTGCATCATGAGAAATAGAAGCAAACATAGGCCACTCGGCCTCTCACACCCGCTTCACCATTCAATAAGATGGTAGCTCGGCATCAGTGTTGTGTACTAACCCCAAATCCAGATTCCCTTAATATCCAAAAATCTATTCAGTTCTGTCTTGAATATACTCAGTGACTGAGCATCCACTACCCTTTTGGGTATAGAATTCCAATGACTCACTACGTTCTGGGTGAATAAACTTATTCCCATTTTAATTCTGAATGGCTGACCTCTAATTTTGTGATTGTGACCATAGATTCTAGACACCCCAGCAAGATGAAATGTCATCTCTGTAAAGCCCTGTAAGAACTTTTCATATTTCAATGAGATAACTTCATTCTTCCATAGTCCAGAAAATGTATGTCTAGTCTACTTAATCTATCATCAAAAGACAATTCTCTCACAAGGAAATCAATTTGTTATGCCCCCTCTAATACATGCATATCCTTTCTTAGGTAAAGGGTGCAGTCTCACTAAGGATCTGTATAATTTCAATTTCTTCTGAGTATTTGAACAAATTTCTCGTCCCCTGTGTCTAAGAAGTTTGTTTTAATAATTGAAGGGAACTCCTGGGATATTAGTCCTTTTTAGTCATTGGTAGTCAATTTGAGGACTTGAGTCAGCCAAGCTTTTCTTAAACTTTGAAAGATAATGAATTAGAAGTTCTTCTGCAAATAAAAAGTAATAGCTGCACTGCATGGGACCAGTAGTATTTCTATATGAGCAATATTCTTATACACACAATCTGCAATGCATTGCGCATGTTAGATTGCATTGGAAAGTCATATGAAAAGCATCTACTTTGTTGCCTGATCGGCTAATGCAACGGAAGATTTTAAAGCGTTGGTTTCCAATGAGAACAGCCCCTTCAAATAGTGTGGCCACTTTGAGGTGATGAGGATTAGCAGGATGCACTTCTCATGATTGGTGGCTGATGGAATACTCTGATGTTGGAAATGGGCATCTGGGCAGAAATCGTTGATATCAGAGACCCCGCCTGAAATAAAAGCTCATGTACTATTTTACTTCCTTAAATGCTTGGTGTAATTGCATGTTAACTTCCTGTGTTTTGTGTGCAGACACCTAAAATCTCTCTGCAGCTTAACATTTATTGGCCTCTCAGCTTCATAAAATATTCCATTTTTCTGTTCTTCCCATAAAGTGCATAATTTCACATTTCCCTGGATTCCATCTGACCCTTCCAGCCCACTTAGTTGCCTGAATCAGTTTGCAGCCTCTTTCCATTATCGTCATAGCTTACTTTGTCATGTAGCTCTGGATTTTCAGCTGGTATTAGGCTCGGTGGAATGAAATGGGAAGGCAGATGGGGATTGGGATACCAATTATGTGAGATCACATTTTATTATGGTCCTACTACAAGTGTCATATTTCGTGTTTCTAAATGCCATTTGCCTTTGCATTAACCAGCATAATCTTAAAGTGAAATTTTGCTTTAAGTGCAGTTGTACTGCAGTAAAATGGCTTTAGTTTCCTGCCCATTGCACCAATGTGTGGGAGTTGATATTTCTTAGGGAGGGCTAACTTTGACCTTCGGTTTCATTTGAAAAAGGAACTTCAGACCAGGAGTAAGGAGTACAAAGAAATCCACAACAGAAAGGAAACTGTCTCCAGTACTTAATTAGCATTCTACCTGAATAGCTCTGAAGCTTAGTGAAGTTCTGACAAATAACAGCTTTCCTCTTGGGTACTGTTGAGGACAAAAGCCAAGAGGATGCCGTTGTGCGAGTTGATTTTCTCTGAAGGAACTGACTTGTTCTTTTAGTTCTTACATTAATGGGAACAGAGCTTCATTTGTACTAGAAAACTAGAAATGTGCACTGAATTTAAATTGATTGACATTATTCTATATGAAATGATTTACAAAAGTTCAACATACCACAGAGAGAAAAATTCCTCCATCCCTTGTATCCATTCTTTGGATTCTAGCCTTTTCTTTATTCCCCGTCTCTTTTCACCAACGACAGTCATATGTACACATGTCGTACTCTTTAATTTTCTCCATGAACCTTTCTGCTTCCACCTCCTTCTGTCCATTTAATCCCTTCCCGAACAGCCACCTTGGACCAGGCTTTTAGCCATCTCCCAGGCACCAATTCCCTCTTTGCTTCAACCTTTGTGAAGCACTTAGAAGCATTTTTTTTTGCATTAGGAAATGGAATGGATATTCAAGTGGTTGCATTTATAGTCTTGCATCATATTTTAATCTAAATTATTCTTTACACTGATCATAGGCTGAGCTCGTCAGGATAGTTGCATTTCAGTGTTCCATTGCTGCTGGCAGAAGGCATTACATAATTTTACCAGTCATCATGGGATACTTGATTTGTCCAAGAAAGATATAGATAGAGAATTAATTTAATTAACTTCAGGAAGTATTGTCCCCTCTTAAATATTTCCATTTGTACCTATTTCCACTAAACACTGTGTTCTAGAAATTCAGAGACGCCAGAGATTCTGCAGATGCTGGAATCTGGAGCAACACACACAAAGTGCTGGAGGAACTCAACAGGTCGGGCAGCATCTATGGAGGGAAATAAACAATCAGAACTCCCTTTCATGAGTCCTGATGAAGGGCCTCGGCCTGAAACGTCGACTGTTTATTTCCCTCCATAGATGCTGCTTGACCTGCTGAGTTCCTCCAGCACTTTGTGTGTGTTATTCTGGAAATTCTCATGGCTCTGCTCCAACCTCACAGGGGCACTGGAATGAAACACAAGACCGATAACATTTGAAAGTATTGGGAACAGTGCGTATTGAAATATGGCTACTGAACCTAGGGGAGAAGTCCCACCATCAGGCTCCTGATGCACTAATGGAGTCCAGTACGTATGGGAAGAAGAGCAGTAAGGGGGCAGTTTCCTTACTTAAGGACGCTGTGCAGATGTTTTCTGCTGAGTATTCTCTTGGAGACAGAAGCTGGTTAACATACTATGCTCCAGAAACCAACCCAGGACAAGGTGGAAAAAGATAGTTGACATACAGAATCATCCTCTCCCTTTCACTCCCCGATTCTGTTATTCACCGTCTCCTTTCACAGAGCAGCTCAGAGCCACCCACTTGAGGGAACACAGATAGTGCAAATGATTTCTATTGAAGTCAATGGAATGTAAAACAGGGCAGGGAGCAAAAATATTAGCTTAAATTTGAAACTTTTTCAAATTTGGGCTGAGTCAACCATTCAGACTACTGTTCACGCCTCATTAAGGAAAGATTATCTTGGCTGCTTCATTCCTTACCATTAGATTTGAGTTACATTTTGTACCAATGAAGTGCTAACTGTACACTAAACTGTGAAAGACGACTGAAAGACGAGATGTTCAAAATTCTTCAACTCAATTTTTATTTGCTGCATTTAATTTTTATATTCACCATAAGTACAGGCATGTTTAAAGATGGATGGAGTTGCACTACAACCAGGGGGTTGAATTCCTGTGGTGTTTTTCCAACTTTCTGCCATGAAGTTGGCAAACGATCACTGAAAGCCCTGGAGAAACATAGTAAACAGCTATTTTTCGCTGGTTAAGCTGTTTCGTCAGGACTTGCTCTGGAGAAATTCCAGGTAAGGGGCTTGTAATACATAACCACCAAATCTATGTAATTTTATAATCTCTTTCACTAGTGGTAAACTGAAAAGGAAACACAAATTTCATGTAGTGACAATCTGTGTCTTGTCCAATTCATTTAAAACTTTTATGACTCCAATTTGCAAAAGGAACATTTAATTTTGATGCCAACAGATTACCTTCCCTTTGTTGATATTCAGAAGAAATGAGTGCTGATCACTTGGACAACTAGAGCAGAAATACAAATCTAATGTTATATATCAAATATATTTCAATGCTATCAACTCATCTGCATGAGTACAGGTGCATAAACACCTACAAATGTTAATTTCAATTGACAGTAAAACAATAAGCCAAATCAGTGCCTCCATTTTCTGGATGCAATACTTGTCTCCTCTGGTTCACTACGGCTGCTGACCAACCTATCCGTAGGGTGTGCTGCAGGAGTTCCTCAGGTTTACATTGATAGCACTTCCAAAACTTGTGATTCTTCTATTGATGAATCAGAATCAGATTTATTATTACTGACTTATATGATGTGAAATTTGTTGTTTTGTGGTAGCAGTACAGTGCAAAGACATGAAGTTACTATAAATTACAAAAATAAATAAGTAGTGCAAAACAAAAAGGAATAACGAGATAGTGTTCATGGCTTCATGGACTGTTCAGAAATCTGATGGCGGAGAGGAACAAGCTGTTTCTGAATCATTGAGTGTGGGTCTTCAGGCTCCTGTAACTCCTCCCCGGTTATAGTAATGAGAAGAGGGCATGCCTCAGATGGTGAGGACAGAAAGCAATGTTGTGAGAATAAGGCCATCTCTGAAATCCTGTCCATTTGACTTGAGTATAAATTATCATTCCTTCACTGTTGATTGGTTAAAATTGCATAACTCTTACACAACATCTTAGTGGAGGTACTGATACCACAAGAACTGCATGGACACCAAAGAGAAGGCCCATTACCTTCTTGGAATGAGTAAGGTTAAGCAATAAATGTCACCTCATGAACTATTCACATTCAAAAAACATTGGAAGTATGTGTTCACTGGTGTCTGTAAACACACTGTCATAGTGAGCTTAGACCTGGGTGATATGCACAAAATTAGTCTCTATGTTGTTGCATTTCTAATCAACCAATATAACACTTTGCTCTTGGATTCTCTGCCCATTAATTACTAAAATGAAAAGAAATCTCTTAAGGTTGCTGATGACCAATGAAAAGTCAGAATCCACGAGATGTGTTTGGCAATAAGACTTATACCACACTTAGAACTGGCTACAGAATGTTCAATGAAAATGATGTGCTGATTGTCAGGATGCAGTAAGAACATCTGAAGTCATACTGGCTTTGTAGAGTTGGGTTGATACTAAGTTCATGCAGCTATGAAGTTGATTTATGCATCAATTGTGATGTATAGAAATATGTATAAATAAGCTTATTATAATAATACAGAATTATTTGGCAATTTTTGGTAATGTAAATACTATGCAAGTATTTACCATTCAAGACTGTTAATACAGGCAGTTATGCAATGGTTTATGAGAAGGCTAATTCAGCACCAAGATCAAATATTGCATCTGTGTTTCAGCCAATACACATGAAGATATATTATACCATTTCTGCCAACTTAATGATAACACCTGTTAGGATCAAGTAAAATTTTATTATCTAACTTCTTTTTCTAATCAACAAAGCTGACAGCCTGTTTCAATAGAATAGCCTCTCAGCTGAACTGATTCCAAGTTTCTCACTGATCAAGTTTCAAATAATAAGTATCTCTAGTTCCTCACTGAGAACCATTATTAAAAGATTTTATCCTGCAAAAAATAGAAGATAACATACAAATTCAATTAATTGATGTACATTGTTTCTCACCCAAGTTGTGTATTAAGGACATGTATTATTGAAGCAATGAATGGAACAGTGGTATAGAACAGTCTTCTGTGACTAATGGAGTTTTGAATCCAGTCCAGGCTAACAGGATGAATGCCTGCTGCTTTCAATAATTATGAAATCCAATTTCTATCATATGTCAGCCAAGTCTACAGAACAGCCTAGAATTCACTCCTAATTGGCAGCAAATTACGTTGCTACACATGGAGATATCTAGTAGGACAAGCAGAAAGGTCACCATGGTGCATAAAAAAATACAATTTGGATTAACAATTGTTACGGAGAAAATCTACATTTTTCATTAAGAACCATATTAAAAATGCTTTCACAACCTATTTGATTGTGCACAATTGCAACCAAGCAAGTACAGTTATTTGCTATTTATAAAATAAAGCTTTTTAGAAAACTTACATAAATACAAAGAGAGGTGTTAAGTGTCCTCTTTTCCTTCAGACAAAATCATATATATGTCAGTTGCTGGCTAGAGTGCACTGATGAAAAATAACTAATTTGGTATGAAGAATTTCTTTTCCATATGATGGTAGGAATAAATGGTAGGTAGCATTACCACACAAGGGAGACAGCATTGGTGTAGTTAAGAGAAGGTTTGATATAAATCTGGGAGAAAAATGAATAGCAAGCTATTGATACTGTTTGGGGAGAGATTCTAAGAAATCGAGAAAGTTTGTCCAGAGAATAAACAAAACCATATCTCCTCAGCAGGCTGTGCCACTGGCTCACATCTGTGCTTTTGTTACTTTGCAATCTCCTAAGGCACTTCTGGCTGGCTTGCCTTCTTTTACTCTCCATAATTTTGAAGTCATCAAGAACTCTGCTACCTGTGAGTTAATTCACAACATCCTATTTACTCATCAGCCCTGTGCCTGCTGACCTAGCAATGTCTTAATTTTAAAACTCTCAAACCTCTCCACCCTCCACAGTCCAAACAACTTTAACTCAGTAAATCCTTCCAACTGTTAAGCTTTATCCACGTCTCTCCAACTCCTGCTTCTTGATCATCCCATGCCTTAACATAGGATAAACAAGTGGAAGTGTGTATTTGAAGTTGAATGCTGCCAATACAATATCTGCTTCCCGGCATGCCCCTAATCTGGATTTTGTGATACCATGCCAATCTACAGCATGGCAGCAAAGCCCTTGGAACTTCTGGCTTTCCCTGTGCTTAAGTTGTTCCATTGTAACTGTGCTCCAAAAGCCTGGAATAGTCTTGTGTTCTGCATGTCAATGGGAGAGTTTATCCAAGAAGTTCCCATAGTTTGCTACTGTGTGTTGGCTATAGTTCTATCAACTAAAATTATGACACTCTCCTGTTATCTAATGGACTGGACTTTGCTAGTCTGAAAAGGCAATTATTCAAAAGTGAAAATAAATATATGAACTTAATTTGCCTTATTGCCATCTAAGAAGTATATACTATAACTACTTCAGACAGAGTAAAAATATTTGATAATAAATGTTTCACTTTCGAAAGCACAGTCATTAAGAGTTACCCAGGCAAATTAGTTATTCAGATGTCTTGCAAAGAGTAAGCACATCTAAGGTGATGTATTGGATGAGGCTCACATTTCGAAACTGATACAGCAGTGAAACGATATTTCATAATGTTGATTCTATGATGAACAAATCAATCAACTGAAATATTGAATTGGTCTCAGTCTCACAGTTTTATTGCTGCCCTAATTAAAGTGACTATCACTGTAACCAGAAGTTAATCATAATTTCCTTCCCAAGAATACACTCATAGTTTTACTACAGAGAAATGATCTGCGTTAGATATAACTCAAATGGAAGTTATTTATGTATTGTGCCAAATGTTCAAGTGTGCTTTCCTGCAAAAATGAAGCAGTATTTCTTCAAAATGCTTTAAATGTTCAGTTGCCTGTTGACCCTATGTTAACTATATCATGATGTTTGCAGGGATTTGACCCCTGGCTTTTCAAGGTGACTAATGTCTAACGACAGTCTTCAAACTAAGTTATTATTCAGCACTGCGGTAAGAAATATCACTTCAAGAAATTAAGCATTAATTAAGAGAAATACATGCTGATAACTTTAATATCCTTTTCTATTGAAAACAGAAAACAACTAAAATTGGATGGAAAAAAACGGATAGCATCAGCACCACAGTACACTTCTCAGTTACAGATGCTGATAATAGCAATGGTGCTTGTTCGTTGCACTGTGTAAGATGACCAGTTTTTCGTGCTTCCTGCAAAGAACCTTAAAGAGGTTTTGTCATTGGTTTGGGAAAAGGATTTGAATTCATCTTTTGAGACTTCTTTATTAAAAAGCTGAACATCGTTACTGAACACTTTAGCACCATTATAGCTTCGAGGTTGGATGCAAATACTCTGAGGCAAAAACATTTTGAGATGTGAATTAGACTAATAAAGCAAATTTGATATGGTATCTCCACAGGCTTCAATGCATGTGTGAGATGATGCATTCGAGTGGCATATTGAACTAAAATTTGGGTTGGACTTTTGTCTGTTGACTGTAAAGTTATACTAACTTTAGTTAATATTGGCCAGGAATGCAAATAAGTAAATGACCAGCTTCATTCAGAAGGGGCAGCTGATATCCAAAGCGAAGTGTTTCAGGACACGCTTAGAAGTCTCTTGGCAGATATAATGCATGGAATGCCATGATGGCCGGTGTTTGAGTTAACCATAGTTGTGGTGGGCATGGATAGTCCAGATCACCAAATCATCACATATATGTGGAGTAGATCTATGTCAAACCAATCTACTGTAGCCAAGGTCCCAAAGAGCTATGTGAAAGAAGAGCTTGAGAAAATGGAAAAACAGAATGAGGTTTTGGTCAAAGTAAGAAAAGTGAATGGAAAAGTCCAATAGCGGAAGGTAAATCAAACAATAAAATTGTATGGTGATTGAAAGACAGCTGCCAATGAACACTACCCTTTATCTATCTCTCAGAGTCTGTATGCAGAATTCATTTTTCTCACAAAACTTGATTTGCCTCATGCTTATATGTAACTAGATGAGGTTAAGGTCTAAATTCCTGTATGGAGTCTACCTTGGATATGATTTTGCTGGATATTGACAATTGTCTGTGCAATCAAGATAATCTTCTTATTGCTACAGCTAGTGTAGCTATTAATCTCCATATTCTGGAGAAAGTACCTTAAGTGATTTACCATCTCAATGTGGATTTGAAAAAAGGTTCAAATGCACCTTCCTATAGCAAGAGGTGTAGCAAGGTGCACCTGAGCTTCTATTGAAGATAGGCACTAATGGACTGAAACCTTTCAAAGAAAGGCTGATGCTTTCATGAAAGTCAAGCATCCAGAGAATATTGCGGAGTTTTTTTCTATTCTGGAAATTATTCAATATTATTCCAGATTCTTGCCTGACTGAACACTCTTTCAACTTCTTAGGAAATACAAGAAATGAAATTAGACTGATATGCAACAGAAATTGTCTGACCAATCATTGCAATTTGAAAAGCAAATCCGTACTGATTCACTATGACATAACGAGAACCCTAAAACAAGCATGCAATGCTTCCAATTATGTCAAAGATTCTGTCACCAGCCATGTTATGGATGAAGGGCGGGGATAACTTATTGCAGTTAGTGTACTTTTAACAAAAGTGAATATGTTCTAGTTGGGAAAAAAGTGCAAGTAATTATGTTTGATGTGACAAAAAAACCACCCATTTCTGTTGGGATGAGCTTTTATTCTTGTTACAAATCACAAATAACTTTTGGCAATCCTGGTGTCTAAACTACCCTTTGTAACGTGGCAGCTTCCAGGATGCTCAGGTGGTCAGTACTGCTATCACCTGATGAATATTGTCACCAATTCAAGACATTATAAATTTGGGATGTGCTATTTTGGATCCTTGGAAATATGCATTCCATCTGTAAAGCTAGTGTGGCACTGATAAAATACTAGAAGCCTCTCTTACCTGGTATACAAGTTTCATTAAATATGACTACTTGTTTCCTGGAATAAACTGGGACATTGTTCATCAGGTAAACCCGCATTGTTAGACCATTTATGTCCACCCATTATACCTTCATGGTTATCCTTTAACTAGATTATGCCACCCTGCCTCATGAGCAGAAGAACTAACAGAAGCAGTTAAGCTATCACACCGGCTTTCACCACCAACCACCCATCCAGAAGAGACAATTTGCTTCAGTGAAGTACCTCTTGATATTCCTCCTAAAGCCACTTTTTACAAGATTGGCTAAATTTCTTTTAAATTTACTTCCAGGACATGAGTTTCCTCTTTGGGCAAAAATCACAATCTGGTACAAATTACAGGCAAAATGGTCTTGTTCCTATTGTCATCTCAACTTTGAATCTTCCAAAAAAATCACAATCTCCTGAAAGAAGAAATTCATCCTCATCTCCATGCTAAATGGCCAATCCCTTATTCTGGAAATATTTCCCTCTTGAGGAGAAGCATCCTCTTCATGTCTACCCAGTCAATCTCCTCAGTCTTACATTTTTCAGAAAGATCACCTTGCAGGAGACAGTTATAGGTTCCTATCTGACTTTATACTTTGTCCAAATAATTCTGGAGAAACCTGAAGAAGGGTCCTGACCCGAAATGTTGACCACCTGTTTTTCTTCACGGATGCTGCCTGGCCTGCTGAGTTCCTCCAGTATCTGAGTGTTTTTCATCCAAATAATTCTGTATTTTTTAAATTGCCATTAGGATTACACTAATGCTCCTAATTTATTACAATTTGCACACCTAATTACTTCATTTTGAAATTCTGAATTAGGACTTCCTGTGTAATTTAAAACAATAGCGTTTTCAGTATTGATTGCTGAGATGGCACAATTAATAATTTCACCATGCCAATTCAGCTCTTCTAATGAGTATTTATTGCTTTCAACGCTTGAGCCATTTTTTTCCAATTGCAGGATCAACCTTCAATTTTCACAATTTTGAGTTTAATTAATTGTCTTTTCTGTGGATATTTATCAATAGTTCTTTGGAAGTTAAATAAAACCTAATCAGAGGGATTACAATATCTACAGGTTGTCATTTCCCCAACAAGGTTATAGTAATTTTTCTGTCTTGCACTGTATTGCTGCTGCAAAACAACAAATTTCACGACATGTCAGTGATAATAAACCTGATTCTGAGGTTAGGGAGGTATTTTAAATTGAATACTCTCATTCTGAATCATTGTTGACTGCTATTGGTTTGCGTTCTGAAGCTGTTGCCTTGAGATTGGAGATTGTAGATTGTACTTACCAGTCTGACTAACAGACTACCTCCATATACACCACCACTGGTGGCAAAGATAGGTGAATAAACAGCTTGCATTGATTCCAGGGGAAAGAAAAATCCTTGATTTGAAGAATCATTTTAAAGTCAGGGTACTGGAGTGGAGATTTCAGGAATGACATATGTACCTTTGCAATTGAGGATCTCTCAGAGATTAGGAAGACTGTGATCAATTTAGTTTATAACTGGTCGAAATTATAATCAATTATACAAATATCTAACCTGTAAAATAACTTTCTGTTTTTATGGATTTATTTTCTTTTATTAAAATGGATGAAATATAAAGTATGTCAGTGTAAGGATACTGTTAGAAATTGAATATACTGTGCAGTATATTCAGTGATATATTGCTGTACTTGCCGCCATCCCTGATTTGAATGTTACTGCCTTTAATAAAATTTTTCTGTTGACAGCTCCACCTCCATTATTTGCCTAAGGAAGCAGCAATACAAAAGAGTGTACAGATTCTACATCATTGGGTCTCCCTCACTGAAACTCATCTTTTGCCTTTAGATGTCAGGCTGAGGAATTCATAAAGGAATCTCCTTTTGTAAGATTGGGCTATTGCTTCTGAAATTGGGAGTAATATTACAGTGGGGCATCCAATTACAAAAATAGTGCCTAAACAAAGATTACTATGAACTAGAAGTATAATTGCAAGAAATGAATCCAAAAACTTCAAGAAACAAACTTTAAATGGAAACTGCATAAAGAGAGAATCTTCCTCGGATGAGGCCTATTACCTGGAATCGCGGTCCAAGCTGTCTCCACACCTCATCTAGATGTCAGCGGAACATTACTGGACCTCTGGATTGAGGAACCATCTGGCCAGACACAGAGAGATCCCAGTGGTCACTGGACCTCTGGCTGCTTGATACTGATGCACCACCCTTTGGAATATCCTGATAGAAGGCAGGAGTTTTGATTTCTGCCAAAGCCTTCAAAGAATTTAACTGATATCAAATGTCTTTGACATTCAGATATTTAAAAACTTTTAAATAAAAAATTAAGCATGTAACATCACAAACAAATTTTAAAACCACTAAAGTGATGTAAAAAGATAATGAACACATCAACCCTGGCTCTCAATTGCTGCCCTGAAAATAGAAGACAGAGGTCCTGGATCCAGGTAACCCTCCAGATTTGAGATTAACAGCAGTTGCAGGAGGTAACCAGAACAGTGAGTGGCAGGAGTGCTGCCTCTAGGATCTGTTCTGAATGTCAGAAGAGGTTTAGTGACCATTTATGTGTTGTATTAACTCGCATTTTCAGCCATGTTACAATTTCTAGACCAACATGTTTACAGTTATTCTAATTAGACTTTTGAATCCTTACTGTGATTTATAATGATGCAGAAAAGTGAATTCAAAGAAACATAAAATAAAAAGGTTTCACAAAAGGTAAATAAAAACAAAAAATCTCTCAAAAGGTAGCAAAAATACCTGAAAAATGTCTTTGTTTCTTGCATCACCTAAAATTCTAAGCTAAACCTTATCTTTGTTTTGAATCAAAACAATCATGTTTTGCAACTCTGGTCTGGTGAAGTAAAATCTCATGCATTATAAGGAGTCGAGGTACTTTTAGGGGCAGAATTCAATGGTAGGATAAAGGAGAAGATCTGACTGTGTCTATGCAGGTAATACACTTGCACCCTCTTTTGCATTGAATATTTGCTTTATCTTCCAACTGCACACAGGAAATTGCTGTCCGTATAAAGCACAGCATAACTTTTGATACATCAAAATAACAAGTTAGGCCTGGGAGATATAAATGTCTGGAGTAGATCCTATTAATGATCATTTCAAGGTGAAACTGCATCCATTGGCTTGTACACTGTTGTGCATGATTCGCCTTGGACTGGCTGATGATTTCCTGGCATCAGTTGTGCTATTAGTGATGCCACAGAACACTGGTTTTAATGTATTTTGCCCAACTTTACCAATTTTTGCAGAGGGTCTGGGCATTCAGGGCAAACATAGTGTGTGATTTGTGTACCAAAAGACAGTAGATTCCGGTTTCTTGGCAAAATAATTTTACTGAAAAAGTCAGCTATTCTTTTTAGTGGCAACTGTTTGAAGTTGAAAAGCCAGAAGCAATTTCCTATCATTTATCCAATGCATTCACAGGTGACTGTCAGTGGTTGATGTTGTACAGCTAAAAACCAAGGATAGCTAAATAGATCAAAGTGATTTGACTTCCTCAACAGTAAATAGCAGGTCTGACCAAGATCTTTGCAGAAAATGTTGTTTAAAATTGTAATTAATTAAACAGACTAGCAGAAGATCACAGTGTTGGAAGTTGACATTGGTAATGCCCTCAGGTGAAGTTACTCTTCAAAACCTGAGTTCTGCCAGGACCATTGGGCTCATACCACATCACGGCCTTGGTCTAAATAAGATATGTGTGTTTCAATGTACATGTGACTAATAAAGATATCTCATCTCATCTTTATTAGTCACATGTACATCGAAACACACAGTGAAATACACCTTTTGTGTAGTGTTCTGGGGGCAGCCCGCAAGTGTCACCACGCTTCCGGCGCCAACATAGCATGCCCACAACTTCCTAACCCGTACGTCTTTGGAATGTGGGAGGAAACCAGAGCACCCGGAGGAAACCCACGCAGACACACGGGGAGAAGGTACAAACTCCTTACAGACAGCGGCTGGAATTGAACGCGGGTTGCTAGTGCTGTAATAGTGTTACGCTAACCGCTACACTACTGTGCCTATAAAACAGTATGAAACAAAAGCTGAATTCCAGAAATGAAGTGAGAGTGACTGCCTTTGGAATTAAGATTTGACAGATTGTGGTACCTAAGGACTCTAGTAAAACAGAAATCATGAGGAAAATATTGCAGTGGTTGAAGTCAAATCCTGTACAGAGAAAAATGGTTGTGGTTGTTGGAGGTTAATCATCCCTGGACTTCTAGGAAATCCTTGGGTCAATGTCCTAGGTCCAACTCTCTTCAGCTGCTTTTTCAATGACTTTCTTTTAATAGTGAGGTCAGAAATGGGTTGTTCTTTATTGATTACATAATGTTCAAATTCACCTCCAATCCTCAGCAATGAAAGCATCTTATGTCTGCATACAGCAAAACAAACAAAATTCAGGCTTGGGCTCATAAAATGGTGGGTAACATCCGTGTCATGTAAGTGCCAGGTAATAGCCATCTCCAACGAGAGAGAGAAAGAGCCTAGCCATCTGCTCTTAACATTCAATGGCATTACTATTGACAACTCCCCATATCAGTATCCTGGGGGGAGAGGCGGATGGTTTGATATCTAGATACGGTGACTACAAGAGCAGGTGGGGTATCCTGCTGTGTGACTCATCTTTGCCCTTCCACCAAATGGAAGGCACAAGTCAAGAGTGATGGAATACTCTTCACTTGTGCAGCTCCAACAACACTAGGAAAGCTTAACACCATTTTGCTTAATTAGCACCCCATCAACCACTGTAAACATTCATTCCCTGTTCCAATGGTGCACTGTAACTGCAATGTGTATCGTCCAAAAAAAATGACTGTAATCACTTGCTTAAACTATTCTGAGAGTACCTCCCAAGCCCACGTACTCTACCCAAGAAAAACAAGGGAAACACTGCCCCCCTGCAGATTCCCCTCAAAGATGCACACATCCTGACTTGGAAGTATATCACCAGTCCTTTATCGTCACTGCTTCCAAATCCTGGAGCTCCCTTCTCTAGAGCATGGTGGGTCCACATTCACCAGAAGGACTGCAGCTCACCACCAACTCCTCAAGGTCAAATGCAGATGGGAAATAAATGTTGGCTTTGCCGGTGAAGCCCAAAACAATTTAAAAATGATACATAAGCAAGGAATCTTCTTTTAAACCATTGATTTATTTTTGCTAAGCACACAAACTTAGAATGTGCACAAATTATGAATTGACTTCAGAAGCTGGCGAGGGAAGACACCATGGTCAGGGTAAGTAGCTTGTAGGGTTAACTTGCATTTAATACAATAAAGCAAGTTGTAAGGCAAATGTGTATGTCTGCCCACCAAATATGTCAGAACTGATTGGCGTAGCTAAACCGGCAGGTTCAGCAGTATGGGACTCTATGAGATAACTCCATTATGACAGGAAGCTACAAGACCATAGCAGTCTTTGTGTTAATTATTTGGAGATAAAGGATCCACCTTCAGGGTTGTCTCTATGGCAGCAGAGATAATTACAGAGTGGCACCCAAGGCTGTCTCCATAGTAACCAGGAGCCTGTGTAGTAACAAGGACTGAGATGGAGCACATTGACAAGCGTACAATATTGATTTATTGGGTGGCACTGTTGAATACCTGTTTTCTCAAATAAATACAGTTAATTAAGACAACAGAGCACATGTGGCAATAAAGGTTTCTGGAGGAATAGATAATCGGAGATGATGGGCTGCTCCTGATCTCAACACCATGGTAACAAGGCCTTAGCTGAACAAAAGGATGCTTTAGGCATGAGACGACCAATCTCCGAACAGCCAGGGGGTGTAAGGTACTTGAACATCATTCAGGGAATGTGGTCAGAAGCAACTAATCACTCGCTTTCTTGTGTTGGGTTGGTTCAGTATAACTGAATGTCTGTACATTTTTGAAGACATTGTGATTTATCTCTAAACGTGTATGAAAATACCATGTTTTGACAATTTAAGAAAATGTGTGGATCACTCTCTTGAGGTGATTGACTGAAGGACCTGTTTCTATGCTCTCTGATTCTATGGCCTGCTCTGTCCCCAGCAACTGGTAAAAAAATCTTCTCTGTTCAACACAATTATGGACACATATGAATGATTCTTTTGCTCCATGACATTGGTGTTAATGGCGCTGGCATTACCAGTGATCGATGTTTCTAAGAGTGCTTCTGGTGGCAAATATCAGTAGTGTTCATTATCACACTGATTCAAACCTAAAACCTTTGTCTTGGGATGAGAACATTAAGTCTTCAAAACAAAGTACATCTTCACTCCTAACAATAAACTAGTGTTTAAAGTAAAATAATAGTCTAGTTCTAAAGATGTAACACCCATGCCTAGCAATGAAAACTTCCATTTGTATTGCACTTCTTATGACCTTGGAATGTGTTTTACAACCGATTAAACATTTTTGAAGTGCAGTCATTGTTGAAAAGCAAGAGGCAGGTTGATTGAAATATAGTACTACAACAGTTTGTCATCTACTGGCTTGATGTCAAATACAGCGCCTCTGATCTCTCCTCTATCACTCAGTTCACACATCTATATTATTCTTCCTTTGAGGGTATTTCTTTCTTCTTATCGGTGTGGGTAACTGATTAACCAATAACTTATAGAACATAGAACAGTACAGCACAGGAAGAGGCCCTTTGACCCACAATGTTGTGCTGAAATAATACTAGTAATTAAAAGCCTACTAAACTAGTCTCTTCTGTCTACACAAGTCCACATCCTCTACATATTCATGTGCCTATCAAGAGCCTCTACCACCCCGGCAGCACATTCCAGGCACTCACCACTCTGTGTAAAAAATTTGCCCCGCACATCTCATTCCCTTCTCACCTTAAATGCATGCCCTCTAGTATTAGACATTTTGACCCTGGGAAAAAGATACTGGCTATCTGTGCCCCTCATAATCTTATAAACCTCTATCAAGTCTCCCCTCAGCCTCTCCTCATAGCACATGCCCTCTAATCCAGGGAGCATCCTGGTAAACCTCTTCTGCACCCACTCCAAAACGTCCACATCCTTCCTATAATGAGGCAACCAGAATCAAATGCTCCAGATGCAGTCTAAACAGAGTTTTATACTACTGCAACATAACTTCCTGACTCTTGAACTAAATGCCTTGACGAATGAAGGCAAGTATGCTATATGCCTTCTTTACCACCCTATCAACCTGTGCAGCCACTTTCAGGTAGCTCTGGACTTGGACCCCACCTTCTGGTGCATTCACCTCATGTACTGCAAGTGGTACTGGCCAGTGAAACATGCATACCACTCTTTCAATAACCATAACTTATTGCTACTTCTTGGGCCTGCAGCATCACTGTGCTTCAAAAAATAAGTTACTAATCATATGGGCATCACTAAGCACATTGCTGGAAAACAAGAGTAAATCTGATCAAATTAGGAATAATTGTCACAGTGAACATGTACTACTAGGATTTCACAAATACTATGCATAGCCTTCCAGTCTATGATCTTCATATTGCCTTTGTTGGTGCAGCCAAATCTTTCACTTACTGCATATTTGTTGAAAACAGATCTCTTCCACAAAAAAAACCGTATGCATTAGTTGAGGTATAATTTTCCAATGTAGAAATATGGCATATTTCCTGCTGTAGTGGAATGAATTGCAGAGTCAATTCCAGAGTGACCGACAATCGTGAACGAAACACAGCTAAAAGTTACACTTGGACCTGAAAGGAAGACGGTAGGGTGGAGCTTAGGCGGACCTGAAAGGATGTTGACCTAGCAATCCATGTAGGGGCAACTAACCGAGGAATGCGCAACAGTAAGCGGCCGCAGGGTGAATGGAAGGGCACCAGGTGAAGTGAAAAGGTGCAGTGTGATGAGCCAGCGCACCAGGCTGGGTGAGGCTTGGACAGTCTGAGATGCCAGGGCGAAGCGAGAGTGAGCTACGAGGGCACAGAGGTAGCGGGCGGCAGGGAAAAGCACAGAGGCAGCAGGATGATCCGCAGTGGACGCAGTAAACTGGGTGCGGATCCGGCAGGGTGGAGTACAGGCGGACCTGAAAGGGAGACGGCAAGGGCGAAGCTCAGGCGGACCGGAAAGGGTGCAAACAAAATGGAACTCAAGCGGACCGCGTAGGGTGAACCAGCAGCCGGGCTGGTCAGAGCGAAAAGCAACTAACAACAGTAATCGGCCGCAGGGGGAAGAAGCTTCATTGGAAGTTTACCGCGAAATGCGAAAAAGCGCGGGGTGACGAGCCAGCGCATGAGGTGGGGATACAGCAAGAACTTCAAGAGGTAGCGCGAAGCGACAGTGAATTACGAGGGGGCAAATGTAGCGGGCGGCAACGAGAGGCGCAGAGGCAGCAGGATGATCCCGAGTGGATCAGGGTAACTGGATGCGGACCTGGCAGGGTGAAGTCAGGGTGGCGCTCCAGCGGACCTGAAGGGGAGACGAGATGGGTGTGGCTCAAGCGGACGTGAAAGGGAGAAGTCAGGGTGTGACTCAAGCGTACATGAAAGAATGAAGGTGGAGCGGACCGTGTAGGATGAACCAGGCGCAGGGCTGGTCAGAACGACGAGGAACTAACCAAGGGAACGCACAACAGTAATTGGCCGCAGGGTGAACTACGAGGGTACAAAGGTAGTCGGCGGCAACGCAGAGGTAGCAGGATGATCCGGACTGGATCTGGCAGACTGGCTGCGGACCCGTCAGGTTGTGGCTCAAGCGGACTTGAGAGGAAGATGGTAGGGTGGTGCGGTAAGACGAAGCAGAACTGGAGATTTCCCTGTTGCAATAGCTATAAAATGGCCGAATATGTTAACAAACTGGCTGACAAGTTTCGATTTAGGCTCTGGTTTCAGAGATAGGCCTGTCGGGGACTTACATATGGTGATTTCCACATCGCTTATCACAGGTATTACCTTGTATGGAGTTCTTATTCACTTGTAAGTGAAAATTGAACAGTATAATAACAAGGACTATTCAAGGGATTTTTGGAACTACTCCATGGGCTATATCGCGACCCGTGCCTGGCGATCTGTCACCTCAAGTCTTGTTGAAGTGTCACTGTTCCCCGACGACCAAGAACATGATGATTAAGAGTACACAAGCGGGGCTGCTTACTGTTGAAGGCCGATAAATATTGCTTAGAATTGCATGCAAGCTTGACTTCGAGTGGAATCAAAAGAAACCAGAGCTCTGTTTTGAGACTGGGTGGAGCTGAGACGGCCCAGAAGGGGAGAAATCAGGGTGTGGCCCAAGCGGACCTGGAAGGAGTACGACAGAGTGGAGCTGAAGCGGATCTGAAAGGGTGTTGGCTTTGCTGATCGTGTAAGGTTAACAGGGATGGACAGGGCGAGGGGCAACTAACCGAGGAATGCGCCACAGTAATTGGCCGCAGGGTGAAACAGGGTCAACGGGGTGACTGGAAGGGGACGGGCAATATGAAGAGGCGCACGGCGATGAGCCAGCGCTGGAGGTAGAGTTGAGCGTGAACACTGTGAAGGGAGAGTGAACTAAGAGGGCACAATGATAGACAGCGGCAGGGAGAAGTGCGGAGGCAGCAGGATGATCCCGAGTGGATGTGGTAAACCGGCTGCGGACCTGGCAAGGATGGAGTTCAGGTGGACCTGAAAAGGCAGAGGTCAGGGTGTGGCTCAACCGGACCTGAAAGGGTGAAGGCCGAGCGGACCGCGTGGGGTGAACCAGGGGCCGGGCTGGTCAGAGCGAGGAGCAACTAACAACAGTAATCGGCCGCAGGGGGAAGAAGCTTCATTGGAAGTTTACCGCGAAATGCGAAAAAGCGCGGGGTGACGAGCCAGCGCATGAGCTGGGGATACAGCAAGAAGAGGTAGCGCGAAGTGACAGTGAATTACGAGGGGGCAAATGTAGCGGGCGGCAACGAGAGGCGCAGAGGCAGCAGGATGATCCCGAGTGGATCAGGGTAACTGGATGCGGACCTGGAAGGGTGAAGTCAGGGTGGCGCTCCAGCGGACCTGAAAGGGAGACGAGATGGGTGTGGCTCAAGCGGACGTGAAAGGGAGAAATCAGGGCGTGAGTCAAACGGACCTGAAAGGATGAAGGCCTAGCGGACCGTGTAGGATGAACCAGGCGCAGGGCTGGTCAGAGCGACGAGGAACTATCCGAGGGAACGCACAATAGTAGTCGGCCGCAGGGTGATCGGAGGCAGACCGCGAAATGGGAAGCGGCGCAGGGTGACGAGCCAGGGCATGAGGCAGGGTGAAGCATGAACCGGCCCACTTTCAAGGTAGCGCGAAGCGGCAGTGAATTACGAGGGGACAAAGGTAGTGGACGGCAACGCAGAGGCAGCAGGATGATCCGGACTGGGTCTGGCAGACTGGCTGCGGACCTGTCAGGTTGTGGCTCAAGCGGACCTGAAAGGAAGATGGTAGGGTGGTGCGGTAAGACGAAGCAGAACTGGCGATTTCCCTGTTGCAATAGCTATAAAATGGCCGAATATGTTAACAAACTGGCTGACAAGTTTCGATTTAGGCTCTGGTTTTAGGGGTAGGCCTGTCGGGGATTTACATCTGATGATTTCCACTTATTGCTTATCACTGGTATTGTATGGAGTTTTTATTCACTTGTAGGTGAGAAATTGAACGGTATAATAACAAGGACTATTCAAGGGATTTTGGAACTACTCCATGGGTATATCGCGACCCGTACCTGGCGATCTGTCACCTCAAGTCTTGTTGAAGTGTCACTGTTCCCCGACGACCAAGAACAAAATGATTAAGAGTACACAAGCGGGGCTGCTTACCGCTGAAGGCCGATAAATATTGTTTAGAATTGCATGCAAGCTTGACTTCTGACTTTTGATTTTTGGATTTGTAGTTAAGAATTAAATAAAGTTACTCGACTGGAATATTTGTGTCGTGTCTTTCATTACCGACTCATTCGCTCGAGTGGAGTCAAAAGAAACCAGTTTTGAGACTGGGTAGCACTCAGGCAGCTCAGAAGGGGAGAAATCAGGTTGTGGCCCAAGCGGACCTGGAAGGAGTACGGCAGAGTGGAGCTGAAGCGGACCTGAAAGGGTGTTGGCCTTGCGGACCGCGTGGGGTGAACCAGAGGCCGGGCTGGTCGGAGCGAGGAGCAACTAACAACAGTAATTGGCCGCAGGGGGAAGAAGCTTCATTGGAAGTTTTCCGCGAAATGCGAAGAGGTGCCGGGTGACGAGGTTCTTGAAGCAAGAACCAGCCCACCTGGAAAGTAGCGCGAAACGACAGTGAACTGCGGGGGGTGGGCAAAGGCAGTGGGTGGTAGCAAGAAGCGCAGAGGCAGCAGGATGATCCGTAGTGGATCTGGGAAACCGGGTGCGGATCCGGCAGGGAGGAGCTCAAGTGGATCTTAAAGGGAGGTCAAGGTGCGGCTCAAGCGGATCAGAAGGGGTGTTGGGCTGGCGCACCGTGTGTGGTGAACCGGGAGTAGCGATGGACAGAGCAGAGAGTAGTTTGCTGCAGGGTGGTTTGGAGGCAGTTCGCGAAATGCGGGGAGGTTCAGGGTGACGAGCCAGCGCACAAAGTAGGGTGAACCATGAACCAGCTCACTTTGAAGGTAGCCCGAAGTGACAGTGATCTACAAAGGGGGCAGAGGTAGCGGGCGGCAGGGAGAAGCGCAGAAGGAGCAGGATGATCCCGAGTGGATCTGGGACTCTGGGTGCGGACCCGGCAGGGTGGAGCTCAGGCGGACTTGAAAGGAAGAAGGCAGAGTGGAGCTCAAGCAGCCTCTCGTCAAACAAGCAATACGTACTGGATTTGAAAGGAGTTAAAAGTTTAATCCTTTTCATTTTAGAAAGGGGTCGTTGGCTGATATGTCATAGATAAAAATGATTTTATTTTGTTACATGTTATTGTGAACAATCCAATGTTAAACAGGGCCAACTCCTGCTCTTTTGGTGATCCACCAAAAGGTTTCCCTGTTGTCCTGACCAATGTTGTTATGACTACTCAATTAGTTCATTGTTGCCTGTGGGATTTTGGCATCTGCAGAATTAAATGATACATTGTCTACACTCAATTTGCCAGTACGTTTCAAAACGAATGAACCACTTTGAGATGCTTGTGAGATCTGGTAATGCACATCTGTCACCTGGGTATATTACAGCTAAACAGGAAACAAACAGAAGTAAAAGGGTCTGCTGTGTAATCATTATTGCTGCAGGGAGTATGGGAGAGGCACAGCTTTGGTAGCATTATAGTGTGTGAGGAGAATAATACTTTGGACTACTAATACTGACAATGAGAGAGATGCCTTTCGTTCTTGTCCCTGCAATTATTGTTTCATCTTTTCACTTATTTTGCTGCAATTATAGCATCAGTGTGAACTCTAACTTTGAAACTCTAATAGAATGTAATAACAATAGCAAAAGATGTATTTTTTTTAAGTACAGAGAAGAACATGCAAAATACAATGCAGTTTTTGAAATCACCGGTTGTACTGATGAACATTATTCAGGCAATTTGTGCGCATCACACTTCTTTGTCAGCATCTAACTGCCCCATTAGCAACTCATTCCGACAACAAATGAAAATCAAAAAAAAGACTTTAGATGTTGGAAATCTGAAATAAAAACAGAAAGTCTGGAAAGAAAACATGGCAGGTCAGGCAGCATCCATGAAAAGAGAAGCTGTCTTTGCACAAATGCTGCCTGACCTGCTGCATTTTTTCAATATTTTCTGTTTTTATTTAATCTCTACAGCAACCCTGGTATCAACCTATCATATATGTTGTCCTAGCCACCCCCGCCCCCCGCCCCGCCTTCCATACAACTTCAACGTTTTTTTTCCCCTCTCTTTGCCAATTGTGCTGGAAGGTCTTCAACCTGAAACATTAAGACTGTTTTGCTTTCCACAGATCGTGGTGTGCCTCAGGAGTTGTTGTTTGACATCTGTATCTACAATTAAGATAAGAATGTACAAGGCGTGGTTAGTAAGTTTGCAGATGACACTAAAATAGGTACTATAGTGGACAATGAAGAAGATTATCAGAAATTACAAAGGGATCTTTATCAGCTGAGTAAGTGGGTTGAGGAATGGCAGTTGTTTAATTTGGATAAATGCGAGGTGTTGCATTTTGGAAAGTTCAATCCAGGTAGGACTTTCACAGTGAATGGCAGGGCCCTGGGGAGTGTTGAAGAACAGGGGGACCTTGGAGTACATGGTTCACTGAAAGTGGAGTCACAGGTAGACAGGGTGGTGAAGGAGGATTTTGACAAGCTGGCCTTCATAAATCAAAGCACTGAGTATGAAAGTTGGGAGGTCATGGTGCATTTGTACAGGATGCTGGTGAGGCTGCACTTGGAGGATTGTGTTCAGTTTTGGTCACCCTGCTATAGGAAAGATGTTATTAAACTGGAAAGAGTGCAGAAAAGATTTACAAGGATGTTGCCAGGACTTGAGGGACTGAGTTACAGGGAGAGGTTGGACAGGCCAGGACTTTATTCCTTGGAGTGTAGCAGACTGAGGGGTGATCTTATAGAGGTGTATAAAATCATGAGAGGCATAGATAGGGTGAATGCGCTCAGTCTTTTTCCCAGAGTTGGGGTATCAAGAACTAGAGGGCATAGGTTTGTGAGAGGGGAAAGGTTCAGGAGAAACATGAGGGGCAATGTCTTTACACAAAGGGTGGTATCCATGTGGAATGAGCTGCCAGAAGAAGTGGCTGAGGCAGGTACAAGAACAACTTTTAAAAGACATTTGGACAAGTACACAGATTGGAAAGGTTTAGAAGGTTATGGGTCAAACGCCGGCAAATGGTCAGTGTGGACCAGTTGGGCCGAAGGGCCTGTTTTTGTGCTGTATGACTTTATGACTCTATCTGCCCGACCTGCTGACCGTTTCCAACTTAAAACTTAGTTAATGCTATCAGGATTTATTATTACCACTTGGCGTGGAAAGTGGTAGAAATAGAAACCATCACCACATCTGACAATTATTTGAAGGTGTATTTGTAGAGGCCAGAATTGTAAGGTTACACGTCCTGTATTGGAAGATGGGATTAAGCTTGGTATCTTCTTTTTATCCATCATAGATGTGGTAGGTTAAATGGATTTTTTGAAAAAAGTTCTCTAAGAACAACAAACAGTATTTTCAGATAAAGTAAGAAACTGGACCGGGCTGCTGATTCGTTCGTCTCCCACCCATTCCCTATAAAACAATGGAAATGATGATCGGAAGGAAATATTATGAGTGCCTGTACAATAGCAATCAACAAGACACCATCCAACTTGGGTTCAGAAGAAGAGAACTGAGCCTGACCAAACTTTGAGAAGGAAACATCAGAACATCCCAAAGCATGCTTTGTCCCCATTTCTAGAAATTAAAACCCAATATGAAAGATTATTAATCAAGTCCTAAATTGTAGGATTCCAGGAAAACCCTGGTAATGGATAAGAACATCCAGTTGAGTGTTGGAGTGGTGGATAAATGGTGAATGAGACACCCTTGTTGCTCTTACCTTGTATAAACGATCTGCACTCAGAAATCTAATGCAAAGTGGCCAAGCTGCTGATTATTTGAGATTGCTAAAGGCAATGGAGTCAAAGGAAACTCTTCTAAGTAACAGAATAGATTGAACAAAATAAATGAACTGGTCAAATAATGAAATATAATTCAAATACTTAATAAACAGCAGTGCCATAATTGAGGAGGAAGCTGAAATGCACCCCAAAATGCATCACCTCACATTTCACTGTCATTAGAAACACAGAAAACCTACAGCACAATACAGGCCCTTCAGCCCACAAAGCTGTGCCGAACATGTCCCTACCTTTGAAATTACTAGGCTTACCCATGGCCCTAAGCTCCATGTACCTCTCCAAAAGTCTCTTAAAAGACCCTATCGTGTCCGCCTCCACCACCGTTGCCGGCAGCCCATTCCACGCACTCACCACACTCTGAGTAAAAAACTTACCCCTGACCCCTGACCCCTCCCCAGCATCTTAAACCTGTATTATATTGTATTAAAATACCAACAAGATTCCATCTGGCCTTTGTAAAAGTTCCAATTAAGCTGCAATCTTCATGTCCTCATGTTCAAAAGTGATTCACAGACAAGGATTCACATTTGAGACCAGTCACATTAGCCATGGACAGAAACAGAATAGTAAGTTTGGGAAGTCAGATAAATAACTTGAACATGTTCATTAATCTTAAAGTCAATTTGTATGTTGAAATACGAAAATGAACATAGAAATATGACAATTATTACTTCACTTTAAGTGAATAAATAAAATTCTTGCCATTAAGTTGTTGCTCATTTTGAATGAACTTCACAAACTGGGGGAAATTGTCTTCAGTAATAAAGTATTTCATTTCCAATGACTGGTTCACGTAGTAACAATTTCTAATTTTTTTTTATTTCATTGTACGCACACAATTCAGCTCTTTGCAACACTGCAATCTTTTTGTGAAATATGCAGTCAATGTTAAGTCACACACAGATTTAGAAGCAGAGAATATAAAACATTTCTTGGATTGGAGCATCTAGGAATTTATCCTTTGAATTAATGTCAAACATCCAGCAATTTAAAATTCAGCTGAATATTATGGGTGTCCTTCATCACAATGTCAACTCTGAATGCCAAAAGTCAGCTTTTGAGTGTCACATTTTATATTCATAATCTCCTGCAATATTACTTCATGATCCTTGAGGAAAACAGGAAGCGAGTGGGCTGCTCAGAGCCAGTCAGGAGACCTTAATGAGAGTGGGTGGGAGAATAGGGAGAATTAGGCTCAAGTTATCAAGAACAGTTGAAGATCAAAGCCCTTCATTAAACGGATGGCCTGTGTGGTGAATTGTAGGAGAAATAAAGAATTGTAGTGGAGCACTTGGGCCAGAGTTCAGGCACTGTTGGTGGCAATGGAGCTGGACACATGTTTTAAATACTTTGTAGGTTGTTGCAGCTTAAGAACGGAATTGATTTATCAACTGAAAGGCAGATGATTTCTATTGTAATGTTTCTCAACGTTGAGTCATGGTTTCCGCTGTTGTAAAACAACCTGTCAGAACCCTCAGACCTTGAAATTCCTGTGATTGTGGAGAGTGAGATGTTCTGCTTCCCCTCTCCACTACATTTGAAGTTCTGTCAGACTGTCTGTCATCAAAGTCAATGGGCTGGTGGGGTGCAGGCTGGGAGATGGGGGTTGGCGTTAAAGTGAGGGAATTCCTTTCTTCCTTGCTCGAGATATTCTTGTTTTTCCAGCTGAGAAGTACCTCAGTGAGCTCACATTACTCGTGATGAGGCCCATGACCCATGGGTCATTCTGAAATGTCCAACAGTTCATTGGGAAAATGCAACTGGTCTCAGAAGGAATTGGTCATGAGAGCGACTGCAGAATCAGAATCAGGTTTTTTATCACTCACATATGTCGTGAAATTTGTTGCTTTTTGGCAGCAGTACAGTGCAAGACATAAAAGTTACTATAAGTTACAACAATAAATAGTGCAGAAGAGGAATAATGAGGTAGTGTTCATGGGTTCATGGACCGATCAGAAATCTAATGGCGGAGGGGAAGAAGCTGTTCCTAATATATTGAGTTTGAGTCTTCAGGCTCCTGTACCTCCTCCCTGATGGTAGTAACAAGAAGAGGGCATGTCCCGGGTCTTTCATGATGCCGCCTTCTTGAGGCACCGCCTCTTGAAGATGTCCTCGATGGTGGGGAGGGTTGTGCCCATGATGGAGCTGGCTGAGTCTACAACCCTCTGCAGCCTCTTTCGATCCTGCACATTGGAGCCTCCATAGCAGAGAGCCAAAGCCCCTAGAAGGTTACTTTCTTTGGGATTTTTGGGCTCCCACCATGGAAGGGTGGAAGATCAGAGCCAACACCATTAGTTCCCCCCACTGGCAGCCTGGCCTGGCATCACTGCACTGAATAATGAATTGATCTGTACGAACGGTATGCAAGACAAGTTTTTCACTGTACCTCGGTACAAGTGACAATAATATACCAATACCAATTTCCAGCAAGTAGAGTCAGGACTGTCCCATTTTTTTGAGTTGGGCCCCAGGAATTGTATTGCTGATAATCTCTACAGTACATATAACATTGTTGTGAACAACCATTTTTCCTTGAAGTCTGGGGGTGGGGTTTGATAAGTTGTTACCTCTTTCACATGACTGTAGACCAAACTACTTTCTGGTCTGCAACAATGTTTACAGCAGTGTGAAGGAACAGAGAGATCTTGGGATTCTAGTGCATAGATCCCTCAAAGTTGCCGCACAAGTTGATAGGGTGGTTAAAAAGGCGTATGGTGTGCTGGCCTTCATTAGCCGGGGCATTGAGTTCAAGAACTGCCAGGTAATGTTGCAGCTCTATAAGACCCTGGTTAGGTTACATCTGGAATATGGTGTTCAGTTCTGGTCGTCACATTATAAGAAGGATGTGGAAGCTTTGGAGAGGGTGCAGAGATTTACAAGAATGCCGCCTGGATTGGAGAACATGTCTTATGAGGAGAGGCTGAGCAAGTTGGGGCTTTTCTCCTTGGAGAGACGGAGGATGAGAGGAGACTTGATAGAGGTGTATAAGATTATGAGAGGCATAGACAGAGTGGACAGCCAGCATCTTTTCCCCAGGGCAGTAATGAGCAATACTAGAGGTCACCCGTTTAGGGTGAGTGGAGGAAAGTTCAGGGGAGATGTCAGGTAGGTTTTTTACACAGAGAGTGGTGGGTGCCTGGAATGCACTGCTGGAGGGGGAGGGGAGGTTGGTGGTGGTAGGGGTTGATGTGATAGGGTCATTTAAGAGACTCTTAGATAGGCACATGGGTGAAAGGAAAAGAGAGGGTTATGGGAGGTGGAGAGGGGGGTAGATAGAACGTACATAAGGTTTATAGAGGTCGGCACAACATAGTGGGCCGAAGGGCCTGAACTGTGCTGTACTGTTCTATGTTCTAAGTTCCAGAGAGTTATTCTTTGACAAGCTGTTGAAAAAAACTGTACCTGATTTATCTGAGTTCTGTTTGTCCTGGGTATAAAGTCTGTACATGCTGCAATGGATGGTGATAAAAGTTAAGAACTCAACGAGCACGTATACTTCACAATGTTGAAAAGGTCTCCCAGATGAAGTATTCAGAATGGAGCAGAGAAGGACATGCTATAGATTAGACAACTTCTGTGGTCAGTACCTACGACACTAACTCATTGGTTCTTTCCATGGATAATTATTGACCTGCTGAGTACTTACAGGTTCTGGGTCTCCAAGTTTTTCTTTGAAAAATTCTTAATAAAAGTTCCATCGCTCGGACAACGTTTCAGTTTTAATTTTAAAATAAAAGGATTCAAGAGTGTCTCTTTCCCTCTCCCACTAGCAGATTCTCCTGTCCGTATCCATCACAGGCCTCACTCTGCAGCCTGCAGCAAACACTCTGTTTCTCCCAGTGTATTATAGGTCTGGCATTTAATTCTGCAGACGGGGCCTGATCAAATCAAGGACTTTGGACTGTATTCTCATTAAGCAATGGTGTCTTAAAAATCCTTGACCTGTTACTTACAACTTTCTTTGTCTTTGCTTGATGATTTGTATTTTATTCTCACTTTTACACTGAGAAGAGTGCAAAGAAGATTTACAATGATTTGTGAGAATTTTGCCAGGATTGAAGGCCTGAGTTATAGAGAGAGGTTTATACCTTGGAGTGTAGAAGACTGAGGGATGACCTTATAGTGTATAAAATCATGAGGAACATAGATAGGGTGAATACACACAGTCTTTTTCCCAGGGTTGGGGAATCAAAAACTAGAGGGCATAGCTTTAAGGTGAGAAGGGAAAGATTTAAAAGGGATCTGAGGAGCAACTTCTTCCTGCAGAGGGTGCAGTGTACATGGAATGAGCTGCTAGAGGAAGTAGTTGAGGCAGGTACAATAACAACACCTAAGAGACAAGGTACATGGATTGGAAACATTTAGAGGGATATGGGCCAAACACGGGCTAATAGGATAAGAGGCAACTTGGTTGGCATGGACGAGTTGGGCTGAAGGGCCTGTTTCCATGCTGTATTACTCTATGGCTCCATGTCATCTGGAACAGTTGCTAAGCTCCTCTGGTTTCTGTTTCCTTTGTCCCATTACGCTACCAATTGACCATCCCAGAGAACACCATAAACAAGGATATTCTGACCTAGTATCAGGCACTGTAGGGCCATTCCTCCTTCAGTACATTGTTCAGAAATTAAAGATAATTAAAGAGAAAACACAGTAATAAAGAACATCTCAGCACAGGTTCAACTAATGGGGTTTCAGCATTGACTGCAAATAACCAACCAATCAGATCTTGGGAAAAGTGGCACACTCTTGTTGCTGTAGATAGTTGATTAAATAAGCCTGTTCGTATTCATCATTAAGAACACACACGATGTGTGAAGAAGTGTTAAGCGAATTTTCTGATCATCACTAGACAATGAAGTTAAGAGTGCTATGCCGTCATAAAGGGTAAAATTGGATTTAGTTGTGAACAGAAGAAACTTGACAATTATAAGCCAACATATCTGTAGGAAACTATATTTTATATAGTAAAAAAAAACAAAGATTGCTGGAAAACCTCAGCTGTTGAGGCAGCCTCTATAGAAAGAGGAACTTTTCAGGTCAAAGGAATTTATGAGAACTGGGAAAGAGAGAAAGCAAGTTAGTGTAAGTGGCCGAGAAAGTGGCGGAGGGCAATGGGTGAAGCAAAGGGAGGGAATGCCTGCCTCAGGGTGAAATGACGGAGCTATTGAATGAACAGTTAAGCTCCTTTGTAATGTGCTGCTAACGTCGTAAAGTCTGGTGATGTATAGTCTGACCTACTGAGCAGGCTAGATTATATATAAAAAAAGGGAGAAAAGGATGAAAAGCACCAATGTCCAGTGTTTGGAAGAGCAAGTTATCTGAAACTGGAGAATTCAACATTGAGTCCTGCAAGCTGTGATGTGCCCAGACAAAAATGAGGTGTTGTTCCTTGAGTTTACTTTGGACCTCACTGTAACAGTGAAGGAGGCCACAGACTGAGGGGTCAGAGTGGGAGGGAGATGGTGAATTAAAACGGCAGGTAACTGGTAGCTCAGGGTCACTCCTGTGGGCTGAGCTCAGGCGCTCTGCAAAGCGATCGCCCGACCTGTGATTGGTTTCTCCATTTCTCCATTGGAGGCCACATTGTGAACACTGAATGCAGTGCACTAAATTGCAAGAAGTGCAAGTGAATCACTGCCTTACCTGGAAAGACTGGGTCGCTGGATGCTGGGATGGGAAGTGGTGAAAGGATAGGTGTTTCATCTCCTGCAGTTGCATGGGAAAGTGGGAGTGGTTGGCGGAGATGGAAGTGTTGGCCATGGAGTCACATAGGGAACGATTCATTAGAAATGCTGAAAGGGGAGAGGAGGGCAATTTGTGTCTGGTGGTGGAATATTGTTGGAGCTGGCAGAAACTGTGAAGAGTGGTGGGCTGGGAGGTGCGGACCAGGGGAACACTGTTCTTGCTCTGTCCAGGAGGAGAAAGGGTGAGAGCAGAGATACAAGAAGTAGATCAGATGTGGTCAAGAGCTCTGTCCCCTTTGGTAGAGGGGAAGCTATGGTTAAGGAAGAGGGAAGACTTTTCAGAGGCAACTGTGCAGAATGTCTCATCATCCGAGCAAGTGTGACAGCGACGGAGGGACTGAGAGAGTGGAATGGAATCCTTACACGATGCAAGGTGGGAGGAAACATAATCAAGGTTGCTGTGGGAAGTTGTGGGCTTGTAGTGGACGTTGGTGGCGAGTCCACCCCCTGAGATGGAGACAGAGAGGTGCAGAAAGGGAAGGGAAGTCAGAGATGGACCCTGTGAAGGTGAGAGCAGTGTGGGAACCAGCTGCAAAAGTGATGCCATTCACGACTTCGGCAGGAAGCAGCACCACTGCAGTTGTCAATGTACTGGGCAACAACCTGAGGGAATGGTCCCAAGTAGGACAGTACAAGGGCTATTCCACATGTCCCACAAGTGTAGTTTGGGCCCATGCGAGTGCCCACAGCTACCCCTCTGATCTGGAAAAGTGAGTGGAGCTGAAGGAGAAGCTGTTCAATGTGAAGATGAATTCCACCAGTGTGTTAGTGGAGGGGAACCGTTCAAGGAAGAAGCAGGAGGCCCTCAGACCCTGCTGATGTGAGATGGAGGTGCAGAGGGATTGAACATCCATGGCCAAGGTGAACCGGTTGAGACCAAGGAATTGGAAACTGTCAAATGACAGAGGGCATCTGAAGAGTTACAAATGTATGTGGGAAGTGACTGGACCCAGGGGAAAGAATGGGGTCAAAATAGGAAGAAATAAGTTCAATGGGGCAAGAACAGGCTGAAGCAATGGGTGTGCCAGGCCAGTCCTGCTTGTGAATCTTGGGCAGGAGCTAGGAGCGAGCTGTGTGGCACTGGGGCATGATAAAGCTCGAACTTGTAGAAGGAAGATCTCCCGAGAAAATGAGGTCTGTGACTGTGTGGGAGATATTAGCCTGATATCCATGGTGGAGTCACAGTTCAGAAGGAGGCATGAGGTAGTGTCGGAGAGCTGATGTACATTAAAGGTCAGTTCGCCAGACTACAACAGCACCACCCTTGTCAGCTGGTTTGATAATAATGTCAGGATTGGTTCTTAGTGAGTGAGGCAAAGTCAGAGGGCAAGAGACGAGTGGAAGTGAAGGCAATGGAACAGTCAAGGCAGTCATTGTCCCACAGGCAGTTAGCAATAAATAGATTGAGAGGAGGTAAGAGGCCGGAGGAAGGGGCCCAGGTGGATTGGGAATTTTGATTGTGATGTTAAAATATTTTATATGGCTACATGGTACTCCCACATCACAAACATTACAACAATTGGTGTATCTATTATAGGGCTTCAAGTAAAGCAGCTTCTACATTATCATAAACCACACTGCTCCTTCTGAAGATCATTCTGTAGTTGCAATTCATTTGATTCATTATTTATTCAGTTCTAAATATGACTTTTTTTGGAATTGTAGAAGTTGGCAAAGGGATGCGATTACTATATTGGTCTCTTGTAATTTTAAATGGAGATGCAAGTTTAATATTGCATTTATTTATTGGTCTTTATTTATGTTTATGGTCTAGTTCAGTACAAAATTATAATCTGATGATTTATTTACCTTATTCTGTAAATTCAGATAGCAGTTGGTATCATGTTTCAAGCAATTTTGCTGGAACCATCTTCTAAGCAACAGTAACCATTGCTCAAAACCTCTTGGTTTAATCCAGAAACATCACTGAGTTTGGACAATCCAAGTCCAAATGTTCCTTTTTGAAGTCTTCTGTACAAATATAACCAGCTAAAATTCAAAATACCATCTGTATTTACTTGTCTGCACAAACCATGTTTGAGCCATGAAAAGACATATTTATTTAAAGTACTGGTAAGAGAATATTCTGTGCCTCACAGAAATCCATGGTTCTTTCTTGTTATGCTGGTGACTGTACTATTAATTAAGTCTGATGTTGTTATCCATGTGCTCCCATTCTCCCATATCACAACAGATAAATTATCTTACTCTTCCTGTCTTATTGGTGTTGACATTACTCTAATGCTTGACAGGGAATGGGAAAGAAACGGAGCACCATTGTGTTAATGGACAACAAGTGCTTTAGATTTTGACCTAAAGTAAGCTGTACATCATGCAGGTAAATCTCAGAAGAAGAAAAGAAAGAAACAGAGAATGTATGGTGTACGGCTGTCATAAATATAAATAGCCAGACGGGCAATAAATTATTTATATTGTACTTTTACTCTGAAGGATGTGAGTATTCACAACTCAGATTAGAAAGAAAAAGAAAACAAATACAATGGATGAGCTGTCTCAGAGTCATAAAGAGAGAAAGAACAACTTGGGTGCTGTCAACTTCAGTTGATCTATGCTATATATACTTGTCAAAGGGCACACTTCAAAAAAGTCTGAGTATTTTCCCTTCTAAACAAGAGTTCTGAGTATTCATAGGCAAATATTTTGGTCTCTCCATTTTTTTCCTTTTTAAGTCTTTTTTAAGATACCTTTATTAGTCACATGTACATTGAAACACACAGTGAAATGCATCTTTTATATAGAGTGTTCTGGGGGCAGCCCGCAAGTGTCACCACGCTTCCGGCGCCCACATAGCATGCCCACAACTTCCTAACCCGTATGTCTTTGGAATGTGGGTGGAAACCGGAGCACATGGAGGAAACCCACGCAGACACGGGGAGAATGTACAAACTTCTTACAGACAGCTGCCGAAATTGAACCCGGGTTGCTGGCGCTGTAATAGCGTTACGCTAACCGCTACACTACTGTGCCTGTTACCTTCTGCCTGTTATTCTGTTACCTTCTTGTAGTTTTCAAACTTAATCTGTTCTCCTGATGTGCAATGTAAGCTGACGGGATCCGTCTTTGTACGGGCTCCAGTATTGTCATGCAGAGCTGACCTCTATTTTGACCAGTGGTCTGAGCAGGGAAACCACTCATTGTTTCCCATCGGTTGAAAAGATAAAATCAGAGGGCACAATGAAGTATTTCAGAAAAAAGACAGCCAATTTTTGATGGTGCTGGGCAGGCAACATCTGCCCTCGAGGTTAGGATGAGTTTGCCATTCATTTGCCCAGTTTCCTTTCTGAGGCAAAATAGGAGCTCAAACCAGCAATGAATTCTAATCTTGGGTTAGAGGCTACACATTTCATTGCAAGATTCGAACCATGAGTATTCTGAACTTTGTGTGATATGTTTGAAAAAATGCAGCAATATCTATCTCCACAAACAGCTGCAAAGAAATGTGAAAATTCATGTTTCTGAATCAAGTGTCTTAGAGCCTTTTGGCACTAGGTTGATTGTAAAACATACTACCCAGGGTATAATCTGGATGCATGCTAATCAGTTTTATAACATGGAATACTTTATCACCTTTTGCTACTCGATACCTTTATTTCTTAGTGAGGTACAGTACAGCAATTGTTCTTTTGATTTATTTATAACTTATTTCTAGGAAATGGACATTACTGCAAAGTTTGGATTTATTTCCCATCCCTAAATTGATCTAGAAGTGAATGCAGTAAACCTCCAATAGTTGGCATACTTAGGATTTTGGAGGTGCCAAGCTGGCGGATTTTCCAAACTAATAATATTCCAACATACTTTGAATTCACAGTTTTTAGATGTTACACAGTATTGTAGTATATGTTCCCCTGAACCCAGTGAAGCCAGGAACAAGGTCAAGACCCTTCATCAGGACTCATCAGGAATCCAGGACCCTGGTGGGTCAAAGGGAGTGCAGGAACCAGGGACCCAGTGTGTTAATGGAAGCTTGTGAACCAGGGCCCTGGTGAGCTGAAAGGGAGTGTGGTAACCAGGGCCCTGGTGAGCTGAAAGGGAGTGTGGTAACCAGGGCCCCGGTGAATTGAAAGGAAGCTTGACAAACATCACCTGGTAAGCCAGATGCTGAACCATCGGGACTTCTGAATTGGTGGATAGTGGATTATTGGAGCTTTATTGTAGTTTGTTGGGCCATTTCAGAAGGCTGTTAGACTCAAACATATTCTTGGGTCCGGAGTCATATTTAGGTCAGACCAGGTTAGGATGACAGATTATCTTCCTGGTTGTTTCACAGTTACCAGAACTGATGCCAGATTAAAAAAAAAACAATGGATTTATTTAAATACTATAATTAAAATTTTCCAGTAGACTTGGTGGGATTTGAAGTCATGTCTACTAACTTCAAAGGGAAATTGAAGTATGATAAATGCAGACCTCGCACCGATGTTCACATCATGTAATGAATAAAAAGACAGCGGAGAGCAGCTAACAGAAGTCACTGGCCTCTCTTGAGTGCATATTAAATATACAGTTATGCACAGCTGACTGAAGTACATTAGAGTTCTTCTGTAATCTATTCTTCAGATCCAAATCTGTCCAGATTGAATTGTGAGCTCTACCCTCACATATCTATTGCTAGTCTCATAGGTAAGTCCTTCAGCTGTCCTCAAAGAGAAGATGGTTTGGGCAGTTATACAGAACAGAGGAAGAGGTTGATGGTGAGGATGTAAACATGTTACTTATTAGATTCTGCGTCATATTCTTTAGGGAGTGTTGTTCAAATTAAGTTGTAACTCACGTGGTAGGGAATCCTACTAGTTCTAGTAATTTCATTCATTAATTTTCTTATAAGGAGCAGAAATCTTTACCTGTCCCTTACAAGGTAAATATCATTAATCATAGAAAGTGGAGTTCAATCATCTGGACATTCATGCTTCCCGGGCTCTATCTTGGTTGATGTAAGATGTAGATTGACTGAGAATTGAGTGTGTGTGCAGGGGATTGTGGGGGAGAGGGAATCTTTTGGCGTTCTGAGAGACAAAATTGAGGGGAGAAGGGAAGGGTTCTTGTGTTGGAGTCTTGTAAAAGAAAATGAGACCTGATCTGGCATGTAAATGCTTCAGAACCAGCAGCATTTTATCCATTTAAATGGAAGAAAATTTGGGTCTTTCTCACACGGATTGTCAAATGCAAAAGTTCTGAACTTACTGACAGATTTGTAATACACCATGGAACCAAGGAGCAGAGCTCAATCTTGCTGGGATTCCCCAGCACTTACCTTGGGGAATTGCTTCTTGGATCTTCAGCTAGGATTCTACATTGATTTCCATGGGGATTGTAGGACTAGAATGGGGAAGGGGGTTTCGGTTACTTAATTTTCTTCATTAACTAGGTGCTTTGGGTGCTTTGGTGTTTCGGGAATAGCAATAGGGAAGGGAGTTTGGATTACTTACTGTTCTTCATTAAATAGGTGTTGAGGTGTTTAGGGAGTAGTAATGGGGAATGGATTTTGGGTTAGTTAAATGTTCTTCATTGAATAGGTGAAGGTATTTTTAACTTTTACTGATTTAAAAATCTTTTCAATTGTTTATTTTTTAAAATAAAAAAAATTCTGTCCTTTAATAGTTTTTAAAATATCTCTGAATGTCAGAAGCATTTGATGACATTTAAGAAGCCTTACTACTATAGCTAGTAAAAGTGAGAGCAGGACTTCCGGTCTGTGAAATGACAGCATAGGGTAAGGATGGGTGGTGAGCCTGTGGCAGCATGACCTGGCCCATTATATCTGTGCCCTTTTCCTCAACTCTAAAAGGATGAATTACCCGCGCAGTCAGGTATCAGCATTTATGGCTACATGAAGCGAACAACATCCTTGGTGCCTGGCACTCAGATGTAAATCAAATATACTACCAAGAACGTAAAAGATAGGAGCAGGAGAAGGCCAGAGGGCCCTTCGAGCCTGCTTCACCAATCAATAAGATTAAGGCTGATTTGATCTTAGCCTCAGCTCCATTTTCCTGCCTGCTTCCCATAACCCCTGCCTCACTGACTGAACAAAAATCTATCTCAGCATTGAATATATTCCATGATTTAGTCTCCTTGGTGTAGAAAATTACTCTTTGAAAGAAGAAATGCCTCCTCTTCTCCACCTTAAATAGTCAACCACTTAGTTTGAAACCATGCCTCTTATTTCTGGATTCCATGAGGGAAAACATTCACTCGGCATTTATCTTGTCATGATTTTCCTTTCTTCCGACCAAATTGGATAACCTAATTAGTCCTTCCAAATCCAGTGGGTCAGTGCATCAGGGACAGCACTGGCATTGTCCTGAAGTATGACTGCTGGGATAACAGCCAATAGAGTTGTCAGGATTAATGAATATTTTGGACACAGAGAATGGGTTAGACAGAAGTAAATGCTGTATCTGTTTACTACTTACTCTACATTGGTTTTAGACTAATCTCAGCATTAAACACACCCCCAAACCATATCTATTTCAAACTGGGACCAATTTAGAACATAAAATTTTATATTTGATATTGATTGGTGAAATTCATCTTGATTTTCCTGTTTGAGGTTGTCTGATATCAGAGCGAATAATGATTGGTCTGATCAAAAGTACTGACAGTTGCTTACTTGATATGGCAGTTCCCAGATTCACACCTTCTTCCTAGTGCTGAGAATGAACAGGTTTGTATTATGTCATACTAAGCTATATCAACAGATGCAAGGTATTCCAACAGAGGAAAAATAGACTATCACCACAATTTATTTCCCCTGATCGATGGCTCAACATTTGTATAGAGCTGGATTACCAATATACTTGGAAAATAGCTCAAATGACAGTAATTTGGAAAATATGAGAAAAAAAGATGGAAAACTGCTACAGATATTCCAGTTTGTAGACTACAAGTGGTAACTCCATGCATTTGTAATGACTTAAACAAACTCAACTACTTCATGACTAAGGTGAAATGATTGCTTTCTTTAATTTCACACCCGGGAAACTGGGCATGCTCAGAGCCATACATAGTCTTAAAGAGGAAATGCACATGTGATAAACATAAAAAGGGAATCTACTGACACAGCAAAACATTAACAATACCAGTGCCATCTGGTAAAGGTTGGCAACAGAGATGGTGGAATGTTGAAATCAAACAGGTAAAGGTAACTATGCTACTAACCTTGGCACCCATTGTTTGTATATCATGACACAAAGCGAGATGAGGCAGCAGGCAAAGCAAAATGCACAAGCAATACCCTTCTGTGCACACTAGTACATGACTGCAAAGCTGAATCATGTGATCTTCTTGTAGTGGGAGTCAGTAATGACAGCTCATAGGAGTTTAGGCACTTTTCTCTGGAAGATGCAAGTTAACCTGGGACTTCCAGGTGTCATCAGTCATTGTATTGTTATTGAGGTCATATAGCTGCTTCTTGGGACTTAACAATTGATATGCTCAATGATGTGGTCACTGTCCCCTGAATGTTTTTTTGAGTTTATGTAGGCCAGAAGGGTGTATTGAAGCCCAATTGTATACAATCAGAAATAACTTGCACTTCAGGGAATCCTTGCAAACACTGACTGTTCAGACTCTGTCCAACCTTCTTCTATTGGGAAGTGATAGCAGTATTGCCCCTTGTAAATGTTGTTCTTGTCAATTGCTTGAGATGCATGTGCTGACTGACTTCCAAATGCAGTTGGCATTCCCTGTGGTGAATTGGAAAGACGAGTGCTGTCCTACTTTTACAGGAAGAGACATTCCTTCTCTGGATATGTTTGTAGATCATCCTATAGCAGAGGGTGCAAATTTGTGCAAACCATATTTGCAGAGCAGAAGTAGGGAAGACAGGTTTCCTTCAACAAGCTGAGGATCATTTGCGAGGATGAGTTGCTGGGTATTGCTATAGTACTCAAAATGCCTCCTGAGCTGTTGAAGATACATTTCTTGTAGATCTACCTTCCTCAATTATATCAATAGAATCACTATATTCACCACTTTAAATGGTAACAGCAACCATGAATGAAAGTGTAATGTATCTTAAAGTACAGACCATGCTGCTTTCTATCTATGTACACTTATATTGTAATTCTATTGGGCGGCAATACTAACTTCTACTTCTTTGTATAGTCCATCATGAAAGTACAGCCTCCCCTCCATTGACTCTGTCTATATTTCCCACAGTCTTGGGAAAACAGCCAGCATAATCAAAGACCCTTCCCACCCCTGGCCATCCTCTCTTCTCCAGCAGAAAATACAAAAGCTTGAAAACACACACCACCAGGCTCAAGGACAGCTTCTGTGCCACTGTTTTAAGACTCTTGAATGGGCCTCTTGTCTGATAAAGATGAATTCTTGATCTCTCAATCAACCTTGTCATGGCTCTTGCACCTTATTTGTCTACCTGCACTGTACTTTCTGTGTAACTGTAACACTATATTCTGCATTCTGTTATTGCTTTTCCCTTTGTACTACCTCAATGTATTTATGTTTGGAATTATCTGTCTAGATGGCATGCAAAACAAAGTTTTTCACTGTATCTCAGTACATGTGACAATAATAAGCCAATTATTAATTGAATATTTGCTGGTCCTCAATGCATTCTGAAAACATTACTGTAAAACACAAACATACAAAAAGTTACTTATTATCTTTAAAAACCAACCATTGAATGAATCAAAATGTAATTGCAAATGGCAAAAAAATCAATGTAAATTGAGAATAGGACTTGGATTTTAGATTTGCATTGATACTTGGATTTCTTTCAATGCTCACGTAGAAAGGTCAAGTCCAAAAATACCATTGTATCTGCTTGATGTAGACAAGGTGTCTGCTGTGAATGAATCCTCATTTGAATCAATGGGGAATCCAATTGAAATAAACATTCAGTGTTAATGAGGCTATTAATAGTTATGTGCAAGGTACATTTCCATGGGTCTTTATGGTCTTATGGGTCCATGAACAGTGAATCACTGCAGGATGTATAAATACTTGTAATGTGTTTCCCATGGTGTCATTTCTCTTTTGTTTTGTAACCTTTCAAAAAAGATAGTAGGAGAGATGGTGGGACCTGGCTTCTGGGATGAGGAGAAATGAAGAGAGATTGAATAAGATAAATTTACACTCATTGGAGTTGAGAAGAATGAGAAATGACCTCACTGAAACATATAAGATTTTGACAGAGGTTAACAATGTAGATGCTGAGGTTGTTTCTTCAGGCTGGAGAGTGAAGAATTAGGAGGAATAGTCTCAGGATAAGAGGTGGACCATTTAGACAGAGATTTAGAGGTATTTCTATAGTCAATGGGATGTAAATCTTTGAAATAAAAATGCTCTAACCCAGAGGCCCGAGGAGGCTCAGTTGCTGAGCGTGTTCAAGGGTGAGTTAATAGATTTTCAAATTCTTAATGACTGAGGAATATGGGCATCAGAAGAGAAAGTAGACAAGATAGAGTATTGGCAATATCGACAGAGAATGGCAAAGCAGGTTCGAGGAGACACACACAGCTTGTTCCTGCTTCTACTACTGTTCTTATAGTTGGTGATATTGGTCAAAATATTTTCTTTCGTGCATTTCTCAAGCAATATCATCATGTCTAACCACGGTGATGTGAAAGTGAGCATCAAGATAGGTGTTTATTATCAGCTGGATCAATAATGATGATGAAATACATGAAGATTTCTGAGTCACTGGGCTTTCACCTGTAGGTGTCACTGCTGCTGCATAGATAGTAAAATGTCCAACCTGTCAAATCTGTAATAGTCGATCAGTGGATACATAAAATGGAAGTAACATAGGAAATGGGTACAACGTGATGACTGTTCTGAGGGAGATAGGGTTTCTGATATTTTGCAATCTTAGAAAAACAGCTTTGATAGGATTGTTGGCCACAGAATGACTGTGGGATGCCTGTTGCTTGTTTGTACATCATTATAAAGGTCCTAATTCTTTCTGTGCTTCCAGCAACTATAAATAAAATACATGACACATAGGTTGCTGTTAATGTGACCAGATGAATTATTCATTAATGATATTAATTACTAAATGAATGTAAACATTTTAAAGCAAAGCTGTTATGGGTTAATGCACCAATAAATAATAAAAGTAAAATTGCATTTTAAATCAATGATTCATATTTACATTTACATTACTGTATAAAAATGAACATAAAGTGATAAATATTTATCAATGGATTGTATATTACATTTGACATATGGGCACATATTTCAGGAAAGTTCACTTTTGAGTATTGCTGCATTTTCAGATGGTACAATGGCATGGTGGCACAGCAGCTAGACTCCTGTATGAACGTGCACACATGTGGAAGCCACAAATTTCCTCAGAGATCCTCGTTGCTGTCCTTCCAAGTGCAAGCTGGTATTGGACAGAGTACCAACTCCCCAGCTTATGTTTAGTGATTCCATTCATTTTAAAAGCACATGGACACAAGAAAATAGGAGCAGAAGAAGGCCACATGGCCTCTCAAGCCCGGCCCCGCCATTAAATAGAACAGTGGCTGGTCTGCTTCAGGTCTGTACTTCTGTGCCAATTCTCATTGCCCAGAATGCCCTGACTTTTCTATTATGTATCCATCTCCACTTTAAATACCTCCATTGATCTAGATTCTACACACCAAAGGTAGACTAGTTCCAGAGATTCACCACCCTGCGTGAGAAGGAATTTTGATGCTCCTCAGTTTTACATGACCGTCCCCTTATCTTGTAACTATGGCCCGTGGTATGAGACTCTTCCACTTGAAGAAACATCTCAACATCTATCCTGTCTTGCCTCCTTGGGATCTTTATTTATGTTTCAATAAGTTAACCTTCATTTCTTCCAAATCCCAAATACAGAAAATCTTCTTTAGCTACTTGTGATAGGTCAGCCCTCTCATCCCAGGAATTAGCCTGGTGAATGTAATACAGACTGTGCCCAATGCTAGTATGTCTGTTCTTAAATAAGGGGACCAGAACTGTGCACAGCACAGCAAGTATGGCCTCGCCAGTACCCTATGTTGAAACTCCAACTCCCTTGTAATACAAGCCAATATGTCATTTGTCTTCCTTACCACTTGCTGCAAATGCCTGCTAACTTTTGTGATTCATATACAAGAACACCTAGATCCTTTGTACTTTGCTCATTTACAGTCATTCTCCATTTAGATAACAGTCTGCCTTTTGATTCCCTTACTGAAATTTGATATCGTAGCCTTTCTCACATTAAGCTCCATTTGGCAAGATTTGCCCACTCACTCAATCTATTTATAAGCTGTTGCAGTCCAGAAATCCTTATCGCAACATGCCCTCACACCTGCTTTATTGTCATTGGTAAGTCTGCCTGCCTAACATTCTGCCCTTTTCTCCAGGTCATTAATATGATTTTAATGGATAGAGATGGAAGTGAACTAAAGGAAATTTACTTTTTTTTTAAATTAGCTTAAATACTCATGTTTTCTTTAATTAAAGGGTCTGTCATTAATTTTAAAAAATCAATTTAATATTTTAAACTTTATTTAATTGTCTGATTATTTATCATGCATGTTTATATTCTTCGACAGCTGGTAAACCTGGTGAATGTAATGTGGACTGCCTCCAATGCCAGAACATCTGTTCGTCAGTAAGGGACTTATGTGACTTAACCAGCTGTCAAAGCATTTCTAAGGGTGGGCTAGCAACCTATGGTCAGAAGCTGAAGCACTGGACAGAGCCTCCCCAGTCAGCTTTGTCGATAAAATTGCTCCTGGATGTGAGTCCAGGCAGTTCACTGCTCTCAGGAAATACCAGGCCTATTATTTACAATTACAACACACATTTACTCTTCTCACATTAACAGGGACAAAGATGTTCAGGTTGTAATCTCATGCACTTCACACAAACTCTGGAGTTTGACTTTATATTCTTTTTCAAAATGTATAATGCTGAGGTCAATTTATATTATACATTCTTCATATGTGTGATATTTTTGTTTCCCAATATTAAGAAATGAAAAAAACTGAGGACCATATTTAAAAAAGCTTTGTTGAAGTAAAACTTACTTTGGGTGTTTTTGCTATCGTTAAGTCATATATAAGGAGTTAAACATTCAAAACCTTTATTTTATACAAATAATGAACTTATAGAAATAAGATATTTTTCCTAGAAAAAAGGGCAATACATGGGAACGGTAACAGGCACTATTTGTGGTTCATCGTTGTTCAGAGAAAAAAGCTAGAAATCTCTGCAATGGGTATTTTTAAGTTAATCTTCATTATTGGTTGTAGAAATAGACATAAACTCTTTCTGTGATTTAACAAATGTCTTTTTATGTAAAGAGTTGAAAAGTGCATAAATTATAACATTTGAGTATTTAATGACGTTTTAAGACAATGTTTATTTATTGATGTCTACATAACTTCACAAATTCACCAATGTGAGCTTGTGAGATGTCATGAAATGCATGTCAAAAATTTGCTAATATCATTAAATTTAATAAACATATGTGTTTTAATGCACATCCTTAAAGATGGGAGCTGGATGATAATTTAGGAAATGACAGTGGTGACAAAGCAAGGTACAGTGGAACTCTCCACTATTAGAATATTTAATTCTCCAGTATTCACCTTTGGTGCACAGAAAATTTAGCCTTGAACCCTCAACACTGTCAAATCATGGCAATCCCAACACTCCAAATGTATCCTTTTAGTCCTGCAGAACCTTAACATCTCCCAGAGTATAACCTGGACAGACCAGCTATCCCTAGTCAGCTCTATTCCTTTTCTGAAGACGACTGCCTTCACTCAGTCTCAATTCAGTTTCCTCCCATTCCTGCTCCTGCTTCTTAACATGCTTCATTGTATCCCTCCTGCTCAGAATTCTTGTTGTCTGTAAATATTCAGCAGTTTCAGGCAAATCTATGATGAGAGAACAAAGTTAACATTTCACATTAATGACTCTTCAACAGAATCCTTTGTTATCTGTTCTTTTCTCAGAAGAGACCATCTACTTCCTACCTCCTTCATCCATTGGTTGGGGATCTGTGTGATGCCATCAGTTTCAACTACTTGTGGCCTATAGTTGCTTCAGATCAACTTCACCAACTTCATAAGAATGCCTTCATCCAGAAAACTCCTGAACCAAAGTACGCAGTACTCTCTGTTTAAAAGCAACAAATGATCATGGGTTTAGTGCTCCTTATTAACAAATAACCTGATGTTGTGCTTTCTTAAAACTTATGCCTTATTTTGAAAATCGCCCACACCATACAGACTCGGCTCAGCCCATGGTGTGCCAACTATTCTCATCCAGTCTTCCTTGGTAACTGGACAACCTTGTCACCCTATGAACCAAAACTAGGAACTAGTTTTAGAACATAGAACAGTCACAATGTTTTGCTGACATAACTAATCCCTCCTACCTGCAGAATGCCCATATCCCTCTATTTTCCTATTGTTCATGTGCTCATCCAAGTCCCTCTTTAAAGCCCCCAATGAATTTGCCTCCACCACCCTATCAGGCAACGCATTCCAGGCATCCACCACTCTCTGAGTAAAAAACGTACCCCTCACGCCTGTTCTGAACCTACCGCCTCTCACCTTAAATGCATGCCCTCTGGTATTGGATCACTCAATAATGGGAAAAAGATATTGCTTGTCCACCCCATCTACACCCCTCATAATTTTATACACTTCCAACTGATCACCCCTCATCCTCCGCCACTGCAGAGAAAAGGGCCCAAGTTTGTCCAGCCTCTCCTGATAGCACATGCCCTCTAATCCAGCCAGCATCCTAGTAAAACTCCTTTGCACCCTCTCTAAAGCCTCGACATCCTTCCTGTAGTGAGGTGACCAGAACTGCATGCAATACACTAAATGCGGCCTAACCATAGTTCTACAGGGATGCATCATAACTTCTTGACTCCTATACTCAATACCTCGATTAGTAAATGCAAGCATTCCATAAGCCTTCTTAACCACCCTATCCACCTGTGTAGCCACTTTTAATGAGTCATGGACTTGCACCCCAAGGTCTCAATTTACAATTTACTCTATAATTACTCTAATTATCTTAGCATTCTCAGTGTTTTGGGCCATGAGAATTCAAATTATCCATTGAAAGCCAATAGAAGAAAGGACGTGTTTATCTAATACCAAGCATGTTATATCCTGAATGTCCCAAATCTCCACCATCTGATCCAGAGCTGACACTTAAAATTGCATGGAATTATTCTTGGTATTAAAAGCATTATAGAAATGTTCTTTCCATCACTTATCTAATAAGGATATACTTTATTTTGGTTTGTGCAATACTCAGCTATCTTCTACTGACAGAAACAAAGCTGAGGACAATGCTTCTGAGTATATATTCTCAGGAAGAATTTATTAGAACAGGAGTACTGGAAAATTGAATGTTTATTTTGCATTTTAGTTTAAGTATTAACAAAAGAAGATAAAATCATTCCACAAGCTGCAGTGAAAACATTACAAGTAAGATAAAAAGAACCGCAGTCAATAGAGGAAAATTCTATGGCTACTAGGTTGCCAAGGTTACCAGAATTCTCCAACTAGTTATTCATATATTTCAGTTAAAATTATGCTTTTATTTTGCTTAGAAGAATTTGTTGAGATGTGCACATGCAATAGTCTGCATGTATTATCTTTTAACTAAAACTAAGAATAGAATATTGACTATCAAAGACTGATATTAATTCAGCTGAATAAATTTAATTAATTTAGCAGTGAACAAGTTCTTCAAAATTACCTTTTCTCTGGGTGAAACAGTGCCACAACTGGATGGAAAAACCAGTGTGTTTGACCAAAGACAGTTTCTCAAGCCTAAAAAAGTGCACCTTTGATTTTTTTTTCCAAGGAACATAAATTGTAAACACTATAATAACATGCTTTGCATGTTGCATATTTTATCAAGGAATTCAATAAAATGAGAATAATGTAGGTTACTGCAAACAGATGATTGGAAATAAGATGAAAGTTATTTACATGAAAGTTATTTACATTTAATTATTTTTGCACTAGTCTCTAGGCATCCTTTTAGTACAAGTGCCTTGTTTAAAGGATGTATATGCAAAAGGGACCAGTGAATATCCTTATTCATCCAATACAGTCGTCAAGTATTTACAACAAAGAACTGGACCTTTTTGGCCCAAAAAGTCAATACTGTATTCCAGATAAACCTCCTCCTCTGCTCCATCTAATCCAGTCAACAATATTCCTTTGTCTTTTTTGTTTATATCTAGCTAGCCTTAAATGCATCCATGCTAAACACCTCATGCACTCCATGTAGACTAAAGTTCCATATTCTAAGTGCCTTCTAAGTAGAGAATTGTTTTCCTAAATTTCTATTGGATTTATGAGTGACTATGTTGTAATTGTGGTCCCTTGTTCCAGCCTGCTTGCAATCTCTTCTTTCTATCTAATGTATAAAAGTCTTTCAGCTTATACACCACCATTAGACTATATTTCAGCTTCCTTGGCAGGAGGCTCAAGAATCAGAGGGTGTAAAATAAAGAGGACTGAAGAAAGACCCAAAATTGACATGACACACAAAAAAAATTACGCTGCAGTTGGATAGAATGAGAAATAGTCAGGGGCAGTGGTGGAGTGTAGGTAGTTGTCTTTTATGCCTCTTCTCTGAGTCTGATCTTAATCCATCCATGTGGCATAAAACTAGTCAAGACTCACAGAGCAGCACAAGCCATAACTTTTAAAGTCTTATTGAGAGTGAATAAATTCTACAAATGACATATAACATACCGTGTTACAGGAAAGTACCAAGGATTATATAATATAAAATAATATAAAATATCATGCATTAATATGACTGTTGTACTCTAATGATTTTACACAGCATTAACTCTTAACTCTAACCATAAATTTACCTCTGTCTCACATGATAATCAGTCAGAGATCTCATTTTCCCATACAAGCCATCACATCAACCATACTTTCCTTGCAAACTGCCCTCAAAATTTTAATCACATGTACAGTTCTCTTTAACTCAAAATGATTTTGAATATAACATGTCCTATCTTCATCTTAATTTTATCTTTTGCTTAAGTTTTTGAAAACATCACACATCTGAGTCAGTGAATGAATCTATTGTTCACTCAATGGGAGTTATCCTGTTTGATGTTTCGACCAATAACACATTAAATTATTTTGATGGGTATGGTTCTGAGTATATCTGCATTTTGAAATGCTGTGAATATGTTTCACTCCAGCAACAAATTGAGGATTAATATTTCCTAATACCTTGGAGATGAATCCGGTTTTGATGGAACCAATATTGCTTTCCTCTGTGGATTTGCAATTCTTGTGGACGGACAAACAACAGTTCATTTCCTTCAGCTCACAGTCTGTTTTAAAGTCCATGAGGAAAAGTGTGCCACATTGGAAACAGTGACCGATTATTTTCTTAACATAAGATATAAAACCGTGCAGTTCTGCAGACGTGAATTTACTGCACATTCATCCTTATTTTGGAATTAAGCCAAAAATTGAAATCTGTTACCAAATTATTGTTTTTTTTGTGTGTGGGTGCCAATAATCCTCCACTGAACCACAGCCAAATTCCAACCAACAAAATTCTACTCTGAGGCAGATCTGTGATTCGACTGCAAATTTACATTTCATAGCAAAGAACAAAAAGTACAAAAAGCTCATATTTTAATGAAGTGGGATTTCAGCTGAGGAAGTTGAATGAAAAAGGATGCCTGGCAATGAAATTGCTTCAAAAGGAACTTCCTGTGAAGAGAAGGTGATGACTTTACACAAACTCCTTAGATGGTTCTCACATGGTGAAGCATGATGAGGTTTGATAAACAGCAAGATATTTGGTGCTGGGAAGAACACTTTTAAGCTACTGCATGGAACAACCAGCAAGTAGCTTTCACAAATGAATGTAAAGAAGCTCATACTGCCACCTACCTGAGTCTCTGCGAGAAATGCTAAACTAGATTTTAGCTGTGTTGCTGAGTGTTCCTCAAGCAGGATGCTTGTTCTGGCTTATCCATTGAAAATATTACAGAGTTTTACCATTACAGCTTCCAAAGCAGGAGGAGTGACAACAAAGGTGAAAGTAAACTAGTACAGGCCAATATGATATACTGGTAAGAAAGTGGTTGAAGCTCTGTTTTTTGATACAATTGTAATCGTAAGGAATTTACATAACTGTGCTGGGAAGAAGGTTAAGTTATATTTGCCCTGGAGTTGTAGCAAATATTTTGGAGGAGGTGGTTGCCGGGAATCTTACAGCATCCTTAGGAATAGATCATCAGATCTGATTATCGCAGAAGGAATTGTAGCCACATATTTGCAACATCCATTTGAATCATACAGGGCATGCAGTCTGTTCTCTCTGGTAGTTAAAGTTATTGCACTTTAAATTATTGGCCCTCTGGTTCCTACCCATCTGCATTTGGCAAAATCAAGAATACTAGTCAGTTTACTATGTACACAATCATTTGGGAGGAAGCTGATACCTTGTTTGTGAACCATCTGCAATTCATTATCTTTCACCAGGGGCTGACAAGCAGGAAGAAAGAGTCCTAGAGTATGTTGATATTGCTGGATTCCCATAGGGTTAGTACATCATAGATTACCTTATGCAGCCCTGCATTTCAATAGGAGGAACTTAGATTCATTCAACATTCAGCTTGTTTGTTACAACAGTGCCTCATGCACAATTGTGCCCAAATTCTTAATGTTAGATATGTTTTCATACTGAGCTGGTCCACAGCTCCCCCACTGTTCCACCAAGATGATTTATTAGAAAAACGGCCATTGTGAGACATCACCAACTGGCTCATAACATCTGAAACCTGGGTGTAGGCATGGGGCATTGATGTTGATGCAGAAACCTGGGTTAAGATTGATTAGACAAATTTGTTCAAACAATGATTGCAAACTGGACATCCAGGGATGAGTCCTTTAATCCATGCTTAAAAGAGTGCTAAAGTTCCCCTGAATACATAATGCTTAGACTAGGCATAATATCTTTAGCATAGAAGATGAGGTGTTATCCAATTAAAGGCTCTTAAGATGATTAAAAGATTTGATGGTAAGAAACTAATATCAGCACGATTATAGAGTGTTACAAATAAAAATGTAAAAGAGTATGGATGACTCGAAAATGCAACAATCAAAACACAGCTTGGTCAGGTCCTGACTGGTGGAAATGAAAACAAAAAAGGAAATGCAGATGCTAGAAATCTGGAAAAAGATGCAGAAAATGCTGAAAACACTCAGCAGGTCAGGCAGCATCTACACAAAGAGAAACTGTTAAAATTTCAGGTTGAAGACCCTTGATCAACTAACCGGAGAAAAGCTGGCCACCTTCTCCAAACTCAACTGGCATTGGTGTATTGTTTAAAAAAAAATCACCTCATTTCAAATTCTTCTGTCCTATTATTCCATTCTTCTTTAGCAAAGTTCTTCAGTGTTACATAATTCGACATGTCCTCTGAGAAAGGGCAAGAAAATATCACAGATGAGAATTTAGATATTCATGAGCTTGCTAAGTTTGGTGACTGAAATGCTCATGATTTGTTTCGAGCAGCCAAAGATCCTCTGATTCAGGTCCTCTCCAGGTTACGGCAGGGTTCTGTTCCTGTGAACCATTCGTAATCCAAACAGTTTGCAAGTTGGAAATGCGGCCGCGAACCAGGTCAGCAGATGCCTGCAGATCCACAACAGCTGGCAAAAACATCCTGCTGGTCTCCCAAACGCTTGCTCATAAATATGGGTTATACATAACTCGGGCATTTATAAACTGGGGAGGACCTGCATCTGTATCCAGGCGCAAGTTAAAGAGACATTATGAAAAGAACAGGCTTGAGTCTGACTTTTTGTCCATTCAGTGAAAGTCAGTTCAAAACACTTAATGAATAAAAATACTTCATCACAGTTACTAGATAAAGCAATACTCATCTGCTTTAACCTCATCAGTGACCCCAACACAAGGGGAAAAAAATTCTGCTTTAAGCAGTGATATTTATTTGCCATCAGAACAAATCTGTTCAAAGCTTTGTTTCACTTTGTAACTGTGCAACAAAAACAGCTATGATTTTCTTGTCACTGTACGTAAAATTAGCACTAATCTCGCTCCAATAAAGTTCAATTCAAACTATGCTTAAATTCCTGACAATATTACTAACATATGCTCAAACATCAAATTAAGCATAAATTAAGCAACTTAAGTATAAAACAAAGAGTGCTGAACTCTCACCATATATCTCTTCTGCAAGTATGAAATTAAGATATCTTTATTAGTCACATGTACATCGAAACACACAGTGAAATACATCTTTTGCATTGAGTGTTCTGGGGGCAGCCTGCAAGTGTCGCCACATAGCATGCCCACAACTTCCTAACCGGTACGTCTTTGGAATGTGGGAGGAAACCGGAGCACCCAGAGGAAACCCATGCAGACACGGGGAGGACGTACAAACTCCTTACAGACAGTGGCCGGAATTGAACCTGGGTCACTGGCAGTGTAATAGCATTACGCTAACCGCTACACTTTGAAGTTCAAACCCATTTAGCTAGTGCTCATGCATAATAGACACATGTTTGTTTTTGAACTATAATGAAGGAAGCTTTTCAGTTTTTATTGTGACTAATATTTATACTATAAAATGAACTCATACAGAGCAGGATCCAGTGAGGACAAATAAAATGCTTAAAATTATTGCCATAATATTCAGAACCATGAATAGGTCATACCATGCTTATAAATGTGGCATAATTTGAAGAGAGGTTCTAAATACAATGACAGCAAACTCACTCACTGATAATTGCACATACCCTCTGCCCATTGTTTCCCTTTATCCTTCAGTATTAACTGCTCTTTCAGCCACTTGGCTCTGTCCAATGGCTTCATCACTTGTCCCTCCATTTTCACTCTTTTTGTAGGTACTTTTTTTCCTGTTCAATATTAAATACATTGAAACACCTTCCAATAAGTGAAAAATGTTGTAGACATGTATGCTGCTACCTTGTCTCAATAACATTGCATGCTCTAGGACATATGTCAAGGTACTTCTGTAATAAATAAAACATGCATCAATTCTGGGGCATTTCACAGGTTCTTTCCCTTACAAACCCATTATAAGTCATTCACAAAATAAACGTTACCTGTTGAAGGTTCTGATTTATGAGCATTTCACATTCATAAAGGACTAAACTCTCATGGAGCTTTGCTACAGACATAATATCTGATGCTTACCAAATAACAAATTACACTTGCAGCAAGTAACAATTTTGAAATTGACAATACCTTGTACAAGACAGAAAACTCATTAATAATATTTTTGCCCTTGCCTTAGAGTATAATCATTCTTGGGTAATTAATCATGTAGTTGATGTTTTGAACAAATATAAATAATGTTGTTTAAATAAGAAGCTGTAGATTATGTAATTGAGTTAAAAGGCTTGTTAACATTGTTGACAATGCTTAGGTAATGAGTATTTTGAAATGAAGGTAGACAGGTGGAATTTCAAAGACAATATAAATGACTTTATTTTAGGAATGTCACAGACTAATCTCAGCAGACAATTTGTGTGTCTTCTTCCTGTTTATGAAAAGCAGCGTTGATTACAATGCTTTCATTTAACCCTTATCAGGGTTTGAGAACAGACTGTGGGCAAAAAGTTCAACTGGAGTTGTTGTAGGACCATTTACAGTATTTTCATATTTGTGGATTTTTGCTGTTGCTGAGTTCATTTCTTATCTCTCCATGTCATTTTAAGAAACAGGTAACTTGATTGACTGGATCTCATTTAAATCCTGGCTGTTGTGACTGTCAATGAGCCACGCGGAGACTGGAATTGTAGATGCAAAAGATCTTTATTCAGTATGACAAGTGGGCATTCTGGAGAATTGATCTCAGAGAAACTTTGGAGAAACTTAGGTTTTACGCTTTTAAAATACAAAAATAACAATAAGTAATGAAATACAGTTTAAATGGTTATTATTACCTACTTCAACATTTTTGGTGTAGACAGGTAGTTTTGAAGAATTACATACTTACAATGGGAGCACATCTCAACTGAGTGAACACTTTTGAATATTCAAATACTGGGGAATGGTCCAAATGGTTCTGAGCACAAAACACCAGACATCCAAAGTATTGTTACTTTATTACAGCATTGATTATAGCTCCCTGTATGTACCAACACCCAAAATATTAATCGACTAAACAAGTATATCTTGAACTATGTGTTAAGTGGCAGTGATATGCCTTAAATGTATTAAGTATATATTATGTATTAATACAGGAGACGTCCACTTTAATACTATCCCTGATCTCATCCTGGGAGTTTCAATGAGGGCCAATTTAATATTAAAAAAATATAATTTTTCCCCTGTGTAGTTACAATGGTGCAAAATCAAAATGTCCCATAGCAAATGGTTAGTTTCAATGTCCTTGAAGTATCAATGGATGTCACAATGGATGTGAACAGGTTTTGTATTAACTGGCTGCTACCCCTATCCCATAACTCCTGAAAGATGTCCCATACCCGACAACCCCTATTATTGGTTACCGACTTCATACTAATTAAATGTGGGATGTTTTGGCACCTGCTGACAACAGGTAAGTGGTAGTCATTCCATTAGAGTCTCTCCTGTATGTGTGATTGGGCGATGGTAAATTTGTGGCAAATGCAATGCAGACTTCAGTCTTGGAGCATGAGGAGGCACATTTGCTGCCTTTGTTTCGACATGGAAAATAAAACAAGGCAAAATCTTACATTCTTGGGCCTCTCCTGACCTTGTATCCTCCGGGGCCTTCACCAGTTCATAACAGTTTACCTTCAAGGTAAGACAATTTCTTCAACAAAGTGCATGTTCAAAGATTAATGATTTCAGCAAAAGTAACACAGACCCTCAGGTGGAAAATCAAAAGTGATTTTGGCTCCAGCTGAGGTTTTCCTGACCCAGAATGAATCAGTTGGATTGAAGGCAGAAAAATACGGTGCTTGGGAGGCAATATTTTTCTAGTCTGAAGACACATGCTTTATGTGTTGTTGGACTGGAATGGTGAACAAACAAAAAATCTCATGGCACTGTTCAAAGAATCAAGATTTGTGTGGTATCCTGGCCAGTGTTCCTCCCCAGCCAACACCATTAAAGCAAATTAAATGCTTGTTTCTCTTATTTGCTGCTTTGCAAGAGCTGTGCTAGTTGCTAATTGGCTGCATGTCAACATAAGAGCAGTTCATTAATTCTGATACATTTTGGATATGTTGGTGTTATGAGAAAGGTTCTTTTGGATCTCAAAGATTGGGGTATCTGGACACACAGTCTTTGTACTTTAAAAAGGAGAATTTTATTTACAAAGACAGACGCGGGCACAGAATGGGAAGGAACAAATGCACACTCGCACACTTGCACTCGGGTGATCGTGAGGGGAGCCGCAACAACACACACACACACACACACACACACACACACACACACACACACACACACACACACACACACACACACACACACACACACAACGAACTAGTACGAATGATCAGGGAACGATCAAATACGTTGTCTGAACCCCTTGAATCTGGACAAACAACAGCTCTATGCTACTGGGAATCTACTTAGGATGCTCCTAGACCCCTGTGGAAGTGCACCCTCTCACCTGTGGTCTCGACCCCAGCAGTAATCGGAAAAGAGAAAGAGCTGCCCACGTGTACCATCTTTTATAGGGCTGGAGCTGGGTGGAGCCTGCTCAGGTAATTCAAACAAGTCAATGATTCAGGGTCAAGAACAAAGGTGTGTTACAAAGCCAATCCTTAGGTGTGCTCTTGATGGGTCGGGCAGAGCTGAACCCTTGATTGACGGTGGTGTCGCTTCCGACCTGATGGGCAATGCTATCATCCGACCATGGTGGTCAGTAGTGTTGTCACTGTCATCTGACAGCCATGGCCTTCCATACTACAGTTGGAGATATGTCATGGTACAATATAAGAGCAAGCTCTTTTTACTTTAATGGAATCCTATGCGGCACTAAGATTTTATTACAAAAGTTAGGTCTACGTTACCTGCTGGAAAATTCATGGTCAAACCAGAAATGTAATTCAGTGTGATCTCAGCTGATCTTGATTTGTAATTCATGTTGTGGCTTCATGGATTTATTTAGAACTCTTCTTGTTTATAAGGATTAAATAATTATTGGGTTCTTAGCTACTAAACAAGATCCATTGCAGACTGTACAGACTGTTACATACTGTATGAGGCACTCGGAACTCAAACAAGGTGTGTCTGGTTTATTCAAATACATTCCATGGACTGCATGTGAAACTTTCAACCCAGGAGCATTTGCAATTGTCACATGGCACAATCCTGAAGCAGATGACAGCCACGATTATTGTTCAAAACCAGTATTACATTTAATACGTTGCTTAACAAAGCCAAGTTATTTTTATGATTTTGCACACCTACTGCAACTTCATTATTTACCATGCATAATTCAAATACCTCCAACTCTGTTTCAGACCAGTTCATATTTCTTTTGAAATAAGATCGTTTTTTTCCTTCCTGACCTTGAAAATAAGAACGTGTTTCTTCAGTTTGCTAAATTACAATGCAATTTCTTTCCTTATGCTAAGTTACAACACTGTTAGAATGTTGAATTGCAGCAGCAATCCATAATAACCTGAGTTAAAGCCATATTGATGCAGAGACATAAATGCAATGAACCTTTGAGAGTTTGGACTAAAATTGGAACAAGTTCCTCACCCTTGACTAACAAGCAGCCATTGCACGGTGGTGTTGTACATTTACAAATGTTGAAGAATTGATGTGCAAGGAATAACATGACAACATAATGGCTTTAAACAGGTTCATGAAATGCAGACCACATCTATCCAATTGCAGTGGAAGAATGAGAGCTGACTATTCAGGTGTGTGCTTTAGTGCATAAATGTGTATCATACATTGTATTATTGCCAATTTGGAGGCAGAGACATGCAAGTACCCTCAGCTCAGTAATTACCCACTGCAGAAGGTTCACAATTGTTCAGTAATAACACATTGTTGTTCCTGGATTTTTATTTTTTTAATTATTTATAATGATTATTTTGCTTATCCTTTCTTATACAGTAATATAAGAACAATGCAACTGCTTACTTATTTGAAGTAATTTTTTTTACGGATTTATATAGAATACTGGAGTAATTGCAGTTAGTGATTATCTTATTACAACTCTGTAGTTATTTGTCGAGGCAAGCTATCTAAGAAATAATGGATCTTTTATATTTTAGATAACAAAAATTTATTACAAACTATAGATATCCCTCAATTTATAAATGCTCAGTTTTTGAATTTTTGCTATAATGACATTGGATGTTTAGGCTTGATTTGTAAAGCATTTATTGCTATAATTAAAAGTATACCAATCTCCACTCATATTGCATTTCGTACTCCCTCCCATGCTATTTTGTCTTTATGGAGATGGTTGAGGTCACAACGCGCTACTTGTCATTGGGATTCATCACAGTTTATTATGCAAATCTTTCAAGGTGACTTCAAAACACCCCAGCAGTTCTGAGGATCACACCTCCTTTAAGAAATAAGGCAAGCTATAAGCATTAATACTAAGCTTGATGTAATTAAAGAGCATTTGGTGAACATGAGTTGTTTGTTAAATCTTGTAGCATCACCAGTGCAAACAATCTCCAGATGCTGCCTGACCTGCTGAGTGTTTCCAACATGTTTTGTTTTTACTGTATGATACCCATCATGTGGGGAGTCAGCAAGTGCAAATATTGTGGCAGCAGGAAATTTTCCCAGAGGAAATTAATGAATCGTCAAGGAAAGTGACTACTCTCTGAAGCAAATGGTTAAAGTGGATGAGATGGGGCTCATTTGAGAGAGAATGCCCTTGTGTATGTCTTTCATGGGGGAGGAGAAAGCTGCTTCAGGCTTCAATGCAGCCAGAGATCATGTTACTCTTCACCTTGGAGGCAATGCCAAGGGTGACTAAAGTTAAGCCTTGTTTAGTCAACCACTGAGAACTTGAGGAAGTTCTAAAGACTCATGACCTTCACAAAATATTTGTTTGTTTCACATGCTGAGTATTCTTACAGAATACATCATGTATATTTTATTAGCTAATTTAAGATTAATTTTTAATCTAAATGAAACTTTATTATTTCAGATTCTTGTCTTGAAGACTGAAATTTTTAAGCTGGGGAATGCAAACAGAGTTGTTACATCAAATCAAATGGGAAAAACCTCTTTAATTCATAAATTACACTGAACAAAATGTTTTCCAGGAATGCAACTCTTTTGTAAATTGAGGAATAACTGTACAGAATTATTTTGCATATTAAGTTTTATATTGCCATCAGTGCAAGGAAATTAGTATCTTTCTGGATATTTTTGTATGTTTTTTTTGCAGCTCTTGTGCTAGACTCTGTACTATTACAGTAATGAGCACAAGTTCTATAAGTGGACCTGAAGATCACTATTTTAAAAATGTAAAAAGTAAACATCAATTCTGTCTTCTCTTTTATTTTGGTGGAAAGTAAGAGGTAAAAAAACCTGGGATATTCTGCATTTAGGTGGTGGAGACATTATAATTTTAAGATTAAAAGGCAACAATGTACAGAAATAACTGCATTAACACTATTGAATTTGTAGGCCTGTTTTGTATTGTTGCTTTCAATGGAGACGTGCTCTGAGCAATGTTACAGATGTGCAATGTTGCTTCTTCTGGCTGAAAAATAACTGAGTGAGGAAGATAATGACCAGTTTTGGCTAATGCCCTTTACTTTCTTTTTGGTTTTCCACTGTGTAAGTCACTTTTTAGGAGCTTTTTTTTGTTCTGAACGGTTGCACAATTTCAGCATTAGGTCTTCATTGTGTTTTAACAGGTCGGGAGGTGCAGTAATGGCAAATGCAAATAGCAACTGATTGTCTGACCGTTGAATTCTAACTTTATCCCTTTTCAATCCTTATTACAGCCTTTTTAATCCTTCAAAAATAAAACTGAGCCCGGTTTGCAACCCTCCGGTAGAGGCATTAATGTTTAAATCTTTTCATTTTCTGTGCACTTGTGCTTTTTCTAGGGATCTGCAGTTATGGAAGAAATTGGAGCAGACTCTGCTAATCTCTTATTTGCCCATTTTACCTGCTTCTCAGTTTTTGAAAGATGTGTCTTCCACATTGTGCCATCAGCATTCAAGATACACTCAGCCAAACTGTCATGTGACAACCCCTATGCTTTGATGCCACTAGCAAGGCACTAACTACGCCACTGGGGCAATATGCTAAATCCATTTGGGAGTTTGGCAGGATTACTGATGTTTACTGAGGTGGGGAGAACCTGGATTAGACAACTGGGCTTCATAGCACAAATTTCTAAACTCCAGTGACCTCAGACCAATCTCAGTCAATCTCCCCACATAGGACACTGCACTCATCCCAGAAATAAATTTAGCGAGTCCACTCTATACTGATTCTAAGCCAGATATATCCTGCACACGCCCATCCAAATGAGGTGTCAGCAAAGTCCAGTATCTTTAACAAGACATCCTTGCCTTCAGATTCTGACTTCCTTACAATAAAGGCTGGCATATCTTTTTTCTTCCTGGCTGATTGCATGTTTACTTTCTGTGTCTCACGAGCCAGTGCATTAAGATCAATCTGCACTCCACCGTGTATTATGTTTTCATATAAAACCAGAGAATGCTGGAAGTACTCAGCAGGTCTGGCAGGATCTGTGAGGAGAGAAACAAAGTTAATGTTTCAGGTCCCTCCATCAGAACCAAACAAAGTTAGAAATGAAAAAGCTTAGAAATTGCAGAGTAAAGGGGAAGGGGTAGAAATATCTAAGGAAAGATCTTTGTAAGGGCGGAGACCAAGATAAATTGAATGACCAAGGGGTGATATTACCACCTGTGTCTGGAGGACATGTAACTCGGAAGACAGAATGGACATTTGAAATTACCAAGAGATAGCACAAGAACTGTGAATGAAATGAAAGACTGGAATGGCTGATTATTCAGTTTTGGGTCACGAAGGCTGTAATATGTCAAGCCTGGAGATGAGATGCTGCTGCTTGAAGATACATTGGGTTTCATTGAAGTAATCAAAGATAGAGGACCATGTGGACCAAATACAATGCACTAAGTTGAGAGAAGAACAAGTAATTTGCTGCATCACCTGGTCAGAGTATTTGAGTCTTGGAATGATATGTGGGGTGGAGGTAAAAATAAAAATGGCCTTTTGTCCATATACTCACCTCCCCATTTTTCCATTCATCCAGTCCAAGGCATAATGTCACATTTCCACACATTATAAACCCTCTGCTACCTTCTTCCCTGCTAACTTAAATCTTTCTTTATCCTTTTGCTGGCTCTTTGTACATTCCTCACAGTTTATGTTCCCACTGTGAAACATATTCAACCAAATGCTTCTCACAACACTGACTGGCTGATTCCAAAGAAGATACTGGGAAATGTGAAAGAAAGCCCAATGTCAGAAAAGAATTGGTTGGCTTGAGTTCACTTTGGTCTTTATTGTACTCAGAGAACATTTGTCTTTGGCCACTGGCATTAAATATGTGCTGGGCTATTGACTTTAATGGATGCGAATGTATGAAGGGAGTTGATATTCAAGCACACATTTAACACCAGCAACCATTGCTAACATTCACTCAGATGATAATTATTGATATACTCATGAAAGAGCAAAGGACTATTACGTGCTGACATGTTATAGAAATTTCATTAGCCTTTATCTTCCTCCAATTCCAAATCATGTTCAGATCATAATTGGATATATATAATCAATTGGTAACACTTTTGCTGATATTGTCTGACTTTGGCGATAGATTAGTAGAAATCTGGTGATTTACCCCATTTCTCCAGAGTTTTCATCAATCGCACCATTTGTTGTGGTGGAATAGTTAAGATCCACTGTGGAAATTTGAACAAAAATGAGTTGGTATATGCGCCTCGATTGCAGGATCTGCTATCAGTAACAGTGATGGAACAGCACTTTATATGTAATTAGTTGAGTACATGTGAAGTATTTTGCATTCCTGAGGCTCTCTTAATTTGCCTAATTGTAGTTAATCAGTCAAGGAACATAAAAACACAAATTAAGAAGCAGTAGGAAGCCACTCTGCCCCTCGTGCCTGTTCTGTTATTCAACAAGATTTATCTTTCACCACAATGCTACTTTCCTGCACCAATCCAATATTTCTAAGGAGCTGGTCATTGGCTTCAGGAAAGGGGGCAGTGTACATGCACCTGTCTACATCAACGGTGCTGAGGCCTAGAGGGTTAAGAGCTTCAAGTTCCTGGGAGTGAACATCACCCTGTCCTGGTCAAATCACATAGATGCCATGGCCAAGGAAGCTCACCAGCGCCTCTATTTCCTCAGGAGGCTAAAGAAATTCGGTTTGTCCCCTTTGGCAGTCACCAACATTTGTCGATGCACCATAGAAAGCATCCTATCTGGATGCATCACGGCTTGGTATGGCAACTGCTCTGCCCAGTACCGCAAGAAACTGCAGAGAGTTGTGGACACAGCCCAGCGCATCACGGACACCAGCCTCCCCTCCTTGGACTCTGTCTTTACCTCCCGCTGTCTCAGTGTAGCAGCCAGCATAATCAAAGACCCCACCCACCCGGGTCATTCTCTCTTTTCTCCTCTTCCATCGGGTAGAGGATACAGGAGACTGAGGGCACGTACCACCAGACTTAAGGACAGTCTCTACCCTACTGTGATAATATTATTGAACGGTTCCCTTATACAATGAGATGGACTATGACCTCACGATCTACCTTGTTGTGACCTTGCACCTTATTGCACTGCACTTTCTCTGCAGCTGTGACACTTTACTCTGTACTGTTATTGTTCTTACCTGCACTACATCAATGCACTCTGTACTAACTTGATGTAACTGCACTGTGTAATGAATTGACCTGTATGATCGGTATGCAAGACAAGTTTTTCACTGTACCTTGGTACAAGTGACTATAATAAACCAATACCAATACCAATAAATTTTCTTCATATCTAAACATTTATTGATCTCTGACTTGAATACTTTCAGTAATTAAGCCTCCACAACCATCTTGGCAGAGAATTCCACTGATTCACAAACCTCTGGATGAAGTAATTTCTCCTTGTATCTGTACTGAATGGCTGAGTCCTGGTCCTAGACATCCTAGCCAGTGGAAACCTCAAATATAGCATATCAAGGAGGTATTTTGTTAACTTGATGCCTTAATTTGATACTTTGAAAAGTCATCTGAGGATCTGGAACATGCAAATAAGTTACTCACAATATTATTTGAAAATCAAAAAAACTGCAGATGCTGGAAATCTGAAATAAAAACAGAAAATGCTGTTCTGATGAAGGTTAAAATATTAACCCTGTTTCTCTTTCCATAGATGCTGCCTGACCTGCTGAGAGTTTTCAGCACTATCCATTTTTATCACAATATTATTTGTTGTTATTATGAAGAATAAAGACCTTGAAAGTCTTGCTCATGTCCGCACATACATTTGCACATGCATGAAACTTTTCATCAAGAATGTGAGTTTGTAAAACCAACCCTTTTAAAAGTTTAGGACTGTTTAAAAGATTACTAAAGATGCTTTGACAGCTGATAATTGTGATAAATATTCTCACCAGACATTGGATGTACGGAGTATATGCACATAAAGCAATTTTTTTATAATGCTTCTGCATTCAGTTTGTGATGACACATTAAACAGACTGCCACTCTGAGCACCAGTCTGTAATTCATTGTTTTGGTATCAAGAGCATGTTCTGAAGAAAATGAGGACTTTGAATCAGCAAAAAATTAATCAGGTTTTCTGCCAGTTTATGGTTTAGATAGTATGCAAAACAAACAGCACAAATATCAATGAAAAGAATATACTTCTCTTAGTTGTTTAAAGTGTGTTTTTGATAAGGTTAAGAGTTAACAGTGCACTGTTCCTGCTTTCATGTATTTCAAGGGGAAATAGATAAGAATGTGTGTCGAGGAGGAGGAGAATAATGAACTGTCAATTTCACTGTGTGCTGCTCCTAAAGGCATATGGTTTGCCAAAAAGACTCATCCATTAAAAATCTGACAGTATATTAAAGAAACAACATTTTGTTTTCCTAATGCAAATGGAAGATACAGAATTTGTAATAGGGTTTTGCTTCAAATATTGTTAAAATTTGCTGGTGTCCTGTAAGCATTATATGATAGGAAATGCAAGCTACTGTAGAACCCCCTGGACAAAATCTCAAAGATCTGTATGGTGTAGGATTTGAAACAAATTACTTATTTGTATCAGAAAAGACGCTTTGGCTATGATGGTATCTTCTTGATATTACAATTTCTGGGGCTGTATTTAGGCTTTTTATCTGGCTTATGCCATCTATTTACAAAGCTTTGTGCTTAAAATAAAGTTTTCTGCAGAAAGGCTTTGCCAATTAATTTTATTGTGTGAAAATGTTTCTTTTTCCCCAACAGACTGTGGAATTATGGAAATACCAACTGGTTCACAGTTTGCACTGATGTTAACTCTGTGCAAAATTCATTGCAGTCTTTTGGTTAAATTAATTAAAGCAAGCATTAAAAGTGGAATTGGATGAAAGTAGAGATTACATTTTTTTAGATTATGGTCCTTCTGCTTTGAACAAAGAAAGATGAATTATTAATTATTCTTGAGCAGAAATGCTATCTCAGTTACTGAAGGGTTCAGATTTTGAGTATTTGTTTGTACCTGAAAGATTGTTCAATTTGCACTAGCAATTTTTCCAAAAAAAGGAGACAATTAAGAAAATATATAATTTCTCTCCAGTCCCACACTGGTGTTAATTACATAATAATAGACGTTTGTTTTACCTGGTGACTCCTTTGTATTTAAGACTTAGAAGGTTTGCATTGATATCATACTCTTCAGGACTTGAGCATGTCCCAAAGTGCTTTACTGAAATACTTTTATAGTGAAGTCACTGCTGTAAAGGAGGAAATGCAGCAATTTGAGCACAGCAAGCTGCCACAGAAGTATAACTAAAGGTAGATTACCTGGTTATTATCATGTTGATAACCATGATATAACCAGGTAATCTACCTTTAGTTATGCTTCTTGACGGATAAATGTAAGCTAAGACAAATGGGAGAACTCCTTTGCTGTTCTTCAAACTGGTACCATGCAATCTTTTAGTCTCTTTGAGAGAGCTGACAAGGCGTCATTTTAAAATTGCATCTGAAAAAGAGCATTGCCAACAGAGAAACATCCCTTACCACTGCACAAGAGTGTGATTCTAGACTTCAGTGCTTCAGCCTCTGGTGTAGGCTTGAACCCATCATCTTGTAAGTGCTGCCAAGTTACAAAGAGATCTAATGAAGAAAATTCCATAGTTATTTCCACCAGGGAGAGAACTTCCTGCCCACTGATGGGTGTTCAAGCACTTGGAAGGAGACAACATCATTAAGACATTTAGGTTTATTGACCAAGGGTAGTAGATTTCTCTCCATGAACCAATACAGAACATCAAAACCAAAGCTGTCTGAAGTCAGAGTACAACCTGCCTGTGATAAAGGACTCAAGTACTTTTTCTGATTGCCTCAGGTTTATTTCAGATACCAGCAGGGAACTTATGTGAATAGATTCAATGATAATATCCATCACTTTTTCTCTCTCAACTGACAGATGCTCTTTTCAGGTGAATGTGTCCTCATATCTTGTTTTTAGTATTAACAGTGAGTCAAATGTGACTTTTACTAAACTGCAGGCTCAGCAAGCATTTTGATTCCATTCAGTTATGTTAATTTTATCAAAAATATCATTCAGCTGCTTTTCTCTGATTTGAGGTATGTAGCATACAATGCACATGGTAGCCCAGAATGCTGTAATAATTTTTCAAGTTTACAGATGTGAACCATATCCTTTAGAAGAAGAAATAATTATACATCCAAAGCTAAACTAGATTAATTGGCAAATCACTTCACTTTTGCTAAGCAGAATTTCACTGCTGCATTTGCATCTATAAAATTAACATATACTTCGAGAATAATTCTGTGACTGTGAAATGCTTTGAGAGATTCTGGTGATGGTGAAGGCACTGCATTAAGGTAATTCCTTACAATTCTAAGACATAAGTTTCCCTATGATCTTTCTAATGCATCTTGCTTCTCTGACAATTCCTCCAGGAACTTTTTAACATGTATCAAGTCTATCAAGAAATAGCCCATAATGCCTAAACATCACTTTGTAGAACTATGTGTGGAACCACTTTGATTCACAGTTACTAAAGTTCCTTGAGGGTTCCAATCTTGATCTCACATCAAACCACATCGAGAGTTTCCCGCCCTATAATTTGTAATATTAATTAAAATGTTCAACTCATTACTAAAATGTCCCTTGTATGAACCTTCACAAATATTCCTCACAAATTAGACCTAGAATGTAGCAACGACCAGGAAATGAGGATCATTGCCGTAAGGACATAAAATATGAAAGCAAGGAGTTCATTATTTAGCCCTTGCTCTGCCATTCAACGTCCATGGCTGCTCTTCTGTCTCAAAACCACTTTCCTGCCCTACCCTCATATTGTCTGGTTTCCTTAATATTTGAAAATCTATTGATTGCCGTTTTGTGTACAATCAATGACTGAGCCTTCACAGGCCACTGGGGTAGAGAATTCCAAACATCCATCACCCTCCTCATTTCGGTGCTAAATGGCCAACCGCTTTTTCTGAGACTGTGACCCCTTAGTTTTGGACTCCACTGCCAGAGGGAAACCTCATCCCTCTATCTATCCTGCCAAGATTCTCAGAATTTTGTATGTTTCAATGATGTCAGCCCTTATTGTTCAAAACACCAGAGAATAAAGGCCTAGCCTACTCAATCTCTCCTCATATGACTGATCTGTGTCCCAGGAATCTTCTCTGCATTCCCTCTATAGCAAGCACTTCCCTTCTTAGGAAAGGAGACCAACATCCTGCAGAATACTCCGTGTGGCCTCACTAAGGCCCTATATAATTGTAGTAGGGCATTCTTACTCTTGTACTCAAATCCCCTTGCAATGAAGGCCAAAATATTAGTTCCTTCCTAACTACATGCTGCATCCACATGTTGGCTTTAAGCAACCATTGTACTAGGACACCCAAGTCTCTTTGGACGTTGGGTTTTTCCAATGTCTCACAATTAAAAAAGTATACAGTATTTTGTTTCCACCTAGTGGATGATCTCATCATTTTTCTTCATTGTACTCCATCAACCATGCTGTTGCCTATTCATTCAGTTACCTTGTCTATATCCCCTTGAAGTTTCTTTGTGTCCTCATCACATCTCCAATTAGTTTCATGTCATCAGCATTTAGTTCCCTCAACCAAATAGGTTATAACCAACATAACCAAAATAGGTTATGAAGTATTGGAGCCCGAGCACAGAACATTCTGATAGCTCACAAGTCACAGGCTGCCAACCAGAGAAGAACAATTTATTCCATTTGTTTTCTCTCAGTTAACCAACAGTCAATCCACATGAGTAAGTTACCCCACATTTCATATACTCTTTTTATTCACCAACCTCAGTGTGTGGGACTTTGTTGCAAGCAGTTTGAAAGTCCAAATACACCACATCCACAAGTTCCTCCTCATTTCCTCTGCTAGCTCTATTCTCAAAGAACTCCAATACATGAGACAGACATGATCTCCTTTTCATAAATCCATGCTGACTTTGCTCTATCATATTATAAATTACTAAGTTTCTAAGGTTTCTTGATATCATTTCCATTCTAAAAGATTCCAACATTTTCCTAATTAATAATATCAGGCTAACAGGTTGGCACTTCTCTGTTTTTTCTCTTTCATCTTTCTAAAATAGCAGGCTTACATTTACTCCACACTAAATTCCAGGAACAATTCCAGAAACAATAGAATTTTGAAAGATAGTAACAAAAGCATCCATCATTTCCAAAATCACCCCTTTCTAAACTCTAGGGACATAGATAATCAGGTCCTTAGAATTTATCAGTTTCCACATTTGTTAGCTTCTCTAGAGGTATTTCTTCACTGATACTAATCTCTTTTACTTCCTCATCTGCAAAGGACTCTTGCTTCTGCAGTATCACTGGAAGATACTTTGTGTCTTCTTTCACGAAGACAGACAAATCAATTGTTTAAGCCCTTTGACATTTCTTTAATCCTTGTTCTAATTTCTTCCATCTTTCTCTGTAAAGGACTCACATTTGTCCTTGATCGTCATTTCCTTTTTATATACCAGCATCAATATGTGTGTTTCTATAGAAGTGGTCAAAGAGCAGTATCAGTCATTGCCTCATTATACAACTGCAAAATAGATTTCTGTTGAGCATTGACTACAGTTGAATTGCTCACAGTACGTTCTCAGAAAGTAGGTGATGGCACAAACTAGCTTACTTTAACATCTGCAAACTCCTCCGTTCCTAGTAGGACAACTCCAGTTTCTTCAGATTGTCCACATAACTAAAGTCTCTTGTCTTTTCATTCGATCTACTAAACTTCTTTTGTCACTCTCTCTAAAGACTTTACATGCATTGTGAAGTGTAGTGCCCAGAAATAGACACAAGACTCCAGTGTTTGAGAGAAGTACAACGTTATTTCCTTGTATCTGTACTCCTTGCCTTTACTTATGAAGCTGAGAATCCTGTACAATCTTTGTAGCTGCTTTTTCCATTTGACCTGGAAATTTCAATGTTTTATGCACATTTCGTCTTATACATTTATGCTGCTGTAACCCTCTAATTTATATTTCCTCTCCTCATTCTTCTGACTGATATTTAGCAGTTCAATTTTTTCACCATTAAATTTCATCTGCCACTTGTCTGCCCATCCACCAGGTTTTCTATACCTTTTGAAATCTATTGTTATCCTCCTCACAGTTCATAACGTTTCCAAGTTCTGTGTTGTCTGTTAACTTGGAAATTATGTCCAGTACACCCAAGTCTAAGGGATTAATATATATTAAGGAAAGCTAATCCTAATACTGACCCCTGGGGAATACCATACTGTAGTTACTTCCTATCTGAAAAACCATTGCTCACGGATTCTGTTTCATGTCATTTGGCTATTTTTGTGTCCATGTTGCTACAGCCTATGTATTCCACGGGCTTCATTAGAGGGAAGCCACACATGGCCAACTTTCCTGGATGTACAGGAAATGCAATACCTAGCTTTTCACTTCTTCTCTTCCCATCATCCAGGGACTCAGCAATTCACTTGCACTCCTTCCAATCTAGTGCACTACATTTGGTGTTCACAATGTGGTCTCCTTTACAATGGATAAGTCAAACACACACTGCGTGATTACTTTGTGGAGTGCCTGTGTTCAGTCCACAGAACTTCCAGTTGCCTGTCACTTTAATTGTCCATCCCATTCCTGCACTGTTACAACAAAGTCCAATGCAAACTTGAGGAATGACAAGTCATCTTCCATCAGGGCATGTTGCAGCCTTCTGGACTCAATATTGAATTCTTTAGGTAACACACCTTTTTTCTGTCTGTATCACAACTGGCAATTTCTGCCAGCTGTGCACCTGTGGTAGTGCCTCAGTTTTTCTTTCTCTCCATAAGTGCAGCTTGACCTGCTGGGCATGTCCCACAGGTTTGTTATTAGGAATGTTATTCACATCTGTTTCTAACAAGCACATTAATCCATTGGTCTTACCCCATTAGAGATATTTCCTTTATCCTATCCACCTTTATCTTCCACCTTCTCTGCAAATGAAAACTAACTTATCTTCTCTCTTTCCTAGTTCTGACGAAGGATCTCGGACCTGAAATGTTCATTCTGTTTCTCTTTCCATAGGTGCTGTCTGCCCTGCTAACCATTTCCAGCATTTTCTGTTTCTCTTCTGAATGTACAGTCATTTGTCAGTTTAAGCATTTCACAGGTTTCATTTCCCCATCTCAATCTACAATTGGGTTTTCGAAACTTGAGTTTTAAATGGCCTAAATACCTGTGGTGAAACAAGTTCCAGGCATATAAGCTGATGAAATGCACCTGCACGTGAAAAAAATGAAATAATAAAAAAAGATTTAACACAATCTCCTCAGAGAGACTGGGTTGCCTGCTCATAAATTTGCAGTTAATCTCTTTATTTGCAGGTAGTTGGCCACGAGGCTCACTTTTCCAACTCCAGTCAGAACATTATAAACCTAAACTAATTTAAAAAAAGCTTTGGGCAAACATTTTACAAAGCAATGTCTTCTTACTGATCTTATGGGGATTTGGATTGTTGGTATCATTTTTCTGGCTATTATGGAAGACTTTACTTATTCTGAGATATGATCCTGAATATCAACAACTTTTTCTTCTTGCTTCAGTGTACAATGTTCTCCTATTTGCACATTTTCCCATTAGCTAGGAGTTCCTTCTGAGGTTCAGGGGACCAGTTTATCATTTGCTTCCAGCAAACCTTGTTTATACTCTAATATGAAGAAAAAAGCCATTTCAAGGTTTTGGATCAAGTTGCTTCCTTCTTTCATTTCTTACACAGAACGGGTTTATAACAAGGTTTGAGAATGGAGTATTTTTTATTTGTATTACCCGACATATCAGGTGTTTAGGCCAAAAGTAAGAAGGCAGTTTTGAACGGTGTCCTGTCACTGAGGTTAATTTATTTAATAATTTTTCCAGACTCTGTATGCCTTTTCCGGTCTTATTTTACCAAACCAACTTGATTATATAGTTACATAAAAGATGAGACAAGTATGTCCAACAAGGATCTTGGGGGCTATGAATAAGAGCCAATTCAGCTTTTCTGACAGTAACTCATGGGTGGGAGCTAAACAAAACTCAAAAAAAGGTTAAAAAAACAAAATAAGTACATCAAGGTATAGGAAGAAAAAGTAATTAGATGATCATGGCTAATAATTAATAGATTTGATTTATAGTTGGCCCCTTCCAGTTTATTAGCTACATGCCGCTACCCCTATCGCCCAACCCACACCCTCATCCCTTACCCTCCTGCTCCTTCTCAGTGACATCATCTGTCATAAGAGAGTCAGTTTTTATGACTATCCCAGTAGTGCTTTCTGCAGTCTCAGTTTCATCATACAGCAGGTTCAATATCCAGCACTGGATCGGCGGAAAATTTCATCCTATTAAATATTGGGAAGACTGAAGCTACTGTGTTCAGTTCCTATCACAAACGCGTCGCTTCAGCTGCCAACTCCATTCCTCTTCTTCATCTGGCTCCGAAATGGATTGTTCAACATCCTTTGATTTTGTGTGTAGCCTACAATCACTTAATTGTGCAATTACTGGGGAAGTGCAGCAAAGAAAGTCTTCAAAGGGATCAAAGAACAAAAGATGCATTTCACTGTGTGTTTCAATGTACATGTGACTAATAAAGATGTCTTGTCTTGTTTCCCTTGAAACACTAATTAAGTTGGTCTCTATGCTTATATTCACTGAGGCTCAGCTCTGCATTCTGTAATATCCACATCAGTTGACCAATGTGTTCCTGGGATTCTGCTGCCAATCCTTTCTAAATCAGGAAGAGCCTGTCATGCAACTATTATACAAGAAGCAAACTCAAGGGCAGGTGTCACTAAAAATCAATCGAGGCATCAAAATCTTGCTTTTCACCTAATTTGTACTCCTCACGATTGATGAATGGGAGTCAAAGCAGTGATGTGCTGCTACGAGTTCCATAATTGAACCATGTAAGCAAGCATCTTCCAATCCACAGCTTTTATTGAAAGGACAAATCACCCACATTAAAATGCTATTATGGATCAACATAGGTTTATCTTGGGTGGTTGATGGGGAGTGTTATGGTGGAATTAACCTGTTTGCAAGAGGATGGAGGAGGAGAACATGAAGAATGAAGCCATTTGCATCACCTAAGTTCACAAGTACTAATGAATTTATGAGGCGGTAGGCTGCAGAATGTTGACTTTTGCTATGTTGATTCATTATGGGAGCCAGAGATGAATGGTTCCTTTCATTGCACAGTGTTGGCAGTCAAAAATCAGGTTGCAAGATCCTCCCAATCTTCTTGCAAACTGCAATATGGGACAACTTAATATCTGGCAATATTGTAGATGACAGGCTACTCACACTATTCTCTGTAGGGTTGGGCAATTGATCTATTTTGAAGGCAACGACATAAAAAATCACTCAGTTCTTTTACATTATTTAGTCTCCCCACAGGCCAGTGGGAAATAAATTGCATCGTGGGTCATACCATACTGCAATTGATTTTCTTAAATGAAATGGGATTTTACTCCCCCTGTATGCAAATTGTGTGACACCAGATACAAAGACTCCTGGTAGCATATCAAAAGGGAGCCGCAAGGAAGTTTTTTTTTGTGCAGAATCTGATATCTCAGATTTATTCAGGGTAGGCAGTCAAAAGCACAAGTGGCTTCTGAGAGACAAGTGCTTTTTGGAAGTGGTACATGGGATTCAAATGTACAGTAATGGAAGATTTCATGTGAATATCAATAAGTTAAAAAAACTAATATGAACTTTAGAAGTTAGGGGCTGCTCTTGAGACTAGACGAAAATATTTCAATTGTGCTAATCTGATAGAGCAAAAAAAAGTCAGATAGATTGAGAAAAAGTTCTTCTGGTAATTCATTACCATTTCAATTTGTTATTGATAACTTTGAAAATTGTAATGATCATGTAAATCTTTAGAGAAATATTACGTAAATAATTAACTGAATTTAAGTGAGTTTGGAATTTCATATTTCAGTTTTGGTGTATTTATTCTGAAAGGCTTAAAGATTAATTAGTTTAAGGAAATTGTATGGCAGTGGCCATTAATATGTCTTGAAAATAATTATTGCCGTCAATTGCACTATTTATAAGTGTGCAGCAATAGGAAATTCACAGTATTAATGAGTTAAAAAAATCTGCGTACCTCTGTTCCTTAGCCAGTGGGTCAAATCGTAAGGGACTGGTTTCACTGCTTATGGACCTTGCACTCCTGTGCTTATCTGGGCCAGATGCAGAGAGCCAATCTCACTGGCTCTGCACCCGTTTGAGTTGGGCAGTGAGTTTCAAAAAGCAACAGGGCCTTAGGCAGCATAGTACAGAGGCCCAGAACCCGGAATGCCCCACAGGTTTTGATGGAAGATAAAGAAGGGGATACTCTGCCAGCTGTCAAAGCTGTCGTTGAATTTAATAACTTTAAAATATCTTATAATCAGAGACATTTAAAAACTATTAAAATGAAATAATAATCAATTTGAAAAATAAAGAAGGTAATTAAAGTAAAACATATTTTAATAATTACATTTAATATTGTTTCTTCATTAAAATCACAGTTCTCAGCTTCAGAACTCATGCCTAATCTGACTGGTTGGTGTCAGATCTGATTGATCATGCTCCAGCATTGTGCTGAGTTCTCCTGGCAAGACTGGGCCCCAGCATTGAATTCCATTGTCCCCTGAACCTGTCAGCAAGCCCTGAAAACACAGCACAAGTCTGGGAGTTAATCCAATTTGAGTGGATGCATACCAACAGTTCTGTTTGCAATCATTGGCCACAGCCAGCAAGATTTGTTTCAATGAGTGCTCACTCAGGGAAGGTTGCAATGATATTCCCTAATTGTCCTCTACCAGAGATTCCAAATTTGGAAATTGGCAGTGATGTACAACATCTCAGAATTCGTATTCCTTGTTTACTCAAAATTACATAGAGAACAAATATGACTATTATTTACATGAAAACAATCATAATTATTATTTGCACAAAAACACACATGATTATTACTTATATGAGCTTTTACAGCAGTTGTCAGCAAGTTCACTAATCGTGAATGCTGGTAGGATGTTGGCATGTGGGTTATTGATCACAATCAATGTTGATTTGGCCTTTATCTGATGCTCACAAATGTGAACTGAAAACAAATGTTTTGGTCTAATTTGCAGTTATTAGATCAGATTTGAGGTGTCTCATGTCTACAAGAGTGAGCAGCGCACTGAGTAAACCAAATGAGGTGTCAAAAGGAGCTAATGCTAAAACATTTTTTAAAACCTTTCCCAGATCTAGAATGAGCTCTGTAACAATTATATGAAACAAATTGGAGGGAATTTATCAATGAGCACAATCATATTCCACCTGGTTTAGAACACGACTGTAAAACTATTATAGAGATAACTTTTTTACATTGAACTTATCACTTCCAACCAAAAATGAGGTGATAGGAAACACAAAGGAAATTATTACCATAGGGAAATTATTGAGCAAAGCTGCCTTGTAAGTGCTCCAAACAAAATTATACCAGATTTTGTAATGGCTATACTGTATCTGAACAGTTATTTTCCCATTTTCATGGCATGTTCATTAAATAAGAGAATGTACACAAATTTTGCTTTTCCGAAGGCATCGCTTTGGTGGTGGTGTCACAGATAGAAAAAGATTAAAATACGTTGCATTGCTTTTTTTTGAAAATGTGGATTTCACTTTAAATTAGAAGCATTTTGTAGGCAATAAAGTAATTTTGAAATATACTCTTAGTTGAAGGGTGGGAGACATGACAGCCAAGTTGCAAATTGCAAATTACCAGTTAACATGGTTGAGGGATAAAAATTGGCCACAAATTATCATTGCTAGTACTCTCACTTAAACAAAGTAATCTCTTGATATTAGGAGGATTCTTGTTTCAGTAAGAGAGGACAGTGGTTGGATAAATGCACAATGAAATGTAATTATTATCCTTTGTGGAAGATTTCATTGGTACATTTCAAAACATCCGAGTGTATTTCATATTATTTACCAAGGTTCAAAACCTTACAACAGCTGCATTTCCTCTTGTTGTGAAACTCACTTCCCTTGTCATTTCTGTTGTGCTATGTGCCATTTTTCTGACAATGAATTCTTATTTCTTAATCCACAAATGGAAATTGCTTGTGTAACCTAATGCTGATACAATGCATTCTCATGATGAAAGTACTGAAATGCTACAACTTGGGGAGAAAATGTAAATACTGCTTACAGTTTTACAACAACAATTTCTATTCTAAGTGTGTACAGAAGAATTTAAGGATAGAATGTAGGTTTTAAAATGGTGATTAAATTGCAAAGGTGCAATTTGTTTAATTATTCCTTCTTCCAATTCCCCTGCAGTGCCTTTCAACAAAAGGTGTAAAGGATGAGTTAATTGCAAGGAGTTTCTAGTGATCTCCCATTTGTTTGCCCTGAAATATTACACTAATCCTTCTTGCATTACTGTTCTTGTTATATGCTTCACCACTCCTTTAATCCTTGCATTAATCCTCAATGATTTACTGAGAATGTAAAATCAGAAGCGCCTATAAACCATGCATGTGTAAAAGTAACAGCAAAGGAAACACCCATCAAGAAAGAATCAATGGGTCAAATCGAGCTGGTTGTGCTCTCAGTGCTGCTAGTGTTCAGCCATTCCCAGGCAAATGAGTTTCAGACTCCTGGACCTGCTGTAAAGCTGTGTATGGGCTCAGTGATAGACTACTGTGCATCTTTCACTTTGCTCCTTTGCTGGATTCCACATGGAATAACAAGCATTATGATGGGGTATCCTCCCCTCTAATCTTATGGCAGCCAAACCAAGCATAGCAATGGCCACCACACTGCCTTGAATTGGGAATCCTGTAGATTGGATGAGAGAAGGCAAGTCTTGTTTATTTCTTCATGATTTAGTGTTTTTAATTTTTTTATAACTTTATCTTTTTATGTTCTTATTTTTCAATTATTTAAACAATCTTAAAAGTTTTTAAATGTTTAGAAACTCCAGTTCCACCAGACCCATTGTCTAGATGATGACACCAATTTCAGAAAATAGTACTGATAATCAGTGTGCTTCTTTTATCATGATTGAAAACACGTTTGTTATTGATTTTTATTGTTGGATTCAAAATCAGAAATTTAAAAACAGATGAATAATTCCACCAAGGAAGATATGAGATGACTGGAGGTCTGTGCACTGTCATCCAGGGATCTAAAGCCAAACTTGGGCAGACTATAGTTCACCTGGATGCTTTTGATTGAGACTGACCACAGACACAAGTAGGGTGGATAATGAGAACCTTACCCTAAAACTGAGAAGTCTAAAACCAGAGGGCGTAGGTTTAAGGTGAGAAGTAAATGGGTTAGAGGGAATCTAAGCAAATATTTTTCACTCAAAGAGTGGTTTTAATATGGAACACATTACCTGAGAAGGTGACGGAGGCAGGGACTCTCAAAACATTTAAAAACAATGTGGAGAAGTGCTTGAATTGTGAAGGAAAGCACCACAGACCCAGGTACGATCTGCTGCTGTCTATGTTGGAGTTTGCACATCCTCTCTGTCTCTGCATGGGTTTCCCACCAATGAAGGCAAGCATACCAAATGCCTTCTTCACTACCCTAACCACCTGTGTTGTCACTTTCAGCAAGCTATGGACTTGCACATCAATATCGCTCTGTACATTCTAAGGTCCCTGCCATTTATTCTATATGTCCTACCAGAATTTGAACTCCCAAAGTGCATTACCTTACACTTGTCTGGATTAAATTCTATCTGCCTCCACTCTGCCCACTTTCCAGCTGATCTGTCCTGCTGTATTCTGAGACAAGCTTCTTTGCTATCTATGTCTCCATCAGTTTTCGTGTCACCTGCAGACTTACTAATCACGTCTTCTACGTTCACATCCAAGTCATGTATATATATTACAAACAATAAAGGTCCCAGCACCAATCCCTGTGGTACACCACTTTTTACCGATTTTCAGCAGAAAAACACCCATCCACCACTCCCCTCTGCCTCCTATAAACAAACCAATTTTGGATCCAGTTTGCCAACACATCTCAGATCCCTTGTGCCTTAATCTTCTAGATCAGCTTACTCTGCAGGATTTGTCAAAAGTTCATCTAAACCAATTTGGTTGCCCTGCCCTCATCAGTTTTCCTCATCCCCACCTCAAATTTATAAGACTTAATCTCTCCTCCAATGCTGACTCCTCCTAATCAGTCCCTACTTTTCCAGGTGAACATAAACCCTGTCCCTCAGAATCTTTTCTAACATCATTCCTACCACTGATGTAAGGCTCACCACCCTGTAGTTTCCAGGCTTATCACTACTGCCCTTTCTGAACAAGGGAACAGCTATCCTGTCATCTTCTGCTACCTTACCCATGGCTAATGAAGATGTTGGAGTCCCAGCAATCACCTCTCTTGCTTCCATTAGTATCCTGGGAGAGATCCTGTCAGGCCCTGGAGATTTATCTACCTTAATATGATCCAATATTTCTAGCAACTCCTCCTTCCTGATACAGGCATGCTCCAGAGTATCAGTGTAACCCTCAACTCATCATCCTCTGTGTCCTTCTCCTTTATAAATATCAATGAGAAGTATTCATTTAGGATCTTACTCATAAAACCTGGCTCCATATATTGATTACTCCTCTGGTCCCCGAGGGGACCTATTCCTTCATTAACTACCCTCTTGCTTCTAATGTCCTTATAAAAGGCTTTAGGCTCCTCCTTTGTCCTACTTGCCAAAGTCATTTCATGGCCCCTTTTTGTCCATCTAATCTCTTAATCAATTTTTCTCCTACATGGGGATCACTACCTTCTGACAGGGGTTAGCAATTGAAGAGAAGATGAAGGAAGAAGATTTTAGGCAATGTGGGGATCTGTTACAAACTGTGGGCTTAGGTCATCTCAAAGTACTTCGCAGCCAACAAAATACTTTTCAGGTATAGACATGTGATAACATCAGAAACATGGCAGTTAATCTCTGTATAGCAAGCTCCCATAAACATCAATGTGACAATAACCAGAGAATCTATTGAAATGCATTTAATTTTTCCATGTTTCCATATCTCCTTATAACACAGGAGACCATTCAGTCCTTCCAGTCTGTGCTGGCTCAAAGGGCAATCCCATTCCTTAACTAATTTTACCTGTAACCTATTCTCCCCACATTCCCATCAATTCCCCAGATTCTACCATTCACCTACACATTAATGGCAATTCACAGTGGCTGATTAACCTACCAACCTGCATATCTCTGGAATGTGGGAGGAAACTAGAGCACCTGTGGGAATCTTATGCAGTCACAGGGAGAACATGCAAACTCCACACAGACAGCACCAGCAGTCAGGATTGAAACTGGGTCACTTCCACTGTGAGGCACAGCTCTATTTAAATGGGAGAGTGCTGCATCAGGCCTCAATATATTTCTGGTATCAGAAATAAGAAGAAAATCTAGAAATTAGAAGTAGAAAGATGGAAGACAACATCTGCTTCACTGTCAGTTTATTTTCCTATGCTGGCATATGCATGCTGGTATATGTAATATTCAGTAGCAATTAGAATCAGGATGCAAAATTAGTGAACATCTAATTACTCACAAATGATGTGACAAAAGGGTTATAACTGTAATATGCCCTATTTGGCATAATAATAAATAGTTGACAAGTTGCTGTCTTCAGTCTCTGTGTTCTAATTTTTCATAAGTGAAACACAGGGAGCAAGAAAGGAAAAATCTCCTCATGGAACTATTAATGACTGAATGCTACACAGGCAGGGATTCCAAGTGTTGACTATTCTGTGACATGATTACAAGGAGTAAGTGCAACAATAACATACTGCAGATGCAAGTTATGATTCAATCATGATAATTTGACGAACAATACATTTCTGGATTAAACTCAAATGACACCTGATAGAAATGATTGATATTTGCATCATTTATTACCTCTTCTCCTACCATCTGTAATAATACGTTTTTTCTTTATCCACTGGGAATCAATGCCTTTATTATTATAAAACAGATGACACCAGAATTGGTGGTATAGTGAATAGTGACAAAGATTATCTAAGATTATAACAGGATAGAGATCAACTGGGAAAGTAGGCAAGGGAATGGCAGATGAATTTAACTTAGACAAGTGATGCATTTTAGGAAGATAAATCAGGGCAGGACATGCACAGAGAATGGCAGGGCCCTGGGGAACATTACTGAACAATGACACCTTGGGCTACAAGTACATAGTTCCCTGAAAGCGGCAACACAGATAGACAGGGTGATGAGGAAGGCGTTTTGTGCTTGTCTTCATTGGCGAGACATGAAGTATAAGAGTTGGGCCGTCTTGATTCAGTTGTGAAAAACATTGATTGGGCCGCACTTGGAATATTGTGTGCAATTTCAGTTGCCACATGATAGGAAGGGAGTGATTAAGCAAGGATGATGCCTAGTTTGGAGGGCTTGAGTTATAAGGAGAAATTGGAAAGACTAACTTTGTTATCCATGCAGCGAAGAAGGCTGGGAGGTGACATGATAGAGGTATATAAAATTATGAGAGGCATAGATAAGAAACATGGCAAGTGTCTGTTTCCCATGGCAGAGGTGTCTAAAACAGGAGGCCATAGATTTAAAGTGAGAGAGAGGAGGTTTAAAGGGGATCTGAGGGGTAATTTTTTCACACAGTGAGGAGTTGGTATCTGGAAGCAGCTGGTGGGGGCAGGAACAGTAACAACGCTTAGGAGACATCTGCACAGGTACTTGAATGATCAAGACGTAAAGGGATATGGAATTAATGCAGGTAAATGGGATTAATATGGAAAGGCATGATGGTCAGCATGAACAGGGTGGGCAGAATGGCCTGTTTCTATTCTGTATAACTCTATGGCTGTAAAACAGAGAGGCTCAACTTCACAGGGAACTAAAACTCATCAGTACTTTCACTGCAGTGTTTATCCTTTACAGTAAATTGTAGTGAAGGCTTGCCAGTTGTTTTTCATCATTTATGCGTAATGTCCAGGTTTCTACCTGGGCAACCTGGGCAGCCAAAGTATTCATTTCCCTTGTAAGAATTACAGATAAATGATTTGGCAGAGGACATTTGAGTTCCATGGAAATGCTTTCTATCTTATGAACCTGATTTATTAAAAAATACACTCAAAAATAACACTCTCCCCTGATCTTAACATAGATCAAAGAAAAGAGTGCTCTCATCTTATAATAAGTATTTCTCAAAAATTCAGATTTTAAATTGGTCTTAAAAATGGTCTGCATTCCAATTAAAATGAACTGTTTCATGCTGTGTGCAGTGAATATAATGACACAAGACATCACAGAGGTTTGCATTTTCTTCCACTTTTCACAACTTGCTGTGTTCAGAGGAATCTCCCTTTGTCTGCATGTCTGTTAGGAAACAACTGAAACAGGGCAGCCAAGTTCAAATAGAAGTTAAGATAATGAATCAAAAGTGTTGCCCTTTGAGTCAACTTTTGAGAGCTGTATTAAAGAAGGTTGGTTAATTGACTTTAATGAACTCAGCATTGCCACCACTGCAAATTTAATTCTACTTAAAAAACACAAAGCATAAAATACATTACTTTTAGAAGCAAAGTACTTCATAGAAGTCACTTCTGATGACACCTCATAGTCAAGTGAGCCAAAATAAAGAATAATCTCTACCAGAACTAAAGAGCACTTTTATACTCACCAAACAATTTTTGAAGATCAGCATTTCACAATACAAAATTACCAACTCCCTCAAGAATTTAGTGCACAAAGTCATTTTCTGGGGTCGGCATGTGTCACATTTTAAGATAGTTTACTATTTATGCAGAGATTTTTGGATTAAATTGCAGTTTGATGTTATTTTGTTTATAAGGTGTGAAATCCACAAAACCTGCAATTTTCTGGGTTTGCTCAATGGAATAATTGGATACTGGCTGAAAACAGCACCAAGGTTACAATGTACAGTTACCTATTCAACTAGAAAGAATGGGATCTATATTTTTGGACACTGCACTGGAAGCCTTGGTGAAGGAGGAAGAGAGGAGGATGTTATTCCTCAGTTGGAGACTGGAAACCTCCCAATTCACACAAAGTGAACACAAGAAATAGGAGCAGGAGTAGGCCGTCTGGCCTGTCAAGCCTGCTCCGCCATTCAATAAGATCATGGCTGATCTGGCCATGGACTCAAATCTGCCTACCTGCCTTTTCCCCATAACCCTTAATTCCCCTACTGTGCAAAAATCTATCTAACTGTGTCTTAAATATATTTAATGAGGTAGTCTCATTAAATGCTGCTTCCCTGCTACTGCTTCCCTGGGCAGAGAATTCCACAGATTGACTACTCTCTAGGAAAAGCAGTTTCTTCTCATCTCCGTCCTAAATCTATTCCCTCAAACCTTGAGGCTATGTCCCCTAGTTCTAGTCTCGCCTACTAGTGGAGACAACCTTCCTGCCTCTATCTTATCTATCCCTTTCATAATTTTATATTTCAAGAAAATCCCCTCTCATTCTTCTGAATTCCAGCAAGTATAGTCCCAGATGACTCAATCTCTCCTCATAGGCTAACCCCCTCATCTCGGGAATCAACCTGGTGAACATTCTCTGCACCGCCTCCAAAGCCAGTATATCTTTCGTCAAGTAAGGAGACCAGAACTGCACACAGTACTCCAGGTGTAGCCTCACCAGTACCCTGTACAGTTGCAGTATAACCTCCCTGCTCTTAAATTCAATCCCTCTAGCAATGAAGGCCAACATTCAATTTGCCTTCTTGATAACCTGTTGCAACTGCAAACCAACCTTGAGCAATCCATGCACAAGCACTCCCTAGTCCCTCTGCACAACGGCATACAGCAATCTTTCACCATTTAAATAATAATCTTCCAGTTTCCCACTACTCTTGGCGACTTTGTATGCCTGAGTTTTTAGCTTGATGCATTCTTTTATTTCCTTAGTTATCCAAGGCTGGCTCTCCCTACCCTTACAGTCCTTGCTTTTAACTGGAATATACTTTTGTTGAGCACCGTTAAAATTCTCTTTGAAAGTCTTCCACTGTTCCTCAACTATCTCACCATATAGTTTACGCTAGCCAACTTCTCCCTCATTCCATTGTAGTCTCCCTTGTTCAGGCCTAATACACTGGTTTTAGATTGAACTATTGCACCCTCCATTTGTTTGAGAAATTCAATCGTACAATGATGACTCTTTCCCAGAGGATCCCTAACTACAAGATCATTAATTTTACCTGTCTCATTGCACAGGACCAGATCAAAGATAGCATTTTCCCTTGTAGGTTCACTAACATGCTGTTCAAGAAAGCTATCGCGGATGTATTTTATGAAGTCCTCCTCAAGACTGCCTCAACCAATTTGATTTGCCCAATCTATGTGGAAGTTAAAATCCCCCATGACAACTGCCATTCCATTCTTACACGCATCAAATATTTCTTGGTTTATTGCCTGTGTGACTGTGATGTTATTATTCGGTGGCCTATAGAGACTTCTACCAGTGATTTCTTTCCTTTACTATTCTTATTCTCTACCCAGATGGGCGCAACATTCTGCTCCCTAGATCTCTCACTATCGTCCTGATCTCATTCTTAATTAAGAGCACTATCCCACCTCCCTTACCTTCCTGCCTATCCTTCCTTATTACCTGATACCCTTGGATATTTAATTCCCAGTCATCTCCACCCTGCAACCACGTTTCTGTAATGGCCACTAAATCATACCCCTTTGCACTGATTTGTGCCACAAGTTCACTGACGTTTTGAATACTACGGGCATTCAAATAAAGTGCCCTTACACTCATTGTCCTTTTAGAATCTAGTAACCTTTGTGTCCTTTGCATTTGACTTTTCTGAACTTCACACTTACTTTTCTCTTTTCTAACTTTTGCTCTGGTCTCTGCTTTGCTTCCCTCTTGTCTCTCTGCATGGATTCCCATCTCCCTGCCATATTAGCTTAAACCCACCCCAAAAGCACTAGCAAACAATCCCCCTGGGACATTGATCCCAGTCCAGCTTGTACTGGTCCCACCTCTCCCAGAACCAGTTCCAATGTCCCAGGAATCTGAAACCCTCCCCCCTGCACCATAACTGAACCCACATATTCATCCTAACTATGCTGCTCTTCCTACTTTGACTAGCACATGGCACAAGTACTAATCCTGAGATTATTATTTTAGAGGCCCTACTTTTTAATTTATCTACTAGTTCCTTAAATTCGGCTTGTAGGACCTCATCCTGCTTTTTCCCTATATCGTTGGTACCTACATGCACCATGACAACTGGCTGTTCACCGTCCCCTTCCAGAATGCCCTGCAGCTGCTCTGAGACATCCCTGACCCTTGCACCAGGGAGGCAACACACCATCCGGGAGTCCTGTTTGCAGCCACAGAAGTTCCTGTCTATTCCTGTTACCATGGAATCCCCCACCACTATAGCTCTGCCACTCTTTTTCCTGCCCTCCTGTGCAGCAGAGCCACTCATGGTGCCATGATGCTGGCTACTGCTGCCTTCTGCTGATGAGGCATCTCCCCCAACAGTATCCAAATGGTATATCTGTTTTGGATGGAGATGACCGCAGGGGACTCCTGCACTACCTTCCTGCTACTGCTCAGCCTCTTGGTCACCTGATCCCTATCTTTTCCTGGGACTTTAAACTGTGGTTTGACCAACTCACTATATGTGCTATCCACAAAACTCTCAGCATTGTGGATGCTCCGAAGTGAATCCATGCGCAGCTCCAGTGCCGTCATGCGGTCTGTCAGGAGCTGCAGCTGGACACACTTCCTGCACACGTAGTCATCAGGAACACTGGCAGCCTCCCTGAGTTCCCACATTGCGCAGGAGGAGCATGACACGGGTCTGAGCTCACCTGCCATGACTAAAAAGCTTTGGGTGAAAATAAAAAGACAGAAAAAAAGAATAAGAACCTTCCCTCACCTTACCTTAGTGCTGCTCGCCCTCCTCACTGAAGCCTGGTATTCATCAAAGCCCACTCTTAGACAACCCATAGCACTTTGACTAGACAGCAGCCCCTCTCAAGATGGCTGCTCCAAAACGGCCACTACACTTGACCCTAACTTCTTTTCATTAGCTGCTGATAATTAGCTAATTAGCCAAATGCCGATTAACTAACAATGTGATACTCACAAGCAAGCAAGGAGACTCACTTCTTCTCAATTCTCCCATTATTGCTCCAAGTCACCCAACTCCTTGGCCTCCACCTTCTTTTGCAGAAGCCTCTTGAGCCAAAGCCTCAGCTCCCCACGCTAACACTGGCACACTCTAACAATGGCCACTCCCAAAATGGCCGTTCTGCTAGACCCTTACTTCTTATTATTGGCAGCTGATAATCAGCCAGTGAGCCAATCAACTATTAAAAACTCTCAAATGTGCCTCTTTTAGACTTCTGCAAGGTGAAACTCACAAGCACAAGCACAAGCACAAGAGGAGTGGGAGCAGATAAATTGAAGATGTGAAACATCAAAGACTTGGATTTAGTGCAGCAAGGATTGAAGAGTCCATCCAAATGGTTAAGGTTACTGAAAGTATCTTCAAATGCCATATCCCAGTAAGTGCACCAATATATTCACAAGACATGCATCAATGTGGATCAGGACCTAACATTTACACGATTCATCACACTCAAACCCTCCCACTACCACTGCAAGTCAGTACTACTACTTCCCTTTCTCTTGCAGAACAAGATGACCAGTCATAACCAACCCTGCAGGATTTGGATAAGAATGTACAAGGATGCAGAAAAGTGTTCAATGGGGCAGTCTACAGGAATGTTTATAGTTATACATAATAATATATTTGTGTATAAGAACAAAAAATAAACAGGAGTCTGTTTGGTCCCATGTGCCTGCACTGCCATTCAATAACCTCATTATCTCTGTTAGAGATTGTTAGAAATACGGCATCTGTCAGGAATTATGTAGGTAGCAGGCTTTCAAAAAAACCTGTTCAAATGCACTACAAACAATTTTGAAATTAAAAGTACAGCTTTGTAAGAAACAGCACAGACTACTGTCCCACAGCAGGGCATCACTTAAGAGATAGGGTTTGCAAATTGACATGAGCATGAGACATTCTTGTGTGCATCTGCCAAATGTTGGACAATGAGGGTATTTTAATCGGCTTACATCAAACCAGGCATCAGAAAACCTCAGCTAATTTATTTTGCATCATTGTGATTGAGATCAAGGAAAGTTCCAGACTAGACTTATTTTGTCACTTAGCACATCAACAGAGTCATAGGCATATTTACTATGTCAATCAATAATTAGAAAATTTGTGTACCCAGAGAATCAGCCCTCACAACACGAATTTTAGCTGTCTGGTTTCATTGTCCTCAGAAACATTTCGACTATCCATGTGAACTTCTTCCAGCAAAGTATTCAAAGGTTTCTTGTCAGATACAGTGTGCTTCCATTGTATGTATGTAATTCAATGGAACCATTTGTCGTATTCAAAATATTGAAGTAAATAATGTCATCTTAGCTACTGAAATTGTATTGAATCACCTGCTGTTATCTTTGTTCTTGTTCAATGTACTTTGAGTTCAGATGAATTTGACAGAGAATGTCTGTAGAGAATGTCTGCTTGTCGTGATGAATAAAGGCCTTTTACATCCACCAGCTTCAGTGTTCAGTGGCTCACATCACATTTCTGCATTTCCAAATCCCTTGATTTCCTTAATATATACTTTAAAAACTCCAAAGAAATCCTGTCTGTCTCTGTCTGTCTCTATCTCTGAATATACTCTGCAATGGGACCTCCAGAGCCTTCTTGTGCAGAGAATTCCAAAGATTCACCATCCTTTGGGTGAAGAAGTTTCTTGCCATCTCAATCCTGAATGCTGACCCCTCATTTTGAGAGTATGACCCCTGTTTCTTGTCACTTCAGCCAGGAAAATGTAATCTCTTCATCTATCCTGTCAAACCCTAGAAGAATTTTGTATGTTTCAATGCGATTAGCTCTCATTTTTCGAAAATATCAAGAGAATGCATCTCCAGTCTGCTTAATCTATCCTCATATGACAAACCTGCCATCCCAGAAGTCAATCTAGGAATCTTCATTGCATGCATTTTCTTCCTTTGGTAGTGATTGTAGACCGATACGTAATGTTCCATGTTCAGTCACATCAGGGACCTATATAATTGGAATGAGCTGTCTTCACTTTGGTAGTCAAATTGTCTTGCAATCAAAAACAGCATACCATTTGCCTTACTAATAATACCTTGTACATTCTTATCCAAATCGTTGATATAGACGACAAACAACAATGGGCGCAGCACTGACCCCTGAGGCACACAACTAGTCACGGGCCTCCAGTCCAAGAAACAACCTTCTGCCATCACCCTCTGCTTTCTACCGTTAAGCCAATTGTGTATCCAATTCATCAGCTCTCCCTGGATTCCATGTGATCTAACCATCCAGAGGAGCCTACCATGTGGAACTTTATCAAAGGCCTTACTGATGTCCATATAAACCACGTCTACCAGACTACCCTCGTCAACTTTCCTGATTACCTCATCAAAAAACTCAATCAAGTTCATATGACATGATCTCCCATGCTCAAAGCCATGCTGATTATCCCTAATCAACCCCTGTCTTTCCAGATCTACATATATCTTATCCCTCAGAATCCTCTCCAGTAGCTTACCTACCACAGACGTTAGACTTACTGGCCTATAGTTCCCAGGTTTTTCTTTGCCGCCTTTCTTAAATGAAGGCACAACATTCACTACCCTCCAGTCTACTGGCACCTCACCCATGGCTAACAATGATGCAAATATCTCAGCCTGGGCTCCCGCAATTTCTTCTCTAGTCTCCCACAGTGTTCTCGGATAAACCTGGTCAGGCCCTGGAGATTTGTCTGCCTTCATACCTTTTAAAACATCCATCCAGCACCTCCTGTGCTGCCAAGCAGACTGTCCCCAAGACTTTCCCATTTACTTTTTCTTGTTTCAAAGTCTTCATGTCTTCCTCCACTGTAAAAACAAAGGTATCTCCTTTGATCTTTGAGGGGCCCTATTCTCTCTTTAGTCACTCTTTTTCCTTTGCTAATAAAATCTCTTTGGATTTTCCTTAATCTTCTCTGCCAAAGCTTTCTCATGCCCCCTTTTTTCCCTCCTGATTTCCTTCTTGAGTACACTCCTGCATCCCCTATACTCCTCCAGGGATTCACTTGATCGCAGTTGTCTGTATTGACTCATGCCTCCTTTTTCCTGGCCAGGGCCTCAATATCCCTCATCATTCAGGGTTCCCTACTCCTACCAGCCTTGCCCTTCACTCTAACGGGAAAATGCCTACCTTGAGTTCTCACGATGGCACCTTTAAACGCCTCCCACTTGCCTATGGCCCCTTTGCCTGCAAACCACCTATGCAGACTCAACCTATGCAAACTCCTGTCTCATACCGTCAAAATTTGCCTTGCCCCAATTTAGAAATTGAACCTGTGGACCAGTTCTGTCCCTTTCCAATAACTACTTTAAAGCTAATTGAACTGTGGTCACTGGTCCCAAAGTGCTGCCCCACTGTCACCTCAGTGACTTGCCCCGCCCTATTACCCAAGAGTAGGTCGAGCTTTACCCTCTCCCTAGTTGGGCCCTCGATATATTGCCCAAAGAAACTGCGTGCTTGTGAATGAAATGTGGAACTTGCTCCTGCAGAGTGCTTGAAGCCACTATTATAGATGGGGAGCCTGGAGAAGCATGTGAGGAGCAAGGGAATATAGGGTGACATGGAAAGATTTATTTGAGGAAAGACAGGAAAAGGCTCAAGTGAAGGAAAAGTGATGGAATGTACTGATTTGGCCCAACGAGCTGTTTGAGTGCATTGCATCATGTAGCATCTGATTGTCTCAATGTCTGTAGTTGAATCACTGACTTCTGCCAAGCAAGCTCCCACTGCAGCCAAAAAGACTTACAAAGGCTTCATCATTCTGTTCTGCAGCATATTAATTGAATTCCTGAGGCAGTGTCCAGGAAATTGGCAGTGTCTTCCAATCAAAACTTTGCTTTTCTCCTTCAGGGGCAGCATCTTTTATCTCATCTTTGCCAATGCCAATCTTGTTGGCCATCTAACGGAATACTCCTGCTCACATTTAGAAACTGCAGTCCAAAACCATGACTTCCAGACCGAGAGCTGCTCGAGGCTTTCCACCCAAGTCCATCCTCAGGCTTTAATACTGAAAGAAAATGCAGGGCTTGACAATGTCTCTCGCACCTGGAAACAATTTTTAAAAAGATCAATTATATATAAATTTTATGATTTCTTCTGGTATGCAAGTAAGATGATAAAACAGTATTTACCAATATTTTGAAAGATTGTGATGCCTAAAATCAATTTGAAGCAATGTGGCAATTACCAAACAATTCCCCTTCATGTCAAACTTTAAACTTAGACAATTATTCTCTTTTTACTGTTTAGTTAGCTATTTAAAGATCCCATGAAACTTTTCAAAGAACAGTGAGCTCTCCCAGCATCTTGCATTCCATATAAAGGTAAACTTGCATTCATTGTTTTTTGGGGATGGAATTTATCTATGTGGAAACTATCTGCTGTATTAGTGTACATAATAGTAGTTACAACATCTCAAAAGTAATTCAGCATAAATTAAACACTTCAGGATACTTGAGTGACATATTAAGACATTTTAGCAATGCAATCTTATTTTTCCTTCAATGAACATTTCAGCAGTTTGTCCAAATAACAGTTTAGTTTTGTTTAGCAAAATTGTTAGCCACCTTTTGTGAAATTGTTGCAGTTCAAAACAATTGCTGTCCTACAAAGTGGCAAATGAGAAAACTGGATTTAAAAATGTTCCTCATTCCCAAAACAAGAAAAAAACATTTCATGCAGGAGAGAAATAAACCAAAGAGTTAATTTGTCTGTGTTGCTTTTTTGCTCCACATTTGGCTCCTCTTATTTCAATTCTGTCTTTGTAAGGTATGAGGAGAGGCTCCCTCATTTCCCCCTCATCTGAACAGCATGATACAATCAAGAGAAGACACAGCAGATGGAGGAGCAGGAGGGAAGAGTGGAGAAGAGGAGGAGGATGATGGCCATAGTGATTCATTGAGCCTGACACTTCATAGCAACCCTTAGAAACTGGCACCAAGCATTATGAGCAGATTAGTTTAGAAGGACCTGTGTCACAGAGACACTAGCAGGCTGCAGTATGGCACAAGATATAGGGAATCTGGTGTGGGAAGCTTGCTGGAAGGGAGTATCTGCACTGCCGAAGAGATGAGAGATCACCTGGTGTGCATGTTCAGGATATGATGCCCATTCCTTCTGAGGGCACCAATTCATCTCCCACCATGGCCTACCAGGCAGTCTGCTCACCTATCCTACATCCAACCATCACTGTCTGTTCCAAACAGCCTGAAGCTGATCCATCGAGGGCATCGTGTATTGGTCATCAAGCACAACCGTGTAGACTCAAAGAGGAATGGAGCAGCCTTTCAGCAGGCAAACTGCTGTCACAAAGGCGGCGCAGTGACATAGTGCTAGGACACCAAAACCCATCAAAAGGTTGTCAAATGGGAAAGGCATATTAGGATGTTTAACTTTATAACAAGGAAGATCATGACATTTATTTATGTATTATTTGATTTTCCCTGCTCACAAATGATTCTCAATACCCACCTTTTTAGTTAAGGTACATGTCACTGGAGAGATAAGTCACACTGGTGCAGAATGTTTTGGTGTTGTTGCATTCCTTGAATTGCATCAGCTGGTAAGATTTCTAACGTCATGCATTTCGTGCCAATATGGTTCAGGAAAATAGTGATTACTGCTCAATAGCGAGTGATGTTTTGCCGTCACAAATGACTACCACATGGCATTAGAGCACGTGATTATGAAATAACTTGGCTGCTGCCACAGATACCATACTGTTCTGGCAATAACTAAACATCACCTCCAATGTGAAGTTGATTCCTTTCTCAGCATCTTTGTCTGCTCTCTGCTCTTACAATGCTTATGATAACAACTGTGAGGGAAGGACTTCTATGAGAGAGAGAGGAAAATGAATAAGGCTGCATGGTGAGATGAAACATTGGTTCAATGCTGTCAATCCTCCAGAAGCCCTCTTTTAGGAGCAGGATTGAAAGCAACGGGAACTGGTGAGAGAGTGTTAGTCAAACATGATTGCTTGGACAGGAATGCTGATACTAAAATGTTGTGTACTCTACTTCACAAAGACATGGCTCACTCCAGGCACTCCGGACACAGTGCTCCAGCCTGAGGGCTTCACCATCCACCGCATGGACCGGACAGTGGCGTCAGGTAAAGGCAGAGGTGGCAGCCTTTGCTTCATGATTAACTCTTCGTGGCGCACAGACATGGCAGTTCTGTCACAGTCCTGCTCCCCCGACCTGGAACATCTAGTGATCAAGTTTCATCCGCTTTATCAGCCGAGGGAGTTCTCCACTGTCATCCTGGCACTGGAGAAGCTGAGCACCGTGATCAACAGTCACCTGACAGTGCACCTTGATGACTTCCAGATCATCTCTGAGGACTTCAACCAGGCCAGCTTGAAGAAGTCTTTGACAAACTACCACCAACGCATCACCTTCAGAACCAGAGGAGCAAACACACTCAATCACTGCTACACCACCATTAAGAATGCTTACCTTGCCATCCCGCGCCCGCACTTTTGTTACGGACTCAGTGAAAGTCCCTTTCAGATAGAGAGTGTGTGTGTATGTGTGTGTGGGGCGTGCTTACGTCAATAGAAGATAAAGGATGTAATGACGTTGTTGAAGAAGTCAGAAGGAGAAGAAGGAGAGAGAGAGAGAAGGGAGAGAGACACCAGCCTGCTTGTTTTCTCTACCGATGGATGAGAAACAATAACTGTGTTTGCTACTGAAATCCATGTATGGAAGTTGGAAGTAATCCGGTGGAGTTCACTTTGTTGCTGACCTGTAGAAGGAAACAGGTATATTTGTGTGGACGACCACGATTCGGATGCTTTTCGGGGTGAGGAAGTCACTACCGAGTAAACACTGGAGTGCCGTTTGGGTTCCATCGTGGAACATTTGGATTTCGTATGTACTCTCTCTATGTTTTTCTATATCTACATCTTATCTTCAGACAATGGTGGTTGTTGAAGAAGCCCTTGCTCATGTTTCACCTTATGGCTTGCAGAACTGAACTTTAAGAACCATTCCGGAACTGGGAGTTTTGGACTTTGCCACACACACACACGACGAGTTTAGTTTTGGGGTTAACGTTCGAGGTTTAACATTTTTGAATTCTAACATACTAACATTTTTACTTTTATTTTACGTATTATCATAAGTAGTGATTAATAAAATAGTTTTTAACACTAAATCATGCTCAGTGTGTTTCTTTTGTTGCTGGTTCGTGACACTTTGGCAAGTCTGATCACCTGACTGTACTTCTACTCCTGACATACAGGCAGAGACTGAGGACCACAACACCAGTGGTGAGGATCGCGAAGGTATGGTCAAGGGATGCGGTGCAGCATTTACAGGACTGCTTTGAATAAGTGGACTAGACTATATTTAGGGATTCATCTTCGGATCTGAATGAATATGCCATGGCCATCACCAACTCCATCAAGACCTGTGTGGATGAGTGTGTGCCGTCGAGAACATACTGAGTTTTCCCAAACCAGAAGCCCTGGATGAACCAGGAGATTCGCAGCCTGCTGAGGGCTAGATCTGTGACGTTCAAGAACGGCGATCCAGAACCCTACAAGAAGTCCAGGTACAACCTACAGAAGGCCATCGTGAGAGCAAAAAAGCAATTCCTTGTGAACTTAGAGACACAATGGATACACAACAGCTGTGGCAGGGTTTGCATGATATTACTTCCTATAAGGTGAAACCTAACAGCATAAATGGCAGTGATGCCTCCCTCCCTGATGAGCTCAATGCCTTTTATGCATGTTTTGAAAGGGAGAATAACACTACACCTGTGTGAATCCCCACAGCGTCTTGTGACCCTGTGATCTCTGTCTCGGAGGCTGACATCAGAACATCCTTCGAGAGGGTGAACCCTCGCAAGGCGTCAGGCCTTGATGGTGTACCTGGAAGGGTGCTGAAGCTATGTGCCAACAAACTGGCTGGAGCATTCAAGGACATCTTCAACCTCTCACTGCTGCAGTCGGAAGTTCCCACCTGCTTCAAAAGGGTAGCAATCATACTGGTGCCCAAGAAGAGCAGGGTGAGCTGCCTCAACGACTATCGCCCGCTAGCACTCACATCTACTGTGGTGAAGTGCTTTGAGAGGCTGGTCATGGCTAGAATTAACTCCTGTCTGAGCAAGGACCTGGACCCGCTGCAATTTGTCTACTGCCACAACAGGTATACAGCGGACGCAATCTCACTGGCTCTCTACTTGGCTTCGGAGCACCTAGACTACAGCAAAACATACTTCAGGCTGCTGCTTATCAATTACAGCTCAGCGTTCAACACCATCATCCCCTCAGTACGCATCAACAAGTTTCAAAACCTGGGCCTCTGTACCTCCCTCTGCAACGGGATCCTTGACTTCCTTATTGGGAGACCACTGTTAGTGCGAATCGGTAATAACATCTCCTCCCAGCTGACGATCAACACAGGTGCACCTCAAGGAGAACATACACCTGGCTTCACTGAGGGGTCAGTGGTGGAAAGGGTGACCAGCTTCAAGTTCCTGGGTGTCAACATCTCATAGGATCTATCCTGAGCCCAACATATTGATGTGATCACGAAGAAGGCATGCCAGCGGCTCTACTTCGTTAGGAGTTAGAGGAGATTTGGTATGTCACCAAAAACTCTTGCAAATTTCTACAGATGTGCAGTGAAGAGCATTCTGACTGGTTGCATTACTGCCTGGTATGGAGGCTTCAATGTGCAGGATTGAAAAAGGCTGCAGAAGGTTGTAGACTCAGCCAGCTCCATCACGGGCACAACCCTCCCTGCCACCGAGGACATCTTCAAGAGGTGGTGCATCAAGAAGGCAGCATCCGTCATTAAGGACCCTCACCACCTGGGACATGCCCTCTTCACGTTACTACCATCAGGGAGGAGGTACAGGAGCCTGAAGACCCACACGCAACATTTCAGGAACAGCTTCTTCCCCTCCGCCATCAGATTCCTGAACGGAATGAACCATGACACTACCTTGTCATTCCTCTTTCGCACTATTTATTTATTTTGTAACTTATAGTCATTTTATGTCTTTATGTCTTGCACTGTACTGCTGCTGCAAAACAACAAATTTCATGACATACGTCAGTGATAATAAACCTGATTCTGATTCTGATTCACATCCAATTGTTGTGAACAGAGTGAAATGTGATGCTTCTGCCACTGAGACTTCACCGGTTCTTTCCCATTCTTTACCCTGAAATGGTCAATTAATGCAATGGCTTCTTGTGACTCTCACTTCCATGAGGGATTTGCCAGTGTTGAATGAATGTAGAATTCATTCGCTTGAAATGTTAGCCATGTTCCTGCCCAATTCACGATGATCTGATCAATAGATTGTGACGTGCATTCATCTCGGCTGCATTGCATATGTGGTAAATAAACACCATTAATTTTGAACAAGATCAGTTCTTGACTACTGTGAACACTTGCAGAGAACTGCTTTGAGGAAAGTGCATTTTGACTGGAACAGCGTGAGGTGTCATTCATCAGGAAATACGAAGATATTTTTGAAAAGCATCTAAATAATTTCAGTAAAGATCAGCAACTTATTCATTTGTGTGTTTGTAATTGTGGGTGGATCTACGCAGCAGGTGGTGAGAAATATTTTGTCATCTGGCTTCTCCACAGCTGGTGTAATATGTTGGTGGTAATGAGTGAAATGTGGGGACATCACTCGGCTTTCATCGGGGAGGAATGTTTTGCAGGCTGTTTCTAAGAAGCTTCTCTTAAAAAGGAAATCCCTTTTTGCTCATATGGACAGTGGTACTTGTCTCTGTTCAGTTGGGAAATAAAGCTGCTGATGCTGGGCATCGTTGTCTCCCAACATCACATCTCCCTCCTGCTTCTCTTACTCCTGTTGGTCTTCGGAATCTTGCTTCACAGCCCTTAGGCTCTGAATCTTCATGTTGCTCTTCCTCCACTACTGACTGCTGTCTTCAGTTTGCAGTTTTGTGCAGTATTCAGACTCCCACAATGATGTCTGTGCACCTACTGAGTATCTAGTGCAGGCCACCTCCAGATGAAAGCAACAGAATCTCATCTTGAGGAGATCAAACTTGCATGGATCTGGTTGCATCGGTGCTCAGCTGGTGTGGTTGGAGAGTGCACGGGTGTGAGGGGCCAGGGAAGTGGAGGAGGGCACTTCTTATTCCCCAGGGATCCATCCCTCTGGGCAATTCTGACTGGAACAAAAGCCTAGTGGACTGGAATAGTCATGGATGCTGCCAGGAAACATGACAATAAGATAAGATAAGATATACTTATTAGTCACATGTACATCGAAACACACAGTGAAACGCATCTTTTGCGTAGAGTGTTCTGGGGGCAGCCCACAAGTGTTTCCATGCTTCCAGTGCCAACATAGCATGCTCACGACTTCCTAACCTGTATGTCTTTGGAATGTGGGAGGAAACTGGAGCACCCGGAGGAAACCCACGCAGACACGGGGAGAATGTACAAACTCCTTACAGACAGTGGCTGGAATTGAACCCGGGTCACTGGCGCTGTAATAGCATTACGTTAACTGCCACACTACCGTGCCTGCCCGTTACTGTTGCTTTATAAATGGAATGATAGATATCACCCTGCTTTGAATCATGCAAGTTGGCTCAGTCTATGCCATACAACATCAGATACAGTGCCAAATAAGGTCACAGAGAGGCATAGAGTTGTACAGCATGAAACAGGCCCTTTGGCTCAACTCATCCATCCACTGAGATGCCTATCTATGCTAATCCCTTTCTTCTATATTTGGCCCATATCCCTCGGTACCTTTCCTATCCATGTACCTGTCCCTGTCAAAATGTAGAAGTGTGTTTCACAGTATCAGATAAGGCAATTTTTAACTTCTTTCAGAAGCATTATTCATATTCCTAAGTGTAACTGTGGTATAGGTCATCAGCTCAACAGATCATAGTCTTTCACCTCTTTCTTTATCCTCTTAATCTTTTGGGTCTTGTCATGAGTCCACAACTTCCTGTCTCTTTCTCTTGTGGGAGAGCTGTAATTTTTCACTCCCATAGAACAGTTCCTTTGGATCATCTATCAAAGAGTCTGACAATGTTCTTGCTTGAGGAGGGCTCCTCTTCAGTGCAGTAGAATAAGTCATAATGCTGAGAGTGTTATAAAGCCAACGATCCACTCCACCTTTTTAATATCCTTTGAATTTACTTGTGCACATGGTATTTCCAGCCCTTACTGTCTTAAACCATATTTAAAATTATATCCCTATTTAAATTAAGCTCCCAAACTGCGGGTTGTGATCCCAAAAAGGATTGTGGCATTGACTGATGATAATCATGATTCACAGGCCACATTGGTTCAGATTTTGGAACCCTGATCACTGGCGGTCAAACAACTGATGAATCACATTTCCACCTGCTGACTGCCAGCATTGGACCACACTCCCCACCTATACTGTCAGATAGTTGCTCTCTATTTCAGGAGTGCAAGAGGGAGTGAGAGAGAACGAGAGAGAGAGAGAGAGAGAGAGAGAATGAGAGAGAGAGAGAACAAGAGAGAGAGAGAGAGAATACGTGTTTTCCCTCCATCTCCCGCTGCTTTGGAAACCTGAGCTTCCTGACATACTGTGGTGTTCAGTGCCATGAACTGTAACGTACAGACCTGCAAGAGTCTTTGTGCATAAATTGTGGAATCTTCTAGTCCAATCATTACCAAGTTTGTCCTCAAAGACAGCACTCTTGCAACTGTATGAAAATTGAGAATTCAGGTCCTAATGCCAGCAGAGACAGGTTGGGCTAATTGGCCTGTTTCTGCACTCTTTATCCTATGTAATCCATACTAGAACCTTGAACAGCAGTCCCACTGGTACTGAAAGGCAACTACTCTGACAGAGGTGACTTCTTTAAACAGAGGCTTCATCTCATCTCTCAGACGGATGTAAAAAATACCACAAAACTATCAAAAGAATACCCAGGAGTTCGTTTTGGTGTGCTGGCTAATATTTATCTATTAACCAACAGCATAATAATAACTCATCTGGCCATCGTCAATTGCCATTTGTGGGATCTTACTGTATGCCACTGTCCTAACACTGATCACTCAGGGACATTGCAGCTCATCCCCCATTCTGAAACACAACTGTTTGCCACTGCTCTCTGCTTTCTTTCCCTTAGCCAGATTGCAACCATGCTGCCACTTTATTCCCATGGGCTTTAATTTTACTAACAAATCTATTACACAGTATTTTCTGCAATGCCCTTGAAAACCCTTATACATAATCACATGCAAATTGACATAGAAGCAGAAAGATCTGGAGAACAAAGATATTACTGAAGAGCAGATGTGGAACAGAGGCATTCTCTTTAATGGGTCATGGACACCAGTTCTGGGACAGGAAGTACTGGCCTTTATGGGATAAGTGCCACCTGAACCAGAATGAGATACTTGTCTTAATGGAAATAGTACAAAGGAAGGTGGTAAATCAATAATAAGTGAGGGGTGGGGGAGAGGGGGTTAGTCTACAAGAAATATTAGCAGCCTAAATATAAACAAAATGGGAAAAGAGAGCAAAGGAAAGATAAAGGAGGACATTGATGACAAGGGAGCAAATAGAGTTATGGAACAGAAGTCTATTAAGATGATTAATCCTAAAATGAGAGGAAGTCCTTTCAAAATGACTTAAACTGTCTATTTAGAAATACACACATTGTCCATTAAAAAACAAGGGAGTTGGAGCAATCATACATTGGGAGAAACTAGACATGGTATGGATTACTGATTTATGGCTACTGAAAAATCAGGACTGGGGATTGGCGTTAGCATAGTGGTTAGCCTAATGCTATTACAGCACCAGCGACCTGGGTTCAATTCCGGCCGTTGTCTGTAAGGAGTTTGTACGTTCTCCCTGCGTCTCCGTGGGTTTCCTCCGGGTGCTCCTGTTTCCTCCCACATCCCAAAGACGTACGGGTTAGGAGCTGTGGGCATGCTATGTCGGCATCGGAAGCATGGCGACACTTGCGGGCTGCCCCCAAAGCATTCTACACAAAAGATGCATTTCACTGTGTGTTTCGATGTACATGTGACTAATAATCTTTTCTTATATTCCAATGCCTAACATATCTAGAAAAGATAGAGAGAGGAAAATAGGAGGTGGAATTATGGTATTCTGAGTGATAATAATATCAATGAGAAAAACACATAGTTATAAGGAATTCAAAAATTGAAACCATTCAGATCAAGATAAAAGATAATTAAGGACAAATCATAATAATAGGTACTGTCAACAATGGAAGAGAGGTGGAGGAAAACATGTGCAGAGAAGTTTAGGGAAATAAGTAAAAAAAGCAAGTCATAATCATAGGGGATTTCAATGATCTTGATGGTAATTGGACCATAAGGTGATATAAAATGCAGTTCTTATAATATTTGCTTTTCTAACCCAATATGTAAGAAGCTTGATGTTGGACTTGCTTTTGGATCTCGTAAATGGTAATGAACCAGATCAGGTAAGGGAAGTAACTGTAGAGGAACACCTAAACTGTCATGACCAATATAATAAGATGATAGTAGAGAAAGATGTAAGAATGACAAAAACAATTTAATAAGTTGGAGAAAAGCTGATACTGAGGTGCTGGAAGTGGAACTTGGGAAAGTAATGGGCAACATTATTGGAAAATAATAATGTTGGATGACAATGGGAAACACTTAAAATGGAATTCAACAGACTGCAGGAAAAATATAATCACAAATAGGAAAGAACAAACTAATCACTCAATGAGAGATCTTGGATGAATGAAGACATGAGGAAACAGTTGAGGGTAAGGAAAGAAGCACACATTATGCATACAAACAGCAGAGGAGTGCACAATAAGAGAGAATGCAAAGGGATCAGGAAATTAAAAAAAAATTTGGAAAACCAAAGAGGAAAAATGCATTTTGATTATCAAATAACCATTAAGTAATAGAACAAAACTGGAAGTAACAATAGAGAGATGGCAGAAATATTAACTTAAAACCGGAGGCTTCATAGGTTTCGCTTCGGAAGACTTCGGAGCAGATAAGTTTTACTTTTTTATCTATCTTTTAATAGGGTTTTAATTATAAGGGTTAGTTTTTAATAGGGTTGTGATTATTAGGGTTAGATTTTTATAAGGTTTTTTAAGTGTTTCTATAAGTCTTAGTCAGGAAGAGTGGGGCTGGACTGCGCAGGCACGGCACGGGCATTTTAAAAAGCAAACAGCCATATCCAGCAGGCAGTGTTGGAGCAGGCAGCGGAGTGAGAGGGAGCAGAGTGGTCGGGTATTGGCTTAAGGGGCTTCGGCGTAAAGGGGCAAGGCAGGTGAGTAGCTGGTAGGTAGGTAAAGGTAAGGTTTACCTGTTATCTGTGATAAATATTTAAGTAGGAAAAACTAGGGGAAAAAAAAAGAAATAATTCAGATGGAGGACATGGTGATATGCTGCAGCTGCTTGATGTGGGAACTCGTGGACCTTGCTGCAGTCCAAGATGGCCACATCTGCAGTAAGTGCTTGAGGCTGGAGGAACTTCGGCTCAAAGTTGATGAGCTGGAGTTACAGCTTCAAACACTGTGCAGCATCAGGGAGGGGGAGAGTTTTGTAGATACTGTACATAAGGAGACGGTCACCCCCCTTAGACCAGGTAATTCTGGAGTCCAGGAAGTAGATAGAATGGTGACTGTCAGGGGAGGGAAAAGGAAAAAGAAAAAGAAAACAAACAGGCAGATAGAGCAGAGGACCCTGGACGCTGTTCCTCTCAGTAACAGGTTTTCTGCTTTGTAGACTGTTGAGGGAGATGATCTGCTGGGGCCTAGCAGCAGTAGCCAGGTCTGTGGCACTGAGACCGGTCCTGCTGCTCAGAAGGGAAGGGAGGAGAAGAGGAAGGCAGTAGTGATAGGGGACTCAATAGTCAGGGAAACAGATAGGAGGTTCTGTGGCAGTGAGCATGAATCCTGGATGGTTTGTTGCCTCCCAGGTGCCAGGGTCCGGGATGTCACTGATTGGGTCCACAGGCTTCTAGAGCGGGAGGGAGAACAGCCAGAAGTCATGGTTCATGTTGGTACCAACGACATAGGTGGGAAGAGGGATGAGGTCCTGAAAAGTGAGTTTAGCGAGCTAGGCAGAAGGCTGAAGGACAGGACCTCGAGGGTAGTGATCTCGGGATTGCTGCCAGTGCCACGCGATAGTGAAGGTAGGAATAGGAGGAGATAGCAGATAAATGCGTGGCTGAGAAGTTGGTGCAAGAGGGAGGGTTTTAGATTTTTGGATCATTGGGATCTCTTCCGGGGAAGGTGGGACCTGTACAGAGAGGATGGGTTACACCAGAACTTGAGGGGAGCCAATATCCTTACGGCCAGGTTTGCATGGGTGGTTCAGGAGGGTTTAAACTAGATTGTAAGGGGGAAGGGAACTGGAGGAGTAGGTCAGAGGAAGAAGGGGATGGGGAAAAGTCAGATCTGACAGGTAGAGAGGCTTTGAGGAAGGAGAAGCAGAGTACAGGTTACAAAAGTAGTAAGGTGGATGGGCTAAAGTGCATTTACTTGAATGCGAGAAGCATCAGGAATAAGGGAGATGAACAGAGCTTGGATAAGTACATGGGACTATGATGTTGTGGCTATTACAGAGACATGACTGATATCGGGGCAGGAATGGATTTTGAATATTCCTGATTTTCAGTGTTTTAAAAGGGATAGGGAGGGGGGGAGAAGAGGAGGAGGGGTGGCGATTCTGGTCAGGGACACGGTTACAGCTGCAGAAAGGGTATATAATGTAGAAGGATCCCCTCTAGAGTCAATATGGGTGGAAGTTAGGAATAAGAAAGGGGCAGTTACCCTCCTGGGAGTATTCTATAGGCCCCCCGGTAGCAGTAGGGATACTGAGGAGCAGATTGGGAGATAGTTTTTGGAGAGATGCGATAATAACAGGGTTATTATAATGGGAGACTTCAACTATCCGAATATTGATTGGCACCTACTTAGTGCCAAAAGTTTAGATGGGGCGCAGTTTGTTAAGTGTGTCCAGGACGGATTCCTGATGCAGTATGTTGACAGGCCGACTAGAGGGAATGTCATATTAGATCTAGTTTTAGGTAATGCACCAGGTCAGGTGACAGATTTATTGGTGCGTGAGCATTTGGGGGACAGTGACCATTGCTCCATAACCTTTAGAATTATCATGGACAGGGATAGGAGCAAAGAGGATGGGAAGATATTTAATTGGGGAAAGGCAAATTATGAGGCTATAAGGCGAGAACTTGGGAGTGTAAATTGGGGTGACATTTTTGAAGGGAAATATACTATGGAGATGTGGTCGATGTTCAGGGATCTTTTGCAGGATGCTAGGGATAAATTTGTCCCAGTGAGGCAGAGAGGGAATGGTAAGGTGAAGGAACCATGGGTGACGAGAGAGGTGGAACAACTAGTTAGGAAGAAGAAGACAGCATACATAAGGTGCAAGCAGCAAGGATCGGACAGGGCTCGTGAGGAATATAGAGCAGCAAGGAAGGAACTTAAGGAAGGGCTGAAGAGAGCAAGAAGGGGACATGAAAAGGCTTTGGTGAGTAGGGTTAAGGAGAATCCCAAGGCTTTTTTCTCGTACGTAAAGAGCAGAAGGATGGCTAGGGTAAAGGTAGGTCCGATTAAAGACAAAGGTGGGAGGATGTGCCTGGAAGCTGTGGAAGTGGGTGAGGTTCTCAATGAATACTTCTCTTGAGTATTCACCAAGGAGAGGGGTCTTGATGATGCTGAGATCAGTGTAGGTGAGGATAATGTTCTAGAGTATGTAGATATTAAGAGAGAGGATGTGTTGGAGTTGTTAGAAACTATTAGGACAGATAAGTGCCCGGGGCCTGACAGAATATTTCCCAGGCTGCTTCGTGAGGCGAGGGAGGAGATTGCTGAACCGTTGGTTAGGATCTTCGAGTCCTCGTTGTCCATGGGGATGGTACCAGAGGATTGGACGGTGGTGAATGTTGTCCCCTTATTCAAAAAAGGTAGTAGGTCCAGGGAATTGCAGGCCAGTGAGCCTTACGTCTGTGGTGGGTAAGCTGTTAGAAAGGATTCTAAGAGATAGGATCTATGAGCATTTAGAGAATCATGGACTGATTAGGGACAGCCAGCATGGCTTTGTGAAGGGAAGATCATGTATCACAAGTCTGATAGGGTTCTTTGAGGAGGTGACCAGGAAGATTGATGAAGGTAGTGCAGTGGATGTGGTCTACATGGACTTTAGTAAGGCGTTTGACAAGGTTCCGCACGGTAGGCATCTTCAGAAGGTCAGAGGCCAAGGGATCTGGGGAAGCTTGGCCATGTGGATTCAAAATTGGCTTGCCTGTGGAAAGCAGAGGGTTGTGGTGGAGGGAGTGCATTCAGATTGGAGGGCTGTGACTAGTGGTGTCCCGCAGGGATCGGTTCTGGGACCTCTACTTCTTGTGATATTTATTAACGACTTAGATGAGGGGGTGGAAGGGTGGGTTAGCAAGTTTGCAGATGACACAAAGATGGGTGGTGTTGTGGATAGTGTGGAGGGCTGTCGAAGCTTGCAGAGGGATATTGATAGGATGTAGAGCTGGGCTGACAAGTGGCAGATGGAGTTCAATCCAGAGAAGTGTGAGGCAGTACACTTTGGAAGGACAAACTCCAAGGCGGAGTACAAGGTTAATGGCAGGATTCTGGGCAGAGTAGAGGAGCAGAGAGATCTGGGGGTTCATATCCACAGATCACTGAAAGTTGCCTCGCAGATGGATAGGGTAGTTAAGAAAGCTTCTGGGATGTTAGCTTTCATAAGTTGGGGGATCGAGTTTAAGAGCCGCGAAGTGATGATGCAGCTTTACAAAACTATGGTTAGGCCACACTTAGAGTACTGTGTCCAGTTCTGGTCACCTCATTATAGGAAGGATGTGGAGGCATTGGAAAGGGTGCAGAGGAGATTTACCAGGATGCCGCCTGGATTGGAGAGTATGGATTATGAGGCGAGACTAAAGGAGCTAGGGCTGTTCTCATTGGAGAGAAGGAGGATGAGTGGAGACATGATAGAGGTATACAAGATATTGAGAGGAATAGATAGAGTGGACAGCCAGCAGCTCTTTCCCAGGGCACCAATGCTCAAAACAAGAGGACATGGCTTTAAGGTATTGGGTGGGAAGTTCAAGGGCGATGTTAGAGGGAGGTTTTTCACCCAGAGAGTGGTTGGTGCATGGAATGTGCTGCCTAGGGTGGTGGTGGAGGCAGATACATTGGATAAGTTCAAGAGATTGTTAGATAAGCATATGGAGGAATTTAAAATAGAGGGATATGTGGGAGGCAGGGGTTAGATAGTCTTCGGTGTGGTTTGAAGGGCGGCACAACATGGTGGGCCGAAGGACCTGTATTGTGCTGTATTGTTCTATGGTTCTATTGTTCTATTATTTTGTTCACGAGGGAGGTAGAACAGGTATACAGAAAACTGGATGATGCAATGAATACTTCTGAAATAAGAGAAGAGCATATATTAAGTAAGCTAATCAACTCAGATAGATTGCATCACATATTTTATAAAGATCTATTGGAAGAAATAGCAGAGGCTCCAGAAACATTTAATAATTCATTAGAAAATGGTGTAGTATCGGAGTACTCTCTGATAGTTAATGCAATATGCAATAAGAAGGAGGCTAGAATAAACATAAATCTTTGGTTACATTCTGGGAGTAACAAGATTTACGCACATGAGAATTGATAACACTGGGAATGATTTGAATTTTGATACCAATGTTATTCATGAACAGTCTCATTCATTTAAAACAATGTTGACCTAAGGATTCAGTGATGTATATTAAAGCAATAATTATTAGGTTTCTTCAATGAAGTGTGTCCAAAATCAAGATACTGCAATTTAATTGGACAGGAGTGAAGATTTAGTTTGCACATTAAAGTGAAATGTTAAAAAGGAACTCCAGATTCTGCAGAGAGAATTATTCTTAAATCAAAACTATATGTAGTTTATACATGCTGTCATTATTTCTATTGTATACAAAAAAACACATGCAAAACAGTTTTTAATGTCCCAGGGTATCTCAGTATTATCTTTTAAGTTACTTCTGGAGTACTGCAGCTGCCACACAAAGATGACTAAGTTTGGATCTACAGAAAGCAACTGATATTTAGAGAGAAGTAAAATCTAGCAAAATGCAGCTGAAATGGCTGTACAAGTCATGCAAGAACTGACATTTCATACCGTGAAAGAAAATTGTGAGCAACATAACATGTCAATGTATATACTGACACAAGAGGTTTATATTTTTGTCAGATATGTCTGTCATGTAAATGGTCAAACCATTTTGTATGCTAAAGCATGGAAAAGCACATGAAATCATTTTAATCAAATAAATAAGGAAGAATACAGTATAAGTTAGTACAGGAAAAGAGCATTCAAAGTACAAGAATAGAAGTTTCCATATTTACCACATTCATGTGGGAGGAGATGTAAAATGAACAGTTGATTTGAGGATGATGAAAATAATATTTCTCAATAAAGTTTGTGATTAATTAAATAGAAGAGAAGTTTGATATAATAAACTAGTGGGTCTCTAGTATGGTCATAGAAATAAAAAAAACAAATGGGGAAATTGGGATAAAACAGAAAACGTTTTTGTCTGGATGTTTGACTGAATCAGTTCATCTTTTTAAAGTTTTTTCATATAGCCATTTGAGAATTATCTTTGTGCGTCTTCATAATTTAAAAGACTACACATAGGTTTCAATGAATGTGTTGAATCTTAGTGAACTAACAAAGACTTGTTTCCCAAACACTTCTGATTGAATTATAAATTTTTTGCTGCTCTTTACCCAAATTTCACTTTTCCTCTTTCTTCGGAAACAAATGTAATAATATAACCCCCTTGCAAGATTTGGCAAAAATTTCATGTACCATTCCGAGAAATGATTGAAGTTCTGCAATGCTTTCAGAAATCTTCATTTTACAAATGTTTCTGGTTTTCCTTTATCCCAAGGTAAACAACTTCTTTCTGTCCAAATACATTCCATCTTAAGCTCTACGCTGTGTTCTTTTGTCCATCAGAGCACTTCTAATGATCAAAGAGCTTCTTCTTTGGAGCTTGTGGCTATTAACATAGCATCTTAATTGCATTGACAATAATCCTGATCTTGTAGTACATTGCCCATGGTAACTTGAAGGGTTTTTGGTGATGATTTCATATGAAAACAGGCCGTTATGTGATTTGATTGTCAAATATCACTTATTTTCTTTATCCCTTTTCAACTGAGCATAAACATGTGCCAGATCGAGTTTGATGAAAACTTGTTTCCTACCATCTCTTCAGGTAGGTCATGGGTACATAATCAAAGACCCCACCCACCCAGGTCATTCTCTGTTCTCTCCTCTTCCATTGGGTAGAAGATACAGGAGCCGGAGGGCACATACTACCAGACTTAAGGACAGCTTCTACCCTACTGCGATAAGACTATTGAAAGGTTCCCTTATACAATGAGATGGACTATGACCTCACGATCTACCTTGTTGGGACCTTGCACCTTATTGCACTACACTTTCTCTGTAGCTGTGGCACTTTACTCTGTACTGTTATTGTTTTTACCTGTACTACATCAATGGACTCTGTACTAACTCAATGTAACTGCACTGTATAATGAATTGACCTGTACGATCGGTATTCAAGACAAGTTTTTCACTGTACCTCGGTACAAGTGACAATAATAAACCAATACCAATACCAATACTGTTTGTTATCAACTCCCTGGTTCAATGTCACCTTGTAACCATCAATTGAACAGCTTTGTCCATGGAGATGTGGTGTTGCCCAGTCACTCTGGCTCATCTTCACTGGAATTATATGTTGCTCTAATTTGCCTAACTCTTTGTCCATCTGGCTCTTCAATGCACAACCCTTACAGTGAAGTGGTTTTACACCTGCATTAGTACAACTATGAATGTTATAATCCATAATACCAGTGTAGAAAGCTTTGAATCTGCATACTTTCCTATTTGTATTGGCATGGTTTTGAAATATCCATGCTGAAACAACACTTTTCAGTCTGGCTGTAATTCTTTGAATCAAACTTTATTAATCAACTACCTTTGGTAGTTCCATATGCTGACCACTGTGACTCAAACACCTCATCTGCCTAAAGTTATCAATACTTTCCCAGCATATGCTTTCATGCTCACTATATTCTTTGTGCTAACTTCGGTATATATTCCTGCCCATGAATCTGCTGCCCTGTCAATGCTATTCCTCTATACATTAGAATTTTGCATGCAAGATCAATTGTAAGATTCTGTAGCTGAAAACTGGATGAGGTGAAACCCATCAGCAGCCATTGAAGTTGAAGTCCCATCATTAGGCTGAGCACTTCCTGTTGTAATTCACCCTAACATTGATGTATTTCACATTATACCTCACGCACGTGATGGTGTCATCCAGTCATGTGGTGCCCATTAATTACATTGACTGCAATTGATCCACATTTCAACAAGGAATACATCATGCTGAAAGAAGAAAAAAACTTGCTCAGTGTAGTTCACAGCTTCCACAATGTATGGCCTTGATGCTGTCACTGATTGTGTGGGCTTGGGAGCATCCTTGCTCACAGGGATCTCATGTTGTACTGGCATCTCCCCCAGAGACCTGTGTACTAACACTTCCTGCCACTCCCATCTACCCCATCAAATATTCCTCTCACCTCACTCACCCCACCATTTGGCAATCCCTATGCAACTACTCTAACAGAACTGATCCAGTTCCCATGGGTCAGAGCACCCATAAGCCATTGAAACATGTCGATTAAGTTTTATCACTAATTAGAGGGAATAAATCATGATAATAATGTATTAAAGCAAACTTGTCACAATCTTGTGACTTCCTATTTGGTGACTTCTAATTTGATATTAGCACTGCAGTAGTATCTGTTTATTGCCTCGAACATGGGGGATATCCAATTTCTATTCACGTGTCTTTGGTAATTTCAATTGAATTCTCTCATCGATGAAACCACAGTCTTGTCATATATAGGTGACCCCCAAATTACGGCAGGATTGCATTCCTAGAAGGCGGCCTGTATTGTGATTTTTCGTAATACAAAGCTGCATCATCTGCTCATGCGTCAAGAAACATATGTTGAAATATAATAAAATGTATGTTTATTTATTAATCTTGTTCACATAAATTCTATGAGAGTCAATTTTATTCCAAATCTCAAAATTTTGGGAAGTGATTTGTGAATTCTGGAAGGGTGAATTTCCATTACCCAAACAGCTGTAATGCGGTGGTCGCCTGTAATGTTGCAATGGGTCTTTCAAAAAGACAAAATATTCTCTGACAGTCCACCTGACTTTTGATTCTTAGCTATAAATCAATACCTTGCTTATTTTGTGAATGTTTAGGATTAAAATCATCCTGTGACATTTGCATAGTTAAGTAAGTGTACTTAAGTAAAATAGTTTTTGCTTTCCAAGGTGTCAACAGAATTTCTAATATATTGTACATTTCAGAAACCATTTCAGTTGGATGAATGGTTTTCCTTTGCTGCTATTTATTATCATTTTGTGATTTAATTGTCCTGGCAGATTCTCATGATCATTGCCAATTTTCTCAACATTTTCTTCTTCTGAGACCATTTCAATATATTCTACATATGAACTGAAAGACTGATGGAGTCTGACTAAACATGTTATTTCTTCATCTTCTGGTGCTGTTCTTGCCAGAATATACAAACTTTCCTCTATCTATAGTTCACTCGCCATATTCTCTGACTCATTATACTAACTGCAGCACCTTTCTTAATGTGATTCCCGTGCTGTTGGACTGCCGGGAGCTCTCTTAGCAACACACAACATGCTGAAGGAACTCAGCAGGTCAGGCAGCATCTATGGAGGGAAATGGACAGTCGACACCTTGGGTTGGAGCTCTCTTATCCCAGTGAACACACATACACCCAAAGTTGCTCCTCTGACTGCAAAACCTCATTTTCCTTTACAAAAATTTCTGCCAGTTCTTACTCAAAGTACTTACTGAAAACTCTCTCAAACTATGTTGTTTCTTCACCTTACTGAGCAGCCTCAGCTGGTGTTGTCTTCCATGCTCGGAATTGATGGTATTCGTTTAGCAATACTGCTGGTCCTTCAAACAGCTACTGTGCTCACCAGCTCACAGCTAAATCTTTTTCCATGGTTGAAATCTGTTTTTTTTACATCCTTGTTGCCAATTTGTAATGTATGTGTGGGTTCTTAAGTTATAGATGCAGAGTACCAGCAATATAATGAATCAGTAAGAGATATTGAAAGCTGCTCAAATCACACACCCTGTTTATGCCACTTCTTCTAACTACAATGTCCATGTGTACATATGTCATCTATACAGGTCACACATTGCACAGACCATTTTGCTCCTTGCCTCATCAGAAAAGTGAACTGCCACTAGATGTGGCCCACAGCTTGATAATACATTCCTAACAGGGATGAAAGAAGAAATACATTCAAATTAGTTTTTAATCAAAGATTCATTTTCAGGGATTTAAAATGCACCATCGTCTGGCAAGCATAGATGACCAGATATGATATCCTGGGTGTAAGTGCTTCAGACAACAAGTTCTAATTTGCAAGTATGGAATTCAGAATGTTTAGTTATGCCATCTGGTTGAGTGGTGTTGCAACAACAACATTGCACTCAATGTCAGCAAGACCAAGGAATTGATTGTGGACTTCAGGAAGGGGAAGTTGGGAGAACATACACCAGTCTTCATTGAGGGGTCAGCAGTGGAAAGGGTGAGGAGCTTCATGTTCCTGGGCATCAACATCTCAGAGGATCTATCTTGGGCCCAACATATTGATGTGATCACAAAGAAGGCACGCTACTGGCTCTACTTCATTAGGAGTTAGAGGAGATTTGGTATGTCACTAAAGACTCTTGCAAATTTCTACAGTTGTATGGCAGAGAGCATTCTGACAGGTTGCATCACCGCCTGGTATGGAGGCTCCAATGCATAGGATTGAAAGAGGCTGCAGAGGGTTGTAGACTCAGTCAGCTCCATCATGGGCACCACCCTCCCCGTCATCGAGAACGTCTTCAAGAGATGGTGCCTCAAGAAGGTGGAATCGGTAATTAAGGACCCTCACCACCAGGACATGTCCACTTCACAGTACTACAGTTGGGGAGAGGTATAGGATCCTGAAGACCCAAACTCAACTTTTCAGGAACAAGCTTCTTCCCCTCCATCATCAGATTTCTGAACAGTCCATGAACCCATGAACACTACCTCATTATTCCTTTTAACACTATTTATTTATTTTTGTAATTTATAATAATTTTTATGTCTTTATGTCTTACATTATACTGCTGCCGCAAAACAACATATTTCATGACATATGTCAATGATAATAAACCTGATTCCAATTCTTCTGATTCAGGTTGTACACAGAGTCCAACAAGGTAAGTATAAAACACTGTTTAAATACTGAAAGAGTCATTTAATGAAAAATTGCCTTGTAGAATACAGCAATGTGTCTGGAAAGGGTGAAATATCACCAGTGTAACCGATGGGCCAAAAAAGAAAAGCAACATTTTGAAGTCGAAGTTGAAGTTAAGTTTATTATCGTATGCACAAATACATGTATACACAAATACAATGAAAAACTTACTTACAGCAGCATCACAGGCACATAGCATCAGATACACAACATTCACAAGAAAAAAACATAAATTAAACATAAATTATACAAGAAAGAACAAAATTAGAACAAAAAAAAAGTCGATTGTAGTACAAAGTGGTCATAGTGTTGCTATGCTGAGGCAGTGATTAGGGTTGTGCAGGTTGGTTCAAGAACTGAATGGTTGAAGGGAAGTAGTTGTTCTTGAACTTGGTGGTGTGAGACTTCAGGCTTCTGTACCTCCTGCCTGATGGTAGCTGTGAGAAAATGGCATGGCTTGGATGGTTGGGATCTTTGACGATAGATGTTGCTTTCTTGAAGCAGCGCCTCATGTAGATACTTCCGATGGTGGGAAGATATGTGCCACTGCTGTATATTCTCATCTGAGATTAAGAAATTAAAGCAAGTATAATCAAAAGAATTTCACAACAACTAAATTAGAACAAAAGTAAACAAAAGATGTGCCCTGTCCTCACTTCATCCTTCAAAGCCACTGTTGCCTGTGGAACAGTTCCTCATCTTTAAGTTTGGCTTTATCTTGGTTTATTACATCCACCATTTCTGTCCACTTGGATAGTGCTGAGAAACAAACATAGATCAGTGCAGAATTTCCAGAAAATTGAAATGAGATATAAAAAAAATCACCCAGGCTTTGTGAGAGTGACCTTTGATAAACTGGTTTCTAATTTAGCCATTCTTCTTTTGAAAAGTTCTTTGCATTTTAGATTATGCTCTGGCTTTTTCTGCAGTGTTACATTACAATATTTAAATTTTAACTTTCCCAAATATGCAGGAACTTCGGTGAGTTTTTGTGGAACAATACATGTACTTTGTGGCAATTTATTATAGTGGGCATCGTGAATACTGTATGTGCACTGTGAATCAGAATGCTTGGCATTGCAACACTGCTGCAATTTTGGTGAATTCTAACATTAAATGTACAAATAGTAGCAAACCCTGATGATGCAGGTTATCATCTCAAGGTTTCATTGATAAACAATCTTTGCAGCATTCCCCAAACACCATTGAGTTACTAATTGGGATGAACACAGCACAACAATATGGATGGGAGACTTACTAACTAACAAGATAGAAAACTGGGGAAAAAAAGGTTTTTTTTCAGATTGACAATCAGTTACTTGTGGGGTGACACAGGGTGCCTACAAACTTTCCAGCAGATCCACAGAAATGAAACAATTTTTTAAGCAATGTTGACCAAGGAATCTTTGTGCATCTTAAAGGAGTGTCCTGGAATGTCATGGATATGAAGGGACAACAGCTGCTTTGCTCTTTGTCCCTCTGCATCAAAATTCAGATGCAATCAACGTCTGAGACCTTTAAGGTCCAGACCAGGCAATGCAGACCTATCAGGACTGGGCTGTAGAGATTAGGGCTCTGGCTGGGTAGGGATGGGGAAAAGACAATGGGAGAGGGATCAAGGTTACTTTCATTCTTTCTTTGGGGGTGAGTGAGGAGATAGGGTACATTAACATTTACATACAAGGGAGGTACTGGGGATACTGACATCTGAGACACTAGTCCTCACAGAAATTGAAGAAACACTAATCTATTAGATGGAATACACCAAGACATTTGCTATTGGATGTTCGGACAAAGGGTCAGACAAGGATGAACCACTGAACATGCTTCTGTAGTCTTTCAACCTGCCCTGCACTTGAGGCCTTGTATATGTTGTAACAGCATTGTCAATTATAAAGGCTGCATGTTGATTGACATCACTGCTGTGGTATTCACGTACAAGCAATCAGCCACACAGAAGATATAACACAATTGCCCATAGTGCATCATGGATGTGCAGAACTGATTTGATTCTTAGAAAGCATATTACTCAGATTTTGATGATTCTGAATACAACTTCAGCTTTTACCCATTTAATTATTGGCAAGTCCAGGACTTCCATGCATATATGTCCAAATGCAGAAGATCTGACTAACACACTAACAATTATTGTAGCTTCAATTTGCTCCACTGCTCTTCTCTCCCTGGAGCCCTGTGGTGGGGTACAATCTTGCTGAGATTCCACAATACAATGCTGGATTGTGAGACTGCAGGGATGACAGGTTAGGCAAGGGTATATTCTTTTGTTAAAAATATCAATTTTACTGTCTTAATGTTTTAAATTTAAGAAATTCTTATATGATATTTTAAATGTGCAGACTGTTTTTAAAATTATTGAGTTTTAATGTCAGAGACATCCAGAAGTATTTAAGAATGCTGGCATCTTTAACATCCAGCAAACAGGGGACAGGGATCTGCTAGCTATCAAAGCTGTAATGGAGCTTCAGGGGCTGGACTTCTCCATTCCAATACCTGTTGCTGTTCAGACTCTCAGTGCTGAACTCTGGGTCTCTTTGGATCAGCAAGATGGACCCTCTGCAATTGAATTAGCTAAATTCAAATGAGTTGTGTTTGTGAATGGTGAGCCTGTACCAGGTCGTTACTCCACAATGCGATGGAATTACTGTATCTTCCCAGCACACATCTGGTAATTGTACCTGCTAATTACTATGATTAAAACATTTGTATCAGAAATATATAGCTGCAGTTTCAAAACTGGAGAAGTTTTTGTTTAAAATGTAGTCAAAAGATTACTAGGTTTCTCAGCTTTTTTTTATAGATTCTTCAGTTCTCATATTTCATGGTCTACTTTTCCTCGTATTTAAAAGGTGTTGCACTTTACAAAAAACAAACACATTTTCTTTTATAAACTGAATAGGATTTCCATAGACTGCTATGTTAATAATGCTAAATTATTTGTGGCAGCACATGTAAGTAGACAGTACTTTGCAAATTTCTCTTCTATCCAAAAGCAAAAGTTGCTTTTGTTGTTAGTTTGAAATGTTATGAATGTGCATTTCTGTGTTTCCCGATGGCAAGTACTCTTAACAAATAGCAAGCTTGAAATCTGATGTAGAAGGTAGTTTTTTTGTAACATGGGTCTGCACTTGGTTCAGAATATTGCAAAAGGGAAAAAATAATCCATCTTGTTTAGAAAGGGAAGATAACAGAAAGAGTAGGATGAAGTAGTTGCAAACAAGGGAATTCTTTGTTCTGATTAGCTTGAATTCTGTAAAATGTAGTGTAGCAGCCATGGAGTACTGATGCACAGTACAATTTTGAGCCCCATCAGTTACCAAGAAAACACATTACTTTGACACCCAACACTAATACAACTAGACTTCAAGCCAGCATGACTAACTGATTGACAGCTACTATTTCACAAGGAAATGTTAGGCAGAAGAATTTCATTGCATTTGATCCATTAGCTTTATTTTGAAGCTGTCAGTTTTGACAAGTTTATGTATAATTCTTTTCCAATTTAAAAACAACATTCATTCCCCCCCCTCACCCCTTTGCCTGTCACACAAACAAATCCTAATGTAGCAAGTAATTTTCTAAATTTCCTCCCCGATCCCACAGCAAGGCAATGGTTGCCAGTTTTTATTGGAGTGAGTGATGATCTCAAAAAAAAAACTTTTGAAGGAGATTGCTAAATTGCAATGAATCTGATTAAGACTTCCAGCAAGTGTTCTGTGTTTGCTGTTTTGGTGCATATATAATCTAACTCATTTTGTATAAACTAGCCTATTTAAACCAGCTTGTAACTTACTTATGTTAAAAATTCAAAACAGAATGCTTGCATAATAGTTAAAACATTTATAGTAACTAGTAACTTCTCTGACTAAGTGCAGTTATTAAAATGCTGAAATGCTATTTTCCAACATTGGATTTAAGAAAAATGGAAATGAAACTAGCTGTGTATATGTACATATCTTTCCTGATTGATTACTATGTAATACAGAAAGACAAGGTACTTTTCAATGCAACTATGCAGCTAATATTGATTACTGTCACACAGGAGAACTAAGAGTAAGCAGTAATGGAAATGAGAGATACTAGCACTCTGATAAGGCTCTCTAGCAAGGCTGTTTAAAAGGATAAAAAATATAAAATGCTGGAAAATACAATCTAGAAACAGCTGAAAATTGATTTTCTATTTTGCATATGCATTAATCCAGCAATTGTTATTTAACAAAAAGGCAAGAGCATACAGGTTTTGAGCAAATGGTACATCAGTGTCAAGAATGAGGGATTTCTATACCGCGAGTTCAGAGGATTTATCTGAGGGCAGAGTAGGTCAAAGGAAACTTAACACAGATGTTCAAAATTTAAGGGAAATTAACAGGGCACAGAGGGAAAAGCTGTTTGCACTGGCAGGAAGCTTGGCAACAAAAGGAAACAGAGTTAAAGTAATTAGCAAAAGAATCAGAGGGGAGTTGAAGAAAACAGTGAATTGTTATTATCTGTAATGCACAGCCTGAAAGAATGGTGAAAATGGATTAAGTCATCATTTTAAAAAGGGAATTGGATAAATACTTGAACAGGAAATATTTGCTGAGATACATAGAAACAGTGGAAAAGTGGGGCTAATTACATTTCCCTACGATACAAGTTCAAGGCCTAGTTCAAAGTAACAAGGAAAGTAATCAGCAGTCATAGCAGAAATGCATCCCAAGCAACAAAAGTGCAACTGCTCTGGGACAAATGAGAAGAAGTTCATAGATACAGCTGCTGAATGAGCACTAGTGCTTTGAAATGTCTGAGCTTAAAGTTTGAAATGTTAGTTTTGCCCATGAGGCCAAGAATACACTTTTTCTCTTTTCTCACTATTGTCAGGTTATATTGGAATGCTTTTCTCCATATCATTTTCATATGTGTAATGTAAGTAAATCAATAATGTAATAACAGCATAACAAGGCCATTTGCCTTGACTTGCTCCCCATGATTGGAAGAGTAAAAATGGGCTTTGATCTCTTGCTCCCAATCTATTCTTGCAAAACATTGCTCTCTCACCAGTTTTTCTGCCTGCAGTTGAAGACCGTACTGCAATGTAAAATTAGACAAATATATGTCAGGGATGTCTATAGTCAGAAATTCTCTAATAGTATTAGATGGTACTTAAAGGGAAATCCACTTCCAGAGGAGAATGGCACTAATGAATCCAGAACCGCAAAGCATGATCAAAAAAAATATAGAAAGGTAGAAGACAGAGTATGAGAGTAAACTAGCAAATAATATAAAAACAGTCAGTGCAGCATTTTGCAACAATTTACTTCAGCAATAAAGCACAGCTTTGCATTACAGTAAAACCCTGATAATCTGGCATGCTCGAGACTTTGGTATTGCAGGTCTGGTTGATTTTCTGGACTATTGGATGTTACCCCTAACAATACCCACTCTTTTATTTCACTTTTTTTTACATGTTAGTCAGTAGTATAATAAACATTCCAGTGAACCCAATGAGTTTAAAGGGAGCAGGAAATATACAAGCTCTCCAGACCCTGGCTCCGGCTGCAAGTTGACCCACATTCATAATCCCTGATGTTCTGGATGCAAATCTTGGCTCCGGACACATGTCCAGCACACAGTCTGGACCCTGGCTGCACTCTGGATCCTTGGCTTTCTCCGAATACCCTGCTTACACTCTAGGCCCCCGCTCACATTTTCGATTAATGATGTGCCAGATGCCAAATTCTTAGCATTCCCAAACAATTGGATGCCGCATTATTGGAGTTTTACTGGCATATATTTATTTTAGGTGAGAAAAATGAAGGTGAGATTCTTTCCTCAAAGTAATAAAACTCCCAGCTGTAAAATGATAAGAGCAATCCTGAGTTGTTTGAAGAGTAAAAACAATATTCTTCACATGGTAAGAAGTTCTATGTCGCTGGATAAAAGCTGAGGATGCAGTTTCTGATCACCACATTGTTCTTCTGTCACATTTAGGTGAAGACAATTTATTCAAGGCAATTTTCTTTCAGCTGATTTACTCATATTGTTTTAATCACACAATTCTTTAAATAAAAAGAAAGCAAGTCAGTAATTTGGAAATATAGAGAACTTTCCCCAACCAACTAAAACCCTTATTAACAAGAAAGTCAGAGAGACTAATAATACCAATTTGATTCTGCTGAATTGTTCTGCACGACTGTGCATTAATGAACTAATCTCATGCACAGTGGAATTTTTCTTTTGACTGTGTGAGTGACACACCAAAACATAGTAGAGGAGCAATTGTCCAAGATTCAGGCACCAGCAGTCAGCAAAGCAGTCGCACCAGTCAGGGAGTGGTGACCCCAGTGCTGTCCACTCCAGTTATATTTTGGGGACATTCCCTTTCAAAATAATTTTTGTCACCCACATTGAACTATGCATGTTGGGTCTTTTGCAGGCCTTGAAACTCTGTGTCAGATAATCTGTAGATTCCTGGCCTCTCACTGTCAAATTGAATTAACAAAAGGAAAGGCTGTAAGGGCTGATCAGTGCCATTTAAACAGAGAAAAAGGAATATAGAGTTGGTCAAGAAAAGTGCACCTAAAGTCTCAAAAATCTGTTTGGCACAAAATCGAGGCCTTTTGGATTTACAGACTTTCATTAACCTTTCAGTAATGGAAAAGAGATAGAAAAGTGAGTGTTGATGCTGGAAAAAGAGACTGTGGGGAATTAGTAATGGAAAACAAGGAGATGGCAGCTGAATTAAACAGATATTTTGCATTACCGTCGAGGATACAAGCAACAATTCGAAAGTAGCCATTAATTAAGATTTGAAAGAGTTGGGGGTGGGTGGTTGGGGATTTAGGAAAAATAGCATCCCCATGTCAGTGGTACTGAGCAAATTCTTGAAGCTGTAGGTAACTTCACCCTGGGACGTTAAAAGTATTGGCTTTGAGATAATTAGCGGACCATGCCTTTCCTCAATCCTAAATTTAGTCAGAAAGAAAAATGAAACATACATCAGGTTTAGGATGCTAAAATCAGAGTAGGCCCTTATAGAATATAAAGGCAGCAGGGAAGTGCTCAAGCAGACGATTAGGAAAGCCAAAAGGGGCCACAAAATGTTCTTGGTGAGCAGGATTAAGGATAATCCCAAGGCATTTTATACTTATATTAAGAAAAAGAGGATAACTCAGGAGAAGGTAGGTCCACTCAATGATAATGAAAGGAATTTGTGCTTGGAGTCAGAGAATGTGGCTGAAGTACTAAGTGAGTACTAAAATGTCAGTATTTACCAAGGAGAAGGATTTGGAGGATAGAATGGGGCATGCTAATGTGCTGGGACATTTTGAGATTAAGGAGGAGGTAGTGCTGGGTCTTCTGAAAAGCATTAAGGTGGATAAGTCCCCAGGACCTGATGGCATTTATCTCAGAATACTGAAAGAAGCAAGTGAGGAGATTGGTGGGGCTTTGACGAAGATCTTTGTGTCCTCACTAGCAACAGGCGAGGTCCCAGAGGACTGGAGAGTAGCAAATGTTGTGCCTTTGTTCAAGAAAAGAAATAGGGATAATCCAGGTAACTATAGGCCAGTGAGCCTCACGTACATGTAGACTACATCAAATGCACTGCTCAATCATATTAGTCAGACCGGATCTCCTACCAACAAGCAAGTCCATGCTGACTATCCCTGATTAACTCCTGCTTTTCCAAGTGTAGATTAATCCTTTTCTTCAGAATTTTTTCTAATAACTTCCACACCACTGATGTTAGACTCACTGGCCTATAATTACCTGGCTCACCCCTGCTTTCTTTCCTGAATAAAGGTACCATATTTGTTGTCCTCTAGTTATCTGGCATCTTACCTGCAGTTGGCAAAGATTTTACAATCTCTGTCAGGGCTTCAGTAATCTCCTCCCTTGCCTCTCATAGCAGTTGGGATACATTTCGTCAGGCCTTGGGGACTTATCACCTTTAAGCTTGCTAAGACAACTAATATGAGCTTTGTGATGATAAGATGTTCCAGAATTTCATTTCCCTCTCCCTGAATACTCCAACCACAAAGACCTTCCTCTTAGTGAATACTGATGAGAAGTATGTCCTCTGGCTCTATGGACTCTCTCACCACTTTGGTTACTAATTGATCCTACTCTTCCCCTGGTTATTCTCTTGCCCGTAATATCTTTATGAAATGCTTAGAGATTTTCCTTAATCTTATTCACCAGTGACATTTGTGCTCTCTCATTATCTCAAAGGGCCTCCTCTCTTTTCACTTCTCTTTACTTGCCGGGGACTTGAGGTTACCAACTGATTTGCCATGATGTTAAATAGTGGAGCAGGCTTGAGGGGCTGAGTGACTTACTACTCCTTCTAAATCACATGTACATATGTGTATGTATGAAACTGTTCCCCGATATGTTTCCTAAATGGCCCAACTCTCTGCATCTGCCTTATCCAAAGCCTTGATTGTTTTGTAAAAAAAACACAAATTATCAAGGTGTCAAACTGTTGTGCAGGTTTAAAGATACTATTCTAGAAATTCCTTCTCATAGCTTTGAAAATAATTGTGTTCTGCAGCTGAAAATCTGCTTGACCACAATCAACCTTCTGTCCTCAGGATCAGTCTAAGACACTGCCCTAATCTCTGTCTAATCTCACAATTTGCTGCTTACGGCTGCACTTGGAAGACCACCCATTCTCAAGAGACGAGATTTCATCTACTTTTCCTTCGGCACATAGAGACAGTCAGAGCAAGCATGGGGATCTCGTCATTTTGGTTGCATTCTCAAAGTGCAGGCATTATTAGAGTCCATTCATGTTGAAATGCTCCTTACAGATATCACCCCGGCAACTGTCTCCCATGTATACCTGTAGTTCAGGAAGGTCTCTGTGACCCCTCGCACAAAGAACATTCCTCCTTTGGATAATGTTCTTTGCTAATATTCCCCCTGGGCCCTGAAAAGACTCTTCCACCCCAACCTCTCATTATTGCCACATCCATTCTTTGAGCAACAGCACTCTCTAGTAGAGGGAAGAGTGCTGCTTATATTGTGGCATTTTCTTATAAGGATTGGCCGTTGGACTTGCAGCTGAGGCTAAATGCCACCCGTTTGAAAACTTGCAATATATCAACTGAATAGCACTTGTTGAAACTACCACAGTGTTGTGTTACACCAGGGAATCCTGATACTGGGATTCTGGGAACCTCACAACTGAATCTTGTGATTTTTATGGAAGTTTTACAAACAGCATTCAGGTGCTGCACAAAGCTGTTTTCACTTCATTAAAAATCAGTAAAACGGTTTCTGTACCAGTACTCCACAGTTTATCAATTATTTCTCTGGTACAAGTCCATGAATTTTACTACCTCTGGTCAGTTGGTTGCCATAGCACTGTGACCCCATACTACAACAGTCAGAAACCATAGAAACCATAGAAAAGCTACAGTACAGAAAACAGGCCATTCAGCCCTTCTAGTCTGTGCCGAAACATTATTCGGCTAGTCCCATTTACCTGCCCCCAGCCCATACCCCTCCAGACCTCTCTCGTCCATGTATCTATCCAACTTACTCTTAAAAGTTAAGAGTGAGCCCACATTTACCACATCAGATGGCAGCCTATTCCACACTCCCACCACTCTTTGAGTGAAGAAATTCCCTCTAATGTTCCCCCTAAACCTTTTCCTTTTCACCCTAAAGCCATGTCCTCTTGTACTTATCTCTCCTAATCTAGGTGGAAAGAGCTTACTTGCTTTAACCCTGTCTATGCCCCTCATCATTTTATAAATCTCTATCATATCTCCTCTCATTCTTCTCTGCTTCAAGGAATAAAGTCCTAACATGCTCAATCTTTCCTTATTACTCAACTCCTGAAGACCCGGCAACATTCTGGTAAATCTCCTCTGCACTCTTTCAATCTTACTGACATCCTTCCTGTAGTTCGGCGACCAGAACTGCACACAATATTCCAAATTTGGTCTCACCAATGACTTATACAACCTCACCAAAACATTCCAACTCCTATACTCAATACTTTGATTTATAAATGACAGGATGCCAAAAGCCTTTTTTACAACCCTGTCTACCTGTGACTCTGCTTTCAAGGAATTATGTATCTGAACTCCCAGATCCCTTTGTTCCTCCTCACTCCTCAGTGCCCTACCATTTACTGTGTATGTCCTCCCTTGATTTGTCCTTCCAAAATGCAACACCTCACACTTGTCTGCATTAAATTCCATCTGCCATTTTCTGGACCATTTTTCCGTTTGGTCCAGATCCCTCTGCAAGCTTTGAAAGCCTTCCTCGCTGTCCACTATTCCTCCAATCTTAGTGTCATCCGCAAACTTACTAATCCAATTTACCGCATTATCGTCTAGATCATTGATATATACAACAAACAACAATGGCCCCAACACAGATCCCTGAGGCACATCACTAGTCACAGGCCTCCAATCTGAGAAACAACCATCCACAACCACTCTCTGTCTTCTCCCTCTCAGCCAATTTCGAATCCAGTTTACAACCTTTCCATGGATACCCATTGACTGAAACTTCTGAACTCATCTCCCATGTGGGATCTTGTCAAAGGCCTTATTAAAGTCCATGTAGACAACATCCACAGCCTTACCTTCATCTACTTCTTAGTGACCTCCTCAAAAAACTCCACAAGATTCGTTAAACACGATCTACCATGCACAAAGCCATGCTGACTATCCTTAATCAACCCTTGGCTGTCTAAATACTTATATGTCCTATCTCTCACAACACCTTCCAATAATTTACCCACTACTGATGTCAGGCTCACTGGCCTGTAATTACCCGGTTTACTCTTCAAGCCTTTCTTAAACAATGGAACAACATGAACTATTCTTCAGTCCTCTGGCACCGCACCCCTGGCTAAGGACATTTTAAATATATCCGCCAGGGCCCCTGCGATTTCTACACTAGTCTCTCTCAATGTCCGATGAAATATCTTGTCAGGCCCTGGGGATTTATCTACCTTTATTTGTTGTAAAGCATCAAGTACCTCCTCCTTTTTAATCTCTATATGTTCCATGACACTAGTGCTTGTTTCCCTTCCTTCCATATCAGCTGGTAAAAAATGTATGATAGCATGATTTTAATCATGATATTTGCTTACTTCCTTTGTCATGGGAAGATCTACTGATTTCCACTGGGGTTACCCTTGCCTCACCTTAGATTTATTAACTTTTGGCTGTACATCTTTCGCAGTATCATTAGGGGTTTTAGTTATTAACCTACAATCATGAGGCATGTTATAAGTTTTATTTCTGTTCAATTAAAACTTTAATTTGTCTATATTTAATGTGAGTTCCACTTTGGAACTCCTGCTTCAAAAATTCTTTATAGTTGCCTTTAATTTATTCAATTGCCTTAAAAATCTCTGGTTTCAAGCAGTCAAAGCATGATTTTCTATGCAATTACATTTTTACTTATTAAATCAAGATATAAAGGTATGCAACCATCAGGGGATGAATTGTTTTGATCAATTCTGTCACACAGATATTTTTCAAGATAGCAGTCAATTAGCCAGACGTGATCACAAACCCCACAAATGATGGATTTAATTTTGTGAAGGATAGGACAGCAATTAAGTGCCATCTAACTTTCTTTTTCCTAGTGCCCAAAACTTACGGTGAGAACAGGAATATTTAAAAATCTTCTTTGCTTCTAACAATGCAGGCATCTTAATCGATCTATTGGCCTTCAATCTTGACAATTCCAGTTTCAACTCCAGTTGAATCTGATCTCAGATGATAATACTGGGACATGTATGTCTGAGTTCATTGCCTCAGCATGCTTAGAATTCAAAAGTTAAACCTTATAGAATGGCTTCACACTAGAAGGAGACCATTTGGCACATCAAGTTTGTACAAGTGCTGTGCAAAACTAATCTAGCTAGTTCCTGCTCTCTCCTCATAGCCTATCAATTTACTTCCTTCTAGATGCATACCCAGCTCTCTATTGAATGCCACTTTTAAATCTGCCTCTGCTAATTTCCATGGCTCTGCATTCTGGACCCTAAACACTCACTGTGGAAATCTATTTTTCCCTTGTGTCCCAGTAACAGTTGTGTTGTTTAGAGGAGTGATTCTTTCCTACAATTGAAGCATTTAAACTCCAAATAAAGAAATTAAGAGATGGAAAATAACAGGAAACATCAAGGTACAGGCTATCACACAATGCCAAGAGATGGACTTCACACCAAGAGTCCTTAGCCACATGAGATTCTAGGTGCAGTGGGTATGGGTATTGTTATTGGCTTATTATAATCACATATTCAGAGAAACAGTGAAAAGCTTTTTGTTTTCATGCCATCCAGACAGATTGTGCCATACATAACTGCATCGAGGTAGTATAAAGAAAAACAGAATATAGAATATCGTGTGCAGTTACTATATTCAGTGGGTAGGGACAGTGTCCCACAGACTCCTTGGCAGGCAGAGACACACAGCAGGCAGGCACCAAAGTAATTAATGCATTTACTGTTGTATGGAGCCATTTTAACACCCAACCTTCATTTAATTTGTCTGTGTCTTGAGGAGAAATCCTGTATCACCTGGCCCAAGGAACTCTTAAAACAGTAATAACATAAAACCTACATGCAGAAGTACTGCATTTCAAACCTGGGCCTTCTAGACCCAAGAGCTGCTTGAGATGGTCCTGCAAATCCATCTGCAGTTTCTGCATTGAAAGTTAGTCACCTTCCACCAGCAGTCACTGGGGGGGGGGTGGGGGGTGTAGAGAGCAGTAGAGGCACACAGTGAAGGTATTAATGTATTGTATCCAAGTAATTAGGGCACAGAATGGTGTATGACACCATATTAAATGAAAAGAGAAAATGCTGAACATAGTCAGCAGGTCAGGCAGCATCTGTGGAGAGAAAAACAAATAATTGTTATTCCCTACTCAAGAGGGTTATGGAGATTGGTTACTGTGTCTGTTCAAGACAGCAATCACTTGTTTTTTAGATATTGAAGGAATTAAGGGACTAGTGGTGTGATAAGAGGCCATTAGTAATCTTACCAAATGGTGGATTAGGTATGAAGTGTCAAATAGCCCACGCTGCTTCTTTTTCTTATATTCTTATGTTCAGTTTGATAACCTGTCATCAAAACTGAGAAAACTTAGAAACAAATCATGTTTTATGTTCCTGAAAAAGGGGAGGGATAGTGAGAAAAAAGGGAATGTGTGTGATAGGGTGCAGACTAAGAGGGAATGAATGACACCAATAGTATTGTTACCAGCTGAGAGATGACGATGAAGGTTTGGTGACTACAGCAGGTCTACGTGGAAGAGATGAAATAAAAGGAAATGAAAATGGATATCCTAAAGAGAAAAAATACTGGAACTGTGAGTTACAGAACACTGCGTCTGCTGAAAATCTGAAATGAAAGAAAACACCGGCCATTTCTGATACAAAGTGGAAAGGCTGGTTATCATTAAATTCAATAGACCCTTGTCAAAACTGAATACCCATGTTTCAATATCATGTGATCTATGGTCTTAGAATATATGATATTAATAGCAATGAAGAACCCAAAACAATCATTAAATGTATATAGTGACAATATCTGCCAGCAACTGGTGTCCACATGTAGTAAGTGATGGATGCTGTCTGTATGCACAGGATTTCTATCAAACTAATCTTTGCATGACCTTTTTCTGGAGAAATTACATTGCTCTTATTGCGAGAAGCTATTGTAGTTCCAGTCAAAAGAAATGTTTTCCCCTGCCTCCAATTTATTGGTTGACAATGTTATCTCTAGATTTGTTTTTGTTTCAAGAAAGCTTGGTATGTATGATACTTAGTCTGTACAATGTTGCCTACCATTTACCATTTCACTAAATTGGCATGATAAATCATTACCAGCATGTAAATCACTCTATTGTTTTCATAATACACTTAAAACTCATTTTGAACAGTACATTAAATAATTTCTCTTCTTCTTTGAAGCCACTGGCTTACAAAATAGATTTTAATGACTTTGGTAGAGAGAAAAAAAATTGTTGGAATGAAACCAAGTTCACCTTTTATGTGGTTGCAAGTTATTCTAAGAATGAATTGTTTCTAAAACAGAACTGATTCAATGCAACCTTAAAAGAAAGGTTTGAATAAAGAAAGATCATATGAGGAACTCACTTCAGGTTAGGAAATAATACAGAAAGGAAGGATGTGGAAGCCATAGAAAGGGTGCAGAGGAGATTTACAAGGATGCTGCCTGGAATGTGAAGCATGCCTTATGAAAGCAGGTTGAGGGAACTTGGCCTTTTTTCCTTGGAGCGACGGAGGATGAAGGGGGACCTGATAGAGGTATATAAGATGATGAGAGATATTGAGTGGGTAGATAGTCAGAGGCTTTTCCCCAGGGCTGAAATGGTGGCCACAAGAGGACATAGGTTTAAGGCGCTGGGGAGTAGGTATAGAGGAGATGTCAAGGGTAAGTTTTTCACTCAGAGAGTGGTGAGTGCGTGGAATGGGCTGCCGGCAGCAGTGGTGGAGGCGGATACGATAGGGTCTTTTAAGAGGCTGTTGGATAGGTACATGGAGCTGAGAAAAATAGAGGGTTATAGGTAAGCCTAGTAATTTCTAGGGTAGGGACATGTTTGGCACAGCTTTGTGGACTGAGGGGCCTGAATTATGCTGTAGTTTTTCTATGTTTCTATGTTTCTACAATAGATTCCACCCAATTTTTCACTACTATTTTGATATATAGAGACAATAACCATTGATTAAAAACTGGACAGAGAGATGCAAAGATAGAAGATGAATTACACTTTGGAAGCCAACTCTGTGCAGTCCATTTACCAACTGTGTAAGCAATGATGAATAATCTTAAGTTGTGCCCTCAATATAGCTGATGAGGAAATTATATTCACTTCAGTGAGAGTCATCAGGACAGTGAATTGGTCAGCATTAACCAAGGGTAGAAAAGGTAAACAAGATTTCAGTGTTCTTGAGTCTAGATATTGCTACCAGCAACAAAAATGTACAAAACAGTCACCTCTCTGATGATTAATTTCGAACTGTGAAATTATTACTAAGCATTGCACAATACCTTCAATACCATAACAGAGTGAAAGGTATTACTGAAGACCAAGCTATCCAAAAATAGGAAATAATCTTGTAGAAATACTACATGATACTTTAAGAATGTAATAATGATGAATATTATGGTTTATTAATTATGTCCACTCTTGAATAGCATCTGTCAGGTTAAGCTCAAAATGTTTACCATTTTACTTAAAAGTCTGCCCAAAATATTTAATGGTTAGAGAAACAAATGACTATAGATGAAAAAAACAAGATGCTGGAGGAACTCAGCAGGTCAGGCAGCATCTGTGGAGGAAAACAAATGGTCAACGTTTCAGGTCAGAACCCTTTTTCTGGATTGAAGATAGGAAAAGGGGAAGCCCAGTATATAGGGGGGAGAAAGAGTATTGGTAGGTGGACAAAAGAGGGGAGTCAGGGTGGCACAAGGTGGTGATAGGTAGATGCAGGTAAGAGATAGTGATAGGTAGGTGCAGGGGAGGAGGGGAGAGCAGATCTACCAGGGGATAGTCTGCGTTTGGTCACACCACTGTAGAGGAGGCCATGCTTGGAGCACCCGATGCAGTAGATGATATTAGGGAAGATGTAGGTAAATCTCTGTCTCACCTGAAAGGACTGTTTGCATCCCTGGATGGAAGTGATGGAGGTGGTGTAGGGGCAGGTGTTGCACCTCTGCAGGGGGCAGTGGAAAGTTCCCGGGGTGGGAGTGGGATGGGTGGGGAGGGAAGAGTGAACTAGGGAGACATGGAGAGAGTGGCCCCTGCGAAAGGTAGAAAGGGGTGAGGAGGGTAAGATATGCTTGGTGGTGGGGTCCTGTTGGAGATGGCGGAAGTGGCGGAGAATGATGTGTTGGATACATAGGCTGGCAGGATGAAATGTGAGGACAAGGAGGACCCTATACCTGTTGGGTCCGGGAGGGGTGGGGGTGAGTGCAGAGGTGCGGGAAATGGCATAGATGCGGGTGTGAGCTCTCTCGACCACAGAAGGGGGGGAAGCCATGGTTAGTAGAGGAGTTGGACATCTCAGATGTCCTGGAGTGGAAAGCCTCATCATGGGAACAGATGCGGTGGAGGCGGAGAAATTGAGAGAAAGGAATAGCGTCCTTGCAACAGACAGGGTAGGAGGAGCTGTAATCAAGGTAGCCGATGGCACCAGTGGGAATCATATTTCGTGGTTAGATTGATAATGATCACATGTACTTTGGAAGTAGAAAATATAATTTGTAGTTATTAAATACACGTCTTCCCTACTTAACTTACCAATGGATTAGGGTTTTAGTAACAATTAAAACAAATATAAGAACTATAAATGCAAAGTAGTACATTTGCATAGACCAGTGTTATAACTAAAATTGTAATTAACTTTACCTAAGAAGCAAATTTAACACCTCTTAAAGATTTGTAGGAAGTACCTATTTAGCATATGCATATATATTCACCAGGTTACATCTTGTTTACGTAAAACTACATAGGATCACATTGAATACATGGCACAGAAATAGGACATGTCAGCAATAATGCTCCACTCAAACATTCCCCCATTTTACCTCACCTAAATTGATCTGCATAACTCTCCTTTCCTTATATGTTTGTCTAGTGTGCCCTTAAATTAAGGTATGAAGGGAATCAAGTGATATGAGGATTGGTGCAGAAAAGTGGCAACTATAATCTTATTGAATAATAGAGGCGACATGAGCAGCTATATGTTTTTCCCTGGCTTCTATTTCTTGCATTCTTATGCATCTATACTATTTAACTTAACCACTCCATATAGCAGTGAGATCTACATTTTCACCATCTTATGTAAAGAGCTTTCTCTTGTATTTCCAGTTGAATTTCTTGGCCTCTAAATATCTTGCTTATGAGTGGAAAAATTATTTTTGTCTTCACTATATGAAAATATTGCATGGTTTTAAAGATCTCTATTTGCTTACCCCTCAGTCTTTTCTCCTCAAGAGAAAAGAGATCCAGTCTTTACATTTTTTCCTGAAAAGCATGCCCATTTCTGCCATTGACCTTCCAATTCTTCTCTATTGATTCTATATCCTTTCTATAATATGATGACCAGAACAGTACACACGACTCCAACTAAGCTCGATACGGAGTGAGAATAACTTCGCTTCTTTTCAATTATATCTCTCCAGAAATAAATCCTAGTGCTTGGTTTGTTTTCATCATGACCTTATTAATGATGAAACTTTTCATGATTTGTACTCCAAGATTCTTTTGTCTCTCTTCCCATCCAAGATTCACACTTCCCCTATTCTTGCAAAATGTACTACCTTGCATTTATATGTATTGAGCCTCATCTGCCAAATATTGTTCATCCTGGATGTTTATTAGTTCTGTAATTCTCCTCAGTTTGCCTTGCCTGTCTCCCCAAATTTGCCATCATCCTTAATTCTACAAATTGTCTTCTTGCTTCCAAAGTCTAAATTGTCAATGTAAGTGGAGAACAGCAGTGGACCCAACATTACCCTTAAGGAACATTATTATCCACCTTCTTCCACTATGAAAAGCTGCCCTTTATTTTCACTTCTTGCTTTCTTGTCTTGAAGCAGGCTAGCTTCTGCTATTTATCCCCTGAATCCACATCCACTGCCTATTATAGGGAATCCACATAAAAATCGAGAAAAAATATTGACTGCATTACCATAATCTAATCTCTGTTCCCTCTTCAAAAAATTCAGATAGGTTGTTCAACTATGACCTTCCCTGTTGAAATCCATCCTGTCTATTCATTATTTTGCTTTTCATTCCGAAGTGTTGCTCTATTTCTTCATTAGTAAAGATTCCATAACCTTTCCTACTGAAAATATCTAGCTGACTCTTCATAAATTCCCTAGATGCGTTCAATGCTCCTACATATATTCAGGCATTATGTATGCTTCTACCAGTCCTCTGGCATGACACCTTTTGCTAATAAACTTTCAAATGTGTATATTAATACAACTGCTATCTCTTTGAATTCTTACAGAGTGAATGGATGCAATTGGCACATATTGAGAGTGTTTATCCTCTTTGAGTTTGATTAGTTTATTTACTATATTCTTCTGACCATTTGAAATGTGGTAATATCATTACTGATCTCATTATTTGATGTCATGTCCACTTGTTCTATCTCAGCGACATAGAGGTGCAGCTAGTAGAGCCACTGTCTCACAGCATTAGAGACTTGACTTCAAATCTGACCTCGGGTGCTGTCTGTGTGGAGTTTGTCTGTTCTCCCTGTGAACATGTGGGTTTACTCTGGATGCTCTAGTTTCCTTACACAGCCCAAAAATGTGCTGGTTGATAGTTTAGTTGGCCACTGTAAATTGTTCCTTGTGTGAATATGGGTGGAGCTGGTGAAAATAAAAAATGGGATTCATTTAGGATTAGTGAATGAGTGGTTGATGGTCAGTGCAGAATCCATGGGCTGAAGGGCCTGTTTCTGCGCTGTATCTCTGTGACTCTACCTGAAATCATAATGTAATATTTCCACCCCTTCCTTATAGTTACCTGCGGTATTGTCCTGTCAATACCTAATGGTGCCATTCCATTCCTAACCTAAAAAGTAGAAAACTGTAAGTTCAGGAAACATAAACAGAAAATGCTGGAACTGCTCAGCAGGATAGAAAGCATTCGTTGAGAGAGATAAGCGGAGTTAACATTTCTGATCAGTAATCTTTCATTAGAAATGGGAGAAAATAAAAGTGTCTAAATTGCAGAGAAGTGGGAGGGATGGAGAGAACAAAGGAGATATCTGTGAAAGGATAGAGACCAAAGGAGAATGAATGATGCAACTGGTGGTGGTGCTGGCTGAGAGTGGGTGGTGAAGGCTCGAGAAATGCAAATGATCTGTCTAGAGGAAATGCTAATAGAAGGACATGAATGAGGGCAGAGGAAAGAGAGAAGACAATGCTGGAACTGTGAGATGTAGAACACTGCAGTATAGTTGTTGGAAATCTGAAGCAGAAGAGAATGCTGGAAATACTCAGAACGTCTGGCACCATCTGTAGAGAGACAGAGAGAGAGAGAGAAAGATCTGAACCAAATGATTTAAGTGTTGTTAGTTTTTTCTAATACTTCCTCTTGATTTTTTCCAGCCCATCCAGAATTTTATATACGTCATATTTTGCTGAGAGTCCAGCAACGTTTTCTTCTGCGGAGAAAACTGAGATAAAGTCCTCAATTAGTACGTCCGCCAGATTCCCTCCCTCCTTGAGGAGATTTCCTTTATGGTCTCTGATTGGCCCACCTCTCCTCTTACAACCACTTTGCACTTCACCTGCTTACAGAATATTTTTGTATTCCCTTTTATATTTGTTGCCAGTCCATGTTTCATGCTCTCTCTTTACTGTTCATTTCCTTTTTAATTTCCCCTCTGAACTTCCTGTAATCAACCTGGTTCTTACTTGTGTTAAGAACCTGGCATCTGACATGCTTTTCTTTTCTGCTCTGTTTTATTCTCTCTCTTTTTGGTCACCTATGGAGCTTTGGCTTTAATGTCCAAACCCTTCTCGCTCATGGCAATGTATCTGGATCATAGTCAAAATATCTGCACTTCAAAGCCTCCAATATTGCCTGCCATGCTTTGGTTCCATTTTACCTAGGCCAGATCTGTTTTCATCCCATTGTAGTTGGCACTTCTCCAATTGACTATTTTTCCCTCAAAGTGGGCTATATCCTTTGCCTTTACTATTCTAAACCTCATGATATTATGAAAGCTTGGCCTAGATGTTCCCTCTCTGACATTTTCTCCACTTGGTCTCTCCCATTTCAAAACCACCCAGTGCAGCTAAGTAGCCTTTTTCACTGGGCTGAAATATACTGATCAATGTACTTCAGGAACCCTCTGTCTCTTTGCCACTTATATTACTTCTGTCCTAATCTGTATTGGTTAGTGGAAGCCAGTCATTACCATGGCACCATGTCTTTTGCACATCTCTGAAATTTCCCTGCAAGTTTGCTGCCTGATGTTCTATCTTCCTTTAATATTTAAAAATGAATGCTAGTTCAAGATTATGATGCCCTTAGGTTTCTTATGAGCTACCTGCTTTCTCTCTATGACTGTGTGATGGTCAACCCTGTGCCCCAGTTGCTGTGATCTTATGACTACTTCCTGAAATATGCTGTCCATGAAATACTCAGCTATTTAGATGAAACACAGTAATGTTTATTACTGCTCTAAAACTCAGGACTTAATCTCCTCCATTTAACAACACTCATTTAGTTGTCCGGGATATGAGACAGGCTGTGTAATCCATGGGTCTGAAGAGCTCTGCAATGTTACTCTTAATTAGATTAGCTCAACTAATAGAATGAATCAATTTAACATTCTCTTACCATAAGATTACTTACTGTTTTACTTACCCAGAAGGAACTCCTGAGCTCCTTGTTTAAAGTAAATATGTGTATGAATTCACTGGGGCTTGTTTTCTTATGTTCCTTGTAATTGCCTTATTCCCCAATAAAATTAGAAAAGAGTCCTGTATACTTTGAAAGAATATAATTCTCTCATCCCTTTAACTATCTCTTTTGTATGATTAATTTTGTGAAGCTGAAATCCCCATAATTATTAATAATACTATGTTGTTTTATCACTCATTTCCTTAGTTGTCTGCATATTTCTACCTCCATCGCTCTTCCATTATTGGCTGGTCTGTGGGCTATGCCTATAATTGTGATTTATCCTTTATTACATTTAATCTTGATCAACATGGATTCTACTTGTGGCTTCTTTATAGCTGAGTTCTTTTTTGTCTACTGTCATGACTTAATTCCTGATAAATACCACTATTTGACCTCCACTATTTCTCTCTCTTACTTTTCTAAATTATAATTTGAGGAAGAAGGCAGCATACATAAAGTGTAGGCAGCAAGGATCAGATAGGGCTCAAGAGGAATATAGGGTAGCAAGGAAGGAATTTAAAAAGGGGCTGAGGAGAGCAAGAAGGGGACATGAAAAGACCTTGGTGAGTGGGGTTAAGGAAAATCCCAACTTTTTAAAATTTATGTGAAGAGCAGAAGGATGACGAGAGTAAACGTAGGACCGATTAGAGACAAAGGTGGGAAGACATGCCTGGAAGCTGTGGAAGTGGGTCAGGTCCTCAATGAATACTTCTCTTTGGTATTCACCAAGGAGAGGGGCCGAGATGATGCTGAGGACAGTGTTGGTAAGGTTAATGTTCTGGAGCATGTAGCTATCAAGAGAGAGGATGTGTTGGAGTTGTTAGAAAATATTAGGACAGATAAGTCCCTGGGGCCTGAAAGAATATTCCCCAGGCTGCTCCGCGAGGTGAGAGAGGAGATTGCTGGACTGTTGGCTAGGATCTTTGTGTCCTCGTTGTCCATGGGAATGGTACCGGAGGATTGGAGGGTGGCAAATGTTGTCCCCTTATTCAAGAAAGGTAGTAGGGATAGTCCAGGGAATTATAGAACAGTGAGCCTTATGTCTGTGGTAGGCAAGCTGTTGGAAAGGATTCTAAGAGATAGGATCTATGAGCATTTAGACAATCATGGACTGAGCAGGGACAGCCAGCATGGCTTTGTGAAGGGAAGATCATATCTCACAAGTCTGATAGGGTTCTTTGAGGAGGTGACCAGGAAGATTGATGAGGGTAGTGCAGTGGATGTGGTCTACATGGATTTTAGTAAGGCGTTTGACAAGGTTCCACATGGTAGGCTTCTTCAGAAGGTCAGAGGGCATGGGATCCATGGAAGCTTGGCCGTGTGGATTCAGAATTGGCTTGCCTGTAGAAAGCAGAAGGTTGTGGTAGAGAGAGTGCATTCAGATTGGAGGGCTGTGAGTAGCAGTGTCCCACAAGGATCGGTTCTGGGACCTCTACTTTTCGTGATATTTATTAATGACTTGGATGAGGGGGTGGAAGGGTGGGTTAGCAAGTTTGCAGATGACACAAAGGTCGGTGGTGTTGTGAATAGTGTGGAGGGCTGTCAGAGCTTACAAAGGGATATTGATAGGATGTAGAGCTGGGCTGAGAAGTGGCAGATGGTGTTCAATCCGGAGAAGTGTGAGGTGGTACACTTTGGAAGGACTAACTCCAAGGCGGAGTACAAGGTTAATGGCAGGACTCTGGGTAGTGTGGAGGAGCAGAGGGATCTGGGGATTCATATCCATAGATCACTGAAGGTTGCCTCACAGGTAGATAGGGTAGTTAAGAAAGCTTCTGGGATGTTAGCTTTCATAAGTCGTGGGATCGAGTTTAAGAGCTGCAAGGTAATGATGTGGCTCCACAAAACTCTGGTTAGACAACACTTGGAGTACTGTGTCCAGTTCTGGTTGCTTCATTATAGGAAGGATGTGGAGGCGTTGGAAAGGGTGCAGAGAAGATTTACCAGGATGCTGCCTGGATTAGAGAGTATGGATTATGAGGAGAGACTAAAGGAGCTAGGGCTTTACTTATTGGAGAGAAGGAGGATGAGGGGAGACATGATAGAGGTATACAAAATATTAAGAGGAATAGATAGAGTGGACAACCAGCACCTCTTTATCAGGGCACCAATGCTCAATACAGGAGGGCATAGCTTTAAGGTAATGGGGGGGGAAGTTCAGGGGAGATATCAGAGGGAGGTTTTTCACCCAGAGAGTGGTTGGTGCATGGAATGCACTGCCTGGGGTGGTGGTGGAGGCAGATACGTTGGTCCAGTTCAAGAGATTGTTATATAAGCATATGGAGGAATTTAAAATAGAGGGATATGTGAGAGGAAGTGGTTAGATAATCTTAGGTGTGGTTTAAAGGTCAGCACAACATGGTGGGCCGAAGGACCTGTATTGTGCTGTATTGTTCTATGGTTCTATGGTTCTATGGCATGGTTTTAAAGTAAGGTAGGAAATTCAAGGGAGATATCAGAGGGAGGTTTTTTTACCCAGAGAGTGGTTGGTGCATGGAATGCGCTGCCTGGGGTAGTGGTGGAGGCAGGTACATTGGTCAAGTTCAAGGGATTGTTAGATAAGCATATGGAGGAATTTAAAATGGGGGATATGTGGGAGGAAGGGGTTAGATAGTCTGAGGTGTGGTTTAAAGGTCAGCACAACATGGTGGGTCGAAGGGCCTGTATTGTGCTGTATTGTTCTATGGTTCTATAATAGTTAATTCTCTGTCCTGATTTTTCTGTAGCCATGACTCAGTAATCTCCACCATGTCTAGTTGTTCTTAATGCAAGATTGCCTCCAGCTCTCCTCTTTTATTACAGACACCATGCGCTTTGTTGTACAGACAGTTTAACTCAAGGTTTCTGCTGACTTTATGGTGCACCATTTTTATCGACTCTTGCTCTATAGCTCTATCTTCTTTTTGACCCTCAGTCTTCTCCCTTATTCTTTCCTTTTCTCTCTTTACTCATGGGTTAAAAATCAAGAATGTCTGCAAGCCCTCTTGAGAAATTGTAACATTCCCACTGACTCCTGGTAAACTCTGGTCAATGATTACTTGGAGAAGGAGAATTCAGCATGGCTCTGAGAACCTGGAGTCCATTCATCATGAGCACACTGAAGCCCAGTGTAAATTGCCAATCTGTCTCCCCCACTGGGTCTTGGTGCCTCTTTGGTTATCTCAGAACCCATAGAACCAGAGTGGAAGTAAAACATCTTCGATGTTGAGGGATTGCTGTAGAAGAAGAAGGAGGCAGTGAATATAACAGATAGCTTTCAAATGTATTCGGTCTTTGACGTTGCCTGATTAGAAATAATGCTGTTTCTACCAATCAGTTGAGAAGAACGGCACCCATAGGGCCTATTAAAATGGGAAGTTCATCAGAACAAGTCCCATCTTCAATCACAGGAATCTGTATAATAGCATAAAGAGAGTAGAGTATACAACTGCCCTGACAGAGAACAAATTATTGGAACAAAGTTTCCATAAAATGAACTCTTGTTTCATCGAACTTGTTCAATTTTTGAAGAATCTGCTTGGTATGTCAGCAGCCAAGATCTTCTTGTGTAACATGTTTTCCAAACGGTCTTTAATAGGATCCTCCACTAAAATGCTACTCAATAAAACTCAGTCCTCTAGGACTATTGGAATGATTTTGGATTGCATAAGGAACTAGCTGCATTCTCATAAACAGAAGATAGTTGGGCAATGCATAATTTCAGGAGCACCATTCGCTTCAGTAGTCCCGATAGGTGGATGCAAATACAACAGGCAGCTGATGCCCCTGCTGGAATTCAGTGTCATTGACCACCAAATGTCGCTGGGTCAAGATGCAAACACAGAAGTTAAAGAGGATGAGAAAATAGGTAATTACACATGAAGATACAACTTAGCATAAGTCTCATTTGGTTACCATGAAATTACTGGATTGTTGTTAAAATTCCATCTCTTTCATTAATGTCCTTCAGGGAAGGAAAAATTGCATCCACATCCATTCTGGCCTCTATGTGACTCCACCCAGTGTATGTGCCTTTTAACTGGCCTCTGAAATAGCCTGTCAAACTACTTAGTTTAGAGGTAATTAAGGATGAACAATAAATGCCAGCTTTCTGATGGCATTGAATCTGTGAGCCAAAAAGAAAACAGTAAAAGTTAAAAGGATCAATATCAATTAAACATAACTAAATGGATAATACGCAATTTCTGGTTATCCATGTCTGGGGAATTAAGTTTACTTGAAGGCCATCTCATTCTAGCTTTCAGTCTGAATGCCACTTTAAAATGGACATAAAAAAGACAAAAGACCATTTTAGTGGAACTGCATTTAGAGTATGTCTTATATTTCGTAGAGTATGTATATTGCTGTTGTGGAAGGTGAGTCTATAATGGTAAGGACTGAGCTGAATTATCCCATAATGTTACAAGGTGAGTCAACTGGCAACTTATTGATAAGAGATTTTGGAATTGGGAAATGATTTTTTTTTGCCATGTTTGTGTCAGTTAGCAGGACTTTTTCTTCTGTGGTATAGCCTGTTTTGCCTCCCAATAATGTAACACTTTCTCAGAAGAGATCCATATCCTGCAGCTTCATTGTTGATTTACCACTTTTCCAATCATTTATTCTTGTGGGATCTCTGAGGTGAATTCCCAGTTTGTGACCACTTTGTATTTTGGCAACACTTGGTTGGGATTGAACAAGCTCACTCTGCAGAAAACAACAGCAGTTATGAAGATGACTTATTCAAGGTCCTTAATGATGAAAAAAGAAATGTTTCACCTACTATTTGGATGATTAACAATTCAGAGGACTTCTAGTTACTTTAATCCAGGCACATCTTGCAGGTTATTGGTATCCACATGAGAACTTGTCGCAATCAGATGGAGGCCGCTGAATTGAAGAGGACATGGGCTTCCTAATTTGGCTTCTTTGCCTCCTTCTTGTATCTTCTTGCCACTGGAGAGGATCTTATTTTATCAAATCCATGTGGGGGCTGGTGTGCGACAGCCACCCTAAAAATTTATGCACAGGCATCATCCACTCCTCAGGAGCAGACTGGAAGCAAGTAATTCTTGACCCCAAGGTATTGCATTAGAAAAAGGCTCTGTATATGAGCTGTTGGAGGATACAGCAAACTTTCATGGCCAGCATGCTTATTTAATTGAGCTGACTAACCTTGATCCTGTAATGTACAACTAACGTAATTTGATGTGGATTGTCTAATCAGGATCTCCACATTAAAAAAATACATAAATCAAAATGATACCCAATCACAGCAATGCCTCTCGTCTGTTTAGCAGTCTAACAGAAAGGGAAATGACTGAAGTCAGAAGCAATCTAGTGTGAATTTTGAGGCTGATATTTCAAACCCACTTTATGTGTAATAACTGGATGCCGATTGTTATAAGTTTGAAGGTCATTGAATTTCTAGAACTAACGAAAAGGTGAAATGGAGCACAATTTAATTAGCATTTACCAAGACATTTAGAGAACAGCCAAAATGTAATAACAAAAAATGCAATACCTACTTTTACTGCAAGAAGATTGTGCTGAATCCATCAACTGTTTCTACATATTTTCTCTGACTTCAGTCTTTGTATGCATTTTTGAATTTGAAAGGCATAAAGAAAACAATGTTTGCAGAGGTACAAAGGATTTAATTGAGCCTTTATTTGTGATTACTTATATTTATGTGAACTGCCAAAATCTAATAGTGAGTTATAGTGTTTAATTATATTCTATTCAGCCCATTATCCAGATACTCCAACATGGTCATGCCAGGATCCTTCATCTTTAGAGTCATCTAGCTAGGTGTGGTGATGTCACAGTTGGCATCCTGCTGAGGTCTTATCCCCAGAAGCTCCTGAAAGACTTTGACAAGAAACAAAGCAGCTGGCAGAGATTTTAAAATCTGAGAGCCCTAGTAAAGGTTTTTAAATACCTTTGATATTCAGAAATATTTTCAAATGGTTAAAAATGATTCAACTAATTCAACATTTTAAAATGTAAACAAAATATATTAATAAATAATTCAAATTTTAATAAATGAAACATTAAAGTCAAGTAGAAGATAACTAACTAAATTTAGCTTATTTTCCCCTAATCTCCAGCTCAGCAATTCCCATACCTATGCCAGGAATGGAGCCAAGCAACAGTGTGGAGGCCCTGTCATTCAGCACATCCTGAACCTAAGGTGGGGCCATGCAAGGGAGTGATGTAATTCACTGAAAACATCTGTAGATCCTTTCGGAACTTGCAGACACAGCCAGCATGATTCAATCCAATTCTGGCAGACAGTGGGTGAAGGTTTGCCTCTGAATGAACTGAAATGAACCTTCTATGAACAAAAGATTGGATTCAGACAACTCTAAAAGGCAGATTTTCCTTCGGCATTGGGTCAATGAGATTAATCAATCTCATTGATTTTATAGGAATTTTTTGAAGTGTCCAAACAAATCTAATGTACCCTTATGTATATTGATGTGTCTTCCCAAATCATCTTGGGTCTCATGTGTCCTGGCAAGTTGCCTTGGACATTGGATTCTTCTCCCCACCGAATGCTTACTGTTGGACTGATCTCAGATGAACTAAAAACTAATGTTAATCAGAGTACTGAGCATGTTTTGGAAATACAAGAAATATTGTGACTACAGACAGGGACAGAGACACATGGCTCGGGTCAATAAAGTGGCTGTTTATTAGATGACAAATTTGTTATGTCAAATGCAGGAATATGATAGAGATTTTAGATAGATGTCTTGGATATGCACCAAGTATTCAAGCTTCAATGGACAGGAGGTTTTAAAGTTCAGAGAAATTCAAGAATGGTTGAGCAGAAACATTGTCAAAATAAAAGGAAAACAAATTTTAGGGAGGAAGTTTAGTTCTGGAGATTCCATCTGAGTTCAGAAGAGGTGTCAAAACCTAATTATAGATATGTGAAGACATACTGACAGGAGAGTGATCAATTTACAAATAGAAAAACTTACAAACCTATGAACTACGAGTAGGGGTAAACCACTCTGCCCCTCGAGTGGCTGAGCAGAAGAAAGTGAGAACAAACTCTCAGGAAATTTTTAGATTTGTAGATTTGTAAGTTTCAAACCTGAGAAGTGTGACACTTGATATATTTACCCAACCCTCTGACATGTATTTTAGTTTTCATTCATGGAGTCAGGGCATTGCTTCTGAGACCAGCCTTCACTGCCCATCCCTGATGTATCTCCTGCCAATTGTCCAATAGCAGCACTGATGTGCAAAGGGTTGGCCATCTATTTATGGACTCCAACATTACTTGGGATGGAAGTAGTGACTGGGTGATGTTTTCACCATAAAAAGCTGAAGGTCTTATGGAAAGAGAGAAAGAAAATGTGCAAGAAGGAAAAAAGATAGAGAGCAAGAAATAAATAAGTGCCTGTTAATAGCGCATTTTACGTACCTTTTAACACATCCTGAGCATTTTACAGCTAATGAAGTACTTTTGCAGTGTTGGCACTGTCGCAGCGTAGAAAACACAATAGCCAATGTTTGCTCAGTACGTTCCTTTAAATGGTAATGCAACAATAATCGGATAACCTGTTTTAGAAATGTGGATTTTGGGATATAGTTGCCAGGTCACCAGAAAAAAAAAACTCCCCTTCTCTTCTTCAAATAGTGCTATGGGATCTTCCACATTGGGAAAGCAGATGGGGCCTCAGTTTCACAATATATCATGCTAGAGTACAAGACACCCATAGTTCAGCACTGTAGTCACCAGACTGATTTCTGTGCTCATGTTCTAGAACGGTCCCTATTTACTTAGAGAAGAGAAAGTGAAAAGCAAAGCCAAATTAACTGAGCCAAAAGGGAAAGAATCAGTTAGATACTGTGATTAATCTTGAATTCAACACTATTGGGCTAAAGGATGGAAAAAATAATATTTGAAAAATATTCTAGAAGCTCAGAAGAACTAAAACATTCCAAAGAATACTGACCATGTTAAAGAAATATAAAATGTATTGTGACTGACAGATAGAGAGAGATGACAGATGGAGACAGAAACTCATGGTTCAAATCAATAAAGTAGTTGTTTATCAGATGACAAAATCTTCATGTCACAGGCAGAAATGTGAATGTGGTTTTAGACAGCTGTCTTAGAAATGGACAAGTATTCAAGCTTGAATGGGCAGGAGGCTTTAAAGTTCACAGAAGGTCAAGAATGGTTGAGCAGAAACGTGCATCAAAAGAAAAGAAAAACACACTAATGAGGATGTTTAGTTCTGGAGATTTGAAAATTCTATTTGAGTTCAAAAGAGGTATCAGAACCAAAAGTGTCGATATGTGAAGACAGACTGACAAAGAAGCCATCTAAAATTGTACATAGAAACATAAGAATATATGAACCAGGAATGGGTGTAAGCCATTCAGCCCCTCAAGCCTGCTCTGCCATTAACTAAGGGCACGTCTGATCTGATCGTAATCTCAATTTAGCATTCTTGTCTACCTGCAGTAATCTTTCACTTTCCTCGTTTATCAAGTATTTATCAACCAACTTCCACCACTTTTGAGAAAGAAAGTTCCAAAGCCTCATGACCTTATGAGTGAGAAAAAAATTGCCTTTTAAATGGGTGACTCCTTACTTTGAAACAATGATGCCTAGTCAGGCATGGTAGCGTAGTGGTTAGCGTATCGCTATTACAGCGCCTGTGACCCAGGTTTACTTCTGGCCACTGTCTGTAAGGAGTTTGTATGTTCTCCCCGTGTCTGCGTGGGTTTCTTCCAGGTGCTCTGGTTTCCTCCCAATTCCAAAGACGTACAGGTTAGGAAGTTGTGGCCATGTTATGTCAGCGCCGGAAGTGTGGCGACATTTGCACGCTACCCCCAGAAACACTCTACGCAAAAGATGCATTCCTCTGTGTGTTTTGATGTACATGTGACTAATAAAGATATCTTATCTTAATTCTAGATTCTGCACAAGAGGAAACTTCCTCTTCCCTGTCAAGACTCTTCAGGATCTTGCATGTGTTGATCAAATCCGCTATGAATCTTCTGAACTCCAACAGATGCAAACTTAGTCTATTCATCCTTTCCTCATAAGGCCCTCTGCACCTTCCAGGTATTAGTTTGGGAAAGTTTCTCCGAACTGCTTTCAATGCATTAAGAGCCTTCCTTAAATAAGGAAACCAATACTGTATATGGTATTCTAGACATGGTCTCACCAATGTCCTATATACATGAAGCATAGCTGCTTACTTCAGTTCCCCTCACAATAAATGTGGACAGCTTTCCAAATTACTTGCTGTATCTGCCTTCTAGTCTTTTGCAAATCATGCACCAGGTCCAATTGTTCTGCATCTCAAAGCTGGTAATCACTCAGCACTCAAGTAATTGCTTCTTTATATTTTCCTGTCAAATTGGACAATTTCACATTTTCACACATAATATTCATTAGCCAGAGCTTTGCCAACTCACTTAACCTATTGACATCCTTTGTAGCCTCATTATACCTTCTTCATAGCTTACTTTACTACAACTCTTCCCGTCATCAACAAAGTTAGCAGTTTTGGTGTCTTCAGCAAAATCATGAGGCCCCAGCACCAATCCCTGTGGACCAGCACACTTTCCAGCTTTCCAGCCAGAAAAAAGACCCATTTATGCCAACATTCTGTTTCCTGTTAGCCAACCAGTCTTCTATGCATGCCATGTTACCTCCTTCATCATGAGCTTTCTCATGTTGGCCTTTGATATGACACCTTAGATAATGCCTTCTGGAAATGTAAGTATCGTATATCCATTGGTTCCCTCTTATGCACAACAATATCTCAGGCCTTCAAAGAACTAATAAATTGGTGAAGCACAATTTCCCTTTCATAAAACCATGTTCATTTTGCCTGATTACCTTGAATTTTTCTAAGTACCCTGCTATAATAACAATAGCTTCTAGCATGATCCCAATGAATGATGTTAAGCCAAATGGCCTGTAGTTTCCTGCCTGCTATTACCCTCCCTTTTTGAATAAATAAGCTACATTTGGATTTTTTTCAATCTAACAATGCTTTCTCTTAATGTAAGAATTTTGTTAGAATGTATCAGCTATCTGACTAGTCCCTTCTTTTAGTTCCTTTCAGGACTGGAAGACTTGTCAGCCTGCAGCTCCATCAGTTGTCCTACTATTGAAGATTGTAATTTTCCCGAGTTCCTCCCCCACTTCCAATTCTCAGTTTATAGTTCTTTGGGATGGTATTTACATGTCTATAGCGAAGGCAGAAGCAAAATACCTGTTTAATTTACTGTCATTTCCTTGTTTTGTATTATTATTCTGCCAGACTGACCTTTCCAGCAGAAAGTCTCACGTTGGTAATTCTTGCCTTGTTAATATATCTATTGAAACTCTAACCATCTGTTTTTTTTACATTTCTAGCTCACTTTATCTTGTACTCTAATTTTGACTTCCTTATTAATTTTCAAGTCATTCATTGCTATTTTTAAATTTTGTCTAAATCTACTATTGCCTTTGCTCAATTATATGCTTTATCTTCAAGTTTGATAATAACTTTGATTTTTTTTAGCTAACTGCAGATGGAGGGTAATTTTTCTTTCTTCTGACATGCATCAATTCTGTATATTTAGAAAGATCCCATTAAGTGTCTGGAACTGCATCTCGATTAACTAATCCCTTAATTTAATTTTCCAGCTTGCTTTAATTAGCTTTATTTTCATGTCCTCATAATTGTGCTCATTTCATTTTAAAATACAGTTTGGACCATGCTTTTCCGCTCATCATTATCATTGGTGCTATCTTGGGGTGCCTTCAGGATAAGATAATTAATTGATCCTACCTTGCACAAATACAAAGTCTTTGTAGCTTACTTTCTGGTTGGTTCCAGACGCACTGAAGCTGTATGATGAGAGGTTGTAGTTCCTGATTGGATCCATGAAAGGCACAACCTTGAAGAGTTGAAACAAATAAATAAAAATGAGTTGTCCCACTGATGTATACAGTGGATAGAAAGCTGGATTAATTTAACAACACAAGGACTTTCATTCATGTAGGACTTTAAATAAATCATCAGCAGAAGTTGGGTTTTGCTTAATATCAAAGCCCAAAGTTGTAGTATGAACAAATGCAGCTAAGGTGAATATATGAATTGTTTTGCAGTTTGAAGCTGTCCCTCTTGAATCACCTTCACCCATCCTCTCCATTATCATTTCACAGTCCTCACAGTGAGTTAGTTTTAATCTTACATTTTCCATTCTTCTTCATTGTGGCTAGAAATTAGGCTATTAAATTAATTTTATTTGCATTTCAGAGGAAATGGGTATGCTTTTTATTATTATAACAATTCTTTCACGTCATTGGGATATCTGCATCTGAGGTGGTAGTTGATCCAGTGATGGTGTGCCTCTTGCTCTCTTTCTGTTCAATCATCACCTGGCAAAGTTGGACATCTTAGTTAGAGGTGAACCTTGTAAATTAGAAAATATAAAGATGCAAAAATTAAAGTTCATGGCTGGAATTAACTCCTGCCTGACCAAGGACCTGGACCTGCTGCAGTTTGGCTACTGCAGAGGCAATCTCTCTGGTTCTCCACTTGGCTTTGGAACACCTAGACAACAGCAAAATGTACATCAGGCTGCTGTTTATTGATTACAGCTTGGCGTTCAACACCATCATCCCCTCAGTACCAATCAACAAGCTTCAAAACCTGGGCGTCTGTACCTCCCTCTGCAAATTGATCCTCAGCTTCCTTATCAGGAGGCCACAGTCAGTGCGGATCAGTAATAACATCTCCTCCTCACTGGCAATCAACACAGGTGCACCTCAAGGATGCGTGCTTAGCCCACTGCTCTACTCTTTCTATACTCTTGACTGCGTGGCTAGGCACAGCTCAAATGCCATCTATAAATTCGCTGATGACACCACTGTTGTTGGTAGAATCTCAGATGGTGATGAGGCGGCGTATAGGAGTGAGATACAGATCGGCTGGTTGAGTGGTGTCGCAATAACACCTCACACTCACAGTCAGCAAAACCAAGGAATTGATTGTGAATGTGAGGAAGGGGAAGTCAGGAGAACACGCACCTGCCCTCATTGAGGGGTCAGTGGTGGAAAGGGTGAGGAGCTTCAAGTTCCTGGGCGTCAACATCTCAGAGGATCTATCTTGGGCCCAAAACATTGATGCATTCACAAAGAAGGCACGCCAGTGACTCTACTTCATTAGGAGTTTGAGGAGATTTGGTATGTCACCGAAGACTCTTGCAAATTTCTACAGATGTACAGTGGAGAGCATCCTGACTGGTTGCATCACTGCCTGGTATGGAGGATCCGATGCACAGGATTGCAAGGGGCTGCAGAGGGTTGTAGATTCAGCCAGCTCCATCACGGGTACAACCCTCCCCACCACTGAGGGCATCTTCGACAATGCCTCAAGAAGGCAGCATCCATCATTAAGGACCCTCACCATTTGTGACATGCCCTTTTCATCAGGGAAGAAGTATAGGAGCCTGAAGACCCACACTCAACATTGTAGGAACAGCTCCTTCCCCTCTGTTATCAGATTTCTGAACAGTCCATGAACCCATGAACACTACCTTGTTATTCCTATTTTGCACTATTTATTTTTTATTTACAATAATTTTTCTGTCTTGCACTGTACTGCTGCTGCAGAACAACAAATTTCATGACATGTGTCAGTGATAATAAACCTGATTCTGATTCTGCAAAGAGGAAGTGTATTGGAGCAATCATGTTACATTTGAACAAACAGTCATTTTCAATGTCTTCAGTACCATCACTAGACACCTGCCAAACTATCATATAGTTTCTCCCTTCATGGCCAGTACTCTCTCTGCTATAGGGAATAAGCTATCAGCTATATATGTTCCCTGCCATTTTATTACTGTTATGTCCAGTTGTGAGCCACTTTATCTGGCAAGAGAGAGAAAATGAGCTGACGAATGTTTTGCGTTCTTTGGGTGATGTGCCTTCCCTGAGTGAATTGACTGGCAGTATGTGCCTGTTGGGAGGTACATACGGTCCTTGGTGTGGGAGGGTGTGAATGGGCATACAAACCTTAGGTTCTTATCCTGGCACAGATAGTCAGTAGTCTGATATATTGAGTGATGTCTGAACCCAACGATGCTGTTGTAACATTTAGCAATCAATGCTACTTTCATTGACCTTGATTATACCTGAGGTCATTGAAATTTTTGTAATATACAAACTGGTCCTTGAGGGTACATTCACCTCCATTGTGGACTCTTCCTCTGTTTCTTCAGTGTGTGCCTGGAAGTCCTCCTGATCCATTGAACATCTAAGACATACCTCCTCCTTGCTATTTCATTGATCAAAGCTTCCTAGAATTTTTTGTGGAAAAAGACACTCTGATCTTTGTTCTGCCATCTCTTCCAATGGGGTAAAGACCTCTTGAATTAATTCCACCACCAGTTCTCCTTGCCTTTTAAAGATTTGGGTAGCTCTAACTAAGTACAAGGTGGTTTAAATTGGTGATAGCCCCTCCTGAAGTGCAGATTGAAGTGACTTTATCAAATTATTAATTAGCACAAATAGGGCTGGATTTTCGCTGAAATCATGACTATCACAGCCAGTACAAATTTCATATGCCACCTGCACTAGATTGAATAGATGGGAGCTTATCATACACCATGATCCTTGCATATGTTTTCCAGTGCTATCCAGTTTAGCCCATGGGTGTCTTTAGGTATTGTTTGAGAATAAATAATAGCCAGGACTCTAGGTATGAGTCTGTGGGAGATTTGGCTAAGGTATACAGGGCTGCAGATTAAACCATAAATTGAAAGCGCAGCACTTCCTCAATACTTCACCAAGCATCAATTTAGACTTTTGTACTCAGTTTTCTGAAGTGAGTCTTAAACTCACAACCTTTAGAAGTTTGTGCAAAAGTACTACCAATTGAGATCTACCTCACAGCAACTTAAAAGGAAGGGGGCCACTGAGAGAAGAGAGCAAAATATTAGAAACAAGAAAGGTCATGAGCAAATGTCCTGCTCCAGTTGCTGTTTTAAGATTGCTTTTCTACTCCAATTTGTTCTCACTCCTTTCTCCAATGGTGTTGACCTTTAAAGTATTCTGTCCTGTGGTGAACTGCTGCTGCCCATTTAATGCAGTATCGTGTCATAAATGAACTGTGACACAAGCCTGACTATAATGGTCTTCCTACAAGCAATTGTGAAGCCTAATTCCACAGCACTATCCTTTAGAGAAAGTTATGGCACAGAGGGAGGCCAATTGGCCCATTGAATCCCTGCCAGCCAAAAAAGTGCTGTCCAGCCTAATTTCACTTTCCAGTTTTTGATCCATTGTCTTGTAGGTAAAAGAGCTGCAAGTACACATCCTGGCACTTCTTAAATGTGATGAAAATTGCTAGCTCTGCCTTCCTTACAGTGGACAGTCCCAGACTCTATCTCTTCTGGGTGGAAAATATTTTCCTCAGCTCTAATTGTTCTATCAATTCTATCAAACTTATGGCTTTGGTTATCAATTTCTCTACTAAAGGAAACAGTTTCGTCCTATCCTCTAATGAGTTCCCTCAGAATTTTATACTCTTCAAACAAATGTCTCCTCAGCCTCCTTGTTTCAAAGCAAGGAAACTCAATCTTACCATTCTTTCCTTACAGGTGAAATTCTCTAATCCTGCCAAGATCCTATCTTTTCATCCCACCCTAGTGCAATTGTATCCCACCTATAAAGTGAGCACCAGAACTATAAATGATACTCCAGCAATGAACATGCCAGAGTTTTTCATATATTTTCAGTGTAGGTTCCTTGCTTTTTCTTATTGTATTTATAAATGGGTGCCAGGATAGTGAGTCATGCATCCAAATTTGCTGCAGGCAACAGTGTAAACAATGCAATGAATAGCTTAAAAGATTCAGCAAAACTGTGGTAAATGGATTTAAAGATCTGCAAATCTAAGATGCAGAGGTACTAAAATAGATGGATAGAGTATTTTCATGATGTTGATAAATCAAAAGCAGGGAAACTCCAAAGGCACTTCAGTATTTTTGTACTTGACCATTACAATCCCATGGACCATGTACACAAATTAATCAGAAAGGCTGGCCTTATATCTAATTTACTGGATTTCAAGCAATAGAAGTTCTTTTTAAGTCCTGGTTAGACCACAACTGCTATTGTGTGACGATCTCTAAAAAACACATCTTAGGAAGGATATCTTGGCTCTGGATAGACATTTATCAGAATGATGCCTGGATTCCAACAGATACAGTATCATACAAACTAGGATAGCTTTCCTTCTAGTTTAGAAGTAGCCCATATTCTCCCATGTCCTTTGAGAGAAGCACAAACTTACTTTATCCAGACTCACCAAAGTTGACTGCTAGCTGAAGATATCTTATATGATGCAATGCTACCATGTGAAGCGGCCAAAACAAATGTTAACAATCAGGTAAATCAGGACTGCAGCTTTGCTAGCTGTCAAACCCACCAAAGAGCTTTCAGCTTTTCTGAATGTCCCTGATAGTATACAAAAATAATTAAAATCAATTTAAATACATTTAATTAAGCAATTAATGGAAAAATGTAAATTAACTAAGGCTTTCTTTCTCTCTTGCATGGCTGAACCTCTCCTTTGAAGCATATGGGAATTACATTCCTGCAGCATATCCAAAATTTACTGGGATATACACCTGGTGTAACTACTGGAGAATTGTATTTTTGTACTCTGCTGATGGATCCCATGAAGAGTCCAACATCATAGCCCAGTTGGTAATGCTCAGCCAACACCTCCGGACTTCTGTACTTCTGCAGGAATCAAGAACTTGTTGGTATTAAGAAATGTCTGAGGTTCCACCCAGAACTTCCATTACTTTCCAGCAAGTCCATTGCACTTGGAGAAGCTGGTGGGTTCAAGGGAACTCTTGATTATGTAACATCTGCCATCTCAGTGTTCTGAAAAAGTTCTATGAGGAAAGTTAGAGGAAGAAAAACACAAATGGAATACACAACAGGATCCTCATGGAAAAAGGAGAAAAAAAGCAAAACAGGTCACAAAACATAGGAAGAACATATGCATGCAGCTTTATGTATTCAGAACGTGAGTGATTGTATAATGCTAGAGCTTGCATAAATCAGAAAGAATGCAAGGCCGATAGATAAATACTGGAATACTAAACAAGAAAATAACAACAAAAAAACCTTGATTGAGAGTTAACATCATTCTGAATGTCTGTGAAATTGGGATAATTTTTAAGTGACACACTTGAAATTGAAATTTTATTTTGAAATTTAGTACTCTGAAAGGAAAAGGAGATATTACATTAAAAGTCAATTAGCTCAGTTTGCAGAGACTGTGCACTGAGTCTGACCCGCATGATTTTATTAGAAGAAAATATGCATCACTATTGTTAGATTAAAATCTAAGCTTGAAGGAAACCAGAGTTAGAGACCTGAAATAAATAAACCATTTGACCAAGAGGCTTGCATGTTTAGGATGATCACATCAGAAGTATTTGCAACAATATTATAAAGGTATTTCTTGAAAACATCTCCTTGGAAAGCTTACTTTCTGTATTCTTTGCTTCTGTGTTATTGCCCCTTACACTGTCTACGCTGGGCAGCAGTTGCCACTGTGACAGCTGGTCAGACCAAAGGGGCCAGTCAGGAATGTTCTGCTTGATTTGCTGTACTTGTCACTCAATCACTTTTTGATGGCTTATTATGGTCATTCAAATTCAAAAGAAAGTGAATATTCAAAATGTGTTTTGAGAAACTACGAAGAAAGACAATTTGAAATCTCACAGAATATTTAAGATTCACTGCAGGAGATTTTAATGAATATATTATTCTTTTTGTAAACTTCATGTTTCCATAACTATCACTTCTTGAATATAGTGCTGAATTCACCTGAGGCTGCATGTTTCATTTGAGCTGTTGAACTGAGGCGGGAGCTGGATATAAAAATATTGTGCACCACCACTTGAAGATCCAGGGAATCTTGGCAGTCTTCAGAACGGTGACACATCCTTGAATCAATATCACCAAAGCACTGAGGACAAAGTCATTAATCTCATTCCTATGCGTCATTTACAAAATAAATGTCCATAATTCAGAAGTGTGCATTTGATCTTGAAGCATTTTGAGAAATTCTGGAGATATGTAAGAGGCACAAATGTATAAAGGCAACATTTTCCTGATAAATTTTGAATATGGGCAATTTTAATCCTAATCAAAAAAAACTCAATAGATGTGCAGTTACCTACCCATCCCGGAACAGATGAGATCCAATTGATGGCAATTTTAGGCAAATAGGAGCATTGACAGCTACCTGAAGCTAAAAGATTCTTTTTACAAAAGCATGTCAGGTTTCAATGATCTTATTAGAGCTAACTGCAACTTTACCCAAGGGAATTGTCTTTGGAAGCCTCTGTTAAGAGACGGCCAGTATAAAATGGGAAAGGGGAGTGGTGAGACAGGAGCCAGAGGTGATTGGTGGACTGAGCAGGGATGTAAGATGACAGGCAGATTGTGCCACGTAGGGGAGGGGAACAGGGGTGGAGTCAGGAGACAGTGGTAGGTGAATGATAGATGGAAGCAGACAAAGAGAGAGATGCCAGACAAAGAGAGAGAGAATGATGCCTCCATCATTCGTCTGGCCATCTCACCTCTCCACTCTCAGTCCTGGTGCAGGGTTTCGACCCGAAACATTGACAATTCCTTTCCTCCCACAGGTGCTGCTCAACCCACTGAGTTCAATCCAGAAAATTGTTTGTTGCTCCAGATTCCAGCATCTGCAGTTTCTTGTATCTCAAATGGGTTCAGGACCCTGATCCAGGGTCTAGACCCAAAATGTCGACTATTCCTCTGCTTTCACATTCCCTCCAGCAGTTTGCTTTTTGCTCCAGATTCCAACATCTGCAGTTTCTTGTATCTACAATAAATGGGATAATGTTTGCTGGAGTTTGTGTGGGAAGGAACAGGTGATAGAGAGTTTTGGATGAATTGCAATTGTGATTATCAAATGTCAGGATATCATTGCACAAGGAGTGGGATTGTAGGATAATATTACAAAAATTAATTGTTAAGTGACTGCATGCAGGAACTAGAAACTAAAGCCAAGGCTAAAAGAGATAGCACTGGATAGAGAGTCTTCTGAATAAGGTTAGAACTAAATGCATTTTGAATACAAATTTCTATACTTTGAGAAGTTTGACTATAATTATTCCATGACATGCCAATGGCAGAGAAAGATCAGCAGAGGAGAGGAACAATAAACTAATTTAGAACTGCTCAATAAAATCTATAATTTTAAGATTGCTTAAAGCATATTTTTAGTAAAATATTTTCAAGGATAGATTGCCCATGATCAATGCTCAGCATTTATCTATATTTTTCAGCATATAACAAGCTGCATTCTAACCACATGCTTGCTATTACTTGTGATGTTGAGTATTTTTCCTCATTGGGGCTGATTTACTTTTGCCAGTTGCTATGCTTCAGCTGTTGACGACTGCACAGGGATTGCCTGTTGATGCATCAGTGAAAAGGATTGACTATCAGTCTCCTGATACGTCTGATGGGAGCTGAAGCATGAGATGAGAACATTACCTCAGAGCTTATTAAAACTGACCAAACTCCTGGTACATTTGCCGAGATGACAAATTGAAGTTGTCCTTCAAGACTTGAGGGGTGATAGTTTCTGTTAATTACAAACCTTGATTACAACCAATAAAGACTTGAAGCTGGACAAAACATTTTTCATGTCAACTTCATAATTTGAGTGATATTTTGGGAAAAATAAAACAATTAAATTTAACTCATGCAGATTATCAAATGTTATATGTCTGTTTTTATAGTTTGTATTCCACTTTCTCATCAAAGCAGCAGAGTATAAAGAATTGAACAGTCAGACTACCAATTACTGGTTAATAACTGCAGCACCCAGTGAGCTCAATGAAACTTAACCACCAATGACTAATCTATATTTAAATACAAAAACTCAGCCCTCTGCACAGACTTTGTTAACATCCTGTCATTATACCCAGTTAAAAATTTACACTTGCCTCAAATTTCTTCCTATGTTGCTGACTTTTCAAATCAAATCTAATCAATGAAAATGTCAGTAACACTACTGATTCTGCATCTATAATTAATGACTTGTAAAATTTCAGTTAGAACTGAGTTTCTCTAGATATCATATATTTGGAAGGTTTGACAGTAGCAGAACATAGGAACAATTCAATAAAAATATTCTTGCACAGAATGAACAAAAGGGTGTTTTCAATACCATTGATTTTCCAATTACGATGAGACCAGTGATTTTTTTGTACTTGAAATGGAGAAAGAGCTGGAAAGTGAAAAGAATACATCTGAAAGAGATAGGTAGGTTGACATTACAGAATATGACCCAAGATCAGAACAAAGGAAGCAACTATGGGAAGGTTTTCCTCCCACTGCATTGTAAAGGGCAATTGGAAGACAGCAGGGATGGGAAGACTATTTTTGTTATCAAGAATGCTTGATTCCCATCCATTAACTTAATGCAGCAGAAAATCAGGCAGGGTCTGATATGAGCATGCAATCTTTCTCCTTAGACTTTCCTCTCCCTGTTGATCCTTTCCATCAAAATATAGTAAAATGAGTATATGCCCCAGTTGTTCACTTTTGAATACTGACCGATTCATTGTATACATTCATCCTATTGTCAGATCTTGAGCAACAACAATTAAAAAAATTCTGCTCTGATTTGCTACACGAGTCTTTGACATAAGAACCTGTTGGACCCTGGACACATCCTTAAAATGAGATTGATACTGAAGTACAACACAACAATGTCCACTTATCTGCTGACAAGAACCAGGGCCAGTAAGGAGACAATACTTGATAAAATATACCATGCTGGGACAAACATTAAGTAGCTTTTCTAACTGATGTAATGAGCTTATGTCAAACTATTGACAAGTTCAGTGTTCTTCCCCTCAACACAGCCTTTCTGCAAGAATTAATTACAGGAATAATTGTTGGATCATTCATGGACATTTTATGAACAAGATCAAATCAGGGATATGACTGTGGGCTGCATATTATGGAATATATGTTACAGGACTCAGGAATCAGCATGGATTAAGGAAAATTCATCTGCTGTGTCACCAGAAGGTTGAAGGGGTTGCTATTTTCTTCATGTGTTCCTGCAGTCTTTTTCCAACAGTAAACCTGGGTGGTCAAGGTGCTTACCTGTACCTTTCATTCAGTTACATCCAAAACAAAAGAAAAATATGGTTCTATCAACAAGTTAGAATCACAAAGATATTTTAATTTCCTGTTGATTGTAGCATCTGCTGAAGTCACCATACTCAATAGGAGCAATCATATCAGAAGTGCAAGTCTCAAAAGGCAAGTGAAAATTGCAAGATGAAGTGATCCTATTGCCCCCCACGGATAAAGTTTCCACATTACAAAGCAATTGCAAGGATAGAGACTTCACAATTTTGAAAACGTAGCCTGGGTATCCACAGGGAAAAAAATTGTTTTAGAAGTATCAACCATATAAACCTTAATAACCTTAGTCTCTGGTGCACTGCATATGTATAATTGTACTTTCATAGAAAACTTGGATTTCCATTGAAATGCTCTTTAGCATGTGTGTGGATCTTTTTGGCAGAAATTTCATGAAACCTTGCGAAACCAAATGGCTAAATCATGGTACCCAAATATTATTCTTCCTTTGAAGAGAAAATTGCCTTTATACCAAATAAACACCTCGGTCTGCCTTCTTAGATGGATGCAAAATGACCCTGGCACTATTCAAAAGGAGGAAGCGAAGAATTGTCTTCTAATTCTGAACTATTAGCCATTCATTAATCAACTTCTTCACCTAGATTATCCAGTAATATACCAGATGGGATCTTTCTTGGTGAATTGGATGTCACATTCCCCTACATTTTAGAAGCACTACACATCAAAAGAAGTGTTTAAATCACTGCAAAGCTCTTTGGACACACTGAGATCACGAAACTTGATATAATTCGAATTCTGTCTTTCCTTTCTCTGAGACAAATGAAACAGTCACAATCGCTTGGAATTGGCCTACAGTCATACCTATCTTCTTTACATTAAAAAGCTAATCTGGTGGCAAACCCTTATTTTTTTCTTTATTACAAGCATTCTACAGGAAAACAAACAAACTTTTCCAAATCTGTAAATCCTTTTCTTCTTTGAAAATATCCTCAACAATTGTCTGCTTATTCCAACATACATTGGTGCCATATGCTTTTCCCACTGTTTGTATTCTTAGAATGACTAGATCAACCTCCAAAGAAATTATTGATCAATAATTACCATTCAGATTACCTAGCGGAACAGTAGTAAATTGGATGGATGTCTATAGTGCCCGCTCAGCTCAAGTTCAATGCCTGAAGCAGTGCTAAACTGAGTGTAACATGCACTGTGAATTTTGCCACACTGTCATCTGTTGAGAGCTTATTGCTTTCAATAAAGGATGTTTTTTGCCAGATCTTCTGTTACTCCCTGAAGTAAGAAATAAGAATAACCAACACATCATGCACCTAAATGACGCTACTAAGCCAATGTCTACCTGTTAACTACAGAAGTGTACAATTCTCAACCCATGATAGAAACAGATTACCCCACCAATGGACTGTTCCAATATGGCTGCCCAAACTCTCCATCACCTGACTGTTCACTTCCACTATTACCAAAATTTCAGTCACAGAAAGTCAGAATGAATTTGAGAACTATTTTTAAGGATCTTTCCACAGAACTGGCTCAGTCTGCATTGAAATGGTAACCCTAATTGCGAAGACCATATAAATAGATAGAAATGGAGGATAAACATATCAAAATTTGCTTATATCTTGCTGCTGAAGTTGTCAGATTTATTAATTCATCATTATGTTTATAATCCAAGAAGTCCATCTAATGTTAATCAATGCTGTAACAATTTAAATAATTTTCTCTCACTGAATATACTCTCTTATTTCTTCAGAATGGTTATTTCCCCTGAAGAGCTTCCTTACAGCGTTAATTTCAGAACCTTTCCACTTGTGAAAGTTAATTGGTTTCTTCTCTATTCTGATCAGGGTTTTCTTCCAGAGATGTGGAAATAATGAGATTTTCAGTTCTGGCTAAACTGCCTTTACTGCTAATTGCATTGTTTTCTATGCACAAGTGATTTCTGAAATAGTTTTTACCTTTTTTAGAGATGCTAAAAAGGGGAAGAAAGACTTGCATTTAATAAACACACTTTTCACAACTTCAGGTTTCCCTGAAGTGATTTACAGCCAATGAAATACTTTTGAAGCATGGCAAAAAAATAAATTACACCATGTATGGATTATGGACAAGGGAAAAGGTACATCCACAAATTACCCATCCACCCACCACTTTAGCCACCTCACGTGTAGAAGGGTCTACATTTCCTACATTGCCCTAAGCGATCACTTCAGAAGCTATGGAACAGGAGTGAAAGCATATCATCCTCAATCCCAGCAGACTGTATAAGGAGATTTCTGAGTTGCAAGAGGCCAAATACTTCTTCAAAGAAATGCCCAGGATCAAGATTAGCCCTTTCTGATTCTCCTTTTAACCCAGCAGACTCTGTCATGGTGGTGAGATCCCTATCAGGATCTCACTCTACATAGCCAGTAACCCTCAAGCAAAGAACATGGATTGGTGGTGGACTGACGTGGGTGAAATCCTCTTCATAAAGGAGATCTAGCCATTAATCTCTCCTGAACCAATTAATGATCTGCTCAGTAACACCCAGTTCAGGCTCATGATGTACAGGCCAGACATTTGGCTATATGAGCTGTTCATTGCTTTGTGGTGTGGAACACTTGCCTTTTCATCCAATACATTAACTTCACTACACCAGAGGCCACAAAATGATCAACTTGTTGGATCAGCTGATACCTAATATTGAGAATCCTAGTTAGGATAAGAACCTGTTACGTTCAACTTAAACTTCAATTTAAGTTGTTGAAATATTAAATTCCTTCCAATGGTCTTAATCTAACCAAAATTTGGCATTCATCCAAACTGCCTTATAGAAACTACTCCAATTTGAAGGACTGCAAAAGATGAAACAGTATTTGGTGTGGTCCTTTCCACAAGTGATTGCACATGAATACATTAAAAAGACACATCAAAATGTCTGTTCACTTGCAATGTGCAGCCATTTCCACCAAGTCCAAGCTTTTCTTTCCTTCAGCATTCTTATTATTTATATACATTAGAGACTTCCAATGCAATAACAATAATTTATAATGAATGATAACAATCATTATAATAACAAGAAAGTCATGAGAGACTTTTAATGTGACACAACTGAATGGTCATGCTAGTTCCTTTGTGAAATTGGCAGTGACAGCTTTGAATTATTCAAATAGAATGATGAACCCATAGTGTCCCACCAAACTACAGTGTGTACCAATTGTTGCTTGTCACTTAAAAAAGAAACCAGTTTCATTTCCCAAATGTTATCCCAGCACAACAAGATATCATTTCTGAAGTCATGTCAAATAAACCAGTAATAGTGGATGAAGAGTTTGATATGGCTATGTAGACATTCAGAATATAGCAGAATTGTTTATAAGTACACCTTCCTGAACAAAATAGTACACAGGGAAAGCTCTAACTGATTTTTTGGCTCAGATTCTACAATACTTCCAGCCGGGGTCAGTCAGAACTGGCAACAACAGTGGAATTTCAGCCTTCCTGCCAGTCTAACGTCCCTCCAATTTTTCATGAGGTTAGTGGATTGCCTTACAAATAATCGGTGGTGCCTGATCAGTAAGCTGAAAACTGAGTACCAAGGCACATCTGTGAACATTTCAGCTATCTGGTAACAATGTATTTTCAATTATAAGTACAGTTGAAACATATTCTGTGTTGACAAAAGCCAAGGAGAATTGAACAATGGTATAATCATTTCAATTTCATTACCAAATAGCTGGTTTACAATCAAATCCAAACCATTAAGTGAACAGAATCAATAGTATTCTCTTCTGAACAAATACATATCACCAGGCTTTTGGATTTTCAGACAAATTTCTAAGCACCATGAAAATATTTGCTCACTGGTATTAAATATCTATAGATCGAGCTGCATCTTGTTTTCCTTTGAAGTAGTATTTGGCCTCTTGCAACCTAGGAATCTTCTTATACAGTCTGCTGGGATTGAGGATGATATGCTTTCACTCTTGTTCCATAGCTTCTGAGGTGATTGCTTAGGATAATGTAGGAAATGTAACCCTTCTACACATGAAGTGGGAAATGGCTGAAGTGGTGGGTGGATGTGTAGTTTGTGAAGTAGTATGCTTCTTCTTTCATTTACACATCTTCTGTGTTCCCAGTGCATGAAATTGAGGCTCACGCCAGAATGCTCCTTTCCACCTTGAGCTGTCACTGACTGGGGATTCACAAGGGTCAGTGGGGATGTTGCAATTTTTCAAGGTGGCTTTGATAACATCTTTTGCCTGTTTGCTTGGCAATCTCTTCCTGTGGCAGAGCTCTTTTGGGAGTTCAGTGTTGGACATGCAAATGACTTGGCATGCCCAATGGAGATGGCTGAGCGTGACTAAGACTGGGAGAGGATACTGACATTGGTTTGCTTATCCTTCCAATAAGTTTGGATAATTTTGCAGAGACAAAGTGGTGATATATTTTCAGTGCCTTGAGGTGCCTGCTCTAGGTAGTTCAGGTCTCACATTGAACATATAGGACAGCGGGGATCACTGTTGCTCAGTAGACCAAGTCTCGAGGTCTTGATCTTTAAATAGCCTTTTACTTAATTGACCCAAGGCTGTGCTGGCACAAATTTCATCAACTACAGTATGTCTGCTATCCAGCACTAGCATTTGTGAAACTGTTGCAGGTCAGATTAGAAATACAATTATGACTTTGCATCTATTTATGGAAAATCAACGTAGCGTTACATGAAAAAAACATTGGACACACAGCTCATTTTCACTAATAAAGCAACATCCTTTCATAAGTAAACCAGGTGTGTGTAAATTTTACAAGTCATAAGCTGAAATTTTCAATGGTTGCAATACAAGTAGTGGACGTGTGGTAGATAAAAGATAAATTAAAGTACCTTCAGTGACAAAGGTTTCATTAATTTTAAGGTATCTGATCACAAAGAAACAAATCCTAAACAATGCCTTTTGCTTGGACATCTACATGGCCCATATTAATAATAGAAGTATATAGAAGTCCTTAAACGTATCCTGAGTGCAGCTTCAAGGACAGTCTTGGAATTTTCTCTGGGCAAGGGCACCCTAAATGCCAGTCCACATTTACCACCCCAACTGTTTATGTCAATGAATTTTGTACGCAATCCTCATAACAGAATATCCTCTTATTAAATGTAAGATCATGTCAAAAGTTTGAGCAGATATTCCAAGAATGTTATGTAATATATATATTAATTTATGATGTGAAATGTAAAATTGCAGCCATGAGAAAAGTACAAGTACAAATATATGTGAGTCAACACAGTGCACTGCCATTTTATATTGTATTGCACAATGCAAGTTGCTATAATTAGAATATATCATTCACAAACAAATTTACTGTTATTTATAATATTTTCATGCAGATTTAAATTTTGTTATAAAGAATTAAAATGACAATAGCTTATGAACACTTACAGTTAGAGGAATATTTTAATCAAATGCTCATCATTTATAATTCTACATATATAATTTGAAAATTGCATTAATACATATGGTAATGTAATGGCTAGCATAATGCTATTATAGCATCAGAGACCCGGGTTCAATTCCCACTGCTGTCTGTAAGGAGTTTGTATGCTCTCCCCACGCGTTTGCGCGGGTTTCCTCCAGGTGCTCCAATTTCCTCCCACATTCCAAAGGTGTACAAGTTAGGAGATGTGGGCATACTATGTTGGCGCTGAAAGAGTGACGACACTTGCAGGCTGCCCCCAGCACATTCTCAGTAACGCAGAAGATGCATTTCACTGTATGCTTCGATGTACATGTGACTAATAAATAAATATCTCTCATGATATCTCTAAATGAATTTCTTGACCATAATTCCTTGACCCACATTGACCTGATGCCCATGTAACAAACAGTGCAATAATGGGCTAACCCTTCAAAGCACAATAGAAGAAAATTATCTTTGAATGCTTGTTCTCAACATATGCAACAATATTGAGTGCTGGTTTTAGTTAGCTCTCTGCACTTGGTTCTGTTGAAGTTGATAGAAGTGAATGTGTAGGAGATAAGCATGGGTCATTGATGCTCCTGCTCTCATTCAGCACTAGCGACCAAAGACAAATTTCTCCTTATTGTGTTTTCTCTGCAATTTGTGACTTGCAGAATCACTAGAAACACACTTCCCTGAGAACTTGTGATCGGAGAAAAACATGATTGCTTGTATTTGGATTCGCATTGTCCCTTTCCTCCACTAGCTAAGACCTAACACATCAGATAAATGCAACAAAGTGTGGCAGGCAGAATGTACAATCATTTCAGTTCAGGAACAAAAAATTATACTGCTTTAAACACCAAATTTTGAATTAAACAACATTTGGCTCAATCCAGGTTTTTTTGCCAGCCAGTATATTAAAAAGAAAGAAAAATATCTTCAATAGTTATTCTGCAAGAAAATTTGCTGTGAAATTTGACTGTGTGACGATCCAAGCAGAGATGAATTTCTTAAAAGGGTAATATAATTGCTACTTCCCGATCAGTATAATTTGAACTCTACTTGATATAATATTTCCTCAGCTGGGACTCTAAAAGCAACAGCTAATTATTCCCCACCAACTAAAACACCTTTAATAAGGCAATAATTAAAAATAGTTATCCTCTTCTCTGCATCACAATCAGTGACAGCCTCAATTCTCCTCTCAGTCGCTTAGATGGCAGGGATACATTATCACACCTAATACAGATCAAGTGAAGAAAACTAGTCAACTGAAACTCTTTCAATTACCTCCCTTTTTCTGCCGTCACTTACAATACTGAAAGGTGGCATTTCCATTCATAGTCCATTGGGGCTGAAAGGGAAGGAATTAAAAAGTAAATAACTTCAGATACCTGCAGTAGATGTGCAGCCACCTGTTAATTCTCTATTGAATTTAGACTGAAAGTGAAAAATTTAAATGAAGAGAATGGCAAGCTCCAGAATGAAATCGAAATAGAACATGAAAATACAATGGGGAAGGTCGAAAGAACTCCAATGTTTCTCATTTTGAAAATACACCAGTCTTGCCTGAATCAGTCAGTAAGATAAACGTCAGAGCAACAATTACACATACTGCCTTATTAGAAATGTCGTTGTGCAGCTGTTTTATGAAGAACTACAGATATAAGCTATTTGTGGAATATATTTGAATAATTAGTGCCTAGTTTTTGCTCACTTTCCCATTTATTTCATTTCAAAGTTTCTTTCAGTGACTAAAAACACCTTCAAGTATATTGCGAGAGTACAAAATAAAGATTTACATTACTAGGTTGATTTATGCAATAAAATCTTGTAGTGGGGGATGGATGATATGCACGTGCTCCAATGTGCTGCTCTATAGGCAAGCAGGATGACTCCTTTTCATAAGTGTGATGTCTCCCTTCCTCGCTTAGAGTAGAAAGGTTAACAGTAATCCTTCTGTTGCCATCTAGCAATGAAGCACAGACTGGAGATACTCCATGTCATTTTAGCAAAGTTAACAATTAAATGGGGAAGAGCTATAACTTGTGGCTCAGGCACAAAACTGCCATATTGGATGGTGGCATGTTCCAGAGCTTCTCAATTTCCCTGGCCTTTGAAATCATTAGGAATGAGGATCTATTAATGATATTTAATTTTCAGAACCAAGCAGCAATGCACAGATAGACAATGGTTAAAAATCAAAACTTATGAGCCATTTACTCACCAAAAAATTTTGAAAACAATGTATGTGGAAGCCTATGTTTTGGGGATTAATTTGGAAAGCCACAGAAGACAGACTCTGGGAATATGCTCCCTGTTTATTATTGCTGTGTGTAACTTGCAGTAATTGTGCCATTTATTGTAAAGTCAACTAACACCTCAAAGGCAAGGGTGAATTGTGGCAGCTGAAGGTGTAAACACCATTTCAAGAAGTCATTGCAACAAATAACAGTGAATGTCCATGGTAGAGAGCCTGTAGCAAGGGTTTCAAACAAGGCACTGGAGGTCTTGGTAACTGTAATATATGTGAGTAAGTGTGGTGTTACTTATGATATATTTGATCATGTGTATATCATTATGTGCACATAAAACTGAGATGAACTCTGAAAAAATCAGACACAACATTTAGAGCTCTGTATTGTTGCACATTACTCTGCACACAATGCAACTTATCTCATTATTTTTTTAGTTACAGTTCAATATTATGTTTGGTTTCTACCAGAATTCTCAATGGTACTGACATCACTGTGTCAACTTCTGAAGAAGGATGAACCATGGTGATGAGCTAAGAAACAGAAGAAGGCATACAGCCTCTGTAAGAGATGTCTCAGTAATAAATCCTTCCTGATGCATCATGACATTATTTGTGCTTTGAAGCTTGCATGTGATGCTTTCAATGATGGAGTTGGGGGAGAGATTATGGTCAGCAAAGACCCAATACATCATAACAAATAGTGCAAAGGACTATGCCGAGATGGAGAAGGACAGACTGGAAATCATGCTAGGGATCAAATGTTTCCACCAGTTCTTGGTAAACAGACTATTCACACTCATCAATGCACACAACACTTTGGTGGCCATTCCTGAGCCCGAGTCTGTATTTCCCACAATGGTGGCATCAAGATGCAAAGAAGGAATTGGATAAATATATAGTGAGGAAAATTTGGAAGGATACAGAGAGAGGGATAAAAGGGTTGAAATTAGTGAATTGTTCTGGTAGAGAGCTGATGTAGACACAATGGACCAAATGGCCTCCTCTTGTATTGTTACGAGTCTGTGCTTCTATGATTCAATGTTGTGTATTCTTGCTGTCCCAAAATGACTATGATATTGAATACCTATCATCCAAAAAGAACACTATAGAGAATGCATTATCAAGATTGCCTTGTAAAACTGCTGAGACAAATATAGAAAATGCATTCTGCAACCTACAAGCAGTAGGGGATGCAAGCAGAATGAGAAAATAGACTGCAGATCAAAATGAAAACAGAAAATGCTGGAGATACTTAGCAGATTGAGCTACAAATGTGGGGAGAGAAGCCGAGTTGATGTTTTGTGTTCTGATTAAAAGACCTGAAACGTTATCTCTGTTTTTCTCTCACCGGAGATGGCTCCTGACTTACTGAGTATTTCCTGTTTTCATTGGCCTGAAATGGCAGTGCAGATGGTGAGACTGATGCAGAAGGACCCAATGTAAAAGCAAATCTATGAGCACAATTTGAATGGTTGGGCTAAATCATATGCATGTTTGAACAAGAATGTAAATCTTTCCATTCACAGATGTTACAAATTGTTCACAATTTAAGGCTGTATCTGATGTGGTCATGGAGTAGTTATGCCAAAAAACAAAATCATGAAGAATTTACTTGTAGTATTTAGGCATTGTTAACATGAACATTGTAGCTTGTAGCTTTGTTTATTGGCTTGTTATAGACAAAGATCTGGAAGAGCTAATCACCAAGTGCACAGACTACCAAGACTGAAGATCACAGCCACCAAGGAAACCAGAAACATGGAAATGTCCATGATGAAAAAAACAAGATGCTGGAGGAACTCAGCAGGCCAGGCAGCATCCGTGGAGAAAAGCAGATGGTCAACATTTTGGGGTCAGGACCCTTCTTCAGGACTGAAGATAGGAAAAGGGGAAGCCCAAAATATAGGGGGGAGAAACAGAGCAGTTATAGGTGGACAAAAGAGGGGAGGCAGGGTGGGCACAAGGTGGTGAAAGGCAGATGCAGGTAAGAGATAGTGATCGGCAGATGTGGGGGGGGGAGGGGAGAGCAGATCCACCAGGGCATGGGTCAAAGGTGTGGAGGTGGCACGGTAGTGTAGCGGTTAGCATAAAACTACTGCATCGCTCGTGACCCAGGTTCAATTCCTGCTGCTGTCTGTAAGAATTTGCACATTCTCCCCATGTGTCTGCGTGGGTTTCCTCCGAGTGCTCAGGTTTCCTCCCACATTCCAAACATGTCCAGGTTAGGAGTTGTGGGCATTTTATGTTGGCGTGGAAGAGTGGCAACACTTGCGGGCTGCCCCCAGTACATTCTCAGTAATGCAAGAAGACACATTTCACAAAGATGTTTTTTGATGTCCATCTGACTAATAAATAATATCTCATCTATCTTATCTAATATCATCTACTGCATGTGGTGCTCCAAGTGTGGCCTCCTCTACGTTGGTCAGACCAAACACAGACAAGGTGACTGCTTCGTAGAACACCTGTGCTCCATCCATAACTGCGATCTGCATCTCCCTGTTGCCAGTCACTTCAACTCCCCCTCCCACACTACCACTGATATGTCAGTGCTCGCCCTCCTCCACTGCCGGGAGAAATCCAAACACAAACTGGATGAACAACACCTCATTTTCTGTCTTGGGACCTTACAGTCTAAAGGGATGAACATCAAATTCTCCCACTTTAAGTAAACCAACAGCCCCACCCTCTCTCCACCACCATGCCTCTTCTTTTCTTCCCTTTCTTAGCCTATCTCTCTTTTTTCTCCTCACTATTTTTTCTCTCTCTTTCTCTCTCTCTCTCTCTCTCTCTCTCTCTCTCTCCTTTTCCTCTCCTCCCCTCCACCCATGCCACCTGCCTCCATACCTTTGACCCGTTCCTGGTGGATCTGCTCTCCCTTCCTCCCCCGCATCTGTCTGTCACTATCTCTTACCTGCATCTACCTATCACCACCTTGTGCCCACTCCGCTTCCCTTCTTCTGTTCACCTATCACTGCTCTGCTCTTCCCTCCTATATATTGGGCTTCCCCTTTTCCTATCTTCAGTCCTGAAGAAGGGTCCTGACCTGAAACGTTGACCTGCTTTTCTCCATGGATGCTGCCTGACCTGCTGAGTTCTTTCAGCATGCTGTTTTTTTTTATCTAGATTCCAGCATTTGCAGTCCTTTCCTTGTCATGGAAATGTCCATTCCAGGTGTCTACATAGATCACTGAGGTGTGGAAGATTCCTGGTTTTGGCGGATAGCCATTCAATATACAGTATATTAAGGTGAAGAAAATAGGTTCAAACATCACTTCATATCCCCTCATAGTCCTGCCTCATATGGAAAGGCTCCATACATACAGTGTAAGAGGCACTGAAGAAGCAATTTAAGGAAGGCAGATGAAGTACTATCATGATACAATAATTTAAAGATTTTCTTCTGAGCTCTTGGTTGCTGCCTCACTTGACCAAACGCGTGGTCCTACAAAAATACCAATGTAGAGAAGACTTTATCTGATAGAGTCTGTGACTGGGTCAGCTGACTCTGAAGAGGAAAGTAGAAGAAAATCATTTGGAGTAAAGCAATCATCGCAACATGCCAGAAAGAGAAAAGTTTAAGATCACACGATAAGATCTTCAGGCAGGTCATGAGAAAATGGGAGAACAGAGAGACTGTGGAGGTATGCAGTTCTTGGGATTGTCTGTTAACAATCAATGAGAGATTCAGATTCATGTAGAAGATACAAAGTTAACACAAGATAGCCAAGAGCGAGGAAGATTGTAAGTTTGAATACCTCCCAGTAGTGAACCCTACAGTTCTCATAGAGGAGTGGCACAGAAGATGACTGAATAGACTGGCAACTCTAATGAGTTCAGAGTTGGGTGTTACATTAACAATGTCTGTTGGGGCTCCAAGGTTATGTCAACTTTGCTCTTTTTCTCATTAAAGGGGGAACCAGTTTAGTAAATGTGAAAAAGATTGAAGTCACTTATGACATATTTTATCATGCATTGCTGTGTGCACATGCAATCTAAGAAATTTGAATAAACCAGTTATTTTAGAGCTGTCCAAGTGTCCTGCATATTGCACACTGCATGTTGCCATGATTCACCTACCAACATTCTCCAACAATCTCTGATAAAATAGCCAACATTTATATTATATTTGTTATACATGACTTATAGATATAGCACTTGTGCAAGCCTTCCCTCCATGTCTAGCCATATTACGTATCCCCTTATGACATAGAAGGCCATTCAGCCCATTGACTGTGTTGCCTCACAGAGCAATGCCATTATCCCATAGCCTACTCTGCCCACATTTCTACCAATGCTCTCCAGCACCTAGACATGAGGGGCATCCTACAGTAGCCATTAAACTACTAACTCACACATCTTTGGGATCTGGGAGGAAACCACATGGTTGCAAGGGTGCGAACTGCACATTGAGAGCACTGGAAGTCAGGATTGCACCTGGGAAGCTGGAGCAATGAGGCATGCCTTTCAATGACTTTGGCAAAGTGTGCAAGGGCAGCACGATACCTTTGTGCTGTCAGAAAGCTTTTCCAATGTGTCTACTTGTTTCCAATGATCAGAGACATATAAAAATGCCGAAAAACCATTCACTTAAAATCACAAACAACTTATGCAAATTAATAAAACAGTAATATTAATTAAAGTAAAGCAACAAAAAAAAACACTTATTCTTTTAGTGAAGGTCAGTGACCCCATTCAGATGAATGGAGCCATGCATCATGTGCCAGCTGTGGTTATTGTAAAGCTGAGGGTTTGAATACAAAATGGTTCTGGCCTTTCAGCTCAATACATTACAGAATGCCCCTGAATGTGGTGTGAGGTCCAGGGACAAAGCAAGAGGTCAGATATGTCTGCATCTGAACTCCAGGATATTGTGTAATTCCATTCTCCACAGTGCTTAGGCATGAAAAGTCCAGAACACATTGACCTGTGCACATATGCTTTATGGAACTATTGATTAGTTTTGAGCATGATTTGACACTTTGTACGTGTGCTGCACATGCCCATTTGGATTGCAAACTGTTGCCTCAAGCCACATTGCCAGTATATAGTAGTTGTTAATTTACTTGCTATAGGAGCAGAGCAGAATACCATAGAACGAAGGTGCTCTGTACAATTCCTTTCTAAAAGGAATTATGTATAGATGGTAGTCATACACCAGTTGTACAGAGGAAGTGGAATATGTAACATATACCAAAGATTGCCCATGTAGCCCAGAGCAACCTGCAGCATAAGGAAGCCTGGAAAAGGTCTCCACCTGCTTGTTTCTTTTTGAACATATTGCCTCAGTGACATCCGTTATACAAGTAGATATATCACTAGCATCTTCAACATTAACTTTGGAGAAGGTAGCAGTAACAGTCTACAACCATTGTTTTGTTGACCACTGATAGAGTGGTCTTCTGCCTACCCAGAGACAGTTGACAGATTTCAGTGATGACCTTCCTGAAGCACAGACATGTCAAACACCGAACCTCATATTGCTAGATTTTGCTGGACCATTCTCCCCTCAATACCTCCTGACTTCAGTGAATTTAGTGGCAAAATGCAATGTGCTGACGTTACTTTCATTATATGTTTAACATGACTGACCAGGGAAAAATTTGGAGGAAAGTGATACGTTTATGTCACAACTGTTTGTAAATTGGCTGCTGAGATTGTAAGTGCAATCATCATCCTTAATTCTAATTAGTTGGCTATAAAAGCACTGTATAAATGCAAATTCTTTCTTGTTGTGTCTCCCAAGGGCATGGGCAATAGACCGTATTATACAGCAAAAACATCAATGGCCTTGAAGCTTACTTGTGAGGTTACGATTAAATTTATTCTCTTGTGATTAATGACATTGCTTTCTTCTTACTTATTCATGCACTGAAGGAATATAGAAGATGATATCTAAATTGATTTTCAGAAGGCATTTGACATATAAACGGGTGGTTAGCAAAACTAAGTCTTGTTGGATAAAAAGGTCAGTGTCAGCCTGGGTACAAAATTAGTTCAAGGCAGAAAGCACAGAGTCATGATAAACAACTATTTTCAGACTGAAAATTTGTAGATGGCTGTGCTCTTCAAGGGTTAGTTCTAAGGGCACTGTTTTTTTAATGTTTAATAATGACAATGTGTGGAATAAAATTTTGAAATTTGCAGGTGAACAAACTTGAAGATGAGATAAACAGTAAGATAGACTCACAGAATGCAGGAGGACATAGAGAGACTGGGTGGGCAAACAAGTCGCAGGTGAAATTTAATACAGAGAAGTTTGGCATATTTTGCCAGAAAGAATGCAAAATACCTAGAAAACCTGCTACATAATAAAGGGTGTGCTGGTTGGGTGCTGAATTATACTTCCTGCTGCCTCAATAAAGCAGCTAGCATAATTAAAAACCTCACCCACCCCAGGCATTCTCTCTTCTCTCCTCTCCCATCAGGCAGAAGATACAAAAGCCTGAAAGCATGCACCACCAGCTCAAGTACAGCTTCTATACCACTGTTGTAATGCTATTGAACAGTTCCCTAGTACAATAAGATGGACTGTTGGCCTCATAATCTACCACATTATGACCTTACACCTTATTGTCTACCTGCACAGCACTTTCTCTGTAGCTGTTACACTTTATTCTGCACTCTGTATTGTTTTACCTTGTACTACCTCAATGCACTGTTGTAATGAAATGATCTGTACGAATGGTATGCAAGACAAATTTTTCCACTGTGCCTCAGCACAAGTGACAATAATAAACCAATTTCAATTCCAATTCCAATATTGTCTTGGTTGTTGTCCCACTATATTGATATTCAATTGTGGCCAAAGCCTTGGTCACAAGATGGAAGCTTTGCACATTTTTATCAGTGTTAATGTATAATCTGGTTCTCCTGTTCTGAAGGTGGATTCTGGAACTTAGCTGAAGGTCCACATGAGTCTACGGCTGGTGGACAAGATTTGTTGGAATGGGTACTTACTGGCATCAGAAGCCCTGGTCTGTTGTGTTTATGGTGATTTGAGGAATTTCTTGGACTTGGGAGGGAAGGGGGAGTGTCAGGGACTTGGGAAATGGGTGTGAAATTGGAGAAATGAGCTCTGGCAGTGGGAAAGAAACCAAGAGGAGCCAGACCAGCCCCAGAGGAGAGAAGGAGAGAAGGAAAAGAAAACTGAGTCTGAAGCACTCAAGGATTTAGGTAACTATTTAACTTGCAAGGCTCGCAGTCAGTGCTGTGTTATTAAGACCATGTTGCTCCAAGGGAATCCAATGTTGTGCCCCCTACATTTTAGCATCAGGGACCCATGTTATAATGTGTGTAATGCACCATCTGGAGCTCTATTGGGAAAATTGGACCATGTTGTTCAGGGCTCCTCTTTCCAAATCCTGAGTCAATTGCCCTTCTGTCCCAATCATAATAGGTGGCTCCACTTACTACCAACACAAAAAGCTAGTGTAGATGATAGTGGTGAGTACTCAATCCATCAACCTGATCCTATCTAATCCCATGTGAGCATATGACCATCTCTGTATCCTGGCTTCAGGAGAGGGCGGCTAGGTGATATATTGACAAGTATAAAATATGCAATGTGGTATCTTACAATCAAGGCCTTGATCACAGTTGGAGAGTACTGTATACAGTTCTGGTCACCTCAGCTAGAGCGACATGAAAACCCAAGAGAGGATGCAGGAGACATTTACTGGAATGGTTCTAGCGACCAGGCTACAAATTTTAACTGGAGAAGCAGTGTTTGTTCTCTTTTGGAAAAAGATTGGGACAATTAAAAGGCAATAAATTGTAGATGCTGGAAACCCAAAATTAGAACAGAAGATCCCTGAAATATTCAGAAGGTTCAGTCAAATTTGTGGAGAGAGAAAAATAAAGTTATTGTTTCATATTGATGACCTTTCTGATGAAACCTTCTGTTTCTCTCTTCACAGATGCTGTCTAATCTGCCGAGCATTTTCAGCTTCTTCTATTTTTATTTAAGGCAAAGAGAATATGTTCAAGACCAAAAAGGGTTGGGAAAAAGCTTCTCTATATTTATCCTATTAACAGATGTTGCCAGTCGAGAACCAGGTGACACAGATTGTGAAAAGAAATGGGATGGGTTTGATGGTGAGAGGGGTGGGTGATTTGACAAGAAACATCTGTTTTTAAATAGATGTAATGGCAGCAGAATGGCGCAAATCTCACAATTGCTGCCTCACAGCTCCAGTGAATTAAGTTCAATCCTGACCTTGGGTGCCAACCACATGGAATTTGTACATTCTCCCTGTGACCACATGGGTTTCCTCTGGATGCTCCAGTTTCCTTCTACATCCCAAAGACATGTGAGTTGATTGTTTAATTGGTTCTTATAAATTGGCCCTAGTGTGTAGATTAGTGGTAGAATCTGGGAATTTGGGAGGAGATCAAGGAAATGTGGGGAGAATAAAAAATAGAATAAGTGTAATGATTGTTGGTGCGGACACAATAGGCCAAAGGGCCTGTTTCTGTGCTGCATGATTCTGTGACTCTATGGTTAAATCTGAAAAGGTAGAAGAAGCAGATTTAATTGAAGCTTTCAAAAGGAAAATGGATAGGCACAAGAGGAAGGAATTAGCAGGACACTGGAGAACAAGCAAGGAAATGGGACTGAGTAGATTGCCCTAAAATGAAGCAACAAACAAACTGATGGAGAAACTCAGCAGGTCGAGCAGCATCTGTGGAGGGAAAAGAATTTTCAATGTTTCTGGTTGAAATCCTGCAGCAGGACCGGTGCTGCTCCTGAGTTCCTCCAGCAGATTGTCTGTTGCTCCAGATTCCAGCATCTGCAGTCTCTTGTGTCTCCATTGTTTTAATATGTGTTTATATTCACTGGGTGGACTGAGTGGCTTTCATCTATAAAGTGTGGATATGAAATGATTGAAGCTAGGGAATAAGTAACTTAATCTTACAACATTATGATACAGTTTAGCTTTAGCTCAAAGTGAAGGATACATCCACTGATTTCCTTTTGATACCACATTGCAGTGAAGTAACCAAAATAGACTGAACAGAAGCCGACAGAACAATGTCAGGGATGATTAGCTGCATGTCTGATGGCAACAGGGTGAAAATCTGAAAGCTTTACAGGAAAGCTTTAATTTCTGGGGTTTAGTTCACACACAAAAAAAAACACTTATCAAGCACTCATAAATCAGCAAGGTCAGTGCACATTACTGAGGCCATATAATAAGATCTTCAGCTTTCCTTCACACTTTGCGGAGAGTCAGGATAGCTGCAGTTTGTGTCACAACCCAGGAATGACGGTTTGGATATACCAAAAGCCTGGTCAAACACAATTAAAAAGAATGCCATTACAAACCATATTTGATTGTCAGATTTGGATCCTCTCACATCCATCTTCAGAAGATGTTTGGAAATTAGATCCTACATGCAGATGGTGGGAAAATGCTTGAGCAGCTGAGCAATCTTAGGACAGAATTGATGATGAAGAATGGGCATAGAATGGCATCAATCATCTCTGTTACTTCCAGAGATCTTGAAGATATCAGCTCAAAGGATAAGGAAGAAGATATCTATTGGAAATCGAAAAGGAAGTATAGGCATTGTGCAGCTAATTAAGTAGAAAAAACACTATTATGAGCCATTACATATTCTTTCTGTGAACTGCTCTGGTAGAATTCCACCTTCACAAATCTTGCTATTGACTTCCTGTACCCTAGAAGTACCTCAGAGCAGGTACTTCTAGGGTACAGGAAGTAGATAGGAGGGTGACTGTCAGGGGAGAGAAAAAGAAAAAGAAAAAGAAAGAGAAAAGGCAGATAGAGCAGAGGACCCCTGAGGCTGTTCCCCTAAATAACAGGTTTTCCACTTTGGAAGCTGTTGAGGGGGATGACCTGCAGGGATCAAGCAGCAGTAGCCAGGGCTCTGGCACTGTGACCGGTCCTGCTGCTCAGAAAGGAAGGGAGGAGAAGAGGAAGGCAGTAGTGATAGGGAACTCGATAGTCAGGGAAACAGATAGGAGTTTCTGTGGAAGTGAGCATGAATCCCGGATGGTATGTTGCCTCCCAGGTGCCAGGGTCCGGGATGTCTCTGATTGGGTCCACAGGATTCTTGAGTGGGAGTGAACGCAGCCAGAGGTCGTGGTACATGTTGGTACCAACAACATAGGTAGGAAGAAGGATGAGGTCCTGAAAAGTGAGCTTAGGGAGCTAGGCAGAAGGCTAAAGAACAGGACCTCAAGGGTAGTGATCTCAGGATTTCTGCTAGTGCCACGCAATAGTGAAGGTAGGAATAGGAGGAGCTGGCAGATGAATGTGTGGCTGAGGAGTTGGTGCAGGAGGGAAGGTTTTAGATTTTTGGATCATTGGGATCTCTTCTGGGGAAGGTGGGACCTGTACAGAGAGGACGGGTTACACCTGAACCCGAGGGGGGCCAATATCCTTGGGGGCAGGTTTGCTAGGGTGGTTTGGGAGGGTTTAAACTAGTTTGTGAGGGGGATGGGAACCAGAGGGGTAGGTCATAGGAAGAAGTGGATGGGGAAAAGTCAGATCAAACATGTAGAGAGGCTTTGAGGAAGGAGAAACAGAGTACAGGGTATAAAAGTAGAAAGGTGGATGGGCTAAAGTGCATTTACTTAAATGCAAGAAGTATCAGAAATAAGGGTGATAAACTGAGAGCTTGGTTAAGTACATGGGATTATGATATTGTGGCTCTTGCAGAGACTTGGCTGTCACCAGGGCAGAAATGGGTATTGAATATTCCTGGATTTCAGTGCTTTAAAAGGGATAGGGAGGAGGGGAGAAGAGGGGGAGGGGTGGCGTTACTGGTCAGGGATACTCTTACAGCTGCAGAAAGGGTGGATGATGTAGAAGGATCCTCTCTAGTGTCATTATGGGTGGAAGTTAGGAACAAGAAAGGAGCAGCTACTCTACTGGGAGTATTCTATAGGCCCCCCAGTAGCAGCAGGGATACTGAGGAGCAGACTGGGAGGCAGATTTTGGAGAGGTGCAATAATAACAGTGCGGTTACCATGGGAGACTTCAACTTCCCAAATATTGATTGGCACGTGCCTAGTGCTAAAGGTTTAGACGGGGCAGAGTTTGTCAAGTGTGTCCAGGATGGATTCCTGTCACAGTATGTTGACAGGCTGACAAGAGGGAATGCCATATTAGATCTAGTATTAGGTAATGAACTGGATCAGGTGACAGATCTGTCGGTGGGTGAGCTTTTGGGGGACAGTGACCACCGCTCCCTAACCTTTAGCATTGTCATGGACAAGGATAGGAGCAGAGAGGGCGGGAAGATATTTAATTGGGGAAGGGGAAATTATGAGGCTATAAGGCTAGAACTTGAGAGTATAAATTGGGATGCCATTTTTGAAGGGAAATGTACTATGCAGATGTGGTCATTGTTCAGGGATCTCTTTCAGGGTGATAGGGATAAATTTGTCCCAATGAGGCAGCGAAAGAATGGCAGGGTGAAGGAACCATGGGTAACAAGAGAGGTGGAACAACTAGTTAGGAAGAAGAAGGCAGCATACATAAGTTGTAAGCAGCAAGGATCAGATAGGGCTCATGATGAATATAGGGTAGCAAGGAAGGAACTTAAGAAGGGGCTGAGGAGAGCAAGAAGGGGACATGAAAAGGCTTTGGCGAGTAGGGATAAAGAAAATCCCAATGTTTTTTTCACATGTGAAAAACAGAAGGATGACGAGAGTAAAGGTAGGACTGATGAGAGACAAAGTTGGGAAGATGTGCCTGGAAACTGTGGAAGTGGGTGAGGTTCTCAATGAATACTTCTCTTCAGTATTCACCAGAGAGAGGGGCCTTGATGATGCTGAGGACAGTGTTGGTAAGGTTAATGTTCTGGAGCATGTAGATATCAAGAGAGAGGATGTGTTGGAGTTGTTAGAAAATATTAGGACAGATAAGTCCCTGGGGCCCGACGGAATATTCCCCAGACTGCTCTGTGAGGCGAGGGAGGAGATTGCTGTACCGTTGGCTAGGATCTTTGAGTCCTCGTTGCCCATGGGAATGGTACCGGAGGATTGGAGGGTGGCAAATGTTGTCCCCTTATTCAAAAAAAGTAGTAGGGATAGTCCAGGGAATTACAGACCAGTGAGCCTTGCGTCTGTGGCAGGCAAGCTGGTGGAAAGGATTCTAAGAGATAGGATCTATGAGCATTTAGAGAATCATGGACTGATTAGGAACAGCCAGCATGGCTTTGTGAAGGGAAGATCATGTCTCACAAGCCTAACAGGGTTCTTTGAGGAGGTGACCAGGAAGATTGATGAGGGTAGTTCAGTAGATGTGGTCAACGTGGATTTTAGTAAGGCGTTTGACAAGGTTCCACATGGAAGGTTTCTTCAGAAGGTCAGAGGACATGGGATCCAGGGAGGCTTGGCCGTGTGGATTCAGAATTGGCTTGCTTGTAGAAAGCAGAGGGTTGTGGTGGAGGGAGTGCATTCAGATTGGAGGGCTGTGGCTAGTGGTGTCCCACAAGGATCGGTTCTGGGACCTCTACTTTTCGTGATACTTATTAATGACTTGGATGAGGGGGTGGAAGGGTGGGTTAGCAAGTTTGCAGATGACACAAAGGTCAGTGGTGTTGTGGATAGTGTGGAGGGCTGTCGAAGCTTACAGAGGGATATTGCTAGGATGCAGTGCTAGGCTGACAAGTGGCAGATGGAGTTCAATCCAGACAAGTGTGGGTTGGTACACTTTGGAAGGACAAACTCCAAGGCAGAGTACAAAGTTAATGGCAGGATACTGGGTAGCGTGGAGGACCAGAGGGATCTGGGGATTCATATCCACAGATCACTGAAAGTTGCCTCACAGGTGGATAGGGTAGTTAAGAAAATTTATGGGATGTTGGCTTTCATAAGTTTAAGCTCTCATTATTGTTGAGGAGGATTTCACATGATTTATGAAGATATATCCAGCTCATAATTAAAGGTGTGAATTATTTTTAAACTGAATGCCAGTTTAAAATAAAGTTTAAGAGCCATGAGGTAATGATGCAGCTCTACAAAACTCTGGTTAGACCACACTTGGAGTACTGTGTCCAGTTCTGGTCGCCTCATTATAGGAAGGATGTGGAGGTGTTGGAAAGGGTGCAGAGGAGATTTGCCAGGATGCTGCCTGGATTGCAGAGTATGGATTATGAGGAGAGACTAAGGGAGCTAGGGCTTTATTCTTTGGAGAGAAGGAGGATGAAAGGAGACTTATACAATAGAGGTATACAAAATATTATGAGGAATAGATAGAGTAGACAGCCAGCGCCTCTTTCCCAGGGCACCGATGCTCAATACAAGAGGGCATGGCTTTAAAGTAATGGATGGGAAGTTCAAGGGAGGTATCAGAGGAAGGTTTTTCACCCAGAGAGTGGTTGGTGCATGGAATGCACTGCCTAGGGTAGTGGTGGAGGCAGATATGTTGGTCAAGTTCAAGAGATTGTTAGATAAGCATATGGAGCAATTTAAAATAGAGGGATATGTGGGAGGAAGGGGTTAGGTAGTCTTCGGTGAGGTTTAAAGGTCGGCACAACATGGTGGGCTGAAGGGCCTGTATTGTGCTGTACTGTTCTATGGCTCCTGGTTATGTTTTACACCATTTATTTGTTGCCAACCTTGTATAGCAGTGAACCTACGCAGCCACAGACTCTGTGTTCAGGTGTGTGAAGTGAATACATAAATTCATACCTCTGACAACACTCATTGCTGAGCTTTCACTCACCCATCACATTTGATAGACTCAGAACTGGTGAGCACAGTCAGATCTATATTAAGTTTGTATGAGCACTCTACAGCATGCATGCCATTGCTGGCTTAATGAATCTTAGACAGATTCCAATCTTGCAAAGTGAAAGCCATCATTTTACAGGATCAGTTTTGGGATGCTGTTTATGTAGACTGCTAATTGATTTTGCAAAAATCGTGTCAGCAGGTTGAAATCCAGTCTGCATAAATGGCATTTATTGTCTCTACAACATTAGGGAAAAGATGATATTGACTGAAAATACTGGGCAACCTGTAGCAGAGCTCTGTAATTAGCTGTAAGAGATGAACAAAAATGATCAGAGCAACTTGTTCTTTGGGAGGGAATTTAGCCTGGCTATCCAAAGCTCCAATATCATTAATGTTGAAACAGCGGTTATGCAGCATAATACAGCCATAATTACTGCTGCCAGCCTCTCATTATTGTTGAGGAGGATTTCACATGATTTATGAAGATATATCCAGCTCATAATTAAAGCTGTGAATTATTTTTAAACTGAATGCCAGATGAATAACAGCGCATGAAGGTTGTCTTAAAGTTACAGAAAATGTAAGGAATGTGACCAACATTAAGTCTCTCAGAAAGTTATTTCTTATTATCAGTCAGTGGAATAATAAAAGCAGAAAAAAATCCCAAATGAAACAAATCTTAACGGTGTGTAGGATGAATATTTCTCCCTGTCTAGCTTCCTTGGATAACAAAGGAAATAAAAGAGGGCATCAAGCTAAAAGCTCATGCATACAAAGTCGCCAAGAGTAGTCGGAAACTGGAAGATTGGGAAAACTTTAAAAAGCAACAAAGAACCACTAAGCAAGCAATAAGGAAAGGGAAGATAGGTTATGAAAGTAAACTAGCACAAGATATAAAAATAGATAGTACAAGTTTTAGTAATTATATAAAGCGGAAAATGGTGGTTAAAGTGAATGTAGGTCCCTTGGAAGATGAGAAGGGGGAATTAATATTGTGTAACGTGGAAATGGCCGAGGCCTTGAATGACTATTTTGTGTTGGTCTTCACGGTGGGGGATACATCTAACATGCCAAAGAGAGATGTTATGGATGTGATGGGAGGTAAGGACCGCGCTACAATTGCTGTCACTAAAGTGTTAGTGATAATGCGGCACCTTATCGATTGCCTTCTGGAAATCCAAGTATACAACATCCACCTGTTCCCCTCTATCCACTGTGCTCATTATATCCTCAAAGAACTCCAGTAAGTTTGTCAAACAGGACCTGCCCTTCCTGAATCCATGCTGTGTCTGCAGAGAGATATAGATAGGTTAAGTGAGTGGGCAGGGGTCTGGCAGATGGAGTACAATGTTGGTAAATGCGAGGTCATTCACTTTGGATGGAAAAATAGAAGATCAGATTATTATTTTAATGGAGAAAGATTGCAGCATACTATTGTACAGAGGGACTTGAGAGTGCTTGTGCATGAATTGCAAAAGGTTGGTTTGCAGGTGCAACAGGTTATCAATAAGGAAGATGGAATGTTGGCCTTCATTGCTAGAGGGATTCAATTTAAGAGCAGGGAGGATATGCTGCAACTGTTCCTGGTACTGTACTGGCCGCACCTGGAGTACTGCATGCAGTTCTGGTCTCCTTACTTGAGGAAAGATACTGTATACTGGCTTTGGAGGTGGTGCAGAAGAGGTTCACCAGGTTGATTCTGGAGATGAGGGGGTTAGCCTATGAAGAGAGATTGAGTTGCCTGCAACTATACTTGCCGGAATTCTGAAGAATGAATGGGGGTCTTATAGAAATTTATAAAATTATGAAAGGGATAGATAAGGTAGAGGCAGGAAGGTTGTTTCCACTGGTAGGTGAGACTAGAACCAGGGGACATAGCCTCAGGATTCGGGGGAATAGATTTAGGACAGAGATGAGGAGCAACTACTTTTCCCAGAGTACAGTGAATCTGTGGAACCCTCTGCCCAGGGAAGCAGTAGAGGCTACCTCATTAAATATAGTTAAGACGCAGTTAGATAGATTTTTGTATAGTAGGGGAATTAAGGTTAATGGGGAAAAGGCAAGTAGGTGGAGCTGAGTCCACGGCCAGATCAGCCATGATCTTATTGAACGGCGGAGCATGCTTGATGGGCTAGATGGCCGACTCCTGCTCCTATTTTTAATGTTCTTATGTTCCATTTGGGATTGAACTATCAACAGTTGTGAGACAGTCTGACAAAGGGATTTAATAAACGATAATAGCCTAGAATTTCTGTGGTGATGTACCTTTACTGGGATTGAAAGATTACAAGAACCTTGTTATGCTCCACTTTATAAAATATTGGTCAGCCCTCAGCTGGAGTACTGCCTTCAGTTCTGGTCACTGCACAATAGGAAAGATATGACCATGTTGGAGAGGGTGCAGAGGAGATTCACCAGTATCTTGCCTGGGATGGAGTGTTTCAGTTTATGTGGGGATACTGGAGAGGCTAGTTCTGTTTTCCCCGGAGCAGAAGAGGTTAAGATGGGACATGATTGAGGTATACAAAATTATGATGGGTATGTCTATAGTAGACTGCAGAAATCTTTTCCCCTTATCAGAGGTAATTAAAACTAGAGAGCATAGACAGGATTAAGGGAAAGAGATTTAGAGAGGATCAGAGGGGGACCTGTCCCACCCAGAGATTGGTGACTACTTAGAATGCACTGCTGGAAAGAGTGGTGGAAGCAGAATCACCAACAGCATTTAAGGGGTGTCTAGACGAGCAGTTGAATTGGCTGGGCATTGAAGGCTACAGGTCAAGTACTGGAAGATGGGATCAATACAGATGGGTATTCACTGGTTAGCTTGGATGTGGTGGGCTGAATGGCCTTGCTCCATCAATGCGGTATTACTCTGATTCTAAGAAAGCTATCAGTTAGGCAATAAATGCTCTCTGAAGTAGGCCACCAAGTGGGAAACAGTCCCTGAACCAGCAAATATTATCACAACCATTCAGGCAGTTGGTGATTTCCCAACAGAAGTTTATAAAATTATGAGAGACGTAGATAGGGCAGATGGTCAAAATCTTTATCCCAGTGTAGAAATGTCAAATATGAGAGGACGTACATTTAAGATGAGGGGGGAAAGTTTAAAGGAGATGTTCAGGGCAAGTTTTTTAAACAGAGTGGTAAATGCCTGGAACAGCTTGCCAGTGGTAGTGGCGGAAGCAGATACGATAGTGGTGTTTAAGAGGCTTTTCGATAGACACAGGAATATGCAGGGAATTAAGGAATATGGATCACGTGCAGGAAGAAGAGATTTAGTTAATTTAGCGTCGTGTTCAGCACAGACATCATGGGCCAAAGGGCCTGTTCCTATGCTGTACTATTCTATGTTCTATAATGGCTGATACTTGATAATCTTTTTTCTAACTTGTGAGCTTACCCCCGCGTATTCATTGTCGCCTCTGCGGGCTGTGTGTGTACTGGAGGGGGAGTGTTGCGGGGTATCAATTAGCATACAACTTGATGAGCACAACTTCTGGAGACTAACCAGGTCCCACTTCCCAAAGTTTATTTCTGGCTCAGTGATCATCCCACCAATGTTTGCTGGTGACTGACCAGGTCACCTCTCTCTGACTGCAGCACAGCCGAGAGACTTTCCCTTTAGGGCAAACCCCATTGGCTGTTATCAGCTGTCTTCCAGCTTCACCTTTGATATTGAATAAAGTTCACACTATCCCCTCCCCACTCACAGTTTTGAATATGCAGTACTTGTACCATGTCATTTTTGGCTATGATATCATTTGCCTTGAAACAATTTCAATAGATGACAAATCAACATTGAGTGATTCTACTGTTCTGTCTGTATGCAACCAGTTTTGTTACTTTCATCCTCCTCCTTTGATTGAGCCACCTTTATTGTAATTGTTTCTTGTAATTTACTCAGTTAGGCAGCATGTTATCACATTGGAAATGTCATTTATTGAAAGATTGATCATTATCATCAAGTCTCTACTTATAGAAATAACTCCGGGTTTATCTGCATTTTTGAAGTGCTGATCAATGGGTTTCATTTCAACAATGAACATGAACATTTCCAAAGACCTTGAGGGTGAATACAGACTTTGAGCAATAGTTACTCGTTACTTGTGAATTTTAGTCTTAAGGTTCAGAAAAGAAGAGATGGTCAAAATTCAACAAATACCGTCAATGTCATTCTTCCCTATAGTTTCTTCCTCCATCAGCTTAATCTTTAGAAGTTTATTACAGAGCTCCTTGGTTACTCATAGCATGGTAGAATTTTTTGATCAATTTCTGTGTATGGGGAAACAAAACTGCCTTTTCAGTTGCTTGAGCTCTTTAATGGAAGTATAGTTAACTGTACTTGGTGTAGGTATGGCTAAAGATGCTGGACGAAACTCCACAGGTGAAGATAAACCTGGAACTAGCATATTGTGACTTTTGTAATTCAGATTAGGGTTATGGGAATATACAAATTTGATTTACTATTCAAGTGAATTGATACCATCGTCAGAGAAAGCAAATAAGATTTAGATACTGTTCAGAATTAATTGAAATGAAGATCTGTAATCAATTTAATTAAAAGCTGGCACAGATATTCCAATAATCATCCTGTGTAAAAGACAGCTCTGTTGAGAATACTTTTTGTTTCTCAGCTCAGTTTGATTTAACACAATTAATTGTTTGATGTAATAGAACATAGAACACTACAGCACAGTACAGGTCCTTCGGCCCACAATTTTGTGCCGACATTTTATCCAGCTCTAAGATCTATCTAACCCTTCTCTCCCACATAGCCCCCTATTTTTCTATCATTCATGTGTCTATCTAAGAGTCTCTTAAATGTCCCTAATGTATCTGTCCCCACAACCTCCGCCGGCAGTGCGTTCCACGCACCCACCACTCTCTGTGTAAAAACCTTACCCCTGACATCCCCCTTATACCTTCCTCCAATCACCTTAAAATTATATCCCCTCGTGTTAGCCATTGTTGCACTGGGAAAAGACACCTATGTTAGACTATTATTTATTGACTACAGCTCCACCTTCAATACCATAATTCCAAGCAAACTCATCACCAAACTCAGAGACCTGGGATTCAACACCTCCCTTGGCAACTGGATCCTTGACTTCCTGACCAACAGACCACAATCAGTGAGGATAGGCAGCAACATCTCTGCCACGATTATTCTTAACACTGGTGCCCCACAAGGCTGTGTCCTCAGCCCCCTACTCTACTCCCTATACACCCATGATTGTGTGGCCAGATTCTGCTCCAACTCTGTCAAGGTTTGCAAATGATACCACCGTAGTGGGTCGCATCTCAAATAATGATGTTGAAGTTCAGGAAGGAGATAGAGAGCTTAGTGACATGGTGTCATGACAGCAACCTTTTCCTCAGTGTCAGCAAAACAAAAGAACTGGTCATTGACCTCAGGAAGGGGGCAGTGTACACAAGGATATGGAATTATAGCACAGGGATAGGCCCTTTGGCCCAGCAAGTCCATTAACGCTAGTCCCACATTAATCCTATTTTTTTATTCTCCACACATTCTCATCAACTCCCCCTCGATTCTACCACTCACCTACACGAGGGGCATTCTCAGTGACCAATTATCCTACCAATCTACATGTCTTTGGGATGCAGGAGGAAACTGGAGCACCCGGAGGAAACCCACAGGGTCACAGGGAGAACGTGCGCACTCTCTGCGCAGGAAGCGCTGGAGGTCGGGATTGAACCTGGGTCTCTGGTGCTGTGAGTATTGAACATCCTGTTCAATAACAGGATATGGAAGTTTTAGAGATGGTGCAGAGGAGATTTACCAGGATGCTGCCTGGATTGGACAGCATGTCTTATGAAGATAGTTTGAGTGAGCTAGGGCTTTTCTCTTTGGAGCGAAGGAGGATGAGATGTGACTTGATAGAAGTGTACAAGATGATAAGAGGCATAGATCGAGTGGACAGTCAGAGGCATTTTCCTAGGGTGAAAATGGCTGACACTAGGGGGCATAATTTTAAGGTGATTGGAGGAAGGTATAAGGGGGATGTCAGAGACAAGTTTTTTTACACAGAGAGTGGTGGGTGCGTGGAACACACTGCCGACAGAGGTGGTGGAGGCAGATACATTAGGGACATTTAAGAGACTCTAAGATAGCCACATGAATGATAGAAAAATGGATGGCAATGTGGGAGGGAAGGGTTAGATAGATCTTAGAGGAGAATAAAATGTCGACACAAAATTGTGGGCCAAAGGGCCTGTACCGTGCTGTAATGTTCTATGTTCTTTGTTCTATGTTCTAATTCTAGGAAAATATTTCAGAGTCTTTCTTTCTTGTTTCCTGCAAAAGAATTGCTCTGTAGGCTTCTGTTGGGGTGTACAAGTCCATTGCCAAATCTGAAATAAAATTAATTGTCTTATCATGAGATTTCTGATACAATTGACAGAGTCTGTTATCTTTCACTTCTAAGGTACACAAGGGCAGCTTCATTTATTGGTATTGGTATTGGTTTATTATTGTCACTTGTCCCGAGGTACAGTGAAAAACTTGTCTTGCATACCATTCATACAGGTCAATTCATTACACAATGCATTGAGGTAGTACAGGGTAAAACAATAACAGAATGCAGAATAAAGTGTCACAGCTACAGAGGAAGTAAAATGCAGGTAGACAATAAGGTGTGAGGTCAAGAGTCCATCTTATCATATAAGGGAGCCGTTTAATAGTCTTATAACAGCAGGATAGAAGCTGTCCTTGAGCCTGGTGGTATGTGCCCTCAGGCTCCTGTATTTTCTGCCTGATGGGAGAGGGGAGAAGAGAGGATGTCCTGGATTGGTAGAGTCTTATTTATGCTGGCTGCTTCACCGAGGCAGCAAGAAGTATAGAGTCCATGGAGGGGAACCTGGTTTCCGTGATTTGCTGGGCTGTCCCCACAACCCTCTGCAGTTTCTGGCAGTCCCGGGTAGACCAGTTGCCATACCAAGCCATGATGCATCCAGATAGGATGCTTTCTATGATGTATCAATAAAAGTTGGAGAGTGTCAAAGGGGACATGCCAAATTTCTTTAGCCTCTTGAGGAATCAGAGGCACTGGTGAGCCTTCCTGGCTGTGGTGTCTATGTGGTTGGACCAGGACAGGTCACTCCCAGGAACTTGAAGCTGTCAACCCTCTCGACCTGAGCACCATTGATGTAAACTGGTACATGTACACTGCCCCCTTCCTGAGGTCAATGACCAGTTCTTTTGTTTTGCTGACACTGAGGGAAAGGTTGTTGTCATGACACCATGTCACTAAGCTCTCTATCTCCTTCCTGAACTTCAACATCATTATTTGAGATGTGACCCACTACGGTGGTATCATTTGCAAACTTTGACAGAGTTAGAGCAGAATCTGGCCACACAGTCATGAATGTATAGGAAGTAGAGGAGGGGGCTGAGGACACAGCCTTGTGGGACACCAGTGTTAAGAATAATCGTGGCAGAGGTATTGCTGCCTATCCTCACTGATTGTGGTCTGTTGGTCAGGAAGTCAAGGATCCAGTTGCCAAGGGAGGTGTTGAATCCCAGGTCTCTGAGTTTGGTGATAAGTTTGCTTGGAATTATGGTATTGAAGGTGGAGCTGTAGTCAATAAATAATAGTCTAACATAGGTGTCTTTACTGTCCACATGCTCCAGAGATGAGTGTAGGGCCAGGGAGATGGCGTCCACTGTAGACCTATTTTGTCACTAGGCAAATTGCAGCGGGTCGAGGTTTTCCGGGAGGCTGAAGTTAATGTGTGCCGTGACCAGCCTCTCGAAGCACTTCATGATGATGGATGTCAGAGCCTCCGGTTGGTGGTCGTTAAGGCATACTACCTTGTTTTTCTTAGGTACCGGGATGATAGTGGTCTTCTTAAAGCAGGTGGGAACCTCAGATTGAAGCAGGGAGAGGTTAAATATGTCTGCAAATATCCCCACCAGCTGATCAGCACAATATCTGAGGACATGGCCAGGGACACCAAACAGGCCAGATGCTTTCCGTGGGTCCACTCTCCTGAAGACTGATCTTATGTCCTCAATGGTGACCACGGGTTCAGATGCATTGGAGGCTGTAGGGGTGGGTGGTGACAGACCAATCCCCTTTTGTTCAAAATGAGCATAGAATGCGTTAAACTCATTGGGAAGGGATACGCTGATGCTGCCCGACTTCATTTTGTAGCCGGTTATAGCATGTAAGCACTGCCACAACTGACAGCTGGTCTGGGAGTTGATCTTGGACTGGGATTGTCTCTTGGCATCTCTTATTGCTTTATGGAGGTCGTACTTTGATTTCTTGTAAAGGTCAGGGTCACCTGATTTGAATGCTACAGTCCTCGACTTCAGTAGGGAGTGGATCTCCTGGTTCATCCATGGTTTCTGGCTTGGGAACACCCAGATTGTCCTCTTTGGTACACAGTCCTCAACACACTTGCTGGTAAAGTCCATGATAGTGGTGACATACTCATCTAGGCTTGCAGCTGTGTCTTTGAACATATACCAGTCCACTGACTCAAAGTAGTCATGTAAAAGCTCATCTATTTCCTCAGTCCGGCATTGTATCTTTCTGTACTTGTTCCTCCTGTTTCAGCTTCTGTTTGTATGCAGGGAGGAGGAGCACAGCCTGGTGGTCTGATTTACCAAAGTGAGGGTGGGGGATAGCTCGGAAAGCACCTTTGATGGTTGTATAGCAATGGTCAAGGGCGTTTGGGCCCCTGGTAGGACAGGAGATGTTCTGCTAGTACGTTTTGTTGTATGTGGTGCGGACATGCTGCTACTATCCCTCACTCACCAACATACCATTCTTCACACTGACAAAATTCATGTTTCAAGGTAGTTGCATTTTTCCGGAATCAGTTTGAATGTTCAACAACTTTGAAATTAGAGCTCTCCATTCCCATCAGGATTGCTCTGGAGTTACTTGGAATTAAAGACCAATCTCTGGGATACTGCAATAAGCAACATAAAGTGCAAGAAATTATCAGGTAATTAAAAGAAAAGTTGCTTAAAGATTCGGTATGAAAATATATTGGATAATTTGGAATGTGTACCTTTGTCTAATTTAAGGTTGCAAAATCCTAAACTTATTGAGGCACAAACCTATACTTTCCTTTGGCTGTATCAACATTATTACAGTTTACCATCTTACCATGTACCTATCTTTCCTACTCTATTAATTACACAGGGCCAGATTCTTGACATCAACAGAAACCACACATCAGCATCCTCTGGCAAAAGAGCTGATTTCCTCATCTAACTGACATTCAAAAAGACATGCAGTTGCTCTGGTGAACTAAAATTATCTTCACTTAATTGGTGTCATTTTCCAATGTATCCTGAGAGTGGCATTGGAACATCCATATAGATACTGAATGCCCGTTAGAATACTTCATTTGCTGACTGGTAAATAATTGGCTATACAGTGGTTGGTGTTTAACATATTAATGGTTAATTGGCTTCAATAAATAACGCTGTGACCTTCGAATTTCTGTCAATTAATCCATGAGCAATTGCTTCACCACAATGCCTAAACACTCTCTATTCCCCTCAGGAGGAATTTCTTCTTTCAAAGGGTAGTGGATATTTGGAATTCTCTACCCTAGAGAGTTGTGGAAGTAGAGTCATTGAATATATACATGGTGGAGATTGGTAGATATTTAAACCAAAAGAGAATCATTTAGGCATGGGCAGACAGTAGGGATGTGGTGCTGAACCCAAGATTATATCACCCATGAACTTATTGAATGGTGGAGTAGGCCTACTCCTGCTTCTGCTTCTATTTCTTATGTTCTCACAGACCCACACGGATTTCCATAGAGAAAATTTTATTTTCCATATTTGTTTAAATGTAAGTGTTTTGTGCACGTTTACAATCAGTACAGGTAGAACTTCAGTACAATTCATTAGGAACAGTGTAACAAATCTGTATAACTAATTAATGCACTGCAGCTGCTTATTCATTTGTCTCAGACGTTCTTTGGCTATTTTATCTTTATTTGTTGATATTAGTTTAAAGAAAAGAATAGCTTTGGCTTTGTGGTTGCACTCTTGCCTCTGAGTCAGAAGTTTGTGGATTCTGACAGATGATCATTGACCTGAAATATTACCTTTGATTTTGTCAGCACAGGTGATGCCTGGCCTGCTGAGTAACTTCTTAATCTTCCCTTTTACTTAATTGCTGGATAGTAACTCCTTTATCTCTGAAAATAGCTTCTCCTTATTTGTCAAAATCTATTCCAATTTTAATCACCTAGATTTCTCTGTCTTGAGGAGAATAATTTCCATACCCCAAGCATCTCCATGTAACTGAAGTCCTCCACTGGACTCTTTGAATTAACATCAAACTTTTTCCTTTCATGGTTCACAATGTTATGCCTTTGAGCAAGTGAAAGGCAATTGATGGTGGGATATATTCATGTACACATACAGGTGAAGCAACAATCTTCACCCAGAAGTGCCTGACTGCTAATCCTCCTCTTGAGGTCCCTACTATCACAAAAGCCAGTCTATAGCCAATTCAATTCACTTCACATTACGTCAGAAATGGCTGAGTGCACCAGATGCAACAATGATGATGGACCCCAGCATCATCCTGGTTCTAATGCTAGAAGCTTGTGCTCCAGCAACAGCCACACACTGGTGTTCTAGTTTTGCTGTAATACTGAGACCTACCTGACAATTACCTGCGTATGCCTTGACATCCCTTTAGCCCCCAGTCCTGAACACAAGCCTCTATATGAAACGAAACAGGTATTTTAAAGAAAGAATAGCATAATTTCCTTGCTCTTTTTGGTACTCTGGGGCTGTATGAATGAATCAAAGAATCATGTATGTTTTTTTTACCACGACTTCACAGTCATCTGTGAAGAGTTATGTTCATATACCTCTAGTCTCTTGGTTCCTGATCATCTTTAAGATTGCATCATTTGATTTATACAGCCCCTTTGCATGCCTTCTTTCAAAATGTATCACTTCTCACTTCTCTGTTAGATTTTACCTGAAGGGTATGCACCCATTTACCAGACTACCTATATCTTCCTGAAGACCATTACTATCCTCTTCATTATCAATGAATTACGTACTATTTGCAAATTATGCCCGTGTTCATGTCATTTATACAGATCAAAAAGTGCAGTGGACTTCAGAAAATAAGAACATAAGAAACAGAGGTGTGAGTAGACTATCTGGCCCTTCCTGTCTGCTTCATGATCAGTACATCACTCTTACATCACTATCACTTTCCGGCACTAAACACACATCCCCTAATTCCCTTAATGTTCAAGAATAGAGTCTTTGAGGAATACTGCCATAAAATTTCCCCAGATCTTGAAAACAACCATTCACCATTACCCTATGTTTTCCATAGGTTGTTTTAATCAATGTTGCCAATAAAACACATGGGATAATATTGCCATTAGACTTTGTTAAACACCTTTCAAAAATCCAAATAAATAACTGTCATTAATTTTACCATCATTTAACTGTCACTGTTATTTTATCAAAGAACTTCCTCAGGCAAAACAAACACAATTTGTCTTCAAACCACCTCTGTTCTCTCTCCAAAAATCTTGACCTGATCTCTATTTTAATTATTTTTGTTTCAGTTTTATGCATTTATCAACATCATGCTAAGTTTTATCATCAAGCCTATAGTTTTCCAAATTTATTGGACAATTAATTTTGTCAGATTATTCCTCTAAATTTTCAGTCCTTCAATCCTCTGAAATCATTTCAATATCTAGGCAGCTCTTGAAGGTGGTATCTAAAATTGTATGAATGAGAAGGGAGTGAAGTGTAATGCCATAGAGAGAAAGAGAAGTCTGTTGGAGGCTCAAGTGGTGCATAAATAGTGGCCAGTGGGGCCAAATAGTCTGTTTCTTTTGTATTTTCGGTGTAATTTCAACTTTATTTCTTTCACATAATTCAAACATTATGATATTTCATCATTCTTCAGAAATATTGACAGCAATATCTTAACCCTCTAAATCATATGATTTCACTTGTGTAATCAAGGTAAATTAATTTTAATTATTTTGCTGTCTGGTTATAGTTTAAAAAAATAATAGTAGGCAGTATAAGCAATTCGGTTTTGGTCATTTCACTGACATTTCCTTTTGATATAAAAAATTTTGTGATGCAGAAGGCTGAAGCTTTGCCAATTGTTCCTTGGACCTTGGATGGAAAAGCAGCCCATATAATGACTTGAGAATCTCTGCAGTCTACTAGCTACAAAGTGTGTGAGTGAATTTAATTTAGACTGTTGTCTACAAGGTTTCAGGAATCCTCTTTTCATTTCATTTGGGAACCGTAGAGTTGTCAGAGAAAGGAGTTTTTAATATCATTATTCTGTACTGGATTTGAACCCAGCTTCTGCAGGTGAAGAAACCGACCCATTGGACAACCTAGTTCTCTGGTAAAATTGATTTAAACTGCTGGGTTACTAAAATAATGTTTAGCCATGATAACAATAAACAATATTGCTTTAATACAATTGTACCTTTCTGTTGTGGTTCCTTCCCTGAGCATTATAGTCACTGCTGAGCATCTGTTTTTTATAAACATTAAAATGACATTAAAGTAATTGGATATCCCACAGTAAAATAAATATTTGCTACAAAGTGAATAGCCAGATTCACATTTTGTATGGAGTCTGTGTTTCAGGGGCAGCTTCCCTACTCAGTCAAATTCAAACATTAATTGTTTTAAAAAACTATTAGACCTTTATTCACTACTATCTATGTTTCATGCCAAAATTTTCCTGAACACTAACTGAAGATCTTTGAGCCTCGGTTTTAACTGAAAGGAAGAGACCACTGGAGAGAACATCAAGGTTGTTTTGCCTGAACTCATTTTAAATCTTGGATTTCATTTAAATATACCAGGTCCAAATACGGGTCAAACTGACAATGAGCAATTGGACAAGTGAAGTAAAAGGTCATGTAGGATTCCAAAGATTATATAGGATATATGGCATAGAAATAGGCCATTTGTCCCATTCAGTTCATGCTGGCATTTACAGCCCACTCAAGCCTGCTTGCATCAGTATAACTCTCATTTCCTTCTCCCTCATATATCTCTCCTGCCTCCTTTTATTTGCTTCAAGTAGTCACTTCCATATTTATGCAAACAGTGGGTCTGTAGCAGCCATGTGAATGAAGGAGAATGACAAATGATTGCGGTCAGGAAAGCCTGAAAAGATAAATTTATTTACATTTTCACCTTCTGAATTTATTTCTTACATGTCTTTTGGACTGCTGAGTTCCACAAAAGAAATTGCAGGTCAAATGACATCACCAGTATCATCGATCAGGTCCTCTCTTGCCTGTCAGGACCCACTTGTTAAAATAGTTTAGAATGTAGTTGGTTAGGAAAACAATACTGCAAGCATTCAAAACACCAGCATGCTCTGTCCTCATTGGACACATTGGGTTAAAATCAGGCATACTTCCTGTATTGTGACATATAGCACATTTTACATATTTCACTGCAAAACAAAAGTATATTCCAAGACTTTTGGTAATAAATTTAAACTTTATTTTAGTCCTTCAATAAAGATATTTTGTATAGAAAACAATTGATCGTCCAGACATGAATTAGTCAAATTTAATGAAAAAAGTAAAACACTACTGAAACACTAAAAAAGGTCATGAAACCATTGAGACAGAGGTGATCAAAATCTGTTATGCAAGGTGCACAACATTTTTTATCATTTTACAATATGTGATGTGATTATGATTTGTTTTTTGCTGACAACGCATTCACCTACAAAATTGTTGGATCCACTTAAGGACAGGGTAAATTTCACTTGGAACTTCTGGTTCGATTGTCAGGCATTCTCTCAGCAATTGTAAATAATTAGACAGGTGAGATGGGCAGGAAGTGTTGGTTCTCTTCCCTCTGTTTGATTCTGCTCAATTGGTCCATTCTCTTTCTCATCCTTCTGCACAACATCAGCAATTTCCTTGTAGAGAACAATTGCGCCATCACAATGTCTTTTCTGAGAAATGGACTTGTGTCTGTCATGTCTGTCACTACTGAGAATTCAGGTTCAACAAAGGGTTTGCTGTTTTAGAGTTGGCCTTCAGAGGCTGTGTAGAATCTTCAGAAGTGCCAGATGCAATTGTTTACCTACTGTTGTGCTGAAGTTACAGTACTGCAAGCAGCTGGCTATAGAGTCTGCTTTGGACACCTGCATTTTATCTGTACCTTACAAATGTTAACTATCAAAATGACATCTTCTGCCTTGAAGGTCATTCCCCAATAATAATAAAATTGATCTCTTTCAATACATCGCAGGCAGCATAACAATATCATACAAACAAGAAGCATAGTGAACAAAGGATGTCATTTTCGAATTCCTCACCACCAGCCGTCTTCCATATTTCTTCGCCCACAACCCTGCCACTATCCCCCCTCCCCAATTTCACTCTGTTGTAATCCAGACAATTATCTCCCAGCTTAATCCTTTCTCCCATTAAAAGCCAGCAGGTTACCTGCCCTGTAATTTTTCCTGCAGGGAAGTTATTGGAAAAAATTCTAAAGGAAAGGATTAATGAGTACTTGGAAAGGCAGAGGTCAGAGATGGTCAGCGTGGCTGTATCAAAGGCAGGTCTTGTCTCACCAATTTGATTGAATTTTTTGAGGAGGTAACAAAGCGTATTGACAATGGCAATGCAGTAGATATAGTATACATGGACTTCAATAAGGTCTTCGACAAGGTCCCACTTAGGAGACTGGTCCAAAAGGTGAGGGCCCATGGGATCCAAAATGAGCCTGGCAATAGGGCACAGTGGGTGATGGTAGAGAGTTGTTGTTGTGATTAGATGCCTGTGACTAATGACCTTTCACGGAGATCGGTGCTGGGTCCTTTGCTGTTTGTAATCTATGTGAATGATCTGGATGTGGATGTAGGTGGCATGATCAGTAAGTTTGCAGATAACACTAAGATCAGTGGAGTTGTTGAGAGTTCGGTGTTGGACATGCAAATGACCTGGTTTAGAGGTTAGTCATGGGCTACAGGGTGATATCAATGTGATGGTGAAATGGGCTGAGAAATGGCAGATGGAGTTTAATCCTGATAAATGTGAGGTGATGCAATTTGGGAGTACTACTGAGGCCAGGGCACATACCATGAATGGTAAGGTCCGAGGGAGTATTGAGGAACAGATATAACTTGGTATGTGTGTCCAAAGATTCTTGAAAGTGGAAGTGCAGATAGTTAAGGTGGTTAAGTAGGCATGTGGAAATCTGGCCTTCATTAGTTGAGGCATGGAATGCAAGAGAAGGGAGGTTATACTGAAACATTATAAAACATTGGTCAGACCTTATCTGGAGTACTGCATATAGTTCTGGTCACTGCAGTGTAGGAAAGATATGATAGCCCTGGAAAGGCTGCATCGGAGATTCACCAGGATGTTGTCTAGGGTGGAGCATTTCAGTTATGAGGAGAGACATGAGAGGCTAGGCCTGTTTTCCCCAGAGCGAAGGTGGTTAAGAAGGGACATGATTGAGGTATATAAAATTATGAAGGGTATAGATAGTGCATGCTTCAGGAATCTTTTCCCCTTATCAGAGGTGAATAAAACTAGACTACATAGATTTAGGGTAAGAGCTAAGAAATTTAGAGGGGATCTGAGGGAGACCTTTCTCACCCAGGGAATGATGAGTATCTGGAATCCACTGCCAGAGACTGTGGTAGTAGCAAAGCCTTTCCAGTCCTGATGAAGGGTCTTGGCCCGAAACATCGACTGTTCATTCCCCTCCTGATCTGGTGAGTTTCTCCAGCATTTTGTGTTCATTGCTCCAGATCTCCTTCACCTGCAGTCTTTCTTGTGTCTAGCTTTTGAGAGGTGTCCAGATGAGCACTTGAATCACCTAGGTGTAGAGAGCTATGGACCAAGTGCTGGAAGGTGGGATTAATAAGGACGGATGCCCATTGGTTGATGTGGATGTGGTGGGCAGGATGGCTTGTTCGATGCCAGTGAGATCCAACTACAATATTTACCGGGGGTCTGAGCAGGAAATCTTTTTAGATATCTTTATTAGTCACATGTACATTGAAGCACACAGTGAAAATGCATCTTTTGCATAGAGTGTTCTGGGGGCAGCCTGAAAGTGTTGCCATGATTCTGGCGCCAACATAGTATGCCCACAGTTCCTAACCCGTACATCTTTGGAATGTGGGAGGAAACCGGAGCACACGGAGGAAACCCACACAGTCATGGGGAGAATGTACAAACTCCTTACAGACAGTGGCCGGAATTGAACCCAGGTCGCTGGCACTGTAATAGCGTTATGCTAACCACTACACTACTGTGCCTGCCTCTAAGCAGTCTCACCTTGAATTAGATTGATCAATTTTTATCAGTTGCAATTGCAATTAGTAATTCCAAACAGTTACAGCTGAATCATAGTACCATACCTGAATGGTCCAAACTACTAATTATTGTATACCCATTTTAATTTTTAATGCTGCCAATTATGAGGATGAATTTAAGGAAGAATTGTTAGTTCATGACGTTGTTGGAATTTTCATTGATGATTTATGATAAAGGGTTAATTCCCTTAGCTGGAGTGATCCTGATGGAGTTGGGGAATATAAATGTTAAAATAACCTCAACTAGATGATGTAAGACAGTTCAGCAAGACAAATTTGGGCATCATTAATTAAAGCACAAACGAGGTGAAGAATTCAGATAGCTCTTTGTCAAGGGATTAAACTAAAAGGTTAACATTTTGCCTGGTGTCCTTGATAAATATCACCACTGGGGTGTATATCCTCACCTTCTTTTACTTTACTCAGCCAGCAAAATTAACCCACTGACAAATATTTTTAAAAATGTCACCTGATATGGACATGCATGGCAATACCTCCAAATGTTGCCCATCCTTCATTGCCTTTGAAAAACTGTAGCCTGTGGATGAAGATTTTCCCATTGTACTCTTGGGGAAGAATTTTCTAGAATATGCCCAGCAATTATAGAAGAACAGCATAATACCCGTAGGTCAGGGGGAAGTTGGATGGGTGACATTTCCATAGAAATTGCTGTCTTTGTCCTCTCAGAGGTTGGAAGCTGCGGACTGGGTGTTGTTGGCAAAGAGCTACAATGCACCCTGAAGATGTTTCCACTCATTTATTCATTCATGGACCTGAATGTCACTGGCAAGGCCAACATTTATTTTCTGCCCCTAATTTCCCCACGAACCATGTGGCTCACTGACCCATTTTGGACAATTGCTAAAAAAACAAACACGTTGGACAGATTGGTTCAGGATGGAAGACATCCTCATCAATGACCATTGGTGGATCAAGTTGGTTTTTACAACAACCTGGCAGTTTTATGGTCATCATAATTGACACAAGCCTTTTATTCCAGATTTATTTGATAACTTGAAATTAAATTCCTCAGCTACTGGTGATTCAAACTAATGTCTACAGGTCAGTGGACCAGGCCTTTGGATATTGTAATTTGGCCTCTGAATATTGTAATTAAACCACTATGGTACCATACCCATTAATTGTACATATTGCAGCCACGTTCCAACAGTTATAGACAGGGGAATGTTTAACATGTCCTGAATACACATTTTGATGCTTTGTTGATGCCAACAGTTATCCGGGCATCAAGCCTTTACATTGTACAGCCAAGGGATGAGCAATGAGCTGAAATTTTGCAGTTTAAAAACAAAATGATTCACTTGAACATTTTGTTCAAAAGTACCTCACAAGACCAAGATAATAAGTAATATTGTTCTCTATATCATGTTATAAGGCAACCATTGTGGTCAAAATTATTCTTGATGAAAATGTGCACTAATAAAATTGATATTACTTTGGGAAAACACAACTAGGATCTGAGGCTAAAATCCATATAAACAATATATTTGGGACTTCTGAAGTCTGTAAAAGGTTACAAGTAAAATCCGAGCTCCAACTCATCAATCAAATGAAAAAAATTACTTAAAATTAAGGTGTTTCAAATGATATAAGATTAATGATTTATTTGTTTATCTCATCTAAAACTCCATTTTACGTTAGGGAAATCCTTAGCTGTTATCCTCTCAGCTAACCTTTTCATATAATTGATGCATTCAGACAAACATGGATGTAATTAACCCACACCTAACTAATTTCCCATGACAGATTAACTTCAGGAATCAGAAGAACAGTCCTGGTTCAGGTCATTAATAACTTGAACATTTTCAACTTAATTAATGATGACAAGTATGTGAAATTGTGGTCAAGTAATTACAGTGGGCTGCCTAACTGGGGTGACGTGGGATGACAGTGTCTGTTTGGATCATGGCTTTGAAATATTTTAACTAATGCAGCCAAGTGATTTTTATTGCACTGAGGAATTTATGTTTAGACCACTTGTGCAGTTGCAATGATATTAAAATGACATTGAAACTCGATTGTTAAGTAGGAATATTAAACCTGCTATATGAGTGTAAGTATATTCATACTGCTGTAGCCGGAGTTTTATATTCAGAAGTGATTCGTGTGAAAATGTCTTATGTGGTGTTTTGAGCATGTAGAACTATTTCCCTAGCCAGTGCGTGGTTCAATACTGCACACTCATTCATGAGTTAATTGATGTCAGGATTCCAACTCTTAACGGGTACCTGTCCATCAAATCCCTGCACTGTTGAAAGTATATGTGATGCATTGACATGGCCAGGAGGAAAAAAGGCAGAGGAAGCAGTGGGCTGAATCTTAGGAGGAAGCACCAGCCCAGTAATCTCTGTGCTGTAACATCATTCCATGGATAAAGAGAAAGAGGAGGAGCAGACTGTACCTTTGGGCCTGACACCACAGAGCACCAATTCAGATACTCCCACTGTGACGACCTCTAGATTAAAAGGTGCACATTCATGTGGAAAGACACCTGACACTTACAGGCTGTATGTCTGCCAGCTCACTAGAGGGAGAGATTACACATCAGTTCAGCCCAGGACTTCTCAGATGAGGACCACAAGGAGGAAAACACATGTAGGTCCAAATGGAAATGCTTGTTGCATTTTCTGGACAGTCTGAGACCAATGAAAAATGTGAGGAAGCAGATGGCCAATCTTTCTCCTCTTGCAGGAGTTCCTGCATAGCCAGAGGCAAATACTTCCCAAAGAGCATCTGGTAGGTATCTCAATGCTAGCCAGTTTTGACACAATATAATCGCCCACTGACACCAAAGTTGCTCTTTTTCGGGATGAGTATTACCTACAATATTTGATTCTGGTGTATATTTTTGCTGGTGCCATTTACATTTCTATCTGCAGTTGTGCACTATTTTCCTTGCCTACAATTACTTACACCTCCACAGCCCCATTTCAATGGTTGCACAAGAGGCTTCTCATTAAGAGTTTCCCAAATTCCTTGTTGTTAAAGAATAAATGCCAGTCTGTCAGGGCAGCAGTGGAGACACTGGTCAACCTATATAAGAATATGTAGGAATGGCTCTCCCGAGACTGTAGGCTCTCTTGAGTATTTTGGTGTTACAGATGAGAAAAATACGTTGTCCAGGACGTTAAGGTGGCTGGCACATTGTAGGCTTCTGTCTGTACGCCCCTCCACAATATTAAAAATATGAATCTGATTAGAAGACCTCAATGTTTGGAAGGACAACTGTTTGGAGAATTAAACGTAAGGATATACTTGAGAACATTATCGAGGTTTATGTTCCTTGTATGATAATATTACAGAGGGGCAATCAGTTACCACCGAAGCTTGCACTTTTTACTGATGCAGTCATTATTCAATTAGCTATGGTGTGTGTTCATGCTACTCCTACTTTATTTTGAGTGATGTTGCTTATCATGTCACCTATGGAAGTTTCCTAATAATTTCTGACCATCTAGCAAGAACTAAAAAGTACTTGCCATATAGTTGTCTAACAATGAATTAATGGCCATTCTCCTCGGGACAGTAAATGTGTCTTTGGGGTGAAGTTGGTTTCTGACATGATTAGGAAGGAAATTCGTAAAGTAATTCAATACCTGAAACCAAGCACATTTGTTGAACAATCAGCCAGTCTGGTTAACTGATGTAAGCTGGTTAAAATAGCCCAGTAACTGGACTGGGATTCTTCTGACTCATCTCCAGCTATTTGGTATTGGTATTGGTTTATTATTGTCACTTGTACTGAGGTACAGTGAAAAACTTGTCTTGCATACCGTTCATACAGATCAATTTATTACACAGTGCATTGAGGTAGTACAGAGTGTGTTGAGGTAGTAGAGGGTAAAAACAATAACAGAATACAGAGTGAAGTGTCACAGCTACAGGGAAGTGCATTGCAGGTAGACAATAAGGTGTAAGGTCAAACAAGGTAGATTGTAAGGTCAAGGGTCTAACTCATTGTATAAGGGAACCGTTCAATAGTCTTATCACCATGGGATAGAAGTTGACCTTGAGCCTAGTGGTATGTGCCCTCAGGCTCCTGTATCTTCTGCCTGATGGGAGAGGAGAGAAGAGAGAATGACCCGGGTGGGTGGGGTCTTTGATTATGCTGGCTGCTTCACCAAGGCAGTAAGAGGTATAGACAGAGTCTTAGCCATTCAATGGCTTAATGGTTGTGCAATGCTACCTGGTGAACAAACACATGGTGCTTAAGATTTTATTGGCCTAGATTCTGTGGACTTTAGTGATCTGAGTATGAACAATAGGAAAACTCCAAGAACCTGATGACATTTGATGTGTGCTCATAAATGGCTGACATGGAGCTGGCCAAAAGTTGTCACTTAAAATTCTATGACTACTCCATCATATTGCTTTTTGTTGCAACGATCTTGATTACTAATATGAAATATTCATCCTGTCCAATCGTAAAATATTGAAAACATAACTCTGCATATTAATCAGTTTTAAATGTTTGGCCACAAAATCTTATCATCATCTGCTTCATTGATAATATCAGATCAATATTTTGATTTATCATCAATGATTCTGCAGATAAATTTAATATCTCACACTTATAACAACACAGAAGGAGGCTATTTGGCCCCTTGGGTCCATGACAGCTTCCACGAGCTTTATCCTATTAGTCCCATTCCCCCTCTCTCTATTGCTTTTTATCCCACAACACATTCTCTTTCCCATATGTCCATCATCTCCACTTTGATTCTGTATGTCATTAACCTAACCTAAAGGATAATTTAGAGTAGTCAGTTAACCTACCAGCTCATCAATGGGACGTGGGAGGAAGCTAGTGCACCAGGAGGAAACCCAAGCAGTCACAGGGAGAACATGCAAACTCCAACCGGACGGCACTGAGGTTAGGATTCAAATTTTGCTGGAGCCAAGAACCTTGTGGTGTGATGTACATGGATAAACATTTTCCTGTCTCCTTTGTGCCTTGTGAGTTGCTGAACTACAATCTGATAATGATACTGCGAGCACACAGGACAACTTATTATGACACAGAATCCCCTTCAGGTCCATGTCAGCTCCCAACAGGTGAATCCCAATTTGTTAGTGGCATATTAAATATTCTCAGCATTGTTGATTTTCTGCTGTGAATACTTTTGAAGTCATTTTAGCTGTGGTCTAGTGCTTCAAACCTTAATATTTTTTCCCAGTAGAAACACAAGAAGATCGGTTGCACTATCAATCATCAGTACCAGTTACTCCACTGCACCAATAATGTGATTCCTTTCCAGATTTTCAGCAGTGTAACTTTCTATTCCAATTATACACCTCTAGACCGCTGAACCCACAAGGATCAGTTCTAAGTGTACCCTGTCAGCATCAATCACGCTTGCTATTATTTACTCAATACAATACTTCAACATTGCTAAACATTTTTAATGTCTTGTAACTTCAGAACCAAGTCACTGCACTTTTTAGATTCAGTAGCAGAGCTGTCATTAAATGCATTGGAGGCTGTTAATGATCTACTTAACACTCTATGCTTTCCTACTATTGTCTGATTCCTTTCAAAGGGTATTTGATCTTAAATTTTATATCTACCCCATTATATCTGATATTAACTTTCTTCCATGACCACAGGAGGAGGAATGGACAAATTAAACCATAAAACACGGGGGACCATGTCCCCCAAATATAGATTCACCTGTTATGACTTTCTTGCTCGCCTTTGATTAAGGTCCTTTGAAATAGAACTTGCATACAACCTTGTCCCCTCAAGAGCCGGCACCTTTTCTTCTTACCCTCAGTTGCAGAGCATGTACCTGATGATTCATCACACGTGGATCCTGCTTCTAAGGTTATCCTTACAGTATCTATCCCAGTGGTTGTTTCTATCATTTGTACAGAACACAGGACAGTACAGCACAGTACGGGCCCCTGTTGTACCAAACTATATGAACACCTCCTCCATGATCAGTCTAACCCTTCCCTCCTGCACAGCCCATAACCCTCCATTTTTCTTACTTCCATGTGCCTAGCTAAGAGACTTTTAAAGGTCCCTATTGTATCAGCTTCTACAACCATCCCCGGCAATGCATTCCAGGCACCCACAACTCTCTGTGTAAAGAACCTACCTCTGACATCTCCCCTGAACGTTCCTCTTCTGACCTTAAACGGATGTTCTCTGGTATTGGCTATTGCTGCCCTGGGGAAAATGTGCTGGCTTTCCACTCTATCTATGCCCCTCATAATCTTATACAGGTTGTTGTAGGTTACAACAGGTTATAGACAGGACGCAGAGTTGGATGGAGAAGTGGCAGATGGAATTCAATCCGGAAAAAGGTGAAGTGATACACTTTGGAAGAACAACCATGAAGGCGGAGTACAAGGCAGGATTCTGAGCTGTGTGCAGGAACAGAGGGACCTTGGGGTCCAAGTCCATAGATCCCTCAAAGTTGCCTCTCATCCTGCGTTGCTCCAAAGAGAAAAGCCCCAGATCGCTCAACCTTTCCTCATAAGACATGTTCTCTAATCCAGGCAGCATCCTGGTAAATCTCCTCTGCACCCTCTCTGAAGCATCCACATCCTTCCTATAATGAGGCAACCAGAACTAAACACAATACTCTAAGTGTGGTCTAACTAGAGTCTTATGGAGCTGCAACATTACCTCATGGCTCTTGAACTCAATCCCCTGACTAATGAAGGCCAGCACACCATACGCCTTCTTAACCACCCTATCAACTTGTGCAGCAACTTTGAGGGATCTATGAACTTGGACCCCAAGATCCCTCTGTTCCTGCACACTGCTCAGAATCCTGCCATTGACCTTGTACTCTGCCTTCATGTTTGTTCTTCTAAAGTGTATCACTTCACAATTTTCTGGATTTAACTCCATCTGCTACTTCTCTGCCCAACTTTCCATCTTGTCTATATCCTGTTGTAACCTACGACAACCTTCTACACTATCCACAACCCCTCCAACCTTTGTGTCATCTGCAAATTTACTTACCCATCCCTCCCCTTCCTCATCCAAGTCATTTATAAAAATCACAAAGAGCAGGGGTCCCAGAACGGATCCCTGTGGAACACCACTAGTCATCAACCTCCAGGCAGAATACTGTCCATCTACTACCACCCTCTGCCTTCTGTGGGCAAGCCAATTCAGAATCCATGCAGACTAGTCTCTATGGATCCCATGCCTCATGCCTTTCTTTATGAGCCTACCATGGGGAACCTTGTCAAACGCTTTACTAAAGTCCACATCCACCACTTTACCTTCGTCTATTTGGTTTTTCATCTCCTCGAAAAATTCAATTAGGCACATGAAGCATGATCTGCCCCTCACAAAGCCATGCTGACTATCCCTAATAAGACTATGCTTCTCCAAATGCTCATAAAGCCTATCCCTAAGAATCTTCTCCAATAGCTTGGCCATCACTGACGTAAGACTCACTGGTCTATAATTCCCAGCATTATCCCTAATACCTTTATTGAACAAGGGAACAACATTAGCCATCCTCCTATCCTCTGGTACCACACCTGTGGCCAGGGAGGATGCAAATATAATCATCAATGCCCCAGCAATCTCTTCCCTCGCTTCCCGTAGGAACCTGGGTTATATCCCGTCCGGTCCTGGGGACTTATCTATCCTAAAGTTTTTCAGAAGCTCCAACATTACCTCTTTTTTAATCTCAACATGCTCCAGCACAATAGCCTGTTCTACGCTGACCTCACGTTCATCAAAGTCCCTCTCCCTACTGAAAACTGAAGCAAAGTATTCATTAAGGACCTCTGCTACCTCCTCCGCCTCCAGGCATATGTTACCCCCTTTATACCTAAGCAGTCCTACCCTCATTCTAGTCATCCTCCTGTTCTTCACGTATGTGTTAATGCCTTGGGGTTTTCCTTAATCCTACTCACCAAGGCTTTCTTATGTCCCCTTATAGCTCTCCTAAGTCCCTTCTTAAGCTCCTTCCTGGTTACATTATAATTCTCAAGAGCCCTGACTGATTTTTGCTTCCTAAAGCTTAAGTATATTTCTTTCTTCCTCTTGATTAAATAATTCACCTCTCTTGTCAACCATGGTTCCTTTATCCTATCATCCTTTCCTTGTCTCAGTGGGCCAAACCCCATGCAAGAGTTCCCTAAAGAGCCTCCACATTTCTTCTGTGCATTTCCCTGAGAACATCTGTTCCCAATTTATGCTCCCAAGATCCTGCCTAATACCATTCTAATTAATCCTCCCCCAATTAAAAACTTTCCCATATCATCTGCTCCTATCCCTGTCCATGGCTATGTGAAAGGTCAGGGAGTTGTGGTCACTATCTCCAAAATGCCCGCACACTGGGAGGTCTGTCACCTGACCAGGTTCATTGCCTAGTACTAGATCCAGTACGGCCTCTCCTCGAGTCAGCCTGTCCACATATTGTATCAGGAATCCTTCCTGTACACACCTAATAAATTCTGTCCCATCTAAACCTTTTGCACTTAAGGAGGTGCCAATCAATATCAGGGATGTTGAAGTCTCCCATGACAACAACCCTGTTATTTTTGCACCTTTCCAAAATCTGCCTACTTATCTGTTCCTCAGTGTCCTGGTGACTATTTGGGGCGCTATCTTGTGAATGAGAAGAACATCAGTGGAAATCAATGGGTACAATGCACAGCTGTTATTATATATGCATGTTTAGAAGGGATGATTAATTCCTATTCCACTGACATTTAGTTTGGCTTCTGTTTACATTTATATCAATTCCATAAAGCATCTTACTCTGACAAAAAAATAGAATTTCAAGAAAACCGTTACCATTTCAGATGCTGTAAAGCTTCAGTTTTCTCAATAGAACTGCATTTAATGCAGAGAAAGATTACCACGTGCTTCACAAGAACAGTTATCAAACACAATATGACGTCAAGCCACAAAAGGAGCCAAAAGGAGAGATGGCAAAATAACTGGTCAAAGATGAAGGTTTTTAAGGAGCTTCTTTAGAAGAAGAGAGAGGTAGTCGTGCAGAACCATTTAGTTCTAGGGGTTAATGCCTTCATGAAGAAAAATGAAGAAAATCAGGAATGCACAGGAGGACATAACTGGAGGAACACTGAAAATCTAGAGGTTTGTAGGATTGGAGAAAATTACAAGGATAAGGGAAGATGAGGCCATAAATGAAGTAGAAACAGTACAACTTTAGAATTGCCACATGGGTGCTATTGTGGATCAATGAACACAGGGATGCTGTGTCAACAGGATGGTGCCTAGCCATGGATGATCTCTTGTTTATGAAAGCTAAAGGATAAAAGAAATATGAAATAACTGGGCTAACAAATTCATGGATGAAAGTTGCAGCAGTAAGTCAACAACTGAGATAGGAGTACTCCATTTTTATACTAAAGTGCATTGCTTGAAATATGATATTGTTGTCTCTCCAGTGACCAGACAACAGAGTAAATTTTAACTGGCTTCATTTTTTGGGATTAATTCTCCCAATGGTTTATGGAGGCCACTGTGTATTCAAGTCTTCACTGATTCAAATCTAAATGCTGAATGTAACCTAAAGTTCTTACTTCAGCATGTCTTATCCTGCAGACATTTGAATGTAACCTTTCCTATTTCTAATGTATCCTTGCTGAATGAAATAAGCTCCTCACGCCTTCACTGATCATCACTTTCATGGCTTTCCATTTTCAAATTTGACTGTACATATTTAAATTTGCAAGTAACGATATTAGAAATCCTTATTATCCAAGCTAATACAAAATCTGTTCCCAACTTTTCCTTCTCTAATTTTCTGTTTTATATAAGGTAGGTAGAAAGGATTGCTAAGGTGACAACTATTGAAGTGTAAGTATGGGAAAATTACCACTGTCATGTCAACAGTTGCTTTTATTTAAACAAAATGACCATAATTATCCCTTAGAAATGTACTTATTTGGAGAAGGGGAGTGTCGAAAGTTCCTGTAACATAATTGAAAGGATGAATTATCTACATTATGTTTTTGAGGCAATTTAATTGTAAATAGATGCATAGATACTTCCTTTCTGCTTCCTCAGGAGGCTAAAGAAATTTGGCATGAACCCTTTGACTTTCAGCAATTTTTATCAATGCACCATAGAAAGCGTCCTATCCAGATGCATCACGGCTTGATATGACAACTGCTCTGCCTGCCTGTCACCACCAGAAACTGTAGTGAGTTGTGGACACAGCTCAGCACATCGCGGAAACCAGCCACCCCTCCATGGACTACGTCTATACTTCTTGCTGCCTCGGTAAAGCAGACCACATAATCAAAGACCCCACCCTCCCTGGACACTCTCTCTTCTCCCCCCTCTCATCGGGCAGAAGATACAAATGCCTGAAAGCACCTACCACCAGGCTTAAGAATAGCTTCTATCCTGTTGTTATAAGACTATTGAATAGTTCCCTAGTACAATAAGATGGATTCTTGACCTCATAATCTACCTCATAATGGCCTTGCACCTTATTGTCTACCTACACTGCACTTTCTCTGTAACTGTAGCACTTTATTCTGCATTCTGTTTTTGTTTTACCTTGAACTACCTAAACACACTGTGAAATCACTGTACCTCGGTACAAGTGACAATAATAAACCAATTTGCCAATTTACTGAAATTGTATTTACAAACCATTTGGAAGGAAATCTCAGACAAATTTTTAGTACTGTCATCTTTAATGAACAACCCCTAATATGATAAGCGTAAGAAAACAGTATAGTTTTACAATTAAAATCACCAAATCTGAGGATCTGCTCAGTCATGCTGTTAGGTTCATAGGGGGTAAATTTCATAATTAAAATCTCGTGGATGGATAGACTTGTCCCTGGAGTTGGGGATTGCAGCTTCAACCAGAATCAGGAATTGTATTTACAGTCGATGGATTATCAACCAGTTTCATCCCAGGATTTCATATCCCAGGGATTGGTAAACAAACCTCCCTGGGATCTAATCTTTATCAATAAACTTCTTGTGGCTCTGGCAAAACTATAGCATTGCCTATGAACTTCTGGAAAATCTTGTGATCTTGTGAAAATCAGGGCATTAATATATATCCTTCTGAGCTCTTTATTTCCTGTAGCTGACCCCACAATTTTCTGTCAATTTACCAGATTACCAATGTAACCAATTGGTGTTTACTAATTTTTGATCCATTTAGTCTGGGAAAAGGTTCTTTTGGTGTGCTGTGCTTTACTTTAACTAGTTAAGTTGGCTTCTCTTATTTTTATTGTGAAACTGAACCCAATTGTCACTTTCCAAACATGGATCTGTTCTGTGTTTACTAAAATGAATTGGGTCAAAAATAGCTTTCTTCCTTATCAAAATAACAACACGATGAGTTACAATGCTTTTTTTTTTATTTATTCAATTTTTGATATGGTAAGGCCGGAGTTTATTTGCCATCCTCAACTGCCTTTGAGAAGTGGTGAGCTGGGGCTGGGATGATTGACCTGAAACAACCATCTTCCTTTGTGTGAGATCCGATTCCAGTCTCTAGAGTATTTTCCCCTTGATGTCCGTTGACTTCAGCTTCACCTGGTTCCTTGTTGCAACACTTTGGTCAAATGCTGCTTTGACATCCAGGGCCTCACCTCAGCTATGGAATTTAGCTCCTTGGATCATGTCTATGCCAAGATTGTATTCAGTCTGATGCTGAGTTGTCCTGGCAAAACCCAAACTGGGCACTGGTGAGTTAGTGACACTGTTAACACTGTCAATGACACTTTCCCTGACTTTGCTGATGACTGAGAGTTGATTGGTAGGTAGAAATTAGCTGATCTGATTTACTGTGCTTTTTCTGGGAAGGACATGCTACAAAATTTTCCACATTACTGGAAAGGTAGCATTGTCAGCTGTACTGGAACAGCTAGGTTGTAGGAGGTCCTCAGTACTAAAGCTGGGCTGTTATCTGACCCCATGATCTTTGCTGTATCCAACGCTCTTAGCCAGTTCTTAATGTCAATTGAATGCCTTCTGCAGTAGCAGAGACTCTCTCAGGAGGAAGCTGAGGTGAATTATTTGCTGGGCACTTCTAGGTAAATGTGGTGATGAAAGCCTAACCCGCATGCTGGACCCTGCCACTGCTGAGGATGGGATGTCTTTGGAGCCAATTCCTCCCATTAGCTGATAAATTTCCCAGTAACATTCATGTCTGGAAGTGGCCGATCTGAAGAGTCTTGATCTGATTCATTGGTTGTGGGATCACTTAGCTCTGTCTATTTCCTACTGTTTTTCTTTACTACACATGCATTGTAGCTTCACAGGGTTGCCGTCTCATTTTTAACTATGCGTGTTGCTGCTTCCAGCGTGTCCTGCTACAATCTTCGCTACCATGGCTTAATAGTAATGGCAGAGTCAGGCAGAGCCAGGGATATGTCAGGTGATGAGGTTACTGATTGTGGTGGTGTATCTTTCTGCTCCAAATTTTGATCCAAAGGGCCTCATGGATTCCCAATCTGAGATGCCAGGTCTATTCTAAATCTAGTTTGATTGTATTGCCACATAATTTGGATGGACATTATCTTAATTGTGAAGATTATCTCCTCAAAGACCATGAGGTTTTCATTCACTTTCAGTGCTTCTTCCAAGTGTTGTTGATAATGGATGAGCTGAAGATAGCAGAAATCAGGAGGAGGCTTCCCAGTTCAGGTTTGACTTCATGGGGTTGGGACTCAATTCTGAAGAGTTTCACCCACCTGTGTACCACTGAATAGCTTTCTAAGCCATCTCAGTAGGTCTTACTGGTCATAAATCAACAGACTTTTCCTGAAGAATATCAGTGGATTTTTACAATTATCTGGTAATTTCATAGTCACCATTAGTTAGGCTAGTTTTCAAAAGAAAGTTCCAAGGTGAAACACACATTTCCGGATTGTTAGTCCAGGTCTGCGCATTGCTAGTCTTGTTATTTAACCATTGTGTCACCATGATACCATTGGACTTTATTCCTGAAAACACAATAAAAACCTTTCTCAACATAAGTATTAACCTTTTACTTGTCTATTTCTGAGCAACTAAAATCTTTTCCAGTTATAATGCTTCTTTTACTACTCATAATCTATAAATAATATTGTTTCCATTGTTTGGTAAGCTGTAATATACATCTGAAAAAAGTGAGAAATTCATTGATATTCCTTAAGAATGGATTTTTTTTGTGTCACTTCTCTCCTGAATCCTTTCCCTCCTATGATATTATTTTAATTTTACAAAAATGTCCCTTATTTTTCATCTCTTTCTCAATTTGTCAATCCATAACCAGGCCATGTTACAGTTAATGCTGTTACATAATGATGTTCGATTTGAATCAGTGTTACTCCAGCTTTCCAATTTTTGTCTTTACACCCTCCATTATACAGAATTAGAAATTCATTAGCCATGAAAACATATACTAAAATGATGTTGCCCATGTGAACTTTGAATATATGCTCTGGGCAAGAGTGTGTCTGCATTGGAATTGTGCAACTTTTTCTATGAATGTATCTCAAGCATAAGTCATTTTAAGAATTGAAAACCACCAGCATTTTCTGATGTCATACCTCTGCCTTTTAAAGAGGGAGGTATGCTGATTCCAATGTCTGCTGGTAGTCAAATTGCAGCTTAGCAATTTGACTACTATAGCACATCATAGGAATCATAATACATACATAGGACTAGGAACAGGAACAAGACCCAAGATTCAATGCTACTGACCTCAACATCCTGGATGAAGATGCAAATAATCTTGGGGGTGTTCCTGAGCACTGGGAGATCCAAGTTACTTCCCCACTAGATCAAGATAAAATGTCAGTAAGGAAACTCATGGCCAGGAGTGAAGCCCTGGGGAACCATTGCTGGTGCTGCAAGAAGTCTACTGACCTCACTTGCTTCATCAAGATGAAATTGGAACTGGTCAGACATCCCATCTGCCACCAGATGCATTGCAGCATACACACACTTCTGGTTTCCATGATTTGCGCAAAGAAAGATAATAAGATGGTCACTAAGAGTGGGATATCTGAGAACTAAGTCAGTGTGAAGAATTTTCTTGCCTGTCATTTTCACTTCATATGTCATGAGGTCACTGATTGTGGTGGTGTATCTTTCTGTCGCTCATTCTAAGGAGCATTATAATTGGAAAAAATGTCCAATTCTGGAACACTTCCAGAAAAATTCTCTCTCTTTCTGGCCCTATTGCAGGCCCAGTGGGATCACTACTAAACCAACTGTTCTTTATTTGGTAAAAGAAGTGAATTTGAGCTCAGTGTTCACCCAGACTCTGAGGAGGAGTTTAATCTGCAGTCATCTGAATGAAGTCTGCTGACCTGCAACATAACTCCGCAACAAATGTGCAAGTGATTGATGATCCATTTAAACTGCGCAGATTCAGGGCATGTCCCTAATGTTAAGACCTACTTTCCTGTGTGTACTCCTCACTGATTGTTAATTACATGAAAGTGATTCAGTTTCTTAGGGGATCCTCCAACTGAGCATGGGGATTGATGTCACCCACATTTGCTCTAGATACATCTCTGCAAATCGATTGTAGCGCTTAAAAAAATGAGCCATGCAATTGAACTTCCAGGCCATGCAGTTTAGTTTGGATAGGCAGATTTTCCCTTCTTGTCTTCAAATTGCCTCTGTTGACAATTAAACCAGATCAAATAGCTGTCAGCACAAATGCTGCAATCTTTCTTGCTTTTGGCATGCTGAACATATCAGAGAAAGCCACCAAGGTGGATTTGCACTTAATTGTATGTACACTTTATTTTCCCTGGGCCTTAGGGAAAGGAAAAAAAAACAACAGTCAGCAAGGATGTTGCAAATTTCAATTAGAAATCAGCTCGAGTGTGTGCTGCTTTTCCGATGTTATTTCTGCCATCGTAACAACCACCATATATTTGAAGTAGGTGATTATTACAGCACTTGAAACTTGAGTTGATATTGCAAAACAGGTTCTGAAAGCAATTCTTCAATGTAATCTTTGAATTAGCATGTTCAGCCAAAATAATTTGAAAAAATCCAGTCCCAATCATCTAGTCCAATCATCAAAACAACATATTAGCTGAAATAAAAACAGAAAATGCTGGAAACATTAAGCCGGCTAGACAGCAGCTGTAGAGAGAGAAATAAAGTTTCGGGTCAATGACCTTTCATCAGAGGTAGAAAACATAAGAAAGGAAGCATGTTCAACGTTGCAGAGAAAGGGGAGGGGTGGAGAGAAGAAAGAAAATTCTGTGGAGACCAAGAAAGACCCAGATGCAAAGGGTGGTAGTGTCATCAGAGAGATGGTGTTTACATCTTGTTAATGACAGCCGGTCTGACTGGAAAAGGTGTGAATAGAAAGAGACAGGAACAAAGGAGTGAGAGAAAAATAAAATAATGCTCTAAGTGTGAGAGATACAGAGCAATGTAGTTACAATGAGTGAAAGGTCCAGACAGATCAGCTGCAATTAAGAAACCTTCATCATCCTCTCCCAGCCAGCTTTAACTCCATATCTATTGCAGTCTCTCTTAGTCTGCACCCAATCACAGACATGGCCTTGTGATCTACATACTTGCCCCAATTCTTTGGATTAAAATATATTTTCCTACTTTTTCTACCTTAGCTGAATGGTCATCAACCTGGAACATGAACTCTGTTTCTCTCTCCCACAGATACTGCCTGACTTGCTCAGTATTTGCAGCATTTTCTGTTTTCATTGCAGATTTATGGTGTGTAGTTTTGTTTTTGCCTTTTCAACATATTAACTGTCATTCTTTCACTTATTGTTTCCTTCTGTGATCTTGATTTGACTGCCATGTTTACATCAATAAACCCTGTGCCTCAAAAGTTATCTGCTGTTTGTACAATAGTGTTACGCGAAGATGAGTTTTTTCTTCTTATTCTCCAGTTGAAACATTAATGATACCAGCAGACAACCTCTCCTAATTATATATTTCTGTATTAAAATGTATCATTTGAATAAGAATTAAGGAAGGAGACAGAATCAGGTCAATATTGTATGCCAGAATCAGATTTAGGATAGAGTATTGCCTGCCACTCTACCATTCAGACCTGCTTGGGAAAATTATACAAGACCAAAGCAAATCTATCTGTGTCTACAGCATGACATGGGTGGGAACTCTGAAAGCAAATGTTTGATGGAAGATGTAGGCATGTGCTTTGGAATAAAGAAAAAATACTGCCCCTTCATGTTCTTCCTAACACACGTAAAACACGCACAAATACTTGAAGACCTCTGCTCATGAGTTAAATTTTACTCAAGGTAGAGACTTCTATTTGACTGCAATAATGAGCAATAGGACATCTCCAAGTTGAGATAATAGCTCCATACACTGAGTCTTAAATTTGTCAAAAGGAAATACAAAGGCACTCTCAACCAAGTGTACAAATCAGCTAGAGTTTGTGTATCACAAACAATTCCTAATTTTTTGCATTTATTGACAATTCTCTCTGATGTATTCACACAATATTACAATAGAAAGATAAACAGGGAAGCCAACAAGGACAAATTTTGTACACTGAAACAATATATTAATAGATCAACAAATCAATATATCAGTATTGGTTTTATTCTCTCCAGATTCTTAATCCCTTGTCTTCTCTGAGTTGATGTTGCCAACTGGGTACAACACACACATTAACTTGCAACAAGACTCACTGGCAGCCAGGATAAATTGGAATTTTAGTTTTTTGCTGACACAAAGAAAAGTACCTCATTTATCATCCAATTTATACAGTTCTAGCCTTGTTTGCTGCTTCAGTGTTCTCAAGTACCTCACTTTGTTTTTCCATGGGTTATCCCTGAGGAAGTCATGTCAAAATGTACAAACCAGCATTCTAATTTCTAATTAATGTTGCTATCAGAATATCCAGTCCATTCTAATTGGATTTCAAACTGGCCTCTTCAATTGCAAGGATCTGAGCCTCCTTCCAAGTGTTGTTGAACCTTTTCAGTGATTCCATTTTTAATTTCATCATGGTTTTATTATGAATCTATGGATGAAGTTCCAGTTGAACAGCTGGAATGTTGTTTTACTTAATGCAAAATGCTACTGGCTATTATAAATCAAAACATTGTACATCAGGTTGAAATAACGTGCTAATTTCTAGCATAAATTATCATTAATTAACATCCTGCATTTAATCAGTATTTAAAACCCAAAGCATTCAAATCAGTCCTAATGCTTGTATTACAGGTGAAAATTATTCTAATGTGAGGCAAAGCAGGAGATTGCTGGGCCTTGGCCAAGATCTTTGTATCCTCTCTAGCTATAGGCAAGGTCTCAGAAGACTGGAGAATAACCAATGTTGTTCCTTTGTTTAATAAGGGAAATTGGGATAATCTAGCAAACTATAGGGCAGTGAACCTTACATCAATGGTAGGGAAATTATTGAAGAAGGTTCTTAGGGACAGGATTTACTTGCATGTGTAAAAGCATGGAATTATTAGGGATAGTTAGCTGGCTTTGTGCAGGGGAGGTCATGTCTCATGAACTTGATTGAATTTTTTGAGGAGGTAACAAAGACGATTGATTAGGGTAGGGCAGTGGATGTTGTCTACATAGACTTCAGTAAAGCATTTGACAATGTCCCTTATGGTAGGCTGAACCAGAAGGTTAAGTCATATGGGATCCACAGCGACTTGATAGGGTGGATTCAAAATTGGCTTGGTCATTGAAGACAGAGGGTAGTGGTGGAGGGGTGTTATTCTGATTTGAGGTCTGTTACCAGTGGTGTTCTGCAAGGATCAGCGCTGGCACTTCTGTTCTTGGTAACATATGTAAATAATTTGGACAAAAATGTAGGTGGTCTGATTAGTAAGTTTGCATATGACACAAAAAATGATGGAATTATGGATCGTGAGGAAGGTTGTCAAAGGCTACAGCAGGACATAGAGCAGTTGAAATTTGGGTAGAGAAATGGAGGATGAAGTTTAATTTGGGCAAATGTGAGGCATTGCACTTTGGGAGGTTAAATGCAAGAGGAAAGTATACAGTAACTGGCAGGACCCTAAGGAGCATTGCAAGTCCGTAGCTCCCTGAAAGTGTCAATACTCATAGATAGGGTGGTAAAGAAAGCATATGGCATGCTTGCTTTCACTAGTTTGGGCACTGATTATAAAAGTTGGCAAGTCATGCTGAAGCTGTATATAACTTTGGTTAGGCTACATTGAGACTATTGTATGCAGTTCTGTTTGTTGCATTGCAGGAAGGATGTGGAAGCTTTGGAGAGGGTGCAGAAGAGGTTCACCAGGAGGTTACCTGCATTAGACATTATTAACTATAAGGTTGGACAAACTTGGATTGCTTTCTTGAAGGCTGAGGTGCAACCTGATGGAAATATATAAAATTATGAGAGGCATAGATAGGGTAGATGGTCAGAGTTGGTTCAGAACAAGTATGGAATAGAAAGATGTAGACCATGTGCAAGCAGATGGGATTAGTTTAAATTGGCATCATGGTTATGGCAGACATTGTGGTCTGAAGGGCCTGTTCCTGTGCTGTACGATGTTTTACGTTCTAATTTTAGGGCAGTGGGATTATTCCTCAAGCTTTTGGCTTGGTTGATATTTAACTACCTTGATGTTCCTGCCTGTTTTTGTTAAAATAGGATAGCAAAGTATCCATTCTTTGTATGGAAATGCAGTGGTTGCATCTGTTTGGCGCGAACAAAAAAACCCACACCGTTGCTTGAAAGATTTTTATTCATTTATTGAGGTTTACCCATCACCAGATGGTTCATAATTCTGATGATAAGATCTATTTGAATCCCTGGAGGAGGAATCTTGTGTGATTTCTCAGAAGAGGCCAAGTCATTATGAACGACCAGGTTTCATCTCTTTTCTGCTGGTGGAATGTACATTAAGAGAGAGAGACACACAAGCGATTGCAGATGCTGGAATCTGGAACAGCAAACAATCTGCTAGTGGAACTCAGTGACTTGAGCAGCATCTGTTGGGGGGATGGGGGGTGGGGGGAACGGGGAAGTGATCGTTGATGTTTCAGGTCCTGATGCAAGGTTTCGATTTGAAATATTGACAATTCATTTCCTCCCGCTGAGTTCCCCCAGCAGATTGCTTGATGTGTATTAGGAGATACTGGCTGATCCTAAGCAAACTCACCAGCACTTAACACAATTGGATGGAATTAGATCTCATAGTCTCATGGACAAGAATAGGAAAGCCCAGACGAGAGAGAAGCTCAGTCTTTTTCATTAGGCTCTTCCTAATCCCACAAATACTTACTGTATTTAAAACTTAACTTTCAGAGCCTCTTCTACTAACCCAAACAGTGCAGAATACCTGCCCCTTGCTATTCACTTAACATGACTTTAAATTGCATATCTTAAGTCCTTAATTATCCTGTGAATGAGAGTCATGAGATATCTCTACTTAAACTTGTTGTTAAATGGAAACGGAAAAAACAAATGCAATTCTGTTTTAATTTCTATTTCCAGACAGGTATAAAGAGTTAAAATTCCTCCTTCAGTGTTAATAAAAGAAAATACATTTTATTTTTCCTTCCTTCACACACTAAAATGACTGGCTTGTGATTTTTCCTCCTGAGGTCTGTGGAAGGTGTACCAGAGAAAAAAATGCTAATTATATAAAAATACATATTGAAAAATAGAACTGGGGACAAGATAAATTGGAATTTGATTGACATGTCAGGATGAACAGGCAGCTGAGCACAACCTGGTTTAATTGCTTCTGCTGTTAGTGAATGTTATCAATAAATGAAGTCGTGGGAATGTTCACTAATGTTAGTATGAACAAGTCAAAAGATTGAGAGATGTGATTGAAAAGAGTCTCCCTTCCCTACCAGGAGATGGATGATTGTTCCTCCTGAGATTTGCAGGCAGCAACTTGTACCTCTGATGTAGAACCTGACATTTTATCAATAATAGAGATTTATTTGTCAGAATTGTCTTTAAATGTGGGATTGAATGAGCAGGATTGAGGTAAATAAAAACAGAAAATGCTGGAAGGCAGCATCTGTGGAGCCAAAAATAATGTTAAGGTGTCAGGTGGAAGCTTCTTCATCAAAACCGTGGGGATTTAGTAGTCAGCACCAGAGAAACAAAGGACTGCAGATGCTGGAATCCAGGTGAAAAACACGATGATGCTGGAGGAACTCAGCAGGCCAGGCAGCATCCGTGGAGAAAAGCAAGCGGTCAATGTTTCGGGTCAGGACCCTCCTTCAAGATAGGAAAAAGGGAAGCCCAATATATAGGAGGGAAAAGCAGAGTAGCAATAGCTGGACAAAAGAGGGGAGGCAGAATGGGTGCAAGGTGGTGATAGGTAGATGCAGGTAAGAGATAGTGATAGGCAGGTGAGGGGGAGGAGGGGAGAGCAGATCCACCAGAGGATGGGTCAAAGGTAAGGAGAGAAAGGAAAAAAAAAGGTAGAAAATAAAAGAGGCTAGGAAAAGGAAGAAGCATGGTGGGGGTGTGGGGGTGGGGGTGGGGTTGTGTGGAAGGGGGTGGGAATTACTTAAAATGGGAGAATTCAATGTCCTTGCTGTTAGGCTGCAAGGTTCCAAGATGGAAAATAAGATGCTGTTCCTCCAGTTTGTGCTTACAATTCTCCTGGCAGTGGAGGAGGCTGAGGACTGACATATCAGTGATATTGTGGGAGGGGGAGTTGAAGTGACTGGCAATAGGAAGATATAGTTCACAGTTATAGACAGAGCGCAGGTGTTCTGCAAAATGGTCATCTAGTCTGCGTTTGGTCTCACCAATGTAGAGGACGCCACACTTGGAACACCGAATGCAGTAGATGATATTAAGGGAGATGCAGGTGAATCTCTGTCTCACTTGAAAGGACTGTTTAGGTCTCTGGATGGAGGTGATGGAGGTGGAGTAGGGGTAGGTGTTGCACCTATGGCGAGGGCAGTTGAAATTTCCCGGGGTGGGAGTTGGATGGGTGGGGGGGATGGGAGTGAACTAGGGAGTCATGGAGAGAGCGGTCCCTGCGAAAGGCAGAAAGGGGTGGGGGGGGGGGAAATATGCTTGGTGGTGGGGCCCTGTTGGAGATGCTGGAAGTGGTGGAGAATGATGTGTTGGATATGTAGGCTGGTGGGATGAAATGTGAGGACAAGGGGGACCCTATCCCTGTTGAGTCTAGGAAGGGTGGGGTGAGAGGTACGGGTGCGAGCTCTCTCGACCACAGTCGGGGTGAAGACCCGGTTAGAAAAGAAGTTGGACATCTTGGGTGTCCTGGAGTGGAAAGCCTCATCATGGGAGCAGATGCGGCGGAGGCAGAAAAACTGAGAAAAAGGGATAGCATCGTTGCAAGAGACAGGGTGGGAGAAGCAGTAATCGAGGTAGCTGTGGGCATCAGTGGGTTTGTAGAAAATGTCAGTGGATAAGGAACTCCTAAGATGGAGATGGAAAGATCAAGCAAGGAGAGAGAGGTGTCAGACATAGTCCAAGTGAATTGGAGAGCTGGGTGAAGATTAGTGGCGAAATTTATGAAACTGCTGAGGTCCGCATGAGTAAAAGAGGTGACACCAATGTAGTTGTCGATAAAACAGAGAAAGAACATAGAACATAGAACAGTACAGCACAATACAGGCTCTTCGGCCACAATGTTGGGCCGACCTTTAAACCTTGCCTAAGACTATCTAACCCCTTCCTCCCACATATCCCTCTATTTTAAGTTTCTCCATATGATTATCTAGTGTTCTCTGAATTTGACCAATGTACCTGCCTCCACCACCGCCCCAGGCAGTGCATTCCATACCCCAACCACTCTCTGGGAAAAAACCTTCCTCTGGTATCTCCCTTGAACTTCCCATCCATTACTTTAAAGCCATGCCCTTTTGTATTGGGCATTGGTGCCCTCGGAAAGGGGCGCTGGCTGTCCACTCTGTCCATTCCTCTTAATATTTTGTACACCTCCATCATGTCTCCTCTCATCCTCCTCTCCAAAGAATAAAGCCCTAGCTCCCTTGGTCTCTCCTCATAATGCATACTCTCTGAACTAGGCAGCATCCTGGTAAATCTCCTCTGCACCCTTTCCAAAGCTTCCACATCCTCCCTATAATGAGGTGACCAGAACTGGACACAGTATTCCAAGCGTGGTCTAACCAGAGTTTTATAGAGCTGCATCATTACCTCACGGTTCTTAAACTCGATCCCTCGACTTATGAAAGTTAAAACCCCATAAAATTTCTTAACTACCCTATCCAACTGTGAGGCAACTTTCATGGATCTGTGGATATGGACCCCCAGATCCCTCTGCTCCTCCACACTACCAAGAATCCTGCCATTAACTTTGTATTCTGCCTTGGAGTTTGTCCTTCTAAAGTGTACCACCTCACACTTCTCCAGATTGAACTCCATCTGCCACTTCTCAACCCACCTCTGCATCCTATCAATGTCCCTCTGCAATCTTCGACAATCCTCTACACTATCTACAACACCACCAACCTTTGTGTCGTCTGCAAACTTGCCAATCCACCTTTCTACCCCCTCTTCCAAGTCATTAATAAAAATCACGAAAAGCAGAGGTTCCAGAACTGATCCTTGTGGGACACCACTAGTCACAGGCCTCCAATCTGAATGCACTACCTCCACCACAACCCTCTGCTTTCTACAGGCAAGCCAATTCTGAATCCACACAGCCAAGCTTCCCTGGATCCCATGCCCTCTGACTTTCTGAAGAAGCCTACCATGTGGAACCTTGTCAAATGCCTTACTAAAATTCATGTAACCACATCTATTGCACTTTCCTCATCAATCTGTCTGGTCACCTCCTCAAAGAACACTATCAGGCTTGTGAGACATAATCTGGCCTTCACAAAGCCATGCCCATAGATCCTATCTCTAAGAATCCTTTTCAACACCTTGCCCACCACAGATGTAAGGCTCACTGGTCTATAATTCCCTGGACTATCCCTCCTACCTTTTTTGAATAAAGGGACAACATTTGCCACCCTCCGATCCTCTGGTGCCATTCCTGTGGACAACGAGGACTCAAAGATCCTAGCCAAAGGCTCAGCAATCTCCTCCCTCGCCTCGCAGAGCAGCCTGGGGAATATTCCGTCAGGCCCTGGGGACTTATCTATCCTAATATTTTCTAACAGCTCCAACACGTCCTCTCTCTTGATATCAATATGCTCTAGAACATTAACCTTACCAACACTGTCCTCAAGGCCCCTCTCCTTGGTGAATACTGAAGAGAAGTATTCATTGAGGACCTCACCCACTTCCACAGCTTCCAGGCATATCTTCCCACCTTTATCCCTAATCGGTCCTACCTTTACTCCCGTCATCCTTCTGCTCTTCACATAAGTGAAAAATGCCTTGGGGTTTTCCTTAACCCTACTCGCCAAGGCCTTTTCATGTCCCCTTCTTGCTCTCCTCAGCCCCTTCTTAAGTTCCTTCCTTGCTACCCTATATTCCTCATGAGCCCTATCTGATCCTTGCTGCCTAAACCTTATGTATGCTGCCTTCTTCCTCCTAACTAGATGTTCCACCTCTCTTGTTAACCATGGTTCCTTCACCCTACCATTCTTTCTCTGCCTCACTGGGACAAATTTATCCCTTACATCCTGCAAGAGATCTCTGAACAACGACCACATCTCCATAGTACATTTCCCTTCAAAAATGTCAAAAAAGAGTTGAGGAATGGGGCCAGAGTAGGTTTGGAACAGAGACTGTGCAACATAGCCAACGAAGAGGCAGACCTAACTGGGGCCCATGCGAGTGCCCATAGCTATGCCCTTGGTCTGTAGAAAGTGAGAGGAATCGAAAGTGAAGTTGTTAAGGGTGAGGACAAGTTCAGCCAGGCAGAGGAGAGTGTTAGTGGAAGGGGACTGGTTCTGTCTCTGGTCAAGAAAGAAGTGGAGGGCGGTGAGGCCGTCATGATGGGGAATGGATGTATATAGGGATGAGACGTCCATGGTGAAGATGAGGTTGTGTTTCCTGGAGAACTTAAAGCTATGGAAGAGTTGGAGAACATGTGATGTGTCACGGACATAGGTGGGAAGGGATTGGACCAGGAGGGACAGGATAGTGCCCAAGTACGAGAATACGAGCTCTGTGTGGCAAGAGCATGCGGAGGCAAAAGGTCTGCCGGGGTAATCCATCTTGTGGATTTTGGGGAGGAGATAGAAACGGACAGTTCTAGATTGCAGGACTATCATGTTAGTAGCTGTGGGGGGGGAGATCTCCTGAGGTGATGAGGTCAGTGATGGTGGGGGAGATAACGTCCTCCTCCTGCAAGTCAGCACCTCCTGTAGTCAGCACCTCCTGCAACATACTTACTTGATTGCCTGTTCTAGTAAAGAGGCAAATAATTGTTTGTAGTTAAGTAAAAGAAAAAGCACAAATGCTGGAAGTCTGATGCAAGTTCAGAAAATGTTTGTGCTATCCAGTGGTGTAATCAGTATGATTAAGAAAAAGGATAGATTAACATTTTAAATGTCACTTGCTAAAACTGCTTTCCTATTTTAGATATTGTTGGATGTACTGTACGTTTCCAATTTTACCTTACTTCACACCAATTGGAAATATTCCAACAGATCACTTGTATTAAGAAGAAAAAGCTTTATTGTGAACAAAGTTACAAATACATAGTTCAATTAGAACAAAACGACAGCTAAGATTTTCTGATTAGGGCTGGAATGACTTCCAAACAGCAGCATCTTGCAAAAGCATCACTTCCAACCTCAGGAAGTGCAGAGGTGAGCTCCTAAGTAGGAAATTTACAATATAATTGGTGCCCCTGGTTTTGCCCACAAATTGCCCAGGTGATCCTACTGATGCTTTGTTGTTATGAAATATATGCCACTCCTTCAGAATAGCTTTGTTACATGTATGTAACTTACTAGTTATAACCATAAAGTCAGAATTTCTTTATACTCCACCAGGATTGATTGGCAGAAAGAACTATTTTGAAAATATATTCAGGAACTAACTTTATAAAATGTTCTCAAGAATTATTTTTTGAAAAAATCAAGGACAGAATGCATTATATTAAGGCTTTTAAACAACCTTGTAATTTTGGCTCATTAGCTTTCTCATGGCCATAACTTCAGTGAAATTTTTGCAGAAACTCCAAAGTTATGCTAGCAGAGCAGATAAGATTTTGAGGACATTATTTCCTGTGTTATTTTTCACTTTACTCAAAGTAATACTGAAAGATTGGGTGTGGATATAGTAACAAAATTGGCATTCTGCAAATAGAAATATGATCCTTGTTTTCATTTTTCTAATGATGGCCAATGAGTATATCTGCTGGTTTGAAGATTACAATAATAAGGCGTTTGGTCAAAAAACTACTCATTTAGAAAAATAGGATATATCTTGAGTTTGCTTTATTCCTGAATTCAGGGAACATGTGTATTACATTAAGAAGCCTTTGGAAACAATGTTCTAACCAATTGTTGCCTAAACAGATTTCTGGCTTTGCACTGAATAAAATGAAAGCAGTAACTTTTCTCATCTCTTGAAGAACATTGTGCTCATGTCAGTCCTTTACCTTGGGCCAAAAAGTGTATATTAAACCATAGAACCATAGAACAATACAGCACAATACAGGCCCTTCGGCCCACAATGTTGTGCCGACCTTTAAACCACGCCAAAGACTACCTAACCCCTTCCTCCCACATATCCCCCTATTTTAAATTCTTCCATATGCTTATCTAACAATCTCTTGAACTCGACCAACGTACATGCCTCCACCACTACCCCAAGCAGCGCATTCCATGCACTAACCACTCTCTGGGTGAAAAACCTTCCTCTGATATTTCCCTTGAACTTCCCATCCATTATTTTAAAGCCATGCCCTCTTGTATTGAGCATTGGTGCCCTGTGAAAGAGGCGCTGGCTGTCTACTCTATCTATTCCTCTTAATATTTTGTATACCTCTATCATGTCTCCCCTCATCCTCCTTCTCTCCAAAGAGTAAAGCCCTAGCTCGCTTAGTCTCTCCTCATAATCCATACTCCCCAAACCAGGCAGCATCCTGGTAAATCTCCTCTGCACCCTTTCCAATGCTTCCACATCCTTCCTATAATGAGGCGACCAGAACTGGACACAGTACTCCAAGTGTGGTCTAACCAGAGTTTTGTAGAGCTGCATCATTACCTCATGGCTCTTAAACTAAATTCCATGACTCATGAAAGCCAACATCCCATAAGCCTTCTTAACTACCCTATCCACCTGTGAGGCAACTTTCAGTGATCTGTGGATATGAACCCCCAGATCCCTCTGCTCCTCCACGCTACCCAGAATCCTGCCACTAACTCTGTACTCTGCCTTGGAGTTTGTCCTTCCAAAGTGTACCACCTCTCCGGATTGTATATTTACCCTCTTGAGCTTTAATAATCAACAAGTGACTGATAAGGCATTAAGATTTGGGATTTGTGCTGGCACAATTCATGAGGCAAATGTATTTCATCATCTTTGTTGGTTGCCTAAAGGATTTAAATTCCATCAATTGATTAAGGACCTGATTAGGAAAAGCAGGGGACTAGTAATTTATTTTGCTCAGTCCGTTATTGATTGTTGATTAAGTGAGAATCCCTGGAGCAGTACTATACAGGAAAGGTATAAATATAATAATGATGGGATCTTGCAAATCACAAAGAGTGGCCTGCTGAAATAGAATGATAAGAGATTACAGTTTTAACCTAAAATCTCAATCCCTTCCACCTTTGTTTTATGAAGATCACAATATGATTAAAGCTGGTGGCTAGATAAATGCTGCTTCGTGAATTTCATAAATCAGCTGAACTAGAAAGGCTACCCTGAGATAGATACCTATGAGAAAATACATTTTGTCATCTGAAAATAATTGTTCCTCACTACTTTCCTGCTTTGTATTTTGCAATTTCTTGATTCAGGAGGTCCTGAGAGGAAGAGTTTCCTTTCCAAATGCTTCTTGCTGACTTGAATGAACAGGTCTTTTGTTATTTGTTATGAGTTGCAATTTATTTAGATTTAAAAGTATTTCAAGTCTGGGGTTCAAGTAAAGATGTTTCTGCATTTCTAATTTTGTATTAAATTATTCTGGTAAGAAGAATGATGGAACAAGGGAAACAAGTTTTGCTTATGATATTTCACTGTACATTTTCCAGAAAATACTAGCTTAGAATTTCTTGCCAAAATGATGGTAAGCTGAATAATGCTAACATTATTAATGTTGTTAACATTTAAGTCAATGGATTGAGAATCACTACATTGCTGGGGAATTAGCACCACTCTGACATTAATGATGTCAGCTCCAAACTCACTGAGTTTTATAAAGTTGCATATTAGTTACCCACTGTGTTTGCTGCAGAGGGTTAAAGACAGCACCTATGAACATACAAACTTTTAACAGCATGATCTATGTTTCTGCAATGCTAAAGAACTATTCTGGCTCAAAAAGCAATTTACATTGCAATATTTTATTCCTTCATTAGAAACTTTAATTTTTTCATACTTTTAGTTTGGAGATATTAATGCAGATGAACAAAGATTGTTAAAAAAACGTGCTCAAAGAGGCAAGGGATTTAGAAACGTGAAAGGATCTAGGGGAGAATACAGGGCCCAGGGCTCAAATAGCACAAGGCACTGCTGTGAAAGGTAGTGATTAAAACTGAAGATACTTCAAGAGTCAGAACTGGAGAGGTCTGGAGGTCTTGGAGTGTTGTAGGCTTGGGAAAGAGTACAGAGATGGGGAGGAGCAAGGCCATGAAAGCAATGATGAGAATAAAATTGAGGTGTTGCAGGACCAGGAGATAATGGATTTGATCATACTTGATCCAATCTACCATCCATGCTCGCACTGCACCCTGTGCTAACCCTGCAACTGCTCTTGGCACCTCTCAATCCTATTGTTGCAGATGCTGTCAAAATCTTCTTTTGAATCCCTCTGATGAAGTTGTATAAAGAGATTTTTAAAGGTTTCTTTATGTAAATTGATCAGAGGCATTTAAAAATGATTGAAATTAATTTAAGTAATTAAAACAATAGGAAAAAACAAAATGATTTTCAACATATACATAAATATAGAGAGAAATTAAAAAACACAACAGCTAAACAAGCTGGATGTTCCAGCTACTGTTGGCATAGAGCAGAGGGGCCAGTTCTAAGTGTATCCAGGTCCTCAGTGCAGAGAGTTATGAAATGCCTCTGGATTCAGTGACCAGTCCAGGACTGGAGTGAGTCAGATGTTCCGTACTTCTTGGTTGCAGCTCATTGGCACAGAAGATTGTGTTGATGCAAGCAATGCAGAAAGCTGGTAGTCTTCTATGGAGTACCTAGTCAGCTGTCAGCATGATTTTGTCCAATATCGACCTGTGAGCAAAGGGTTTATGGCGACCGGAGCTTGGTGATGAGTTACAGGTCGCAGGTCTCTGGAAGAACTCATTGCTGGAGGTTGAAGTATGGGAAGCAAGCAGTAAAAACAAAGGCATGATTAAGTGTGGAGTTATTAATGACATGGCTAAAGTTTTAATGGTAGAAAAGAATAAGAAAATAGGAGCAGGAGTAGGCCACGTGGCCCTCAAGCCTGCCTTGCCATTCAATATGGTCATGACTGATTCGATCCAGGCCTCAGCTTTTCTTCTGTGCCAGTTCACCATAGCCTTGAATTACATGATCTTTGAAAAATGTATCTACCTCCTCTTTAAATACCTCCACAACACTCCAGGATAGAGAATTCCAGAGATTCACCACCCTCTGGAAGAAGAAAGTCCCTATGCACCTCAGTTTTAAACGACTGCCTCCCCTTTCTTCTAATGTCCCCTCGCTTGACACTTTCCTAGTAATTGAAATATCTCAACACCTTCCCTTTAAAACTCTCTTAGGATCTTATACGTTTCAAGTAAACTATTCCTCATTATTCTAAACTCCAAAAATACAGATCCAACTTTTTCAGTCATTTGTGGTAGGACAATCCTCACATCCTCAGGATTAGCCTAGGAGGTGATACAGGAATGATGTTACATGAGTGGAAATTGACAAGGCTTGAAATAAATTTTGCTTAAAATCCTACACTAACCTTTTGATGTATAGGAGATCAAAGCCTTAGGTGAATTGGTGATAAGAGGACTGAGATAAACATGGGAGTAGGCTCCTCCATTTTACACTTCCACAATGAAGGGGTTAATTCCTCTGCATGTAACCAACATTGGCAGCAATTCCAGCAATGAAGTGCAAGGCTATATTACAATGTTAATTCTTATTGCACTGCTCTTGACTTTTAAAAGCTCACACAAAGCCTATTTGGAATGGATGGAATAAAGACAATTGCTTTCTGTAACCACATTAAAGCAACATTTTTAAAAGCTCCATTGATTTAGAATCAGGCATCATAATAGCGTTTCAGCTTCAAGGTCACATCTTATTTGTAATTCCCAACCACTGTAAAAATTCAACCGGTTAAAAGATGTCTGCAATTCAAACTTCAATCTTTAGCCTTTAGCTCAAAATTCCTTGTCAGACTTGTTTCTGAATTTAGAGAAATCAAATAATTAACAGACAAGACTACAAAGTGTTAGTAGCTTTCAGCTCTCAGCAGTGATTGACACTGAAGAGAGGTTACAGACAATTTTTTGAAGATCTGCTCCAACTCAAGGAATTGATAAGGCAAACATTCAAAAGTGTTTTTATACAAAATGTATTTCTCTATCCATTGGACCTGCCATAAAATACTTCAATTGCTCAATCTCTATGTTTGACACTCACATCAACTGTCCCCATTGCATAACATAGGTACCACACACTGTAATGCCTAGTTTTCTGTCCAGTACTGTCATTCTGCCTTCTTTTCTTTATTTTTATACAGTATATTGCACCATTCTCTTTGGTGAGTGATACTGAAAAATTAGCCAAGAAAATGTGCTCAAGTCATCAAACACACCTCTTTGTCTTCGAGGGAAAATTGGTACAATGTGTCAAAGATGATCCTTAAAGTTAAAAGCATGGATAGTTATCACTCATTATTACACCAGAGGGAATCAGTATAAGACTAAACAAAAACTTTCCAAATACTATTGAATGTAGAACAATATGTGAACTACCATCAGCTATAAATCTTCAGACTTTTGATCAAATTATTAAGATTTGGCAATGAATTGATATATGAATAACATATTACTACACTTTCTCCATTCTCTTGGAAAATGCTTAAGATTATTCATCATCTTGCTGTGGACCATTTTCTAATACACAGGTAAGAAGATGAAGCCAAAACTGGAGTGTGCTGGTTGCACTTCAGGAGAAAGCATTGACGTAGTTGGTTTCTGAAGGCAGCTTTTGAAGTTTCAGACATGATAGATGGGAACTGCTTTCATTATGTTTTATTATGCTCAATCTATATTTTACATAGCTCACAAAATTAGCACATTTGACTGCCTTTTCCTAAATGCAGACATATTCTAAAAAAAAGCGGTAATTTTTTGCTGCAGGTGACATTCATTTGGTGTTGATTTGTAAGTTAAATTGAATTGTTATTGGAAATCCAGTAGAAGAATAAACCTGAGGCTATTTATGAAGAAAATTTGATTCCCCTTTTTCAGTTGTGTCGTAGGTTTAAACAATGGCTTGAAACTGCTCTTCACTACTATTAACCTTTTTTTGACAGATGACAATATTGGCAAAGAAACTTTAAGGAAGGAAATGGGAAGATGGTGGGAGACTAGTCAATGAGTTTTTTTCATTTTAAGAAGGTTTATTGTTAATAATTTATGGGATGTGGATGATGCTGGTAAGACTAACACATGTTAACCATCCCATTTTTCTCTTCAGAAACTGCTGATGTTTGTTTGGCAATTGTACTTCCACAGTGCTGGGATAGGGAGTCCAGGATTTAGACCCTGTGATTCTGAAAGAACAGTGATACATTTGAAACCAGGATACCATATGACTTGAAGAGAATCCTATAAGTGGTGATAGTCTCCCGTGCCTGCTCTCCTTGTCCTTCTGTGCAATAGAGGTCATGTGTCTGGGAGAGGCTGTGAGCTGTTGCAGAGCATTTTGTATGTGGCAGGCATTGCTGACAAATTCAATGCAATCGAGCTACATTTGATTGAATGGGGTCCCCAACCTTCACCAAACAGGTAAACAGGTAAAAGTGTTTCTTCTTTATTTTGAAAAATTAGATTAATATCGTTTTTTAATTTAAATGAGGTAAAATACAGTTTAGGTACATGTATCATTTTTCAGTTATAACAATATGTTTTAAATGCATTGGATACAAAGGGAAAATGGAAAAGGCCTTCTGACAGCACAAGCTACCTGAAAGCTGCTATAGTGGTCCAGGGAACAGCCTCAGTTGGCTGAGGGCTAGTCCATGCCTTGGAGCCTTGTTGCTTGTGGGATGGCCATGGCAGTGTTGCCTTCGGGATTTTGGAACCAGAATGGTTGCAAAAGGCTCCCATACAAGATGAGGGCTGGATCAAACACAATCCAACCCATTCATTGATTCAGGCACAGGTTCACAATGGATGTCTTTAGCCAGAACATAAACACCTTTGAAAGGAACTAGTTTCCTTTAAGTGACATCAAAGATACCCATTGTCTGTCCTCCTCGCGCTTTACAGCTAGGCAGCCAATAAGTTGCACGATGGCATTGACTGCAATCATGCACTTGGCCCATTCTGTCTATACTGTCTGACAAATCCCAATAGAACTGTCCAGCTCATTGTCTGTAGCTTGATACTTTCTAAATATAATAAGGGTTTTTATCTCCATCACTCTTTCAAGGAGTCAGTTCCAGAACCCACTGATCTTTGAAGACCATAAGACAAAGGAGCAGAATTAGGCCATTCACCCCATCGAGTCTGCTCCACCATTCGATCATGATTGATTTATTATTCCCTCTCAACCCCTTTTCCAGCCTTCTCCCCATAACCTTTGACACCCTTACTAATCAAGAACCTATCAATCTCTGCTTTAAATTTATCCAATGACTTGGCCTCCACAGCCATTGGTGGCAATGAATTCCACAGATTCACCACCCTCTGGCTAAAGAAGTTCCTCCTTATCTCTGTTCTAAAGGGACGTCCTTTTATTCTGAGGCTGTGCCCTCTGGTCCTAGACTCTCCCACTACTGGAAACATCTTCTCCACGTCCACTGTATCCAGGCCTTTCAATGGAAAATATTTCTCAATTTACCCCCTAATTCTTCTACTTGCCTTAAACCCATAAGCCTAGTTATTGACATTTCCATTAAGGGAATTAGACCATTTCTTTTTAACCTATCAAATCCACTCTCAATTATGTATAATTTAGAATCCCCTCAATCTTGTTTGTTACAATCATTCCTCAATATTAAGCTTCTCCAACCCTTGCAAAATCCTTACCCCTCTATAGTGCCACCTGCCATTCTTTACATCTTCCTTGAAACTTTGTGACAAGAATTATGTTAAGTGATCTAACTTTGTCCTAACTGGCGTTTTTAAACTATAGAAGCAACACTTCCCTTCTCTTATGGATGCCTATTATTTCACACCTTTGTGTATATTATTCACCAATTGCTGTTTAACTGTAACTTTGTAATAGTTACAAATTGTTACTTTGTAAATAAGGACAGCAAACAAAACAAATTTCCATTTCAATATTTCAAACAATAAATCAGAATGCTAATCTTGGGATATAATTGACGTTGGTGCAATGTTTTGGCAACCTTCTGAGAGCCAAATCTTAGAAAAGTCATACATAGTATATCATATTTAGCTTTTAAATGCAGATATTTCCTTCTCACTATTCAGATGCTCTTATGAAGCATCATAATTAATAGTTCAGTTTGAAGTGTGCTGCATTCATTTTTGCATGCATCAAACATTGAACACGATGAGAGATTTAGTTATACATGAGATATAAAGGCATCATATTTTATGGCTATGTAACTTCAAGAAAATGTGTTGTTTCACTGCTGCTTCATGTAATATGCATAAAATTCTATATACTCTTTTATTACAGTATATAGAAATGAGTTATTTTAGGCTGGGGATATTTCATTTATTGGGCTTTGACAGTCAACATTTTAGGAATGGCTTAACTAGCAGTCCAGTGATTTTTTTAAAGATTAAAATTCTTTAATTGATTAAGTGTTCTTGTTATGTCCCTGTCAAATATGGATTCTAAGGAGACAGCAGTTTCATTTTGAAGAGGACGCATTTTTTGAGGGGTCCTCAGAGGAGACATTGGTATGAAGATGAACATAAAACTTTACAAGGTTTCAGAATCAAATGCAATGGCAGAAAAATAGTTGGAAAACTCTCTTGTAAAATATAATTGAGTCATTTTATGCTTTAGTTCCACATTTTCCAAACAGTTTCGAGTAATTGTTTAGCTGCTCCAACTGCTGACAGATTTTTACTTTGTTAATGTGCACAATGTCCTATGGTTCCATGAGCTGAGTAATAGGCAGATGGTCCTGAAAGTTTAAAACTCGTTCTTCAAAATTGTTTACAAAAATTGCTGCAGAATTTGGCCTAGAGACATGAATATTTACAGATGTCAGACTGATTTTGAAAGGGCATCCAATTCACTTAGTATTGGTATTGGTTTATTATTGTCACTTGTGCCGAGGTACAGCGAAAAACTTGTCTTGCATACAGATCGTACAGGTCAATTCATTACACAGTGCAGTTCCATTGGGTTAGTACAGAGTGTATTGATATAGTACAGGTAAAAACAATAACAGTACAGAGTAAAATGTCACAGCTACAGAAAAAGTACAGTGCAATAAGGTGCAAGGTCACAACAAGGTAGATCGTGAGGTCATAGTCCATCTTATTGTATAAGGGAACCGTTCAATAGTCTTATCACAGTGGGGTAGAAGTTGTCCTTAAGTCTGCTGGTACATGCCCTCAGGTTCCTGTATCTTCTACCTGATGGAAGAGGAGAGAAGAGAGAATGTCCCCGGTGGGTGGGGTCTTTGATTATGTTGGCTGCTTCACCAAGACAGTGAGCGGTAAAGACAGAGTCCAAGGAGGGGAGGCTGGTGTCCGTGATGCGCTGGGCTGTGTCCACAGCTCTCTGCAGTTTCATGCGGTCCTGGGCAGAGTAGTTGCTGTACCAAGCCGTGATACATCCAGGTAGGATGCTTTCTATAATACATCGATAAAAGTTGGTGAGAGTCAAAGGGGACAAACCAAATTTCTTTAGTCTTCTGAGGAAGTAGAGACGCTGGTCAGCTTTCTTGGCCATGGCATCTACCTGATTTGACAGGACAGGCTGTTGGTGATGTTCACTCCCAGGAACTTGAAACTCTCAACCCTGCACTTACTCTCTCTCAAATCAACCCTGCTCTCAAACCAACACTTACTCACAGCTAGTGCGGGCATTAGCACAAGTATAATTAACAGCTTGAATGGTTCCCTTATATGATGAGATGGACTCTTGACCTCACAATTTACCTTGTTTGACCTTGCACCTTATTGTCTACCTGCAATGGACTTCTCTGCAGCTGTAACGCTTCTGTTATTATTTTTACTCTGTACTACCTCAATGCACTCTGTACTACCTCAATGCACTGTGTCATGAATTAATCTGTACGAATGGTATGCAAGACAAGTTTTTCACTGTACTTCAATACAAGTGACAATAATAAACCAATACCAATACCAACAGCTATTGGAGTCGTGTTGTATGGGTGTTCAGTGCTGATATGCCACCAGCACTGACATGGCATCTCTAGTGTCTTCCACTCTCCCGCCAATGCAGCTCTAATGCCTGGCAATATTTGCAACAGTCTCTGCTGCTGCTCTGAGGTATTGCAGATGTGTCTAACATGGCAGAGCTTGGCATGCCTTCAGTGGACTTTCCACTGCCTCCCCTGTCTCCCCTGCCTGCTCCTGACAAATATTATAAGCCACCAAGTAAAAACACAACTATATCTTTTACTGAACTCACTTAAATGCATGTATCAGAATGATATTTGATTGCCATGGTTCCCGTGGAACTCACAAGGAGTGATCAACCCCCTGTGGGGACGAGTCATTTTCCTGCTGCTGTGTGAATGACTGCTCGATGCTGTAGCACACATGGAAAATCAAAGGCGTGAATTAGAAGAGTCAAGTTAGGAATGATTAAGGCTACCATTAAGTGCATGATCACTTTGCTGAGTTCTGATGAATGGCTGTTTACCAGAAACATTAGTTCAGCTTCTTTTTCCACAGATGAGCCCTAACCTGTTGAGTATTTCCACCATTTTTTGATTAATTTTAGATTAATAGCATCTACAATATTTTGATTTTGGATGTTTTTTCATCCATGGCTGACTACGTCCATAAAGTGGTAACTTTAACGCTGTCCATCTTGCAGGAATCAAGCAAAAAAAGACAATTCTCACACTGTTCATAGCAACTTCTGGTTATAATACTATTAGTTTTCATGGTTAATGAAGTTCCCACTTGTATCCTCCAGAAGACAGTTGATGTTCCAAAGCAAAAGGTCACTGGTATAGTTGAAGTGCATGGAATTGAAGATGACCTTATCCCATATCTCTGTAATTGGTTGGGAGGTTTGCAGAAAGTTAACAAATGAATGCAGACCTACTAAGAGAATGGACAATACTGTGGCAAATGCTAATCAACATGTTCCTTAATTTGGAATTCAAGAAAAGCAATTCAACATATTTTCTAAACTGCAAGAAATGAGGAATAGTCAAGGAACAAAATGATATAAATATAGAAATAACTAAATTACATACTTGTGAAAGAAATAAACATAAAGGTCATTGAATGTTGGTCTTACTTTGCCCAGAGTTGTAATTCAAAAGTGAATCAAAGAATCACAAAAAAGTCACAACATTCAAACCTTTGAGTTTATGTAGGCTTATGCAAGAACAGTTCAGCTCCTGGCCTCTCCCCACAGACCTGCAATTTTTTTTCCTATCTGGTTCTATTTCAAACACCATGATTTAATCTGATTATATTATCCCTCACTTAATATTTCAGATTCTAACCATTCACTGCATAAAGAAAAATGTACAAGATTTTTTTTACACAATGACTGATTACTGCACTGCCACGGGTTTAGGGGAGGGATTTTCAATTGCAGCAGTTGAAAGAGAGCTGGGTAAGAATCTGAAGGACCATGGGGTGAGGCAATGGAGTGAGACCAGCTGAATTTCTCTTACATGGATCTGTTAAAAACCTAATTGGCGAGTGGTCTCCTTCCATGCTGTAACCATGCTATGATATCTGTCGGTGCTTAAATTATGTTATTTTTTCATTAATTCACAACTTTTTTAAACATCAAGGCAGCCCCCTTCCCCACGTCACCGAATTCCCTTGCTGCCCAAATTCTATTTCTTGACATTCAATGGAAACTGCATGCCATGAAAAGTTACGCTCTGAGCTGAGCTTTCTTTCAGTGATATTTCTGTTGTACAGAGCCTCAGCAGATGCCACTTGGAATATTCATTCAGTTCCAAGCACAATGAACCTTAGAGAGGTTATATTGGTCTTAGATAGGGCACAGTGCAACTCAAAAAAATTATACCAGAACATGGGCAGCATAACACTTTTTGTATTCCCCGAGTTTGTAATACAGAGGGGTAATCTAAACATGGTGCTTAAACTAAGGAAATAAATTGAGAACATGGGTTGTGAGAAATTACTTCCTCCATTATGGGAATCCAGAACACAGAGGCATAACCTTAAAATGTTCACATTTAAGAAACACTTTTATGGAGAAAATGTAATGACCTTGCTATGCTGAATGGTTTTGGATAATGGGTCAACTGAAAATTTAAAAACTGAATTTGTTCACTTATCCAGGATGTGTGTGTCAAGATAGAGGTAGAGATTCATCCGTGTTCACTGGAGCTAAATCAGTGCCAGACTGTTGGCCACCCATTGCGTTTGCCTCCTGGTAAATGAGCTAGGCGTTGACCACATGTGAATGGTGAAATATTCTTCTGAGGCTGAATGCCTCCCATTTCTTCTGTTGTTATCTTGAGTTACATCAGCAGAACTGTCTGGGTGTGAAGAATAACAAATACATATGCATTCAGTTGACATATTCCTTCCCCTTTTCTTGTGCCTTCTCAGATCATTCTTGTTGTCCCATCATAAATGAAGTGATCACTCTTGAAAGAGTTTCCATCAAACAACAAAACTGGTTTGTATCTTCTCCCGGAGAATGACAGATAATGGACCAATTGGGAGCAGAATTTAAATCAGGATTATATATTTTTTCAAATGCCAGCATTTATTGTTCATCCTTAATTGAATTTGAACTGAGGAAGCAGTTAAGAATCAAACACATTGGTGGGTCTGGAATCAAAAGTAGGCCAGATCAGGTAAAGGTGGCAGAGTTTCTTCCACAAAGGGCCGTCGAAACAGGTCTATGGCAGATGCCATTTTCCTGGCCCTACCCTCATCTCTGGAGCATTTGGATAGAAAAGATATTTGGATAGTAAAGATCATTAGATTATTGTTCACTGACTGCAGATCTGTCCTCAATACCATAATTCCAAGCAAACTTATCTCCAAGTCCTAGACCTGGGACTCAACACCTTCCTTTGCAACTGGATCCTTGACTTCCTGACCAACACACCACAATCAGTAAGGATAGGCAGCAACACCTCCAGCACGACTATTCTCAACAGTGGTGCCCCACAAGGCTACGTCCTCAGCCCCCTACTCTACTCCCAATACACCCATGACTGTGTGTGTCAGATTCTGCTTTAACTCCATCTAAAAGTTTGAAAATGATACCACTGTAGTAGGCTGAATCTCAGATCATGATGAGTCAGAAGGAGATAAAGAGCCTAGTGGAATGGTGTCATGACAACAACCTTTCCCTCAATGCCAACAAAACAAAAGAGTTGGTCATTGACTTCAGGAAGGAGGGCAGTACACATGTTCCTGTCTTCATCAACAGTGTTGTGGTTGAGAGAGTTGAAAGCTTGAAGTTCATGGGAGTGAGCATCACTAATAGCCTGTCCTTGTCTAATCATTTTGATGTCATGGTCAAGAAAGCTCACCAGCACCTCTACTTCCTCAGGAGGATAAAGAAATTTGGCATGTCCCCTCTGACCCTCACCAATTTTTATCGATGCGACATAGAAAGCATCCTATGTAAATGCATCATAACTTGGTATGGCAACTGCTCTGCCCGAGACCACAAGAAACTGTAGAAAGTTGTGGACCCAGCTCAGCACATCACGAAAACCAGCCTCTCATCCATTGACTTTGTCTACACTTCTCGCTGCCTCGGTAAAGCAGCCAACATAATCAAAGGCCACACCCACCGTGAACATTCTCTCTTCTCCCCCCTCCCATGAGACAGAAGATACAAAAGCTTGAAAGCACTTACCACCAGGCTCAAGGACAGCTTCTATCCCACTGTTTTCAGACTATTGAACAATCCTCTAGTACGATAAAATGGACTCTTGATCTCACAATCTACCTCGTTATGACCTTGCACCTTATTGTCTACTTGCAATGTACTTTCTCTGTAACTCTAACACTTTATTCTGCATTCTGTTATTGTTTTATCTTGTACTACCTCAATGTACTGTTGTAATGAAATGATCTATATGGACGGTATGCAAGACAAGTTTTTCACTGTACCTTGGTACATGTGACAATAATAAATCAATTTCTGATTTACAATTTACAGTTTGTATGACAATCCAATACTTTCATGACTCCTGTTAATGAGACCAACTTTAATTAAAACAAATTCCAGATTTATTTAATGATAAATTTAAATTCCCCAGCTACCATAGTGGCCTTCAAACCCGTGTCTTTAGAGCATTGGTTCAAAGCTCTGGATGCTCGTCCCGTAACTTAACCCCAGTGGTGCCATGCCTAGGCAATGGACATCATTGATATGCATAGTTGCATGTAGAGTTGGTTGTTAATATAGCTTCAATGACAATTATTTTATGTTTAATTGAATTTTTTCATCACAGTATCTATTTGTATAGCACAGTAAATTCTTCATATTTTGATATGTTAAAAGAATTTAATTTGTCTGAAATAAGATGGCACATTGAAATTAATATAAAGTGCATTTGGTGTTCTATGTTTATCCCTGCTTTGTATGGGAATATCTTATGAGGACAAACAAAATACCTGGTGAACTCTGTGAGTTAAAAGAGTTAGTCTTGGATTGAGGTACTCCACTATTGAACTCAGTGTTCCATTGTTGCATATTGTGTGCATCTCAAAGCAAGTGAAGTGAAGCATATCAGCTGGAAAAAAAAGAAGAGCAATCAGTTTCCAAATTGTTGCCATCTGCAATGGTGATATATCAAACTAAACTTCTCCACCTATAACCATTTTCAGTCCATTTTGCCTCATCTAATGTTCAAAGTAACCTGGAACTAATTGTGTGGCTTTACATTGAACTGGATCCATAATTCATTATGCAAAAATTCTTTACTAACTGCTAGCTGTTCCAATGTTAAAAATTATAACAGGAGGTAATGCCCTCATCATGTTTTATGCAGTACTTGAGCCACCTAAATTTTGCTGTATAATAAATAGACAAAATGTCATACTTTTCAGGCATGGAACATAGGATAAACAACCAAATCCGTGTTTTATAATTAAGCTAACTGGTCAGAATTGAAATAAACTCAGAAATCAAAGCTGCCATAAGTCCATACTTCCCTCTTCCTTCTTCCTGTTGATTTCTGGAATTGGCTGATCAATGTGAACATTGAACAATAAAACAGATAAAGTGAAAATTAAAATGTAACAATTTCCAGGGTAGATAAATCCAAGTATTATAAAAGAAAAAGAGAATGGATGGGATTTCGAAGCTGGTGATTAATGAATGTTACTCAGCAACCTTTGCATTTGTATGAGGGAACATCAAAATAGGAATAGACCATTCAGCTGCTTAAGTTTCTTCCACCATTTGATGACATCATGGCTGGTCAGTATTTTAATTTCAGCCAAGTGCTTTGACTCCATAACCTTTCCATATCCCTGAGTAGCAAAAATCTATTGTCTCAGTTTAAAACTATTAAGTGTATTTGTTGTCTTCATCTTGTGGTAGAAAATTCCATACTCCTTCCATTCTTATTATTTCCTGACTGGTCTGGCTCTTATATTCATGCTACCTTCTCCTGTCTTGAATTCTCCCATCAGAAGAAAAATGTTTCTCCCTATCTTATGAGTTGATTTTAAATCCTACAAACTTCAGTGAAAACTTGTGATTGTGTAATTTCTGTTCATACTTTAACCCTTGTAGCCTTGGTAATATCCTTGTGAATCTGCTCTATACTCCTTCAATGGCTAACATGTTTTTTTCTAAAGTGCAGTGTCCCAGTTGGTAACAGTATTCCAGATGTGGTCTAATCAGAGCTTCATACAGCTGTCAAGCCCAGTGTCTCCTACAAATAAGTCGATGCCTATATGAACCATTTAATTTGAAAGAACATTGTAAAGTCCACATCCCTAATTGCCACAAAGAATATTGAATTGAATATTAAATGAGATATAGAAAGAAAAATTAAAAGGTGATGGAAAGATTAGATAAAATTGAGAAATATAGTAGATTAAATTGCCAGTATTGATTAAGATCTGGAGGAATGAGACTCCACATTTTTTTAAAATTGCAGTGTTTGGTAATAAATTAGATTAATCACACAATTAAAAGATTTCTTACACTGGAATGGGGAAGCCCTATCTTTTTCTTACTAGTTTAATACATTTCTATGAGATGTGTAAAGGATGGTAATGTTGTTCAATATATTTGTAGGGTCAGTTTTGGATGTGGAACTTCTATTCCTCCTCTTTATCAAGCATCATTTCGAAGATTTCCACTGTTACCTCGACATGTGCAATTACCAGAAGGTGGTACCTGCCAATACAACATTATACTGAGTGCTTTTGGCATTACTGTTAGTATTTCAAGCAGTAAATTGGTGAGAGTAGAAAACTCTGCAAAAGAATTATTGGCATGTGTCTTAATGCCAGCATCTGCAAATAAATGCTTTGAACTAAACATGTTTTATGCCTTGTGGAGCAGACAAATTGATATTTTTACAGCAGAAGGTGCTGCAATGGAGTCTACATTGACTTATTTGGATTTCAGGTGAGTACAAAAGTTATATAAGAGGTGTACAAAACCCATACAAGTGGAATATAGTTCCTGAAATGACTTGTTACAGATATATGCACCATGATTGTTTCATTATGTGCTATTGTTCATGTACTTGGAAAATATCAAAATATTCTCTGACTTCCATCCTGGACTTGCATTTGACAGTTATTAGTAAAAATAATTCATTCCTAGTAGGTTCAGATACATACTGCATTCATTAGACCTCACTCCCTTAAATAGATTGAAAGGTGTTGATCGCAATGCTTCATTCTTCACCAGAATTAGACTTCCAAAATGACAAAAAGGTTCAAATACAAGGTTAACACTCTAGAACTCTGGCCCATATTTTGCTGTAAAGTTACCTGCTCGAAGGCAAAAATGTGGGAACTTGCATGCACACAAAATCAAATGCAGAAGGCCTTAACTTACTTGACAATTGTGGCCGGCTTTGTTGGCTGAAGTCAGTCTTGCTATAATTCCCCAGCATTGGTGCTGGGAAATAACTATTAGGTTCTGTGCTGATTAGACTTGGAATAAGATCACCATTCCAACTGGATTCAATGTGAATTACAGGACTACTAAGAAGAATCAAATACTTTTACTCAAATTATTCATTTAAATGCTTTTAATTACTTTGTGCTTTTAGGTGATTTTAGTTGATTTTCCCTTTTAATAACTTATTTTTTTGTTTGCTTGTTTCATTTTTAATAGTTTTAGTGTTTCTGTAGGGCAGAGACATTTAAAAACCTTAATGGCTTTGATAACTACCACAGCCAAGAGCAGAGTTTCAACAACTTTCAAAGATGTACCTTCTACAATGTAGCAATGCCCAGGCGTTGCTGCAGAAGTTTGGGATACCTCAGGCCGGGAAGTTAGGCTGGCTGCAGCCAGAGCCTGTACGTCCACACGTGGGGTGATCAAAACTGTGGGGACTTGGCCATGCCGGCAAAACTTGCTACGGCTGAAGGGCCTCCTTTCTGACTCTCTGACTCTATTAATTGTTTCTCTCTCCCCTAATGCTTCCTGATCATCCGAATGCTACCCTGCATGTTCCATTTTTATTTCCAATTTCTAGCAGCAGCAGCAGCAGCAGCATTTTGCCTTTCTTCCTAACAGATTCTATCAGCAGTACCAATGACCTTGCCAGAGGCCTAGTTCCTAATCTGTGGCAATGTTGCCATGCAGTCTCACCTGCTTTCATTGGCTGTGTGCACGTTTACTGAAACAGTATTGATCGTCAAGTCTTCATTTTACTTTATCACCACCTTTGAAGCAAGGTTATTATAGTTTCATTAAATGTTTGAGCTGATGTTGATTACTTGAAAATTATATTGATCTTTTTGTTTTATCTTTCTTAATCTGTAAATGAGAAACAAACATGATGGAATTTCTAAATCCTGACCTTACTGACAGTTACAATGTACATTTCAGAGTAAAATGTAATTTGGACACAATAGTGAGGGAGAAGATAATGAAACAAGTAAGTTACTTCTATATTACCCCAATCAAAGCAGGGGAACATGAATGTAATGGGCCAGATCATGTGGGATTTGGCCTGTTCCGTAAATTGCCATCCACAGTGTCTGCCTGCCTGCACCTATCTTCTCTGATGGGGAGATGGAAGGAGTAGAACCCCCATTCCTGAGAGGCATTCCACTTGTTAGAGAAAATTCCAAGAGGCGAATAGGCCTCAAGTGTCATTCCAGTCAAGTCCTGTCCCTGGAACAAATTTTTAAAATGTATTCAAAATATAAAAAATATGTAATTAAAATATTAAAATACTAACAATTAAACCATTAAAGTTAGGTAAAATATCTGAAACACTTACTCTTATATCTTTCTACTGGGTTAGTGATCCCATTCAATTCAATGTTGTGATTCTTAAGCCAGCTACTCTTGCAGTAAAATGGAGGTGTTGGATGTGAAGACTGTCTAGCCTTTCTCCTCAGTGTGTTGGCACTTTGCTGCTGGATTTGGTGGTGTGCATTGACAGTTCAGGAGGTCAGATGCAGCAAAATAGATGTCTGAGACAAGCTGAATGTGAACAGTGAGCTTGATTTGGTCAAAATAAAAGAAGGTAACTGCAAAATTGCCACACATAAAAGAAGAGAAAGATTCCTTCATTATTTTCAAAGAGACAAAACTTTGAGTTTGCCACAGGTTGAAATAATAGCAATATCTCTTCATCATTCATATATATTTGTTCAATTATCAATTTGTTTTAGATCATTGCTTAATTTGGAGCTGAATTGTTGTGTAGTGAAATTGTTTGTTTCCACGAAGTCAGACTCTGTTTAATCAATCTAATTTGTAATTGGTTGATCCTGACAATGGTATTGAACAAGGCAGGTCAGCATTAACACTTCAATCATATTTACAGAACAAGGCTGATAAAAAAAAAGTCCATATGATTTTTAAGTAACCAAGATCACATCAAACAGCAGAAGTGTCTTCCTGGAAATTTTAAGATGGGCATAATTCCAAAGTGGTCAGTGTTATGATGTTGGAAATGTGGTGGGCAATTGGCAAGCTCTTACAAATAGCTAAAATACTGTGATCAAGCCAGTAGTTTCCAACTTAGGATGCACAACCCCTCCCTTCTGCCCACTTACATTGAGATATGTGATTCCTAAGGTTTTAAGAATATTGAAGTCATTTAGTCCAAAAGTTTCCACAAAAAAAACTAAGAATATACTTGTTAAGCCAGCTGCCTTGGTTGTAGTACCAAGGAATCCTGGGGACAGTGCCAAGTCCTAACCTAGTGTGACACGTGATATCATCAGCTGATTCTGAAGGGTTTGGGGGGCACATATTTAATCAAGTATGAGCAAAAGGGGCTTTAATTCAGAAAGGTTAGGAACCACTGCAACAGATAATATATTTTGGTGATATCACATAAGAAATAAATGTTGGCCTGAGCATTGGGGGAAGCTTATTTGTTATGCCATGGGATATTTTATGTTAATTAGAGGGGGGTAGATATGGCCTTTGTTTAATTTCTCACCAAGAAAACAACATACCTACCACTGGACTAACTAAGTTTTTCATTGCACCTCTTCTTGCACATATGGCAATAAACTCAACTCTGACTTTGACTTTGACCACTAGGTTGGTACTGCTTTGGATTGTCAGTATAGTGCAAGTCTCTGGATTGGGAAATGAACCATGACCTTATGACTCTGAAGTAAATAAGAATAAAAATTGAGAGTGATTTAAAATGGTTTTCCACTTTGTTTTCAATTGTTATACAGTAGCGCACTAAACCCAGATTTGTGTTTATATAGCAATGTAGGTAGTTCTCCCTGAAACCTATTGTCTGTGTTCGTCCTGAAGCCGTCTGGAGGGGTACAACAAACCAAGATTCACAGAATATCACAACTCAGAACTCTTTTTAAAAGTTTATTGAAACTAAGTAACACTACAACTCGTATATTATTTATAATGATTTAAGATTATAAGATCTTTGAAGGAACAACAGAAATACAGTATATATGTGGTTTGTTGTTATAAAATAGGAGGTGTCACAACTACCATGCACTAAGCACACTTTGGACTCTAATGAACTTGACAAGCTCTTAACTCTTAAGTGTAACCTGAACTCCCTGTAACTGGCTTAAACTTTGATTCTGAATATAACTCATCTCAGTGATCGAGGAAAGTAGTTGGCCCCCAATTGTACAGAATGATCAGATTATCCACAGTTTTCTTACAAGTCATCGAGGTTTACCACTAACCCCACCCCCATTATATCATGCCAGAGAATTATGCCTGTGTCAATTGTTTGAGCATATCCCTTCCTATGGAATTGTCCCTTCTGTACCTAGTTTATTTCTTTAGTCCATGCGTTTTAATCCAATTAATCTAAGTAGTCAGGTGCCATTCATTTTCACCAAATTGTTGTTTTGATGGGGAAGAGTTTTGAGCTGATCAGCACGTGCAGAAGTTTTGCACTCTGTTCAAATCCTGCAGATCATAGTAATAAAGTATCTCTAGAGGTAAAATTTAACATAACTTGTGTCTTTTGATGAGTCTTCTTTGTGAAAGAAAGATATTTTTCTTGTAGATACTTTAGCTCGAGGCGAGTTTCTCTAAAATCTGCCTGGCATTTCTCATGGCATACTGGGATAGAATTTTTAGTCAATGTCCATCAATGTTGGTTTACCAGGAATTCTTGCTGGAGGTATCTGGCTTCAGCACCATTATATCTGCCAAGATCCTTCATGGTTGTGCAATCACACTAAATTTGACTCCAAGCCAAATGAGGAAAAGTTTGGACATATGATCAAAAACAGGGTTTTAATGAGTTAAGCCCTAATATTTTTCCCCCTAACTTTTGATTTTTTTTGCTTGCCTTTAGATGCACTCACCACACACCTGCTACCATATACAAATTTGCCAATGACACCACTGTTGTTGGATGTATCACAGGTGGTGATGAGTCAGCATACGGCAGCGAGATGGGACACCTGTTGAGTGGTGCTGCAACAACAACCTCTCGCTCAACATCAGTAAAACCGAAGAGCTGATTGTTGCTTTCAGGAAGGAGGAGGAGAACAAACATGTGTCAGTCTACATTGGGGGATCAGAGGTGGAGAGAGTCAGCAGCTTTAAATTCCTGGGTGTTAACATATGGGATGACCTGTCCTGGGCCCAGCACATAGATGCAATCACAAGGAAGGCACACCAGCGTCTTTACTTTCTTAGGAGGTTAAGGAGGATTGACTTGTTGCCGAACACTCTAACAAACTTCGACAGATGTACTGTTGAAAGTATCCTGACTGATTGCTTCATGATCTGGTACAGCAATTTGAATGCACAGGAATGTAAGAAGCTGCAGAGAGTAGTGGACTCAGCCCAATACATTACAGGCACGTCCCTCCTTACCATCAGGAGTATCTACAGGTGGGGCTGCCTTAAGAAGGCAACATCCATTATCAAAGATCCCCACCACCTGGGCCATGCCATCTTTTTGCAACTACCATCAGGCAGGAGGTACAGAAACTTGAAGTCCCACACCACCAGGTTCAAGAGCAGCTACTTCCCTTCAACCATTTGGTTCTTGAACCAACCTGCACAACCCTAATCACTACAGTTTAGCAACGCTATGACTACTTTGATCACTCTGCACTAAAATGAACTTTGTTTTCTTTGTTCTAATTGTGTACTTTCTTGTAAAAATTGTGTATAATTTATGTTTAATATATGTTTTTCTTGTGAGTGCTGCTTATTTGATGCTATGTACTTGTGGTGATGCTGCTGCAAGCAAATTTTTCATTGTACATGTGCATACGTGTACTTGTGCATATGAAAATAACTTTGACTTTGACTTTGATATTGTTTTTTCTGTAATAGTAGAAATTCTTTAGGTGATAGGATTCCTGGTTTACATACCCAACATTTTTCAATCCAGAATTGGACAAATGTGACTATACTGCTCAGATTACTTAAAGTAAGTGCTTTGCCAATAGCCTCTCATCAGTAAGTGCATCTAATCCACTTTTAGCAATAATTTAAAGGCGATTTTCTTTTAACTAAGTACTTTGAGCTTCAAATTGACACCAAATCACACTTTAAGTACCTGATGGCCACTGCGGCAAACTAATTGTTAAGCACAATGCCTCAGATAAAAAAAACACAGAATTATTCAATGGATTTAAAGTACACTTGTGGAGATGGGCAGTTTGTTCAGAAATAATACAGCTTGAAGAACACAAGTATCTGATTCTAGTGGGGCTGGCAATGAATTCAGATGAAGGGTCTTCAATCTAAACTATTACTTCTCTTTCCATGACCTGTTGACTGTTTCCAACATTTTCTATTATGTTATTATTACTTCTAGCATTCAGTGGCTATGTTCCTCCAAGTTTCATAGAGGCATTTACATCAGGAACTGACTGTAATAAATAAATCTCGAACTATGGCACTAAACTATGCTGAACCAAGCTGCCTTAAGGGATAGGTAGGGAAAAAAAAAAGGTATTTTAGTTCAAATGTACTGAGATACCTTTTTTTTGTGGAGATTCATTAGTATACATAAAGGCTTTATCCAAGACAGTATTGGAGTCTATTTGCATTAATGTGGCGTGAAATTGGATTGTCATCATTTCTTTCTGTATAATGCATCAGAATCATGCCTCTCTTCTTCCCTTTTTTATACTTGCTAGACCTTTAACATCCTTCATACATTGCACAGAGAACAGTTTTTTGCAAAATTACAAACTTAATCACGATAATGTCAATCTCTGAATGGTGAATTTGATAACTGGAGATATATGTTAAAAATCTCTGCCAGCAAGAATACAGATCAAAGGAAACATTTATTTCAATTTTTTTGTGATTCTTTATTCTGAACAACTGAATAACCCCACTGTTAGAGTGATCTTAAAAAAAAACGCCTTCATAAAAGATTACAAATATCCTGGCTTTTTAAAAATCTGTGCATCTGGGCTGACAGCATAATCAGCTATTCATAACTGAATTTACATAGCCTACTGATGCAAGCTGAGTCCTTCTGCCATGAATTACAGCGTGTTTATATACAGTAAACTGACAACTGTAATTCACAGTACTGAACAACCATTTGACACACGACAGAGTTTGGGTGTTGATGCTCGTTCTACAGCCTTGTCACAAGATCAGATATACTTGAACCTGGCACAAAGCTTTATGAAGGGATAATGCGATTCATTTGTACAGGGCTGTTTTCACTGCTGCTCATTTAAAAAAAACATGGACATCTTAGCCTGGAAATTGTGTCTTCCTTCCTCATGACAACAACGGAATTTGAGATAACTATGAGATTATTTAGTTTGTAGCGGATATTAATGCAGTAGTGTTTGAACAGGAAGGAGGCATATTTTAGGTGATTGAAGAAAGCATAATATTAAAACAATGTTGTATTGTTACAACACATATTGCGATAACAACAGAAAATGCTGGAAGTATCCAGCAGGCCAGGCAGCATCTGTGGAGAGAGAAACAGAATGAAAAATTTTGGCTATAACCTGATGTCAGAATTGCAATAAATGCAGTGCTGGCACCAAACACAATTACTCCTACCATTTCTTTCAAATTTTCAGAAAGATTGTTTTTAGACCCACTCTTCCTGTACCCCTATGCCTCATTTCCCATTACTTGGCACCTTCTCATACAAACAAAGGTGATCCATCTTTTCACTCCCATCATCTCTTCTACCAGAGTGAAAAACACCCATTGCAGATAAAATTTTATTTCCAGAAAGCACTCAATTGGGTGCCATGTAAAAGGCTGTGCATAATATAAAAGCTTGTGGTATTGGGGGATGTGGAAGAGGGGGCTGAGTAGAAGTTATCCAACTTTGCTGATGACACAAAAATAATTGATTGGCCTGCTGTGATGAGGATATTTGGCTCTGCAACAGATATAGATTGAGTAGGAGAAAAATTGGCACATTAGCATATGTAGGAAACTGTGAGTCATACACTTTGGTAGAAGGAATCAAAAGATATGCTATTAAATAACTGGAGAGAGACTGTGAAAGAGTGGATCTTGGTGTTCTTCTGTCATAGACTCATTGAGTCACAGAGTCATACAATACATAAACAGGCTCATTGGCCCACCATGTCCACACTGACAATTAAGTACCCATCTACATTAATCCCAATTCCCAGCACTAGATCCATAGCTTCTGTGCCTTGGCAATTTAAGTGCTGATCTAGATGCTTCTTAAATGTTGTGAGAGAGTGCATCTGCACCACCCCCTCAGGCAGTGCATTCCAGATTCCAACCACTTCTTCCTGAGATCCCCTCTAAACATTTTACTCCTTACCTGAAATCTATGCCTTCTAGTTTTAGTACCTCTACTATAGGGAAAAGAAACATAGAAGTTAGCATGCAGGGTAAAGTAAGTAATTAAGAAGGCAAATGATGCTTGAGGCCTTTATTGCAAGTGGTATGGTGTTTAAAATAGAGAAGTATTGTGACAATTGTATATCATTTTGGTGGGGCTGTACCTGGAGTATTGTGTAGGCTTTTAGTCTCCTTATTTATAAAAGAACATACTAGCTTTGAAGACAATCCAGGAGAAATTCATTAGATTAGGAGCTCTGCCCTTTTGCAACTGGCTAAAGAAAAAGATCTGTAATCTTTGTAGTTTAGGAGAATGACAGGTGATCTTATTGAATCTTAGGATCCTAAGAGGGCATGATAGGGTAGATGTAGAGTTGTTTCCAGCAGTGGGAGAGTCTTAAATAAAGGAACATGGTTACAAGAGAAGGGATCCAACAATTATAACTGAGGTTTGTAGGAATTTCTTCTGGCAGAAGATGATGAATCTCTGGAATTCTCTACCGTAGAGTGCTCTGGAGGCTAGATCAATGGAGGCATTTAAAGAGGAGGTAGAAGCATTTTTGAAAGATCAGAGAATTGAAGTTATATAGAATTGGCACAGAAGAGGTGGGAGGCCTGGGGTAGAACAGCCATGATCACATTAAATGGCAGGAAGGGCCAAGTAGCATATTGCTTCAGTTCTTATGTGTTCTTGCGTACTTGTATTTCTTTCACCTTAACTGTACTCTATTTGTTGATCTCCACTACACCAGGGAGATCAAATATAGGAGTCATATTTTGCTGAGTACCTCCATTAAATCTGATTGCCTGCCATTTATTTCTCCTACTTTGACCTCTGCGTCAACGGATTGGGCAGTTTACAGACAATGAGGCTGACAACTTCAAATCATTATTTATGTTATTTATTTTTCTAATAGCTTGTAGAATTCTGCTATTCCCATTTTTCATTTGTCGATACATATCTCTTGATTCTTTACTTCCCCAATTACCACTCTCTTTTCCTTGCACCATCTCATTTGTCATTTAATCACTTCACCTTTCATCCTAACAAAGATCTAGCCCTTTGGTTATTTCTTCCTCTGCCTCTTTCCCTTCCCCTGCCATTGCTGAAAAATTATTATAGATGTATTTATTTCCAACTTTCACAAATAGTCAATGACAGGGAATATTTACTCTATTTGTGCCTCCACAGATGCTGCTTGACCTGCTGAATATTTCCAGTGTGTTTTGGTTTTATTCTAGCATCTCCAGTAACTTCTACTATAAAATGTTCCACTGTTTTCGATTCTGTAGATGGAGGGGTGGTTCACAAAGAAGCTTTTTCATTTTTCTGTAACATGCATTTATCTTGCAGAACCTCCATTTGTATTTCATAAACCTTATTGACTGCTGAGATTTAGATTGACATTGAGTTCAAAGTGAAAAAATACTTTTTGTTTTCCAGAATCTACTGGCAAGTCCTCAAGCCTCCTAAAGTTATCCTGGCATGACAGTGAAATATGAGTGCTGCTTCAAATTAATGGCTGAAACATTTCAGCGATTAGTTTACATTCAGTTGGTGAACTTAGTGCAAATCTAGACCCATGACCTGAGAATTTGAAGCCGATCTCCCTCAAGGCTCCCTGCAGTCATTCTGACATAGTTACTGGAATTTGTATAGTATTTGGCAGAAATGCAGACAATTGGGAAAAAATGTTAAGAAAATACTCGTAAGAAAGGGTATAGTAGTGGTGCAGTGGTTAAGTTACCAGGCGTAATCCGGAAACCTGGACTAAGAATCCAGAGCTCAGGTTCAAAACCTACCTTGGGAGCTGTGGAAATTAAATTCAGATTAATAATCTGGAATTTGGAACACAAGAACTAGTCTTAATAATCATGGCCACAACCAATCAAGTTGTTGTAAATCATAATGCCCCTCATGGGAAGAAATTTCCAATTGTTGCCAAGTCTGGACTACATGTGACTCCAGACCCACACCATTCATTGACTCTTAAAATGCCTCCTGAAATTGCCAAGCAAGATGTTCACTTCCATTACTGTTGCATTCAGAGATAGAATACCTCTGGCCACCTGGCATCGACCTAGGCACCAACTTTGGAGATGGCAAATTCACTCTCAACCCGGTTGACATTACAAAGTCCTTCTCACAAACTCTGGGGATTGCTTTATAATTTGTGAGTGCTGTCCCATAGGCAAGTCAAGGAGCAGCACTCATACAGAGAATCACACTGAGAGACTCATGTCAGACACCTTCATCACAATCCATGGGTTGTCTTATCCCACCAGCAGGACAGACTCACCAGAGAGAGTGGCATATTGGAAAAAATAGACTTGGGAGTCTTAAATATTGACTCCAGAACCCATAAAATCTCAAGGTATCAGCTCAAATATGTGCTAGGAGATCTCCTATTTACCATCAGCCAATGAATCAGTGCTCCTCCATGTTAAACAACATTTGTTAAAGGCAAGGACACAGTATACACTTTGCGTGGGGGACTTCAATGTCCATTAAGAATGGCTTGGTAGCATTACCACTGACCAAGTTGGTTGTGTCCTAAAGTTGCCAGATTAGGTCTACAGCAGGTGGTTAATGAGACAACAAGGAGGATAAACCATTTTGACTTCATCCTCACTGATCCACATGTGGCAGATGCACCTGATAGAAATGACTACTGTACTGTGCTAGACAGTATTGAGGTTGATAAGTAACAGGTAACATTCATGCCACAGAAGTGCCAGGCGATGACCATTTCTGGCAAGAGAGAGTCCAACTACCTATCCATGATATTCACTGGCATTACCATCACCAAATCTCTCACTATCAACAACTTGGGGATCACCATTGAGCAGAAATGTAACCGGACCGGCCACATAAATATCACAGCTACATGGGCAGGTCAGAGGCTGGATATCCTGTGGCGAGTGACTCACATCTTGCACCCCAAAACCTTTCCACCATTTCCAAGGCACAAGTCAGGAGTGCACTGGAATATTTCCAGTTGCCTGGATGAATGCAGCTCCAATAACTCCAAAGCTTGACACCATCCAGGACAAAGAAGTCACCTTGATTGCCACCCCATCCACCACCCTAAATAGTCATTCCCTCCACCAACAGCTAACAGTGGCTTCAGTGTGTATCATCTACAAAATATACTGCAGTTACCCACCCAGATAACCCTGACGGCACCTCATAACAAGGGCATCAGACTAATGGGAGCATCACCAGTGGCTTCAGTGTGTACCATCTACAAAATGTACTGCAGTTACCCACCCAGATAACCCTTGACGGCTACCACCAACAAGGGCATCAGACTAATGGGAGCATCACCAACTGCAGGCTCCCTTTCAAGTCACACACCTTCCTGATTTGGAAGTACATTGCTATTCCTTTGTTGCCATTGGGATGAAATACTAGAACTCCCTACTAAACAACACTGTGGGAGTACCTTCACTAGAAGGACTACATTGGTTCAAGAAACTGGTTCACCACCACTGTCTCAAGGGATGAAAAATAAATACCGTTCTTCTCATTAATACCCCAATCCCAGAAAATGAATAAATAATAAAAAGTCTTCAATGTGGAAAATGTACCTCAGTATGCTAGAATAGAGAAAGAACTTTATTCCATCATTACAGATAGTAGTTGCTGCAATAAGTGGAGATGTTTGATATAATAAGAATTGTCTATAATAAATATAACTAGATCTATGTTCAGTTCTTAAATTCTAACAAGTGTATATGATATAATGTATTATTGAGAGATTATAGCAATGATTAGCCCTGTGTTCAAGACTATAACTCAGATAAACACTGCAAAATTAGACAAAGTGAACACTTAATCTTTATTTGGGAAGTTAAAAAAAAAGAATGCTCTTAAGATATCTAGGTTATCACTCTCAGCATACTTCGGTGGCAGGCTCTTGCATCACAGTTTGTGAACAAGATGAAGTGAGAAATAATGAACGGCCACATTATCCATCAAATTCCAGTTTGGCTATAGTCTCCCCTCCCATATGCAATACCAAATATATTTAATCTTGGGGGTAAAATGCTCAGATGTACTCCTTGATTCTAAAGGTAAATGAGTAACTTTCCATTTGGTTACTCTCATAACTTCCTGTATTCAGAGTTGCTTTCCTGAGAGGCACGGTAGTGTAATGGTTAGCATAACACTATTACAGTGCCAGCGACCTGGGTTCAATTCCGGCTGCTGTCTGTAAGGAGTTTGTATGTTCTCCCTGTATCTGCTTGAGTTTCCTCCAGGTCCTCCAATTTCCTCCCACATTCCAAAGACGCTTGGGCTTGGAAGTTGCAGGCATGCTATGTTCGTGCTGGAAGTGGCGACACTTTCGGGCTGCCCCCAGAACACTCTGCATAAAAAAAAGATAGGGGCAGGCACGGTAGTGTAGGGGTTAGCATAATGATTTACAACATCAGTGACCCGGGTTCAAATCTGGCCACTGTCTGTAAGGAATTTGTACATTCTCCCCGTGGCTGCGTGGGTTTCCTCTGGGTGTTCCGGTTTCCTCCCACATTCCAAAGGCATACAGGTTAGGAATCTGTGGGCATGCTATGTTGGCGCCAGAAGCATGGCAACACTTGCGGGCTGTCCCCAGAACACTATGCAAAAAAGGTGTATTTCACTGTGTGTTTCGATGTACATGTGACTAATAAAGATATCTTATCTTATATTTTTTTGAAACTGCATTATGTGATCCATTATGTTGCTATAGTAGCAGATCATCTCTAATCTATTTGCTCCCAATATTTCTAGACATTGGTCAATTTGTTTTAACAACATTAGTTTAGTCAGCAACAGTAGCATCCTTCCCTTTGAGTGGAAATAATCACTCTATCCTCACGTTTGCATTGAGGTATGTTAATTGCATCCTGTTTCTCTTTGTTCTGTAATCCTAGTAATGGTCAAAGCCAGGTTGATAACATCTTTATCTAAATTTTGGCCACAAATTCCTATGTTGTGGAAAGTGGTTAGGTTGGAATTGTACTTGTGCAAGAAACTTTGGAGAACCATCAGCCTCTTGGAGTTCTAACCTAGAATCAGCTGGTTAAAAATTACAGTGGATTTCAGGATAGCTTGCAGAAAAATTAGTCAAATGGAGATTATCATAGAACAATAACAAGAACACAAAAATAAATGACACACATAACCACCTTTAACATTGCAAAGCATCCAAGGTATTTCACGTTGAGATGAATTTTAAAAAATGAGTGAAAATTGATTGCAGGCCGATTTAGGAACTGCTTGGAGGGTTGACTAAAAACATAATCAAAGTAGTGAGTTTAGAGGATTGTTATAAAAGAGGAGAGTTACAGGAAATTTCAAAGGAACTGAATTTTGGAAGGGTAATGCAAAGTGCAGAGCTATAGTATTGTGCATTTAATTCAAGTGACTGAGGATGAATTTCTACCCAAAGGACAGAAATGTTAAATATGAAGCATTGGGGACCAAAGATGAGGTAGGTCAGCTAGTCAGTTTGGTCCCAGATGGATATAGATGTAGTATCTAGGCACAGCTGAAATGTGCAGTTGAAAGTTCCTCAAGCTTTAGAGTAATCAAATTTTAGTGCTCCAGAATCAGACAGGCTGAGATACCGGTAGTGTAGCGGTTAGCGTAACATTATTACAGCACCAGCGACCTGTGTTCAATTCCGGCTGCTGTCTGTAAGGAATTCGTACTTTCTCCCCATGTCTGCATGGGTATCCTCCGGGTGCTCAGGTTTCCTCCCGCATTCCAAAGACGTACAGGTTGGGAAGTTGTGGGCATGCTATGTTGGTGCTGGAAGCATGGCGACACTTGCAGTCTGCCCCCAGAACACTATGCAAAAGGTGCATTTCACTGTGTTTCAATGTACATGTGACTAATAAAGATACAGTAGATACAGTAGGTAGACAGTGGTATTTAACAAACATTCTAAGGCTTTAGAGTCTGCTGACAACAAGGACAGTATTGCTAGTTGGCTGAGCAGGTGGCTGTTTTCATTCCATGTGATGAAGGTGCTCACACAATTGCTGTTGCCAGGAGGTCATAGGTTTGTAAGGTGCTACAGATGCATTTGTTCTAAATTATTGTAATGTATCCTGTAGACTATGCATATTGTAGCCATATGAGTCAATCATTAGGCTAGTGGTTATGAAGGTATTGCAGTTTAGGTGAAAGAGACATTATGAGGTTACAAGTACAGCTCAGGATTGTACATAATGGCTAGATTACAAAAAGTCAGCCACCAGCTGAAGAGATAAATATTATTGATGGTAAGGATGTACAACTTGTAACAGGAATGAAGATGATGACTTTCATCTTCTCAATGTTTAGCTAAGGAAATTGTGACAGGCGCAGTCTGATAAAATAAAGTCAGTGGAGAGAACTTTAAAAAGTACAAATAGAAATTAATGGAAATATTCAGCCGGTCACTTAGTATTTGTGGAAAGAGAAACAGAGTTAATGTTTCAGGTTACAACCTAATCAAAGCAAAGGGCATTAAGGATGATCACAAAGTAGAGAAGTGATAGTGACTTCAAAAGAACCAAATTTCAGCAGAAAAATATGATTCACAGTGCTATAGTGTTGTGCATTTAATGCAAGTGACTGAGATATCCAGGTAACCCTGTTCACGGGCGAGGGCAGTTTTAAGTTTGATCAGAAGTGTCTCACTCAATTTTAAAGGATTTAAGCATTGGGAAACAGAAGGTAATGAAGGTGTGCCAGGGCAGGGTGTTGCATGGTAGGATATAGGTATGCTATTTGGTCAGGTTAAATAGAACAAATGAGATAATAGCTGATAGTTTGCTCTTTATGATGGTACACTACTCTATAAAGCTTGTTTTTCAGTGATATTAGTTGAAGGATAAATTATTGCCAGGTTTATAAACTTGCCCTTCTTCAAACGATGCAACTGGATTTTTAGTCCTCATCTGAGTGAGGAGTCTCATCTGAAAGATGGGAAGTCTGATATAGCACACACTCACTACTTTGAAAAGCCAGCCCAAATTGCAAGCTTAAGCCTATGGCTTAGTACCACCAACTATTAACTGACAAGGAAGCAAGCTACCATTCTCCAAAGATGCTGTTCATTTGGACCAACTCCTGCATGGATATTAGTGATATTCTGGAGGTGTCATGATATTTTCATTCTTTGCCAGACCAAACTTTAATTCAACAGTTGGAACAAGAGGGTGGATGGTGAGTCACCTGATATTTCCTGGTATTACCATGCCTTATAAGGTTCGGTCATTGGATTACCAATGCTGCAAAGAAATGTAATAATATAGTGCATTTTAAGAAGGTTGAGATCTGAGTAAAATATTGGAGTCCTTGAGGTGGTTTCCAGTACATGGTTAGAACTAGGTTGTTCACCATAACCTCTCTGGCTGTGAGATTAGGTTGTACACTTCATTACTGTTTTCAAGAAAAGACCGATGGCCAGTTCTTCAGGAACTATGATGTTACTATTGATGTTGAAGACTATGCCATGAATAGCATGGAACATTTAGGATTAAAATGCCACTGTTGCTGGAGACTAAAGAATACTACAGATTCTGGAAATTAGAAATAAAGCAAGAAAATGCTGGAAATACTCAGCAGTTCAAGCAGCATTTATGAAGAGACGAATAAAGTTAACATTTCAGGATGATGAATTTCACAGAGCTAGTGCCTCAAGGTCAAGTATGACCTTGATTCCACTCTGGTTTTGTGAGATCTGAGGTAGCTTGTAAGGCTAATATGGGAAACCGGACCCTTCTTCTGATGGCGCAGGAGTTGTCAGATGGGGTGGGCAGGTGGGTAGTTTGTGCAATAGGCTCCTTTGCTGCTTATGAGAAGCTTCTGTGCACTCCTGACATGTGGACTTGGGATTCTCAATTCTGCCCTCACTCTTCCTTCTCCATTGTGAACGGACATGGGACTGAGATTCCCAGGAGGCAGCTGGGATGTTGCAATTCTTCAAGGAAGTTTTGAATCTTTTCCTTGACCTTTTTCCTCTGTCTGCCTGGTAAAGTCTTCCCATGCAGAGCTTGGAACAGCATTCTGTTTCAGAAGTGTAGTGTCAGGCTTGTGAATGTCGAGTCTGCCCAAAATAGCTAAACTAAAACAACTAAAGCTTTTACACTGGGAATATTGACCTGGAAGATAACGTGTCAATGACCAACAAAATCTGTTTTCTTTTTCCCATTGAGGGATAAATATTGTCAAGGATATTCTGAGGTATTCTCAGCTTTTTTTTTGATGTAGTGTGAAGGAATCTTTTACACTAATCTGTGAGTGTAGAATTGGCTTTGGCTTAATGCTTTATGCTAAAGGAGGTATCTCTCACATCAGTCTCTCACTACTACACCTGTATCATGGTTTAGATTTTATATTCAGGTGGTTGGGTTGAGCTTATGAACCCAGATTCCTTAATTTAGAGTTAAGGGTTATGTATTGAACCTCAGGAGGTGAAGGTATAATATCTTTACTGTTTTCCAGCTACTGATTCATTTATTTTTGCTGATCTTATGAGATTATTACATTTTTTTCTGACACATAGGCACAGCAATCTGTTCAGTGCCCTAGGATTCTGCCTTAGCTGAGTATTTCCCTGTCTGTTTCAACAATCTTGCTCTTTCTTTCTCTTAATTTCTGACAGATTGTCAACAGTATCCACAGTGAAATGCTTATCCTTTTTTCTCTTGCTGCTATCTCCATCCCCAATTACTACGCTCAGTGAAAGGCTTGCAGTCTTTCAAATTAACAGGTTCCAACTAATTTACAGCATCCCTCCTCGTCCCTGGTTGTGCCTTGAGCACTGTTCTTATATCCTTGAGCACCCCAGCACTTTGTAGGTTAGTTGACCCCATTTTCTGAAAAGATCAGCTTCATGGGGATCCTACCCAGCCTTTTGTCTGCTGTGGTTTATAACAGCAGCATCTGATCATCAGTAACTATAAAATGTCCTTAGTATTACTCGATTGTGACATTCACTGAGAGCACAGAGGGTCTTAGAGAATTTGCTTGAGGTACAAATGGACATAGCAGGGACATTTAATCCCACAGTGCATGATCCAATCATGCTAGTAATTAGCAAGATAAAATGAGAATTATTGTACAAGTAATCACTAAAAAAAGGCAAAACTGCAGATTGAGTTTCCATGCTGTTTTATTTGAAAATTGCCATGTGGAGATACAGCCAGAGCTTTGCTGAGTAAAATGGCTGCAACAACAATCATGTTTTTGCAATCTTGAAGAAAGATGTGAGGGCAGAAGAACACTGCGACTTTGCCACAGCCTATTGATGCAATCTTTTCAGCACTGAAGTTAATGCTTCATTTTTTTGACCATGTTATTCTTTCCACATCTGTCTGAATTCACTGGGAGTTATCCACACTGAAGAGGATAGTGTTGGCAGCAGAAGGAATGATTTTTTTAAATAATGTTCCTTGATGAATAGTATTCTGGACTAATCCATTTTATACAGTGATCACTTATTGGATTAGTGATCCCAAGAACATAAATTTAAATGGTGCTAGTGGGAATTTAAGAATATTAGAGTTCAAATTTAAAAGTTTGACATTTAAAAAAAAACTCATTTCTAAAAATAATCATAAGGCTGCTGTAAAATGAAAACAGAAACATCAATGTTCTTCAAGAAAGTGGCATCGCTAATCTTGAATGGCCTGGTCTGCACTTAACTCCATTTCAGCACCAATAGAGTTGGTTTTTATCTACCCCCTGAAGGTGTCCAGTAACAAATGGGCAATGAGTGTTGGCTTGTTAGTGATCCCTACATCCTCACAAGGAATTAGGAATCATCAGGAACCATTTTTTTTGGGGGGGGTGGAACCATTGTGAAGACTGTCAGAATGTCTGGGAGTTGCCATTGAGCTTCTTGGGTACAGCATTAGAGATCACGGGGGCAGAAGTGGACAATGAGAGAAAGGATTAGAATGTAAAGGACTCCAGCAAATGGACGTAGAATGTCTCACCTACATAATGATTAGAAATCTATTCCACTTTTTTATCTACGCTGACTCCATTAATGTCTGTAACAGAGATGGCATTTCGACCTAACCCTTCAAGTAACATACAACCAAGTCTGCTTCCTTTGCACGTTCTACTTGTGAAGTTCAGTTTCATCGAAGCCAAGTTGATTCAAGCCCTGAGGACCCAAATGCTGTGTCATAATAAGTTCAGTAAGTTCATGGTTGGTCAAGTCAGTGAATGCATCTTTAAATGCCATATTCTAACATATGCACGACTGACTTTTGACACTGATCAATTTATCACATTCCAGTGAGTTACCTTCCAACAGAATCCATCAATATTTTAAATGATCAGTTTATTAACCAGTATTTGCGATAACATCTTGTGAGTACTTGTCATGTTTACTTCTGAAATGCTGCTGTGAATGTTTTATTTCATTTCCATAAATATGGTTAAATAAAAGCAACGTGGCTCTTAAAATAAACTGACAATCACTTATGGCCTGAATAAATAGGAATTAACACATGATTTATGTTAATTTATTATTGCAACATTATATTTTTCAAAACTGAAATCAAGAAAGAAAGAATGAAAATGATTTCTAACAGTTCCCTGGGCTGTGACCATTTCTAGGCTGAGTTAATTCCAGCTTCTTCTTTCAGTGACTGTCTTGGAAAGCCCCCTTCATCCAAAAATCCTCCTGGTATTTTGAGAGCTTTCTTCCCAATTATTCATAAGTGCACTCGATAGATATGAAAAACTGTAGGAGACTCAAGATGAGAATTATGCAGGAAAAAAAAAGAATACTAGCCACACTAATTGCTTCATATCTTACCTTGAAAGTTTTCATTTCAAAACCAAGTATACGCTTTCTGAGTTTTTGAAGAGAAATAATGAGAAATCTCACAATGGAAATACTTTTACTATTACAGAAAAATATAAAGAGACCTCATATTTGACATGTTTGATTGTCATTGTTTTGGACTAACTCCTTTGACCTCATATTATATTGTAGGTTGTAATTTCTTTTATTCTGCACCTTAATTGAACCATTGAGTCCCTGAGATGGAACATATAAAGGAATATATAAACAATTGAAATAAATGACACAATAAGAGCCTTTGCAGCATTATTTTATATACATGCCACATTACAAGGTATGGACATAACAACTAGACCCTTTTAAATCAATTCCTTGACACTTTACCATGGTACAAGAGAACTAGTAAAATTCAGATGATTATTAGTTTCAAGCTATATCTTTCTATTACTGTATGTTTTCATCCAATAGATGAACAGGATATGTAACATATTCAGACATTCCTTGGGTTTATTCTTTCTAAATGAGGAAATATTCCAGTTTCACTCCATAACACTTTATTATTAAGGGATTTTCAATTATTACTTTTAATTTGAGACAATTTCTACAGTACTGGCTGTTTTAAAATGGTTTCAGTCTTTCACTATAGTTCTAGTCTATGCAACTTCTCCTCCTAACTCAGGCCCCCAAGTCCAGGCAAAATCCTGGTAAACCTTTTCTGCACTCTTTCTAGTTTAAAAAAAAATCTTTCCTATAACAGGGTGATCAAAACTGTACACATTACTTCAAGTGCGGCCTCACCAACTTCTTATATAACTGTGTCATAACTTTACAACTTCTATTCTCATTGCCATGACTGATGAAGGCCAGCGCATCAAACGCCTTCTTCACCACCCTATCTACCTGTGATGCCACTTTCAGCGAACTATGCACTTGCACTCCCAGATCCCTCTGTTCTGTAGTACTGTCAAGGGCCCTACCATTCACTGTACAAGTCCTACCCTGGCTTGATCTCCCAAAATACAAAACCTCACATTTATCTGAATTGAAAGCCATTTGCCAATCCTTAGCCCACACCCCTAGCTGATCAAGATCCCCCAGTAATTCTTCATAACCTTCCACACTATCTACAACACCACCTGTGTTAGTATAATCTGAGAACTTACTAATCATGCCTTGTACATTCACATCCAAATCATGAATATAGATAACAAACAACAAAGGTCCTAGCACCGACCCCTGCAGCACACCGGTAGACACAGACCACCAGTCTGAGAAACAACCCTCAATCATCACCCTCTGCTTCTTACCACTGAGCTAATTATGAATCCAATCAGCTCTCTCCCATGGATCCCATGCGACCTAACCTTTCAGACTAACCTGCCATGAGGGACCTTGTCAAAGACCTTGCTAAAATCCATCTAGACCACATCCACTGCCCTACCTTTATCTACCCTACTAGTTACCTCCTTGAAGAACTCCAAGAGATCTGTCAGACATGACTTCCCATGCATAAAACCGTGCTGACTATCCTGAATCAGACCCTGTCTCTCCAAATGCTGGTAGATCCTGTCCCTCAGAATCCCCTCCAGCAATTCACCCACCACCGATGTCAGACTCACTGGCCTGTGGTTGCCTGGGTTGTTTTTGCTACCATTTTTAAACAATGGTAACATATTAGCCACTACCTAGTCCTCTGGAACCCCACCTGCGGCCAGAGATGAAGCAAAAATCTCTGTAAGGGCCTCCCACATGGTTCGAGAATGCACCAGGGGGATTTTTCCACCTTAATACACTTTAAGGTCTCTAATACCTCCTCCCTGCTAATTTGCATGTGGTCCAAGACAACACCACTCATTTCTCCCATTTCCTTAACTTCCATCATTTTCTCCACAGTAAAAACTAAAGAGAAATATTCATTAAAAATCTCACCCATTTCCTTTGGTTCCACACACAGATGGCCATGCTGATCTTTAAGGAGACCTAGTCTCTCCCTAGCCACCCTTTTACTCTGAACGTACCAATAGAATCTCTTGGGATTTTGCTTCACCTTGCCTGCCAGATCCTTCTTATATCCTCTTGTTGCCCTCCTAACTTCTCTCTTAAGTGCACTCTTACACTTGTAGTCATCAAGAGATTCACTAGTTCCTAATTGCTTATGCACTGTGTATGCCTCCCTCTTTTTCTTAACCAGAGGCTCAATATCTTTCGTCAACCAGGGTTCCCTAAACTTGCCAGCCTTGCCCTTCACTGCAACAGGAACATGCAGGCCCTGAACTCTTGACATCCCACTTTTAAAGGCCTCCCACCTGGCAGACACTCCTTTCCCTGTAAACAATCTTGCCCAATCAACCACTGCAAGGTCCTGCCTAATGGCTCCAAAATTTGCTCTGCCTCAGTTCAGGAACTTAACCTGTGAACCAGCTGTATTCTTCTCCATAACTATTTTAAAACCAGTAGGATTATGGTCACTGGACCCAAAGTACTCGCTGACAGACACTTCCACCACTTGCTGTACCTCATTCCCCAGGAGGAGGTCCACTGTTGCACCCTCTTTAATAGGTCCCTCTATATATTGATCAACGAAGTTCCTTGGACACATTTCACAAATTCCACTCTGTCCAAGCTTTTCACACTATGGCTGGTCCAGTCAATATTAGAGAAGTTAAAATCTCGCACTAATACTACCCTATTATGTTTACAACTACAGATCTGATCCTCCAGTTCCTGCTGACTATTGGGGGGCCTATAATACAATCCCATCAGAGTGACCATCCCCTTTCTATTTCTAAGTTCTACCCATATGGCCTCACTGATGATCTCCCAAGAATATCCTCTCCCAAGGAGGACCATTGTTACGTCCTCTTTCATCAAGAAGACAACTCCCCCTCCGCTCTTACCTGCACCTCTCTCACGCCTGTAGCACTTGTTTCCTGGAACATTGAGCTGCCAGTCCTGCCCTTCCCTCAGCCATGTTTCTGTTATGGCTATGAAATCCCAATTCCCAGAGCCAATCCACACCCTAAGTTCATCCGCCTTACCTGTCAAGGCTCTTGCATTGAAATAAATTCAGTTTAAACCAATGGTCTTTCCTCTCCTTTCACTGTGTTCCTGTCTATCCTGACAACTAAATTTACTCTCATTGACTATAGTATTATCCCCTGATTTCTCATCAGTCACTCAACTGCTAGGGGCCCCACCCCCCTGCCTCACCAGTTTAAACCTTCCCGAGTCGCACTAGCAAACCTCCCAGCCAGGATATTGGTCCCCCTCCAGTTCAGATGCAACCCATCTCTCTTGTACAGGTCACCCCTACCCCAGAAGAGATCCCAATGATCCAAGAACTTGAATCCCTGCCCCCTGCACCAGCTCCTCAGCCACACACTTTTCTACTCTCACTAGCACGTGGAATTGGGAGTAATGCAGAGATTGCTACCCTTGAAATTCTGCTTTTTAGGTTCTCTCCTAACTCCCTATATTCACTGCGCAGAACCTCACCCCTCTTTCTATCTATGTTGTTGGTACTAACATGCACCATGACCTCTGGCTGTTCAGCGTCCCCCTTGAGAATGTTTTGCAGCCACTCCGAGACGTCCCTGACCCTGGCACCTGGGAACACACCATCCTGGCGCAACACACACAGAAAGTGCTGGAGGAACTCAGCAGGTCAGGCAGCATCTATGGAGGGAAATAAACAGTCAACATTTCGGGCCAAGACCCTTCATCAGGACTGAAAAGGAAGAGGACAGAAGCCAGAATAAGAAGGTCTGGGGGAGGGGGAGGAGCACACGCAGGCGCACATAACTGAGTCCAGGTGAGAGGGGGAAGGTAGGTGGGTGGGGGGGGGGTGGGAGATGTGAGAAACTGAGAGGTGATAAGTTAGAAGAGGCAAAGGGCTGAAGAAGAAGGAATCCAGTAGGAGAGGGCAGTGGAGCATGGAATAAAGAGAAGGAGGTGGGAAATAGATGGGCAGGTCATGAGGGCAAGGGAAAACAGTCCTTCCAGGTGATGCAGCGCTTCACCTGTGAATCTGAGGGTGTCAATTATTGCATTCGGTGCTCCCAGTGCGGACACCTCTACATCAGTGAGACCCGACGCAGGTTGGGTGACTGCTTCGTCGAGCACCTTCGCTCCATTCTCTGCATAAGCAAAGATCTCCCGGTGGCCATCTATTTAAATTCTACATCCCTCTCCCATACTGACATGTCTATCCATGGCTTCCTCTACTGCCACATTAAGGCCAGACGCAGGTTGGAACAACACCTCATATTTCGCTTTGGTAGTCTCCAACCTGACGGCCTTAACATCAATTTCACTCCCTCCTTCTCACCCCTTTTTTCTCCCTCCTTCCCTCCCCCCATTGTCTTCCCTCATTCCTTTGGCCCCCTCACCCCTTTTATTTCCCCTCCCCACCCTCATGACCTGCCCATCTATTCCCCACTTCCTTCTCTTTATTCCATGCTCTACTGCCCGCTCCTACCGGATTTCTTCTTCTTTAGCCCTTTGTCTCTTCTACCTATCACCTCTTAGCTTCTTACATCTCTGTCCTCCCCCACCCACCTAGCTAGCTTTCCCCTCTCAGCTGGACTCACCTGTCACCTGCCTGCGTGTGCTCCTCCCCCTCCCCTGACCTGGCTTCTTCCCTCTTCCTTTCCAATCCTGATGAAGGGTCTCGAACTGAAACCTCAACCGTTTATTTCCCTCCATGGATGTTGCCTGACCTGCTGTGTTCCTTCAGCACTTTTTATGTGTGTTGCTCCAGATTCCAGTATCTGCAGAACCTCTTGTGACCCCATCCTGATGTCTCTTTTGCGACCACAGAATCACCTGTCTGTCCATCTAACTATCGAGTCCCCTATCACCACCACCCTGCCTGACTTCTCCCTTACCTGCTGAGCCTCAGGGCTGATCTCAGTGCCACAAACCTGGCTGCTGTTGCTGTGCCCAGAAAGGTCATACCCCCAGCAGTATCCAAAGGGGTATACTTGTTGCTGAGGGGAACGGCCACAGGGGGATCCTGCACTTTCTGTCTCTTCCAATTATCTCTCCTAGTGGTCACCGATCTAACTGCAGCCTACTCCTCAGGTGTGACCAGCTCACTAAAGCTCTGGTCTATGATACTCTCAGCATCCCAGATGATCCTAAGTACATCCAACTCCAGCTCCAGTTCCTTAATGTGACCAGTCAGGAGCCACACCTTGGCACACTTCCTGCAGTTAAAGTCAACAGGGACGCTGGCAGTCTCCCTGACCTCCCACATCCTGCAGGAGCATGCCACTGCCCTAACTGACATCCCAGCTACTCTAATAGGGTGAGTAATTCTAAGGAAAAGCTGTTGTACAAATGCCATTTATCATGTATATATCCTAGTTTATATGTATCATCAACATATCTGGAGGTCTCCACCATGGGTGTTAGCTTTGATAACAATGATGCTGTGGCTCTATCTGCAACCCCTTGGACACTGGGACCCAACATAAACTGAAAATCCCTCAAGTTCTTCAGTGCCATCTCCATAACAACAACAATTCTGGCTGCTTTTGTAAAAGTGGGCTCCAGCTGACCTAAAAGTTCCACCTGAATGCATTCTTCATTGAGCTTGAATACAAGTCTGTTACTCAATAGATGGTTCATGAACATAATATGACCGCATTATTTTGCTGGATCTCTCAAATTCATGATGTAATTAATCACTGATTGCCTTTTCTGGCATCTGATTACATGTACCACGTGCATAGCTTTGAATTATTTCAGATGATGCAGAGTCAAAATGAGTCTATAATATCTGAACCGCCTCATTAAACAAGACATCAACTGTACTGTGTGGTGCCAATAATTTAGCGAGCATTTCAGAAGTATTCAAGCCCATTAAAAGTAAAGCTTTCATTCATGTGGATCACAGCATTTTGTTCTTCACCGTTCCATCTGTAACTTCTACCAATTTATTCACTTTGAAGAATATATCCAGTTATTCAAAGTAAATGCTAAATACCTCTTGCATTCTGTCACATTTATCAAGTTTTCTGATCCACTTTCATCCCAGTCGGGCTGTTTCTGCCATCTTGCCTTGAGCCACAATGACATGCTGCATCATACTTCCCTGTTGAGGGAATGACCACATACTGTATATGTTCTGCAAAGTTATCAAGGAATATTGCTCACTGTCAACAGGTTAGTTCAGAGTAGATTTTATAATCACCACTTAAACACATCATTTTATTAAACTTCAGAATTATTGCCCACTCATTTGGTTGTGAGGTCTTTAAGTTGCAGGCTCAGCAGTGTAACGATACATGCTTTCACAGCAGGTATCCATTCTCCTTAGCAGTGTAGTGTTTTCAGGTTTTTCTTGTACTATATGGTGGTATATTACAAAATATACCACTTAGACTAGGAACATCAAGCAAACAGGGCTGTTGTATTAGTTAAGAACATGACAAGTTCTTAAGTAATATTGGCACCACTAACCTAAAGGAACATCACACAATATATAAACATAATAGAAATGCAGCAGATTTAAAAAATTCACAGAGGTTTTAGAGGGCAGATGTCAATTTTATGCTCACTGTTATACATGTACAAACTCTTGCATTATCCAAGGGCTCAAGGGATAATGATTTTTCCCACAGATACTCTGGATATTGTCATAACACCCTTCAGATTTTAACAGTTTTGCAGGACACTTTAAGAAAAATTTACTGAGCTCACTTTATTGGCTCATGTGCTGATCAAGAGATATGACCAGGCAGTGTCCAGAGCCAAGGCAGAGCTAACATTGGAATCTCAAGACCCTGACACATCTGGACTCACCTGAAGAGCTTGGTGTTTGAAATCATGCAGCAGCAGAAATGGTCTCAACTGCAGGAAGTCAGACAAATGACAGATAATGTGAGCCATGAGTTTCTTCAATGGTAAGAGGTGTCCTAACCTCACAAGTGACTGTCATCTCATTCTGGCACTGATGATGCATAGAAGAAACTTAGTTAATTAGTCAAATTTAATATACAGTAGAAAGAATCATGACAGAAAGCAATACAACTGATAGTTTTGAAAAAAAATAAAATGTGGCTTTGTTCAAAGCACAATCTTGACACGATTTAGGAAGAATAGACTGATATTTGTGAGTTAATAGATTGTGTAAATGCAAGACCTGTGCAGAAGGCAAAGGCAAGGCAATGCAATGTACACATTTGGAAATACTCAGTAGGTCCACTATATAACAGCTGTGTGAAGTTTTCTCATAGCTGATAAATAATATTGCCCTTGCCTGTTCATCTTGTTTCAATGCATCTTACTGGGTTCTTTGCTACACAGACATGCCTTTCTTCCCTATGGCCTCCATGAGGTGAAATTAGGTAGCACATAGAAATAAGTATAACCCTGGAAACTTTCCCCAGACTGTAAGAAATGCCAGAATGGTCTGAACATCTACACTGCATTTTCAACAAATCGGAAATATGCTTCACGGCTCCTCTTGTGCAGAGATACATCCCTTTACATTTGTGCAGCACTGGTGCCCTGGAGTGACCAGAAGCATGATGAGCAATGACTACAGAGGATGGTTTGATTCCCTCAGGACACACTCTAAGACCTGGTTTCAGAATTGAAATGTTGTTGCTCTGCAGACTACTTCAGAATGAGCAGATGATGATAGCTGCCAGGGAAGTGAGCATTTTCTTTCATGTTGAAGCATCAATGACTGCACACAAGCTGAGGACTGAGGAAGTAGAAGACCTCTATGATTCAGACAGGTCATTGCATTGTGTAATGGAGCATGTGTGACCATATATAATACCTGCACCTTTTGGGGAATCTGCCACATGGTAAAATAGCAGCATCCTCTCAAGCTGCTCTCAATGATTAGAAGGGACTATAATGGTTCAACAAGCAATACGTGTGTGTCTTTTTTTCCATATTGGAGCACAGTTACTGTCAGATATATACAACCTCTCAAATCATACTTTGAAACCTGATCCAGATCATTTGAAACCAGTTGTCAATTGACACTCACAGATAGTTCTGAGCCTGATGGTGTGTGGCTTCACTGATCAACCAAGCTTTTCAAGGTACTGTTCATCAGTCCTTCTTTCTATTTCTTTCTTTCTCAGGATGTGGGTGTCATGGATAAGACCAGCATTTATCGCCTATCCTAATTGCTGTGGAGAAAGTGCAAGTGAGTCACTTTCCTGAATTTCTGCAGTCGTTCTGGTGAAGTTTCTCCACAGTGATATTGGGTAATGGAGTTTCAGGGTTTAGATCCAATGATGACAAAGGAGCAACAATATATATCTAAGTCAGGATGAGGTGCGATTTGTATGGGAATCTGCAGGTGGTGTTGTTTCCATGTACCTGCAGCTTCTGTCCTTCTTGGTTAGAGGTTGCATGTCTATCAGGTGCTACTGGAGTAGCCTAGACAAGTAACTGCAGTGTATTTTATAGTCGATACAGACTGCTGCTGCAGTTTGTCAGTGATGGAAGGAATGAATATTTAGTATGGTGGATGGGCTGCAACTAAGCTTTGTCCTGGATGGTGTCAAGCTTCTTGAGTGCTGTTGGAATGGCCCTCGTCCAGACAAGTGAAAGGAATCAAATGTATGCATCTTGGTCTGTATTTTCTTGATTTGGGGACATGAGAAAATGATTTCAGGGTCCTCAGGAACTGTCTGCTCTTCATCTGACACCAGGTATGATATATAATGCCTGATGGTGGAAGTTGTCATTGCATCACTGGAAAAAGCCTTGTTACAGGAAGAAAATAAAGACATCCACAGCATAAACTAACAACATGGCAGAACGGTTCCAGGCATTTTGGCATCACTATTGCCTCAGTTGATTCACATGCATTCCTGAATGTCTAGATTACAAAGGCAGAGATGACTGAAACAATATTAAATGAATGGAGACAATGAAATATCCTCTGTGTAGTGTCATCAATGCCTAGTAATACAAATTATTTACTGCACAAAAGTAGGCTATTTGGCCCAACAGGGTCATAGCAACATTAATGCTTTGCACAAGTTTATCTCCGTCATTCTTCTTTTAACCATATCCATCCATTCTTTCCTCTATTTTTCTTAGATTAGGATGGCCAGAAGCACCATGAGCAATGACTACGGAAGATGGTTTGATTTCCTCAGGGCAGACTCTAAGACCTGGTTTCAGAACTCTTATTAACGTGACATTGTGTTTTCTATATAATGTTCAGCATGCTACTCATTCTGCTACTTCTTCCCTGATATTACACGTTCCAACTTTGATCTTGAGTCTACTATGTACCTTATAAAAAAACTTTTCAGAACAGAACTATATCATGGCTATGACATTAATCTTGTCTATCCTTTAAGTGATTTCTTTAAAAAATGCAGTAATGTTGGTCAAGGACGACTTTCCCTTTGGAGATCTCTTTGATTAGACTTTTGATTTCCACCTATATGGTAGTCTTACCTTTTTAACATCTTATGACCAACGTGAAGGTAATTGTTCCATGTCAGTTTCTGGTACCTTTGCTATTTCTGCCTCAGCTCCTTTTCATTCCATTGGTGCCAGGGGTTTTTATCCTCTCTATGGGTTTGATTAGTTTATCAATTATCTTTCCCACTCTCTATTTTAAAAATATGTATATCTTTTAATCTCTTTCTTTGCCATGAAATTCTTTTTCCCTACTAAGAAGGCAAAATAATTGTTCAATTTCTCCACCACTTGACAATCAATAACAAAGAATTTATCATTTATGTTCCTTATTGGGTCTACCCTATCCCTATTTTCTTGTTTTATTCATGTGTTCATAAAATACATTACTATTTCTTTTTTCTCCTTGATATTGTAACATTGTAGTTTCTTTCTGCCTTCCTAATCACTTTTTGACTGCTCGCTTAATCTTTATTTTTTGTCTTCCCTGCCTTTGCTGCTGTGCAGTTAGTGTACACCTTTGTCTTCAGTCTATATTTTGTTCCTGTCTCTTTATTCATCCATGATGGGTAATTATGGGGTAGCTTGTTCTCCCTTTAGTGGAATGTATTTCTCCTGGAGCTGATTACCCAGCATTTTAAATCTTTGTCGCTGCTGAATTCTTTCTTTGCCAGTAATATTTTACTGCTTATTATCCCTAGTTTCATTCCTTTTGCTTATTCTCAATATATTATTTTTGTCTTTTTGACTCATTGTGCTAAACCTGATGCTATGTTTGCATGTTATCATTGTGTACAAGGACTCCATTATAAGGTCATATACCTCCAAGAGTCCAGTGGAAAAAGTCCCAGTCTATCCAGTCTCGCCTCATAACTCAAGCCCTCCATTCGCAGCAAGATCCTAGTGAATCTTTTCCGCACACTTTATAGCTTAATCACATCTTTCCTAGAGTACGCTGACCAGAACTGCACACAATATTTCAAGTGTGACCTCACCGATGTCTTATACAGCAGTAACATTACATTCCAACTCTTGTATTCAATGCACCATCTGATGAAGGCAAGCAGAGGCGAATTCCAGGTGCCAGTTTACATTTGTGACTTCATAATATGGAGAAAAACTTTGATATTTTACATTGGCACCACCAAGTAATGCTGAAAGTCATAATGCCATAACAGATGTTTTACAACACTGGCCAGTTGAGTAGAAGGGCTGTAAAATAGGTCATTCTTCTTAATTGATCTTCATGTGTGATTTGACCATGTTCTTTAATACACTGAGAGGCGTTGATTTTGCATTGATCTCAGCTAGCTCCCTATTACAAATTTGATATCAATATCAAGATCTGATCTTGCACTCAATTGATATTACATTAATTGACATTGCAATTTTTTTGGTTAGCACTTTAGGTAGCATGAATGTTTGTAAAGCACATAGCTTTAATATTCAAACTTTAACCCAAATCATTGCAGGAATGAAAACTAAAGAGCAGGATTGCTGATTTTGCATTTTCAAACTGTATTGAAGACAGTTGACCATCTCAGCTGTAGAATCTGGGGAGATGGGAATACAGGGAGAATAAAATGGGCTTAATGCAAACATGTGCTTGATGATCGGCACAGACTTGATAGGCTGAAGGGCCTGTTTCTGTTTCGTATGATTCATTTGCACTTTTTGGGGAATTTTACAGTGGAAAATGAGCCTACACTATGGAAGAGTCAAATCAATGGCACAAATCTCTGTGCCGTTGCAAGCACAAGCCAACAGTTTTCTACCATTTGTTTTATTAAATCACTTAGAAACCATTCACCTTTAGTTCATGAACGCATGGTTGTACAAACATCAAGGATAACCTTTGCCATATAAGTAATTCATAATCATGCCACTAAATGGGATAAAAGACAACATTTCCATCACTTCAGAAGTTTATGCCTGATTAATACCAGAACAGATAAGTGATATATTAAAATCAATACTTTTTTGATTTTTAATCCCTACAAAATATTACTCAGAATATATTAAGTTCCTTTAAAGAAGAATGATTTTGCAATGTGGTAGCTAGTTTACATTCTGTGAAAAGTTAACCTCAAGACCTCTAGTCATTTCAGTGACTTGAAGAAAAACTGATTTCTTGGAAATCACCACTTTGACTTGCAGAGAGGATCCTCAGCATAAACCAATGATTAGAAACAATTTGTGAGCTTTTAAGTGAAAGAGTGCAAAAAAAAACAAAGGCTTTACTGGATGTCAAACCAAAGCTTAATCTTGTCAAAGATTGGGTCAGACAAATCTGCTACTGTGATGAATACCATTGTTAATTATGTCAAGTTTGCCAACATTTTAAGGAAATTGAAAGAACAGAGGAACATTTATGAATATTTGCATTACTTAGTTTAATATCAAACATGAAATTGCTCAGTTAAGCTATAATAGGACCCAGAACTGATTTAAGAGGCAAGTAAAAAGATATATTTCCTTATTACCAAGTTTACTTGATTTTGTTACCAATCAGGTGGTGACTTGTCCCGTTAGTGTTAGGATGATTACTAATGCTTGAAAAGTAATACAGTCTTTGTAAGTGTTGATAAGTTATGGGCCCAGATCTTATGGTTATGGTGAGAGTGGAATGTGTGAACATTCACTGTCATTACACAGGAAACCATCAGCAATTTCAGGAGTAAACAAAATGCACAGTTTAGCATGCAGATCCAGTAGTTGCTGTCAATGATTTCTGATGCTGCAATGCTTTCTGCATTCAAAGATTTGCTGCCACCCACCATAGACACCTCTGTGGTTCCTTCTCTCAATTTCTCCAAATATCTTCTGCAGTCCTGGTTACACTTTCCCCTATCTCCCTCAATCTCTCTAGCTCCTCTATGATTACCCTCTTTCCACCAATCTCTCCAACCCTTATATCTCCTCTCTTTCCCTGATCTGCTAAGATCTTTTTTCCTCCCCCGATTTCCCCAGCCTCTGTGATCTTTTGCCTTCTCTCAATCTTCCAGCTCCCATCCCCAGCCCTGGGCTCTCCTCCGTAGTCTGTGATCTTTCCCCTCCTCCAATCTTTTCCTCTCCTGATCTGTCCAGCCCCTGTGATCTTCCTCCCTTCCTCACTGATCTGTTTAGCCCCTGTGATTGCCTCTGCTCCCTGATTCCTTCCCAATTACACAATGGACATCTGATCTCTCTCTTTCTCTTTCTCTCTCTGTTTGCTGGCTATAGCTTGCATACATTGGCCCATCCACAGATGTTCAGCTAACTCTCAAAATGGCTAACAGCAACCGGGGAAATAATTTCAAAATTTGATAATAAGGCATCGGAATTTAGTGCAGATAGCACAGCTCTCTCCATACCTCCTTGTAAATATCAGGGCATGGGCATTGCATTATGTAATGAGCTTTTACGGAAAAAAGTACCATTTGGTGCATACTGAGCTGTCCTGGGATAAAGTCCTAACTTATGTATACTGAGTGTTCATCGGATAAAGTGCAGGTGGGTGTGTACTGTCTTGGGTTAAACTGCCATTTGGCACAAATTGATCTGTATTGGGATAAAGTCCCATTTGTTGTGTACTGAGGTATATTGAGGAAATATGGGACTGCTGTTCATGCAAGGATGAAAATGCCCTGTTTATCATTTATTTATTCTTCAAACCACTGCTAAAGTTCACTGATATCATTTCTTCACCAGTAGATAAGTTTACACTAAATGACAATGGTTCACTGGGTGAATTTTGCCTCAGACACCCAGCATCTCCCCAAAAACTAGGAACAGATTTGGAGTCAAATAGAATCATTAAGATAGAGCAATGAAGTTTCCTCATGGTGCTGTCCAGCAAGTAGCTGGCGAGTCCTTGCTTAGAGGTCAGTGCAATTTTTTGTGTCTAAACAGGGTGGTCGATATGTTACATGGAGGCAAAACATAATGTATTTGCATCATCAAAAACAAATTTATATGATATAAATATTGCAAGGTGATAGTGAAATAACACATCCAATGTAGTACTGATTTGTATTCCTTCTAGGTAGATTTCTTATGCTCTTTCAGCTGTGCAGAAAACATGTTTGTCAGTGCAATACATATATTCACAGGATCCTGGAAATTGACTGATAAACTATACAAATTACATGATGTTGCAAAGCATTTTTTCTCAATTCTATCATGTTTCAAGGGCACTTTAACTTGCAGATTTACTTCAGTAGCTACAGAGGAGTATTTGTAAAGGTTATTTTACTACTGGAAATGAGACTATATCATTTTGTGGAACATGATCCATAATATGATGATGATTAAGAACAAAATATAAATGCCCAATATTTCATGTGATCCACCATTACATTTGTCACCAGACCAAGGAGGTTTTCAAAGTTTTGAGAAGTCAGGCAGGGTGGAGATGTTGAGGGCACAGCAATGGTAGCATATTGGCACCCACTGTCCTTGTTTTTTTGCTTTCCCCTGGTGAGGATATTGAATTTCGTGCAGAATGCTAACTGGCATTGTTAATATACTGACCTCTCATAATATCAGTATTCATGTCTGCCTCAAAGAGCCAAAGGAACAGGATGGATTACCACATTGTGTTGGTATACACTAATTGCAAGGGCGAATTCAGTGGACTTTAGAGAACCCTTTACCATTCTTAGCAAATGCATACTATTTAGGGTCCGGGGGATTAAAAAAAGAAAAGACTTGATGGGGATATAGTGAGACAATGGATCATAATAGGTATTAAATCTAATAGAGCAAAAGCTATTGGAATATTTCACTGTTGTGCAGGATTGTGCTCCTGCTATGTAAAACAAAACCAGCAAGTCATTTAGTAGTTATCCATTTTGTGGCACTGGTCTTCACTGAGCTTTTCTCTGTGTCAACCCACTGGTTAAGGTTATTGCTTGCATGCAAATCATGAAGTAAAGGTGAGATGGAGGTGAATTGTAGGAGAGAACTGAAATTGAGGAGAGTGCCCCATCGTCCCTGGTGGTAAGTCCAACAGTCAGCAGTGCTGTCATAATGTAGAGGATGCAGTCCCTGGCTTAGACGATGATGTAATCTAACAGGTGCCAGTGCAGGGACTGCGAATATTCCAGAGGTTTTGTGATATTGCAGGATATGACAGAAGCATTCTCGAAGCAATTTTCCAGAAGTACCCCACTGAAGTTGGCCTTCCCTACTCCTTCCTTGCTGATCATTCCCTGCCAGAAAGTTGGGTTCTTTTCCACCATGAAATTAAAGTCACTCAAGTGGATGTGTTTGTCTCCCTCCGGGAGCTGGATCAGGACTTTTTCAGGTCAAAGTTGAAGTCCTCCTTGCCCTCAACTGATGCGTAGAGGGTTGGGGTGTAGGTGTATGCTCTGACGGCTGTAATGTATCGGTTCCACATTGGAGTGAGAGCAGATGTGCAGGTCCCATCTGACATGTAAGCACTTGTTCTCTTATACGCGCCTGTGTGTGCATCCTCACACACACACACACACACACACACACACACACACACACACACACACACACACACACACACACACACACACACACATTCCCTATGTGTGTGTTCTCACCCACCCTCTAGCATATGTTCACATGTCCTTGCTTCTAAAAACTCATTGTCACAGGGCAGCAGTGATCCCTGCTGTACTATATACTGTACTTCTGACACCTGGACTACTTATAGCAGGTGCCCCAAGGCACTGAAAAAATGTCATTAATGTTGTTTCCACAAAATACTCCAAATTTACTGGAAGGATAATCAAACCAATGTATAAGTCCTCACTCAGGCCAACATCCTAAGTTACACTCAGTTAACTAAGCTGGACAGGCCATATTGTTCACTGGATTCCTCTAACAGTAATTTTATTCATGTCATGGGAAGAGATTTCCAGGCAGAGAGATAAAATATTCAAGGATAAATTCAGAGCCCCCTTGAAGAAATGCAATATCTCCAACAACTCTTGGGAACCCTTGCTCAAAGAAGAGAAGGAGTATTCAGGATGAGATTGAGAATCCAGTCCATGCATTGGGTCAACACAGAAGTCCTGCAGCTGCATGTTTATGCAAAGAACCCAGCCTGTAATATTCTACAGAGAAACAAAGGACTGCAGATGCTGGAATCTAGATGAAAAACACAATGATGCTGGAGGAACTCAGCAGACCAGGCAGCATCCGTGGAGAAAAGCAGGTAGTCAACATTTTGTGTCAGGACCCTTCTTCAGGTCTAAGTAATATTGTAATATTCTATTATGCATGAAGCCCATGAAGTCTCACACTTATAAATGTACATAAAGTGCCCACAATTGTGAAGAACAGAGTTTACAGAAGAGGTGTGTTGGGCTGCAGACTTGGGGTGATGGGATGAGGGGAATGGTGAAAAGATCAAGTGCATGTTGGGGGAAGATTGTGTGAAATTGAGAGAGTTGGGTGAGATTAGAAGGGGCTGAGAAAGGGGAGAGGATCTCTGTTGGAGAATGAAGATCATTGGGCCAGGAGAGGTGTTAGGAGGACAGTTGGGCAAGGTGGTTGGGAAGGTGATAAGAGGTGCCTGTTAACACTGTGGAGAAGATGGTGGGGGCAAATCTTGAGCAAGAGAAAGCAAAATAAGTGTTGGATGCTAATTAACATAATTGTGGATCTCCAGTGGCATCCAAGCATAGATCCACTGTAGGGATGGAGGATCGATATTGAAAATCTGGAAAAGTACAGGGCTTTTAAAATAACTGTATTGAATAGTACACAAAAATATTACACTATTCAGGAGAATTCCTGGGCCATTACCTTCAATTACCACAAAACTGATCTGTGTTCCTTTGCATCATGTGTGGTTCATCTTGAATGATATCAGGGGACTGTAATTCTGACACTGTGGCTGCACTCAATTGCCAAACAGGAGGTTCACTAACAAAAGTGACAATCAGAACTAACTGTACACAGGCACTGAATGCCGTCAGCTTCATTGCTTGGAAGAATTTACAAAGTGGAGCTGACAAGGGTCATGTCCAAAACAAATATTTGCTTACACAGAAACTGGGGATGCATTGGGGCAATAAATCCAAGAAGGCATTTTGAACAGTTTAACATCTATGCATGAGTAAAGAGGACCCTGAGGGAAAAAGACTTGTCCAGCTCCACAGATCTTGGCAGATACAAATTGAAGTATTTTCTGAGCAATGAACTTACACTTGCATACCAGTGCCAATATATTTAGCAATGATAGGCACTTCTGCTAATGGTGCTCTTGTGTGGCAGTTAAGTGCAGCTGCAATATCAAAGTCACAATCCTTTGATGCCACAATGTTCAGCATATCATAACAAATATTTCAGCTCAGTAGTTTTGTTTTGTAAAATGGAAATATGCCTTCTGTATCTCCCAGTCTTCAACCTGCGGTAAAGGTGTGCTCTTTAATTATAGCCTTCAGCTAGGAAGCAGAGCTAGGTAAGCATTGAAGCACTATAGTGACTCAGGAGGAAAAGTGATTGAAGAGTAACACTTCATTGCAATACATCAAAGTGTTTGGCACTTTCTTTCCCTCTGTAACATTCACAAGCATAAGCCATTATTTTAGAATCATTAAGTAATCATAATGCAGAATGAGACTATTCTGGCTATTGAGTCAATGCTGGATATTTTTTCAGTCAACTATGTTGTATTCTGCATGCTGGATTATTAGAATTATGTTGGTTTTCAAAGATAGATATATGCTGGTGGTTCCAACAAAATCACCACAAGTTGTTACAAAATGAGGAATATTCTTATTAGAAATAGCCATTTTACTATCCGGGATTCAATCTTCTGCTGCATCTCCTCCTGCTCATGACTTTATGCTGAAACTCATATTTTCTGCGTCTTGGCTTTTGGATATGTTGTAACAGATGGATATGTTATGAGATTCATCTGTAATAATTTTCATTTATTCAGCACCTTTAATATAGCAAAGACATCTTGTATTCTATCAACATCAACTTGCTCCTGGATGGTACTAAGGAAGTGAAAATTAAAACAAAAATGCAGATAATGGAAATCTAAAATAAAAGCAGAAAATGCTGCGAATAATCAATAGGTCAGGCTGCATCTGTGGGAAGAAAAACAGAGTTAACATTTCAGGTTGAAGACCCACCATCAGAACTGGGAAGAAGAGAAGAGAAACTCATTAAGTTGCAGGATCTATACAGGTGCATGAGTGTCAGCTGCATTTGTACTTGTGTCCACACATTTAATGCCATTGACCGATCCATAATTCATTGATATATTGATATTGGTTTATTATTGCCACTTGTACCGAGATACAGTGAAACACTTATCTTGCATACCAATCATACAGGTCAATTCATTACACAGTGCAGTTACATTGAGTTAGTACAGAGTGCATTGATGTAGTACAGGTAAAAAACAATAACAGTACAGAGTAAAGTGTCACAGCTACAGAGGAAGTGCAGTGCAATAAGGTGCAAGGTCACAACAAGGTAGATCATGAGGTCATAGTCCATCTTATTGTATAAGGGAACCATTCAATAGTCTTATCACAGTGGGTAGAAGCTGTCCTTAGGTCTGGTGGTAAGTGTCCTCAGGCTCCTCTATCTTCTACCCAATGGAAGAGGAGAGAAGAGAGAATGTCCCGGGTGGGTGGGGTCTTTGATTATGCTGGCTGCTTCACCAAGACAACGAGAGGTAAAGACAGAGTCCAAGGAGGGGAGGCTGGTGTCCGTGATGCTCTGGGCTGTGTCCACAACTCTCTGCAGTTTCTTGTGGTCCAGGGCAGAGCAGTTGCTGTACCAAGCCGTGATACATCCAGATAGGATACTTTCTATGGTGCATCGGTAAAAGTTGGTGAGAGTTAAAGGGGACAATCCAAATTTCTTTAGCCTCCTGAGGAAGAAGAGGCGCTGGTAAGCTTTCTTGTCCATGGCATCTACGTGACTTGACCAGGACAGGCTGTTGGTGATGTTCACTCCCAGGAACTTGAAACTCTCAACCTTCTTGACCTCAGCACCATTGATGTAGACAGGTGCTTGTACGCCGCCCCCTTTCCTGAAGTCAATGATCAGCTCTTTTGTTTTGTTGACATTGAGGGAAAGGTTGTTTTCATGACACCATTCCACTAAGCTCTCTATCTCCTTCCTGTATTCCGACTCATCACTGTTTGAGATACGGCCTACAATGGTGGTATCATGTGCAAACTTGTAGATGAAGTTAGAGCAGAATCTGGCCACACAGTAATGAGTGTATAGGGAGCAGAGTAGAGGGCTGAGGATGGGGCACCAGTGTTGAGAATAATTGTGCAGGAGGTATTGCTGCCTATCCTCACTGATTGTGGTCTGTTTGTTAGAAAGTCAAGGATCCAGTTACAGAGGGTGGTGTTGAGTCCTACGTCTTGGAGTTTGGTGACAAGCTTACTTGGGATTATAGTATTGAAGGCAGAGCTGTAGTCAATAAACAATAGTCTAATGTAGGTGTCTTTAATGTCCAGATGCTCCAGAGCTGAGTGTCGGGCCAGGGAGATGGCATCCGCTGTAGACCTGTTTCAGCGATAGGCAAATTGCAGTGGGTCCAGGTTGTCTGGGAGGCTGGAGTTGATGTGTGCCATGACCAGCCTCTCAAGGCACTTCATGATGGTCGATGTCAGAGCCACTGGTCGGTAGTCATTGAGACATGTTACCTTGCTTTTCTTTGGTATCAGGATGATAGTGGTCTTCCTAACCTGAGACTGAAGCAGGGAGAGGTTAAATATGTCCACAAATACTTCTGCCAGCTGATCAGCACAAGATCTGAGCACACAGCCAGGGACATCATCTGGGCCAGGTGCTTTCCTCGTGTTCACTTTCCGGAAGACTGATCTTACATCCTCCACTGTGATCACAGGTTCATCTGCATTGGAGGCTGTCAGGGTGGATGGTGACAATCCATTCCCTTCTGTTCAAAACGCACATAGAATGTGTTAAGTTCATCAGAAAGGGATGCGCTGTTGTTAATTATGCAGCCCGACTTCGTCTTGTAGCCTGTTATGGCATGTAAGCCCTACCATAACTGACGGCTGGTCAGGGACTCTATTTTGAGTAGGTATTACCTGTTGGCATTCCTGATAGCTTTCCAAAGGTCATACCTTGATTTCTTGTACAGGTCAGGATCACCAGATTTGTGTGCAGCAGTCCTCTCCTTCAATAGGGAGTGGATCTCTCGGTTCATCCACGGTTTCCTTTTGGGAACACCCGTATTGTTTTCTTTGGTACGCAGTCCTCCATGCACTTGCTGATAAAGTCTGTGATGGTGTTGAGCACCACAAACAACACCCACAATCAAGCTTGACAGGAGTTATGAATTAGACAACAGTTGCTTTACAAGAATAGTTCATTGCTAAGTGGAAAAAAATAAGAGAAACTGAGTTAATATTTCAAGTTGATGATCTTTCATGGGACCCAGATCATTAACTTCTTGTTTCTTTTCCACAGATGCTGCTCATTATTTCTAGAATCTGCAGTATTTTATTTCAGATTTCCAGCATCTGCAGTATTTTGCTTTTGATTTTTTTGACTTAGCGTTTCCTATTTGAAAATGATAAGAAAGATGTGCTACATCATGTAGCAATACCTGCAGGGAGAGTGTCTGACTGGACCCACATTCACGCTTAGCCAGCACTATGCAGCTTGTGATACATTCCAGGAACTGTCGATACCCTTTCCATCAGGCTTCGAAAGAACCAAACTTTAGGAAGTGCCGAATGTACTTTGTAGCCTATGAGGAACAGAATGGGAGAGGGTGAGTCAGGAGTCTGGCCTCCTGAGATGTTTGTGTATCCAAAGAGCTTCCCTTCACAATACTGTGATAAAATAGAGGCCTTTTAAACTCTTCAGGAAGCTTTTCAAAATACTGACATACAGGTGTTTGTGCATAAATGGCATGGATTTAACTTGATACATGCAGAAAGCAGATCCTGGGAAGTTTGAAAGATTTTATTTATTCATCTATAATATACTTCATTGTAATTACTAACATTGTATTTGGTCACTCAGAATGTAATTTCAAATTATGATGTTATAACATTAAAATTGTAATAACAGTTAAGACAGGAAAGGGGCGGAAAAGCTGCAGTATTGTTAGCTGAGGACAAGAAAAGAGAGCCAGTGTTAGGTCAAAGGGAAACCTGCAGTCTTGCAGCTGGGCGATTTTACTTTTGGGCAAGCAGGAAGGATGAAATGATCATTTGCCAGCAGGTGTCAAAAGCTGGATTACTGGGACAGTGTTTACTGTGGCAGGAGCAGGGAACTAGTCACTCCCCAAAAGAAGTCAGCAGGTGATCGCTGAGGCAGTAGCTGGAGTCATGAAAATGAACTGATTATTCACACAAAACCGTTTCTCATGGGGTCATTGGCGGATTGGTTATGGAGTGGCTGTGAGTATAACGCAGGGTTTAGCTCACAACAAGGACCAATAAAGAGTCAGGAAAGATATCTTAGTATCAGCTGTTACATGAAGATTGCTGTAATCCCTCAACCACGAATGGAGGCATATCATTACAGAATAAGGAATTCTGTTCTTTTGTCATTTGGAAAAAGAACCCTAGTCAAAGCATCTGCATAGCCAGCAGTAAACATATCATGTAGAGGCAGGGAAAGACTCCATATCTTCAATTATATATATATTTAATGCAAATGTAGTGACCATTGAATCATCGAGTTAAAGCTGGTCAGTTTAAACAATAAACTTAATTAAGACATTGCTTTCTTTAGTTGATAACAAGCTCTGTTTTAAGGAATACAATACAAAGGCTACAAAACCTTGAAGATAAGATCTTTCTGAGTCCAAGCATGAAGCAGTAGTCTGGATTTTGCAACTAATTATGGTGCTTACTAATGACCTAACAGAAAGCTGCCCACAAAGACCAAGTGAGTTGGTGTGGTAAGGATGACCCCTAATTTCTGTCATCTGTCAGCTCCAGTGGGTTTCTGGCATTTAGCATCAGTGATGTCATCCAGCAGATGGAGGACCCAAGTGTGTAGAAAGAGAAAGAAGCAGCACAGTGGCTCCGTCTCCAATGAATCTGGTTCGATTCTGACCTCCTGTGCAGTCTGAGGGGAGTTGGTATGTTCTCCTTGTGACCACATGGGTTTCCCCCAGTCCTCCCATATCCCAAATTCATGCTGATTTTCAGGTGAATTGGCTGCTGTAAGTAGTCCCAGTGTAGGTGGATGGTAGAAGAATGGGCCTGTGGGTTGGGGGAGTGTTGGTGTTAGTGGGCCGAAATAAAACATTTTTCGCGAGTCTCATTTTTTTTCTGTTTTATCTCAGGCTCTATATTTCCAGTCACCCTGGCAGATTTTTCGGACTATTGGATGCTATTTCTATTAAGACCTCAGCACTCTTTTCTTTAGACATTGTGCAGTATGATAATAAATTTTCCAGTGAACCGGGTAAGTTGAAAGGTAGCAAGGCTCCATTTCCAATGCTAAGTGGAAAGGAGGCAGGGGAACCAAAGCCCAGCTCAGTGGAATGGAAGTCTGAGAAACAGGGTCCCAATAATTTAGAAGGGTGCGTGGGAACTGGGGCTCAGGTGAGAAAAAAGGAAGCATGGTAAGCATTACCTGGTGAGCTACATGTCAAGCCATTGGCATTTCAAAATATTCAGATGGTAGATTATTGGAGTTTTACTGTATTTACTGCTTTACAGTCAAATATTCTCTGTGGTTCCAGACCTATGCTGTCCCCTGCTCCCAAATCACTAGCTGACATACATTTTCTTTAACATGACCTGAGATTGGTTAGATTAGTTTAGTATCCACTGGTTTAAATCTTGAAGTGTGATGAAGATCAAAAATACACAGCAGGCAATAAACTAATTTGACAGTTTGAAAATTCCCTTTATGCATTTGAAATAACTCCAATAATCAGTCTTTCAATATTTCATGCAGTCCAATAAATACCTAATTAAACATTAAAATTATTCCCTATTCTGTTTGTTTCAAACAACTGTGCAATCAGCATTGCAGAAAATCTGGGTTGCCATTTAATAACCGCTGGAGAAAATTTTAATAAATAACAATCTAGCAACACACATATCTACCTAAAAATCAACAAGGGATATTATTATTGAAATTAAATGACATTATTCCAAGCATGATTAAAAGCAGTACAGCTGTCATAATTACATTAATTGGAGTTACTATAAAAAGAAACAATTTTCTGTTGTGAACTCCTGAGTTGGTCGGGCTGCCTGAATACAGATACAATGTTAACCAGATTCTGTGGGAATTTTCGATACTTCACTGCAAAATCCAAATAAGTAACCGCAAGCAGGAAGTTATGATATCGTTGGTAAGTTTCAGCAGTTAAAAAAAAATGTTTTTGTCTTATAAAATGATATTTTTACTTTTCTTTGATTTGGAAAACTAAGCATTATTCTTTGTCCAGAAGGATAATTTTTCTTAGGGCTCTGTCCTGTTTTCTAAATGATCTTCAGTGATCAGACATAAGAATCTGCTGAAGTTTTTTTTCTGCAGGCAAATCAGTTCTGATCTTCTCCCAATACCATGAAATAATAATTCACCTCTACTTTCTCCTGACAACATTCCAGAAACTGGGAACATGCAATGTGGAGGACTGATACCTTCCAATATTCTGGCACTCTTAATCTCTAGAATTATCTTTTCTCATTTGAATAAAATCATTAAAGCAGAAAAAAGTTCTTTCAAATCATAAGCATATCAAAGAAAATGGTGATACATTTCCACTGCCCCTTGACCAAAAATACAAATTATTCAAATTATTTACAACTAAGCCTCACTAAAATTAGTTCTGCATGCTCCGTCAGGAAATTTAGAAAAGTTAATGCTTCCTTTGTCGTAGACCTGGAAATTTGCCAAATAGAAACTGCTCTCCTTAAAACTACTGAGGTAGATTATCATTGTCCTGAGTGCAATTAAAGAACAATTTTTAAGCAATAACTGTGAATGAACTACAAAAGCTGCATCATCCTTCACCCTCCCTCATGAACATTTTGATGCTTTCCACCTTGTCACCTTCTGGTGTCATTCAATCAGTTATTAAGAGATTAAATTTTAAATCAAAGGATATTGAGTTAAATCCTTTATCTCAATCCAGCTTGTGGAGATTTTTAAAAGATTTAAAAACATAGAAGGTAAATGAAATATAATTTTACTTTCAAACTAAAGAATAAGCAATATGGGCCTGAAAATTGTTCGGGGCCTCAAAACGCAAGTTAAATCAATGGTGCAGGTATGAGGCTTTGTCTGCTATAGTAGAGAATCTTAAGTTTAACATGCTGAAAGATGCTTCCTTCAGATACTCCGTCATCACTCAGGGAAGTGGCCACAAAGAGCTGTTGGATATTTTATGGTGGTCAAGCAGAGATCAGGTGCTGGGAAACTCTGCTTCTGTTTGAATGTCTTTTGCTGTCCAGAGGATGAGTCAAGCATGGAATATACAGGAATATTGTTCAAGTGTACATCAGATATCACTGGATGTCATGCACTACTGCGTCCAACACATGGAGGATGCAGAAGGAGTCTGATTGGATTGACGCCATCAATTTTCTTTGCAGAATCTCGGGGAATAGCAGCCATAGTCACAAAGTATAGACTGTAAGATATAGTAGCAATTTATACAAACAAGAAACACCCTTCGATTTTTTTTAAATGTAACTTACAAGCAGTGACTGATTTTGAAATTACAAGGATAGCTGCATGAATAAACACCACTATCTGTGAAGGGAGCAGGTTAGCAGCTCAAAACAGGAGGCCACTTAAGAATATGGTTTGGAAACTGATATGACCATGGCACTTCCTTGTATGCATACAGTCAATACGGCTGTGTTCATTGAACTACATCAAAACCCACAGAATGAGGCCTGGGGAGGTTTCAGACTGGCTATTTTGCCACTCAGCACATCAAACATGATCATGTCATATTTGTTCTGCCAATTGATACTTTTGTGTATCTAGAGAGCCACCCCTCACAATACTGTGGTAAAAGAAGGTTGTTTGAATGTCTGTGGTTTTGACCCCAAACTTTTAGACCATACGCATGAACTATTTTGCCTCAACAAAAAATACCCAGAAATGGCGCTGTCAGTTTAAGGTGTGTTTCCATTGTAAATATGTAATTCTGTGGAACCATTTATCCACAGCCAAAGTATTGAAGTAAACTAAACAATTTAAAGTATTATTGTATTCAATCATCTGTTGTTATCTTTGTGCTTAGAGTATAAAATCTCAATGCGCTTTGAGTTCAGAGAGATTCTTCCATCAGGTCTCCTCTGTATACTTGTGCTGAATAAGACCTGTTACATCCATAACTCCAGTCTCTATGTGGCTTATTCAAAATCACAACACTGAACATACTTTTTTCACAGAAATTCAGTCATGTAGCACAAAAGTGCAATGCTACATGATGTTTTGTATGGTATGTGAAATGTTAATCCCACCTGCAGCATGTGCTACACAGACAAGAGGTTCCTCAGACTTGTTCTTGCTTCATTGCTGATATTGTTTCTTGAAGAGTAGTGCAAACTCCATTTCCACAAAGAGACTATCCAATGAATCTCCTGTTTAGCCACATAAACAGAGTATGAATAACTGAGGAAATTCCTGGCTATGGCTAATACGTTCTAAATAATGTACACTGTTAAGAAGTGATGCAATGGTAGCTTCAAAGTTAGTGGATGGATTTCCCACACTCAAAAAATGTTTCAGCCAGATTTGATTCCTTGGTTTCTGAATTGCATATGAGGAGGAGTGTCCAGAAATCTTGCCAAGATTCTGTCAATCTCTGACTATAACTTCCTGCTGTTACCCTGCACATGTTTCATTTACTGTCTTTGTTTTTGCTGTCATTCAGTCATCTTCCACATTGCTATTCAGCCACATTGCCTTGCTAAACATTCTGATACTTTTCTTGTTTCTTTCCATTTTATGTCACAAACTAGGGTACAATTTTTTTCATCAAATACTTGCAATAGAATATTCCCTCTGAACATTTATTAAATGAAATGATGTTGATTCTTTGAAGACCCATTACATTTATTTTTCTTGCCATTTATAGTGTTAAACAAATATTTTTGTGGTAATATAAATCAATCTAAAACAGTTATGACGAAGAATCATTGACCTGAAACATTAACTCTATTTCATTCTCCACAGGTGCCACATGATCTTCTGAATAGTTCCATAATTTTCTGTTTTTGTTTCATATTCTAGATTATAACACTGTGAATTCTCTGATTGTAATGCAAAAATCCATGTTATGATTCACAAATACTCGCATTGGAAATAAAGCCCTGTTGCTAAGATTATCTGCCCAAGCAGAAGTTAGGAAATTGATTTCTAGCATTTGGAGTTGCTGAAAACAAACCTGTAGAAAGCTAAGCACAGATCTGCTCCATTTCTAACATATATGAAGATATCATTTGGAGAAACAATTCTAAGTTTAAGAACTTGCACAAATCATTGGACAACAAATGACAAACAAACAAAAGTTTAAAAGTACTGCCGAAGGCCAGAGTTAACTAAGTTAGACACTATTATTAATTGTTAATGAATGATATTTGTTTTAACTTAATTACCAGAATAAAGACATTACTAATTTCTTAGTAATAAAACAGATCTGTACTCTTTCAGATGAAAATGAAATTCATTCAGACAAGTGCTAGATAAGAGAAATACCATCAAAATTTATCTTTTACTGCTTGTTTACTGTTTATCTCTTGATGCTTGCTTAATGCTTATTCCTTTCAGGTTTGTGAAGAAATAATACATTAGAAAGACTGAAATAAGAAAAAGTTAATTTGGCACATTTAAAGTAAAATATGTCTTACCATTGACTCAGCCTTCCCTACTTAAACTTGCGGAAGTAAATTCCTAAAATATTTCTTTTTGTCGCTGCAGGAGGCTGAAGTGATATAACTGACCATGACAAGGCTGAATTATCACTTAGTTTTACCAATACCATACAAATGGAATTGGCGGAAGTAGCACAAAAGATTAAGGATTTTTTAAAGTTCCATGATACCTCTGAGCAATGGAATAAGTGGATGATTGAGTGACTGAGAATCTTTCAATGCTAATGAAGACTGAAAACATGTGATGTTGGTAAGAAAAGAGTAATCTGAAGCAAGCTGGATGATCTTTGACAAATTGGAGTAACAATCCAATCCTGAGTAATTAGTTTATGGCCAAAGATATTGCTTTGGGACAAGGGATCGACTCCAAAATGATAACATAAGACAGTTTATAACACTCAGAAATGTTTCAATACATTCCCATTTTGGAAATTTCTAGGCAAGAACATTATGTGAATACCAAGTGTATGGGGTGAAGAATTCCTTGTAAACTGTTGACAATTCTCAATTTGATATTTGGCATGTTAAACAGCATTATCCACAGATCAGGCAGATAGTGATTCACATGAACTTCATGACCAAATGTCAATAGTGTTGAATATTTTACAACCTCTTAACCTGAGACTGTAAGGTTTAGTTCTGAACTCCCCAGCCAAGGGATACAACTTCTTAGCATTCACCTTGTTGAGTTCTTCCGGAGTGCTATAAATTTCAATAAAGTTATCTCTCATTATACTTACCTCCTGAGAAAATAGCCATGAACTCCAATCTTTCCTCATAAAATAGTCCCTTCATGTCAAATTAAGAAACCTATTGTGTACCACATATCTGAGAAGTGGAGTACAAAACAGCACTTAGTATCCAGGTATACCAAAAGCCCCTTTCAATAGAGCAAAAATTCTTTACTCTTGAATTGGCACTTGGTGTAACTAATTACCATCTGTAGATCAAGTATGAGGTCAGCCAAAGTTATCGGATCACTAAATGGTTGCTCTTCATTTAAAAAAATATTGTTTTTCTATTCTCCTTACCAAAATGAAAAATCTTACTTTTGCTCACATCATAATGGACAAATGATTTTCAGAGGAAGTTTGAAGCCAACCTAACCTATACAATTTCAGGTGCATTTTGTGGAGACTTCCTGATCTTCGGCTGACAGTCTTCATTTGACGGCTTCAAACGTTTTCTACCAGAATCTTCCCATCGTTGAGAAAGATATTCAGACTTTAAAGGTCGTTGTGGATTGATATAAGTTCATTCATCTTTTATGAATGAGAATACATTAAAAAAATCAGGAACAGTGATAGCTTTGTGTGTGTCTATCACGTTTTCTGTGCAGCTTTATAGGAATAAGATGCATCGATATTGATAGGTTTGCACATCCTACTTTTTATTAAATTCATTACCTACTAATTAAAATGATAAAAATTTCAAGACTAAAAAGAAATGGGCTGTAATCTTCCTTACTTATCTAAGTACACCTATCAAAAGGGAAGGCAAGATAACCTACTTGATACTTGGTAGTAAATCTGTTAATGCACTTCACAGCTGGACATTGCATGGAATTCAGCGGCAGAGCACAAGCTTGTGGTGATTCCCCAGCAGGTTAGGTCTATGAGCATGTCCATTTCAATTTTACAGTCACAGGGAAGAAAGATGAAAATTAGGTGGGCTACATTTATTTTCATTTATTTGTATTTGTGGCAATATTTTTAACTATTTAAATGCTTTGTGATTTTATGCCTTTATAATTTTTAATGTTTTAATCATTTATAAATATTCTAATTGTTTTGCTTTCAGTAGTTTTTGAATGCTAATGAAGCCAGGTATCCTTTGTTTTGAAGGGTATTTCAAAGCAATATTGAGGGATGTTTATATGACAAAGTATTCAAATAATCTATTTTTAATTTGAGTAAAATATTGATCAAAGTACCTGAAGAGATGATGAAGAAAAATATCTCATTTATAAGTCAGTATCCTAGCAATCATTCTGCATTACACTGAACCATCAGTCTAAATGAAATGCTAAAGGTCTAGATTAGCTAGACTTGGCTGAGGAAAATGCTCCTGTTGTATTTGTCTGCATATTAGCAGCAAAGTGCTCCATAAAATCCAGTCTTTTAAGTTGGCCAATGAATATAATGCAGAGAAAGTGTAACATTCACACTTCCACTTAACATAATCTGACACTGAAAATGAAATATTGTACTGCAATAAAATCTTTCTTCTGATACATAGAGATTTTTGTTCCTACGTATCAGATCTGTTTGAAAAATCTCAGGGAAGATTACAGGCTACAAGCCATGCATACATTATTATTGATACTCTGTAACAGTCATATGTCATTTCCATAAATTATTTGGCAATTAACATTTTTAATTGCTTTTTTGACTGGGAAAAGGAGCTAATCTGCCCTTTAATGCATACACAGGCATTGCTGGCATTACTGCTATAGGTGCAAGTTGGATCATTATATCAGGTTATCAGGTTTCAAAGTATTGGCTGGCCATAAATAGTATTTAACGACCATTTTCACAAAATGCAAGTTTATATATATTTCTTAAATATATCCAGTGTATATCTTGATAACATATTTGTGAAACCTCTCTACATTATACATACAATAAAAACTAGGCATCCAAATCAGATGAATAAAACAAGCCTTAGGGCTCTATAATAGGACGGAGAAAAGCCTGACTCCTTTTGAAGGATTCCTTTCATATCAATGTGCAGGTCAAACTTTTTGGTCTGTTCATTTGTGTTTTTTCAGGAGTTCTCATGACCTCAAGCAAATCAAAGGAGTGAACTTCAAAGGAAGTCTTACTGTAGGGCCATGAGGTATAAGAGTGGTCCATCCTGCCATTCAATCTCACTGATCAATACCTATATCAGAACCCAGCCAATTGCCCACTTCTCATACAATTACATGTTCTAGCCTCATTTTTGTACCTGAGGGCATCTCATGGTGAGACAGGCAGCCAAAATTTATTTTGCTTGTGGGATGTGTTACTTATGGATACACAATAGTGAGGCAGCATGATGAAAATATGGGAAAGAGACAAGTCTCCCTTCTCTAGGTCTTCTTTGCACCTTAGGCTGAAGACTTTCTATCTTATCATATGGAAATATAAAATAATATGAAATTCCATAGTTACAAAATACTAAGGATGCTGGAGATCTGAAATAAAAAGAGAAACTGTTGGGGAAAAAAAATCACCTGGTCAGGCAACACATGCGGAAAGCCATTTGTGTAGGTTCTTAGCTGGGACGTTAGCACAGGTATCCCAAGTGATCTGTAAACCAGGAAGGGAAAATATTAGCTAAGCTTACTTTTAGAAACAGCTCCTGGAAAGCACATGCGGATGAACTTCGAATAAGATTCAGTGGTGATATTGAAATATTACCTGACATTTCCAGCTTGCTTTTGTTTTGTAATTTGGCCTGTTTGTTAGAAACTGGGCAGAAGGAGAAACAAAATAGCTGTGATGAACTGATGTGACTACCAGCCTGCCAAATTCACTGCAGGAATAATGAGACAATTTTTTAAAAGACATTTGTTAAAAAGGATTACACAATATCTTTGGCTTTAAGTTGTACAGTGCCTCAAAGCATTTATTAAACCACTAATGTTCTGGGGCCACTCTGTTTATCACACTGGACTATTGCAGTAATATTCTACTGTATATAAGGCTCAAAGAGTCATGTGCAATAGAATTGCCCTTGCATGAAAATGATCTCAAAGCCTTTCCCTCACTGTGGAGCTTGTTGAAGAACACAGTTCATGGGTGGTGTGGGGTGGGGTTAAGTGCAATAAGGACATAACTTCAGTTTTGGGGGGAACTTGTGATCCCAAGAAGGGTGTTTACAATTGGCGGGGATGATTGGGATCTATTGAGGGCTAGTGGTGTTGAGCAGATTCCAACACTAGGTTGTCTGAAGGATATGTGTGGAACTGGGAGGGTGTGGTTGTGGAACCAAGAAGCAAATAAGCATCTTAAACAGAACCTACTATTCCAGACTCCGTGGCCATGTCAGGTCAGGCTGGTTCCCTTTAAGAAGCAAATAACTAGGCTTATCTGTTTTGTGATGGCCTGCTTCAGTACGAGCAGCCTGTGTTGTTGGGCACAGGATAAGCTCAGTATTGTCAAGTGCCATGTTTTAACATCAATCCACATGCCTGGATGCCTGTGTGTGTAAATGTGCCTCACTTATGGGGGATCTGCAACAGCACATGGCACACAAAAAGGTCACAGCATGAAAGTGTTTCTGAACCAACCATTTTTTCAACCTGTTAACCTCATTGTTATTTCCAAGTTCTGTTAATTCAGTTTGGGTATCTGATTCATGCATGACAACAGAACTGTACCCAAAGACTATTGTTCTTGATGTTGTATCATTTCTGATGTGGTAAACATCTAATTTAAAGGTGACTAGAGTTCCCCACTCTAATTAACAACATTTGCTCCTATTCTCAAACTCCCCTTCCCCCACCTTGCTCCATCTGTTGTTTTCCTTTCTACTCTCTCTCTTTGTCTGCCTCCAGCTATCACTCACCTGCCACCCTCTTCCAACTCCACCTTTCTCGCCACTTTCCTTCTCCACTTTATGCTGGCCATCTCGCCTCTCCGCTCTCAGTCCTGATGCAGGGTTTCGACCCAAAACATCAAACAATTTCTTTCCTCCTACAGATGCTGCCTGACCTGCTGAGTTCCTCCAGCACATTGTTTGTTGCCCCAGATTCCAGCATCTGCAGTCTCTTGTGTCTCCTGCTTTCAAACAGATTTGAATCTGTTTTATTTTTGTCAGGGAAGTAAGTAGTTTGAACAGAGCCATCAAGTACATGTTAACAGTGCAAGTGAGCAAGAGTTGGATTGGGGAACAGAGATGGCAATAAACTAGGAATGCAACAATGATAGGGCATTATTGATTAAAGGGACTGATATAATCTCATGCAGTCTCAGACACTTTGTTGCCTCTATAGGTTCAGATTACAGGATGTGGTACGTGGATTTGTAAACCTTTTGTAAGGGGAGGGTGAGCAACCAGTTGGAGATCCTTCAGGAGGATAATGATGTAGACTAGTCAACCTTTGCAAGTAAAGTACTTGCTAACTAGGGTCTGGGTCAGGATAAGTCCATGTCAAACAGAACAATGCAGGTCAACATATATATAATTGCTCTGTTGTCTCCAAATATATAGATTGTGGAAATAGCTTCAGTGAGGAAAAGAGATGAAAGAGCTCCAAACTTTTTCCTAAAGCCATCAATTTCTGGCAGTATCAAAGGGGGGGTAACAGTTCTGATGAACACAAGTAGCCACCTGAATAAATGTGGCTACCAATAACAGGAGAATTGAGTATAAATAACATTTGGAGGATGTGGTTAACAATTAAGAATTATTTGATTGATTGAATCAAAGGGGTGTTTTATCATTGGATACCACCCTGAGGCATGAGGGTCAGAAATGGTTTGCCATACCCTTCCTTGCTTTGGATTGGTTAAGAGATGATGACTGAGTCTTTGTCCATTGGTGGAACTGTAATATCTCGTCTCCAAAATGTGTATAACAATGCCATTCTCTGTATAATTGGTCAGTGTCTTATAAGGTGACTGGGTTTCTCTTCATTCTGTAGAAGCGATTGAATAAATGCACTTGTTTGACCTGTGAGCAGCCTTAAGAGTTGCTCCACAATAATGCTCTATGCAGGATCCAAATACATCGTCAAATTGTTAAACAAGCAATGATTGAAATTGTTAACATGAAGATAGGGGAAGAACTGGCGAAAGAAAACTAGTTCACAGTGAAGGATGAAGTAGAGGGGAACCAATTTAACAAGAAAGATATGAAGTTGAGAAATTAAATTTGAAATGGGAAAAGAACTGAAGTGAGGCATTGTTCAGATAAAGAAAACAAAATGGAAAGAGTAAGGGTAGATTGAAAGCTTGAGTTATAGTCAATGTGACACAATGTCAATGTGTGGGAGGGAATCAGAAGGAGCAGGAAGCAATTACTTGGCAAGAATCAATGAAGGGGGCAAAAGAAGGCCACTCAGCCCAAGGAGTCTGATTCTTAATGGAATAATCCAGTCTGTCTTATTCCCCTGAACCTTCTCCAAAGCCGTCTGTTAATATTTTCTGGAAACTGGCCACAAATAGAAACTACACATTTTGGGATGTAGTATAATTAAGAGAGCTAAAGTAGACAAGAGAGATGGAGGAGGGGCATGTAGAGTGATGTGTATCCCCTGCCAATTTTAGTCCTGCTTTCAATAGCTGTGTGCCACATTGTTTTGTAAGCAATGGAAGGAAGTATGTCAATTAACATTGTGCAGTCCTCTGGGTGATGTGTCTGCCATTGCTGAAGAGTTGAGAGATGGGGGTGAGACTTGCTGAAATTGAGAGGATGCGATGAATCTATGATTGCTAGATTGAATCCTGACTGATTGAGATGATGTGTCACTTTCAATTAACCTTCCCTAACTGTGAGAGCTGTTCAGTTACCATGAAGTAGGTCATGGCATTACAAATTTCAAGACAAATTTTCTCATTCTATTAACATGCCCAAAAAATAAGAATTTGACACAGCCTAATGGTTCAAACACAAGTCTTTACAAAATAAAGCACATTGATTTAGAACACAGAACATAGAACAGTACAGGCCCTTCAGCCCACAATGCTGTGTCAACATTTTATCCTGCTCTAAGATCTATTTAACCCTTCCCTCCCACATAGCCCTCCATTTTCCTATCATTCATGTGTCTATCTAAGAGTCTCTTAAATGTCTCTAATATATCTGCCCCCATAACCTCTGCCAGCAGTGCGTTCCATGCACCAACCACTCTCTGTGTAAAAAAATCTTACCCCTGACATCCCCTCTACACCTTCCTCCAATCACCTTAAAATTATGTCCCTTTGTGTTAGCCATTGTCGCTCTGGGAAAAAGTCTCTGACTATCCACTCGATCTATGCCTCTTATCATCCTGTACACCTCTCATCCTCCTTCTCTCCAAAGAGAAAAGCCCTAGCTCGCTCAACCTATCCTCATAAGACATGCTCTCCAGTCCAGGCAACATCCTGGTAAATCTCCTCTGCACCCTCTCTAAAGCTTCCACATCCTTCCTATACTGAGGCGACCAGAACTGAACACAATACACCATTTGTTTTACATAATTTTCTATTCTCCTTTCAAACCTTCAAAATGTTTGTACCAGTCTCTAAAAGATAGTTAGAACTTTATTTGACTCAGAAATTTAATTATACAATCAAAAACTATTTATTTGGGAATATTCATCTGGCTATTCGTCAACATTTTCAGCTAGGTCAACATTTTCAACAAATATCTCCAAAGCAACATTTTTTTCTGGCAAACTTTAGTGATCAAGAATTGTAGATTACAATTAAGCTGTGATTTAAAAGTGAAGAAGTTACTTCTATACTTGTCAACCTTATTATTTTATTGTCCAAACTTAAAAATTGGTAATATGCTTAATCTTGTTTGAATCGCCATGACAGCTGGAAATTTAAATTCAAGTAATTAAATACATTTGAAATAAAGAAAGCTTGCATCAATAATTGTGATGATGAACCCTCTGGATTATCATAAAAACCCATCTGGTTTGCAAATGTCATTCAGGAAAAAAAATCTGCAATCCTTCCCTGGTCTAAATCCACCAGCCTGGATCGTTCTTAACTGCCCAGAGAAATAACCTCTCTGTTCAGGGGCAATTAAGGATGATAGTAAATGTCAGCCTGTTTACATTTACAGGCTGTAAATGTGCAAAACACATCCTGCAAACACATAAGGTCTTTAGCAGGAGTTTCCTGATACCACATCACATTCTCCATCATCTCTATATTCACTGTATATTTTTAAGTGCAAATTCAAACTCATAACATGTATAATGTTGAAGACTTTGTAAACTGTTCAAGTAGTTTATGATATCATTCAGATGTCCTCTCTAAACACCTTGACAATACTTGAGCATGGTCACATACTCCCATCTATTTGTTCATTATTCAGGGATGATCAGTTTATAAAGCTGAGCTCTAAATACCAAATCCAACACATGTGTTTAAAAAAGGTATTTCAAGAACTTAAAAGCACTGCAATAGCACAGAGTCAAGTAGATAGCAGATGATGGTTCCATCTCTGCTTGCATCCCCTAGTTAGTTCTAAACATTCCTTCTGATGGTTGATTGAATATACTTCAGGCAATTAAGAATTGGGTCATTCTCAGACTAATGTATTGACTGCAGAGTTTTACAAAACCCTTGAGTCTGATCCTGTGAACTAATTCTAATGTACAAAATTCTACTCACTTCTTCAGTGAGCCTCTTATTCATTTCTTTTTCCAGGCCTGAAGTGATTACCCTCCAGTTACCACTACAACAGTAAATGGGTTTCAGCATGACTGGGTCAGAGGAATCCAGAAGAGATGATGCTCACTTCTACAGCCAGCAAGTATTGCAGGTCAGGATAAAAATATAAATAATAAAGAGAATAAAAAGGCAATAACTGTAAACCCAAAATAACAGTGGATAATCTCAAGGTACACATCCAGTCTTTCAATCTCTATAACGAGAGGCAGAATAATGTCTGGCCTGGCACTTCTATTTGGCTCTTCCCTTTTCTCTGTTGGTATAATTTAGCTGAAAGTATCATAAACGATTCCAAAGATCAGATAATTTTGTGTCCTGTGTGAACTGAATTTCATGTTATCCCAAGAAGTGGTGCTGCATGCAAGCCCTGTCCATCAAACAGGCCATATCCCCAGATGAGTCAACATTCTAATTTGTTCTCATTCCAGACAGTGGCAAAGATTCCAAAATCCAGCTGCCTTTTGGTCATTAGCAAATATTGTTTTTGAATATAAATTCCTTTCTAATTTACTTTGATGCTGATTGTTGTATGACAATGTAACCAATAAACACATACCCACAATTATTGCCACTGAGGCTATAAATGCTTTTTTTGTATTTTCTGTGTTAATCATAGTGCACCTCATCACCACTCTTTGTTCAAGCGATATTTTTAAAGCCATTATTTCAGTAAACTGAGCACAACTTTGAATGAAAAGTCTGGAGAAAATTCTTTTCAAAATTTACATAATTTGTGCCAAGATGTGCAACAAAATGCCTTTGAAGCTAAAATTCTATTCCACAGCCTCTGCCTGTAAACTTCTTCCAGCTGTGACACAGTATTAAAGAAACACAAGTTACAGATTCCCACTTACAATGTCATCATTGCTGAATGTGCACACATAACTTATTTCTGATAAGGAATTGTAAATTAAAATTAAACTTTGGTTGGCTGCAAAATTTTTTTATTGAGCTGAAACTGATCTAAAGTTGCCTTCCATTTGGAATAATTCAATTTATAGGAAGTAAGTTTAACCTTGTCTGTGATCCATTCATCCCTTCAGAGACTCCAGCACATGATAGCAGGTGCATATATCATACAGCTAATATAGGAAGTCATTTCAATGACAGGCACAGTTGTTTATAAGGTATCTAGTAAGAATAGAGCAGTACTTATCATAAACCACCAAAGTTGGATATTGATGGTTTGATCAAAAACAATCTTATACTATTTGAATACATAAATGTGTAGCTGGGAAATATTAAATGAAATTATATAAGAACAAATGAGAGCCATGGCTTATCCAAAATATTGTAGTATCTTCATTTTCAGTTCTGAATCACCAGTAACCACATTTAGCTAATTTGGTGCAAGGAACATCTCAATGGTTGCTGACTGAAGCAGAACCTCTTCAAACAATGATCATGTCATTAAGAAAATGTCGGTATTCTGTACAAGAAATCCAGGTATGACCTTCAGAAAGCTATCAGGGATGCCAAGAGGCAATACCGACTCAAAATAGAGTCCCTGACCAGCCGTCAGCTATGGCAGGGCTTACATGCCATAACAGGATACCAGACGTCGTCGGGCTGCGTAGTTAACAATAGCACATCCTTTACTGATGAACTTAACACATTCTATGCATTTTGAACAGAAGGGAAGTGGATTGTCACCATCCACCCTGACAGCCTCCAATAGAGCTGAACCTGTGATCACAGTGGAGGACGTAAGATCAATCATCCTGAGAATGATCACAAAGAAAGCACCTGGCCCAGATGGTGTCCCTGGCCGTGTGCTCAGATCTTGTGCTGATCAGCTGGCAGAAGTATTTGCGGACATACTTAACCTCTCCCTGCTTCAAGCTCAGGTTCCCACCTGTTTTAAGAAGACCACTATCATCCCGGTACTGAAGAAAATCAAGGTAACATGTCTCAATGACTACTGACCAGTGGCTCTGACATCCACCATCATGAAGTGCTTTGAGAGGTTGGTTGTGGCACGCATCAACTCTAGCCTCCCAGACAATCTCGACCCACTGCAATTTGCCTATTGCCGAAACAGGTCTACAGTAGATGCCATCTCCCTGGCCCTACACTCAGCTCTGGAGCAGCTGGACAGTAAAGGCACCTACGTTAGACTTTTGTTTATTGACTACAGCTCTGCTTTCAATACAATAATCCCAAGTAAGCTTGTCACCAAACTCCGAGACCTAGGACTCAACACCTCCCTCTGTAACTGGATCCTTGACTTTCTAACAAACAGACTGCAATCAGTGAGGATAGACAGAAATACCTCCGACACGATTATTCTCAACACTGGTTCCCCACAAGGCTGCGTCCTCAGCCCTCTACTCTACTCCCTATACACTCATGACTGTGTGGCCAGATTCTGCTCTAACTCCATTTACAAGTTTGCAGATGATACCACTGTTGTAGGCCGTATCTGAAACAGCAATGAGTCGGAGTACAGGAAGGAGATAGAGAGCTTAGTGGAATGGTGTCATGACAACAACCTTTCCCTCAATGTCAACAAAACTAAAGAGCTGGTCATTGACTTCAGGAAAGGGGACGGTGTACATGCACCTGTCTACATCAATGGTGCTGAGGTCAAGAGGGTTGAGATCTTCAAGTTCCTGGGAGTGAACATCACCAACAGCCTGTCCTGGTCAAATCATATAGATGCCATGGCCAAGAAAGCTCACCAGCGCCTCTACTTCCTCAGGAGGCTAAAGAAATTTGGATTGTCCCCTTTGACTCTCACCAACTTTTACTGATGCACCATAGAAAGCATCCTATCTGGATGTATCACGGCTTGGTATGGCAACTGCTCTGCCCAGGACCACAAGAAGCTGCAGAGAGTTGTGGACACAGCCCAGAGCATCACGGACACCAGCCTCCCCTCCTTGGACTCTGGCTTTACCTCTCGTTGTCTTGGTGAAGCAGCCAGCATAATTAAAGACCCCACCCACCCAGGACATTTGCTCTTCTCTCCTCTTCCATCAGGTAGAAGATAAAGGAGCCTGAGGGCACATACCAGCAGACCTAAGGACAGCTTCTACCCCACTGTGATAAGACTATTGAACGGTTCCCTTATACATTGAGATGGACTATGATCTCACAATCCACCTTGTTGTAACCTTGCACCTTATTGCACTGCACTTCCTCTGTAGCTGTGACACTTTATTCTGTACTGTTATTATTTTTACCTGTACTACATCAATGCACTCTGTACTAACTCAATGTAACTGCACTGTGTAATGAACTGCCCTGTACGATTGGTATGCAAGACAAGTTTTTCACTGTACCTTGGTACAAGTGATAATAATAAACCAATACCAATACCAATAATGAATATCCAAATTAAAATTTGGAGCTGTATCTTTCAGTGTCACACAGCCTGCAAGTTACTATGTGAAAATTTATTGTGCGACATTTTTTGTTGTCTCAGTCAAATAAACTAAAATATTTTTTGAGAAATTGAGTGCAATTGACCTATATACATCTGAGTTGAGAGAAATCAGCACATGAAACATAAGAATCTGACCTGAACTGACAGAATAGAGAATGAAAGGCTGGTTTCTCTGACTCGAGAATCTAGCACCAGAGGATTGTGCTGGGATTATGGGGCAGGCACTACAGCTGATGTGTGGAGACATTTCTTTACCTCAGAGTTTGTGAATCTTTTGTAATCTCTACCTCGAAGGGCTGTGGATGCTCTGTGGTTGTGCATGTTGAAGACTGAGAGTAACAAATCTTTGGATGTTGAACAAATCAAAGAATATGGGGATCAGGCAAGAACATGACTTTGAGGGAAAGGTTCAGCTACAATCATTGATTATTATAGTAGGTTGAAGGAGCTTTGTTGTCTATTCTTGCTTTATCACTTATGTTCTTCATTTACTTAAATATATAAAGTTAAAAGTTGCTGAAGACTATGAATTAAGTAATTTATTCAAATAGTGAATGTATGAGTGAGCTAGGGCTTTTCTCTTTGGAGAGAAGGAGGATGAGAGATGACTTGATAGAGGTGTACAAGATGATAAGAGACATAGATCGAGTGGACAGTCCGGGACTTTTTCCCAGGGTGAAAATGACTAACACAAAGGGGCATAATTTTAAGGTGATTGGAGGAAGGTATAAGGGGTAAGTTTTTTTTACACAGGGAGTGGTGGGTGTGTGGAATGCACTGCTGGAAGAGGTTGTGGGGGACAGATACATTAGGGACATTTAAGAGACTCTTAGATAGCCACATGAATGATAGAGAAATGGAGGGATATGTGGGAGGGAAGGGTCAGATAGATCTTAAAGCAGGATAATATGTCGGCACAACATTGTGGGCCGAAGGGCCTGTATTGTGCTGTAATGTTCTACGTTCTATGACTTTACGTTTAAATTAAACATGATTTAGATTTGTATTAGATTTTTGTTGCAGGTGGTTATTTATTGGAGGATTGTTGTCAAGTTTAAATATTAGGATTTGAAAACATTTCATACACAGCTATAATTTTGATGACTCAGGTTTTTAGTTATAGTTGACTCTTAATTATCCAGAGTAATAGAGGGGGTGCCTCCAAGAATAATGACAAATCACAGGTGATGCAATGAAACCCAGGTACCCTGGCAACAGCTTGTGCATAACAATGATGGCTATACTTCAGTGTCTAATGCCAGCTACGCCTGCATCCACTGGAGCCAGACAAGTCTTCGGCAGTCATGTTGTGCTGCAGATGTTTGAAGTCTATGTATCTGGACAAGTCTGAACAGCAGTGCTTTGCCCACTAATGGAGCAGGAGCCATCGACTGTGCCTGGCCTCTATGCCATGCTCTACCAGTGAAACTTCTGCATGGAGCTGCCAGTGATCTCAGTGGTATTGAGGAGCAAATCTGATATTATCACAAGTTTACCAAGAACAGCAACACCTTCTTTTGTCTGTGTTGACTGATGGGCCTGGCGTTCTCTTGATGAAGCTCACATGACTCCAGTGCAAAAAACAGTCCCTGTTCTATATGGAGATTGAGAGTGTGCTGATTGAGACAGTTAACACCGAGGCGTTCCCTGACAGAAACAACCACATGAAAGCCCATGCCAAAAGCCAGCTCACTGCAACCATTTCTGCCAGCTGTTGGACCCACTAAGCTTGGCAGAGTTGGACCTGGATGCGTAGGTTTTTCTTTACCTCACACTGGGTAACCTCCAGAGTCAAGAGATGCAAATCCTAATCAGAAGATGACTGCAGAAGGTGTGAAGAACAAATCCAGCCTCTTACAAATCTCTAATTTTAATTGGCCATTCATTGGTGGCTTTGTCTCTGCAACTTCAGGCCCCAGCTCAGGAAGTCTCTCTATGGCCAGGCTTTCGTCATCCATCCCATGAAGCCCATTTAATTATGTGAAAGGCATCATCCAATGAAAGTTGTTGTTATTAACATTTTTTCCCCTGGATGGATCAGTTCTTGTCTGTTGGTTAACTTGCTCTGACATAGCAATTGATTATACATAAGGTATTTTATTTGAAGATTTAGTTGACCTGGGAGGAATTAATTAGCAGTAAGCATCTGCGGCATTTTCATGACAGGTGTAATTTTGGTTTAGTACTTTGCTGCAATTTATTAGTGAACTCAACAGGCAGACCCTGGGAATAAGTCCAATTTATACAACAAGATATCTATCACTGGTCTGGTATCTGATACAGCAAAAAAACAGGTCTCTTCATGGATTAGTTGATTCTTTGTCACAGAATCTTCTGAATCTGTTAAGTGACCTGGAGCCAGTGTCTGTGTTGTTGGCCTAACTCAGTTTCACCTGGTCCAGAAATGGATGGGGGTCTTGTTTGCCTTCTGATCCATGGAATTCAGAAGTGAAGTCATAGGACCCTCCTTAGAATGTTCCAGCAAGTTTTTGACCGAAGGGAAAGTTGGCAGCAGAGTTTTATGTTTCATCAAAGCCTAAAAGTAATTTCAACAGCTTTTAAATCTCACTACTATTCAAAGATTTTTAGAGGCCATGAAAATGAGGCAGATAATTACCTTATTAAAACAAAAAAAGGTTAATTAAAACATATTAAAAACTTGGGACAAATTAATGACAATAAACTGAAATAACAATGTTAAAAAATAATAATTACTTAACCTTACCTTTTGCTTCACAGGGAGTTCAGTAATAGATGTTAATCAATAAATCTTGGACTTTATAGGTCCATGCAAGTCTATTATTGATATTGGTATTGGTTTATTATTGTCACTTGTACCAAGGTACAGTGAAAAACTTGTCTTGCATACCGATCATACAGGTCAATTCATTACACAGTGCAGTTACATTGAGTTAGTACAGAGTGCATTGATGTAGTACAGGTAAAAACAATAACAGTACAGAGTAAAGTGTCACAGTTACAGAGACAGTGCAGTTCAGGTAGACAATAAGGTGCAAGGTCACAACAAGGTAGATCGTGAAGTCATAGTCCAACTCATTGTATAAAGGAACCATTCAATAGTCTTATCACAGTGGGGTAGAAGCTGTCCTTAAGTCTGGTGGTACGTGCCCTCAGGCTCCTGTATCTTCTACCTGATGGAAGAGGAGAGAAGAGTGAATGTCCTGGGTGGGTGGGGTCTTTAATTATGCTGGCTGCTTCACCAAGACAACGAGAGGTAAAGACAGATTTATTTATTTCTGTTGGAATGGCTGAATGTGCGGACTTATATTCCTGAAGAATGGCCAGAATTAGGAATAGGCTCCCCTATGTATTTTTACTGTCCACAGCTCCATGACTGACAATTTGGAGTAGACGAGTTGACCGCTCAACCATTTCAGGGGTTTTGAATGCCTGCAGGGAGGAAAGGAATGGTAACAATGGATTACTGTAGACAAAGGAAAGGTAGTTTAGCGGTCAGGAGGCAAGCTGAACAGCTTTCAAAGAAAGAATGGAAGGAGTTCATGGAGAAACTGAACTGGAATGGAAAGGTAAGGAAGCCCTAAGGCAATTTAATTTAGAATAAAAAGATATGAGATTTTGATGAGAAAGCAACTGAATGGCTTGATCAGATTGTAAACAATTAATCAGAATCAGGTTTATTATCACTGACATATGTCGTGAAATTTGTTGTTTTGTGGCAGCAGTACAGTGTAAGGTATAAAGACATAAAAATGACTGTAAGTTCAAAAATAAATAAATAGTGCAAAAGGGGAATACCAAGGTAGTGTTCATAGACCATTCAGAAATCTGATGGCGGAGGGGAAGAAGCTGTTCCTATATCGTTGAATGTGGGTCTTCAGGCTCCTGTACCTCCTCCCTGATGGTAGTAATGTGAAAAGGGCATGTCCCAGGTGGTGAGTTATGTTATAATTAATAACACAATTGAATTAAATAATGTCTAGAGAAACAGCACGTTATATTTGTTTATCTCTTTAAAGTAGCAACACATCTGTTAGAACACATCTGTCCATTGGTGTTCAGAACACATCTGTTTATTGGTGCATTGTTAAAAATGTGAAAATCTTTTTGATGATAATTTGGAAATTAGCGCTGTTATAATTAATCGGATTCTCACCATAACATTTTAGCAATGATAGATTAAACAAGTACACTACACTACACTTGTATTCTAGTGTAATATCTAGAATACACTTCCAGATATTACACCATAATGTCTGGTGTAGAATAGAATATGTTTGTGCCTCATGCAATAGAAAATAAAAAATAGGTGCCATATTATTTGGTTTAGAAATCCTGAGTTTTAATCAATAACAGGTCTGCATAATTCTGCCAAAACAATGTTTGTTCTCGGAGTAATTATCAGGTATTCAAAATATAATGGCTCAAATTTTATGGAGAAGTGCTGGCATGTCCATGCATTGCTGATGATATTGCACTATTTTCTAATTTTTCCAAATGACATAGGAGGAGGCCATTCAGCCCACAAAGTCTACACCAGATCTCAGAGGATTCCTATCATTCCCTTTCATCCACTTAGTTCCCTATAACCTATTCTCTCTCACATGCCCATTGACTTCCTCAATTTTCCTGTCACCGTCCACGCTAGGGGCAATTTACAGTGGCCAATTAACCTACTAGCACATCTGTGGGATGTTGGAGGAAATGGGGCACCTGGCAGAAACCCATGTGGAGAATGTGTAAACTCCATATGTACAGTATTGGAGTTCAGGATTGAACCCAGATCACAAGAACTGTGCAGCAGCATTGCTAACTGCTATGCTACTGTGCAAGAACATTTGGTCTTTCCATGCAAAAGTGCTTGAATGGGAAAGCCTTAACTTCTTATTTATGGGATGTGAGCATTATCGGCAAGTCCTGCGTTTATAGCCCACTGCTAGCAACTCTTGGCAAGATGATGGTGAGCTGCCTTCTTGAACTGCAGCAATCCTTCAAGTGAAGGTGTTTCTGCAGGGTAGGAAGTTCCAGCACTTAGATTTCATGATGATGAAGGAATGGCTAACTTGGGATTGTGCGCAACTTGGAAGGGAACCTGTAGTTCTTCGTTCCTGCTGTCCTTAGCCTCTTCAGTGGTAGAGATGTTATTGAAATAGTTTTGGCAAGTAACTGTAGTGCATTTTGTAGATGGTATACACGGCAGTCATTGTACAAGGACAAAGTAAATGCTTAGGGTGATGGGAGTGGGTTGCCTCTTCCCAAATAATGTTGACCTACTTCAGTGTTAGTGGAGCTGCACTTGTCCAGACAGCTGCACTTGTTATGCTCTTGACTTCTTTACATCGATAGAGGAAGGGCTTTGGGTGTTAGGAGATGAGTAATGCTCTACAACATACATAAGTTTGGACCTGCTCCTGTAACCATTGTATTAATGTGGCCTGTCCAACAAACATCTGGTAAATAATGATTCACTGAATGATGATGAGGAACTCAAAATGAAAATGGTTTTGAATGTCAACTTCACCCTGGAAATTGTGCAGTATTAATGTTACTTTCCACTTTTCACCTATGCCTGAATGTTGTCTTGATCTTGCCGTACGCAAGCATGGGCTAATTCATTTGCTGAGAAGTTGCACATGGAATCGAACATGAACATTGTGCAGTCATCATTGAATGGCCTCATTTCTGATTTTAAGATGGTTTGTTCTAGGACATTGACTTATGGAGCTTGTACAATTATGTCTTGGCATCAAAATGACTGATCTTTCACTTCATAACTGTCTTCAGTTTTGCAAGTTAAGATTCCAATCAGTTGATAACCATATTAATGGTACCTTCCATCATTTTGCTAATGACTGAGAGCCAAATGATAGGACGGTGATTAGTTGAATTGCATTTTTCATGTTCTTTTTCTGGACAGGACATTTCTGGGAAATTTTTCTCATTGTCAGGTAGATGCCAGAGTTGTAACTGTTCTAGAAGAATTTGTTAGAGGTAGGCTAGTGCCTTTGCTGTATACAATGTACATAGATGTATCTGGATATGATGTGGAGTGAGTCAGACTGGCTAAAGACACTTCCGTGATGGTGGGGCTCTCAGGAGGAAGCTTTTATGGATCATCCTCTTTTAGTTGGAAGTAGTTGGAAATGCTTCAGTGCTGCCTTTGGCACTTGTGTACTTGATGCTGCTATTGTTGAGGATTGGGATGTTCTTGCTGCCTCCTCCTTTTGTTGGCTGTAAATTGACCCCATAGTTGGAATTGGTATTGGTTTATTATTGTCACTTGTACCGAGGTACAGTGGAAAAACTTGTCTTGCATACTGTTCATACAGATCAATTCATTACACAGTGCATTGACGTAGTACAAGGTAGAACAACACAGAATGCAGAATAAAGTGTAGCAGCTACAGAGAAGTGCAGTGCATGTAGACATTAAGATGCAAGATCATAACATAGATTGTGAGGTCAAGAGTCCATCTTATCGTACTAGGGAACCATTCAATTGTCTTCCCATAGGTGTGGCAAAACTTGATGTCACTAATTGCTGTAGGGTTATTTAGCACTGATATTACAAACAGTTGTTCCTTCGCATGCATTTAGATCTTCATTGCTCTTTCACCACATTGGCCTTTCATTCCTCAGTATCTCTGCTGCTGCACCCACCATGCCCTTTTGACACTTCATCCAACTCGGGTTAATCTGCTGGATGGACTTTACAGATAGATCGAGGTGGGTTGCTGGACCACAAGGTTACAGTTTGTATTGATATCAAATTCTGCTTCTGCCAATGGCTCATATTGCTTCCTGGAAACCACCACTGAGCTGCCAAATCTGTTCTTATTCCATCCCAGGATGGCAGTGGCACCCAGTGTAATGGAGGGTCAACTCATATTGAGACTCTGTCTCCTCAAGAATTGTACAGTTGTCACTCCTCCCAATACTGTCATGGACAGAGGCATCAGCTACAGCAAGGTTGGTAAAAATCAGTTCAAGTAGATTTATCCCTTCCGTTGCTTTACTCCCCTCTGGCTGCAGATCCAGTCTGACAGCTGTGTCCTTTGGGACTCTGTCACCTCACTCAGTGGTGGGACTACCAAATCACCTTTGAATGTCTAATCCTTAAATGCTTGAATTGATTTAAATTATTTCTGTATTATTTGAATTATTTTATTTTTACTTTTTATTTTCTTTAAAATGTTTATTTTAATTATTGTTATCTTCTGGTTGCTTTCGAATGCTGGAGATCTTCAGGAGCATTCCTTTTTTTTAAATAGCCTTGACTGCCAGCTGTTCCAGGTTATTCTTCTGTCAAAGATTTTCTTCAGCATTTTTGTAGGTGATAATTTCTCTGGCTACCCCCTAATGAGTGTATGCCATGGAAGGCTGCCATGCCACAGGGTCTCCTCTCGTAATTCCCACTGTGACTTCCACTCTAGGAGCACTACTCTGAGTTCAGCCAATAATGCAAAACTTAATGTGTAGGTCAGTGGCATGCATGGGCAACTCATCGCTGACTGGACATTTCAGCCTGTAATGTTTGTGATGCCAGAGAATGATGAGCAGTACTTTTTATAACCACAAGGTGGAGCTAATGTCATCTGTTTTCTCAGAGCAATGCAGGTTAACAATAATCTTCCAGGGAAAATGAAGAAAACAAAGTCAAGGTGAAACACATTAAACAACGGATGAGCCACCAACTTCTTATTGATACAAAGCACGTTCTACAATTCTAGCTTTGTTTGGTTAAAACAAAATATGCTGCTTCTCCAATCTGAGATATCAGAATGTTTATTTCATGAGGAAAGGACAGTGAATGTCAAGGGACTAATTTTCATTAGTGAAAGAGAAGACTAAAATATGGTGTTGACTGATGCATAAGAAGGTGCAAAACTTTCAAAATTACAAATACTTGCAGGGGAATCCCATCTATTGCAATGTCAAAAAATACAAACAAGTGCCACCTCGCTTATTAACAGTGCACTTAAAGACTGAAACTTGATTACTCTGTTTTTTGGGTAATAAAATGTTGAATAGATTTATAGTGGGAGGCATAAATCATTGAAGAAAAACATGGATTGCTTTGCATAATTTATTTCCAGTATTTGTGTAATTGAAGGTAACAAATAGCAGGGTTCCTGGGATTGCAGGGCTGTCAGATGAGGAGAGTTTGAGGAACTGAGTCCTCTATTAGAGTCATAGAGCGTGGAAGCAGGCCCTTCAGCCCAACTCATCCATGCTGACCAAGGTGCCTGACTCAGCTAGTCCCATTTGCCTGCATTTGGCCCATATCCCTCTAAACCTTTCTTATCCATGTACCTGTCCAAACGTCATTTAAGTGTTGTAATTCTACCCAGCTCTACCATTTCCTCTTGCAGCTCGTTGCACATACTCATCATCCTCTGTGTGAGAAACCTGACCCTCAGGTCCCCTTTAAATTTGTTGCCTCTCGCCTTAAACCTATACCCTCCAGTTTTAGACTCTTCTGCTTTGAGAAAAAGAATTGTGACCATCCACCTTATCTACGGCCCTCATGATTTTGTAAGTCTGGTCAACCCTCAGCATCCTTCTCTCCAGGGAAAACAGTCCCAGCCTTTCCAGTCTCTCCTTATCGATCAAGCCCTCCAGTCCTGGCAGCATCCTTGTGAATCTTTTCTGCACCCTCTCTAGCTTAATCACATCCTTCCTAGAGGATGGTGACCAGAACTGCACGCAGTACTCCAAGTGTGCTCTCACCAACATCCTGTACAGCTGTAACATGATGTTCCAACTCTTATATTCAGTGCCCTGACTGATGAAGGCAAGCATGCCATACACCTTCACCATCCTGTTTAACCATGTTGCCACTTTCAGAAAACCATGTACTTGTATCCCTAGGTCCCTCTGTTGTACAACACTCCCAGGGCCCTGCTATTCACCGTGTATGTCTTCTTCTGGTTTAACTTCCCAAAATGCATCAATGTGCACTTCACTGAGTTAATTTCCATCTGCTGTTCCTTTGTCCAGTTTCCCAGTTAATCTCGATCCTGTTGTAACCTTAAACAATCTTCTTCAGCTATACCACTAATTTTGCTGTCATATGCAAACTTACTAATTATGCCACTTACATTTTCATCCTAATCGTTAATATAGACCACTGCCGTGGACCATATTTCTTTTTCTCTCTCTCAACTTGCACTAGTGTTACGTTTATTTTGTTGAGTAGGTTATGTACAATTTATGTTAATTTAAGTGTATGTTAACTGATGTTTGTCATATTTGTAATGTACTGTGCAGCTGCTGCAAAAAGCTTATTTTCATGGCTTTTGTACCCTGTGTATGTATGCCTGTGACAATAAACTTGAACGTGAACTTGAGATGACAAACAACAGGGGACCCAGCATCTATCCCTGCAGCACACCACTGGTCACAGGTCTCCAGTCTGAAAAATGCTCTCCTGTCTTCTGACTCCTTCCACCAGGCCAATCTTGGATCCAGTTGGCTAGCTCACTCTGGATCCCATGTGACCTAACCTTCTGGACCAACCTACCATGCAGGACTTTTGTCAAGATCCTTGCTAAAGGCCTTTTAGACAACGTCTACCACCCTGCCCTCATCAATCCTCTTGGAAACTTCAAAAAAACTTAATCAAGTTCATGATACACAATTTCCGATCCACAGAGCCATGCTAACTATCCAAATGCAGATAGATAGTGTCTTTCAGAATCCCCTACAATAACTTTCCCACCACTGATATAAGGCTCACCAGCCTGTTGCTCCCTGGCTTGTCCTTGCAGCCCTTCCTAAATAAAGGTACAAAATTAGCCATCCTCCAGTCTTCAAGTACCTCTTCTGTGGCTAACAAACTCTATTCTCAAGAGTTTAGAAAAATAAGAGGTGATCTTCCTGAAATGTACAATATTCCTACATGGCTCCTAAAGATTGGCGTTGACCATGCCTCTCCTGGTTAGGGAATCCAGAGCTGGGGTCACAGTCTCAAAGTGAAGGATAGGCCAATTAGACTGAAATGACGAAAAATTCACCAAAAAGCTGTTGAATCTTTGGAGTTCTCTACCGGGAGGACAATGGAAGCTCAGACATTGATTGTGTTGGAGGAATGAAGGGAAATGGGGACAGGAAAGTGGTGCTTGAGATAGATCAGCCATGATCTTGGTGAGTGGCAGAGCAGGCTCAGGAGACCAAATGGCTGACTCTGCTCCTTTCTTTTAAATTCTTATGTTTGGGAAACATTGTAAATAATGTTACAACAACTCTCACATATTTTCTTCTCTAGTCATAACTAATTGATAATTTTTCTTCTTTTAGAAATGTTAGATATTGTGTTCGATGGCTCTCAATTTTCGAACAGGAAATATACCTAATCTTTTGTCTGGGAAAGTGGACTTCAGGCTTCAGAATATGACTTGACTTGAAATCTAGTTTTAATATTGCTTTGGTGAAGCAGTGCATTTACTGTTAAGTATGCATCATTTGTTTCTATGGGGTTAGGGGAATGGCTAACTAACAGCAATGGAGTTAGGATATATGGGTCTTCACCAAATTAGCAAGAAAGACTGAACCTGGACAAGGAAATGAACAGGAAAGAATGCCTTTCCACCAAGGGCTGCGCCTTTCCATAATGACAATAATTTTGCAGAAGAACGTCAAGTTTGTGTTGTATGGCAATTGACCTAACAGTTACACACCAAGCATTCTTTGCTTAATGGCACATCATCTGTATAATGCAAAGTAGAAATGACAGCCATCATTTGCAATTGATTTTGCATTTCAAGTTGACTGCATAGTGCACAAGAAAACATGCACTATATGTTGAACCTTTAGAGTGAAGTGTACTACCACTGAGCCAAGACTGTCGTGTATGCGTGTAGACCAAGAGTTCCTACTTTGGGAGAAATTGGTGACATCATTCCAAACTGTTCCCAAACTCGGCCCCATTTTCATAGATGTTTCCTTCTCAAGTTTCCATTCAAATCCACATGCATATCATCATAAGCACAATCAGCCATGAAACAACACCATTTAAAAATGATCAGGCACCATTTTAAAGCATAATTTAAACAAATCTATAAAATTAAGGCTAGTAATAATGTCTGATTAATTCTACCAATGATTTAGTCACAAAAAGACCATGTTTTCATTAGTGTTTGGACCAGAACCTGTGAATAACCCAAAATTAAATAACTAAAAATTACTTCTAAATATCATGTAACGTAGGAACATAATAGGAACTTCATCTGAATAAGGTTGTGCTTCATCTGATCTTGGACTCCACTTTCCTGCCTGTGTCCAAATCGCTTCAGTCTCTTTTAGTCCAAAAAATTTCACTGCGAATGGAAATACCCTCCCCGCATCATAAAGTCAAGCTCCTCAGAATCAATTGAAAGAAAATCTGGGTAGCAAATATCATAATATAATTGCATTTGACAGCAATGTAAGAGTAAAGACAAAGGGTAAGAAAACATGTAAATCAAACTTCAGGAGAGTGGGCTTTAAATTCAGAAGATTAACTGCAATGAATAAATTGGGGAAAAATACAAGGGAGGAAACCAACTGCTATTGCTTTTCAGGATATATTGGATAGGAGACAAATTGAAATGCCAGTTTCAAAAAATAATTTGAAGTGCATTTCAATAATTCTCTTGACAGCAAGAATCACCCACTGGAATCAATATGGGTATGCAGAGACCCTTATTCATTTTTGATTGAAAATGGAATGTAAGGAAAATAAAATGGGTTATGGTAGGATTAGTGTACAAAAAAGAAGGGTGCCTGATGGTTAACATGAACTAGGTGAACCAAAAGTCCTGTTTATGTGCTGTATCTCTCAATGACCCCAATCGCAGGTAAATTCCTGAGTTTCTTACATATTAGGCTACAATCTGGCATCCATTAAATTCCTCCTGCCAGGAATGAAGCCCAAACCTGAATGGTTAAAAATTAAAAGGTAAAGAAATATTCAATAATTGGTCAAAATTTGCATAGAAGTGAATCTAGTCTTCCATTGTTTGCAGTTGGTTTAAGTTTTTGTGCGTATGTGTTAAACTGTTGAAACTATGAGCTGATAATGAAGTGAGAGAGCAAAGCACCTGGGGTGGCTGAACATGCCAAGCAACTATATGTATCCCTAACCAAGTGGGTTAAAGAATTACAAAATTAACAGTATAAGGACTGAAAAGAAATTGTAAATTAGAGTGGATGGATTCAGTACTAAATCAAGCACAGGAAGAAAAATAAGCAGGGGGAAGGAGAGATTGAATTGTTAAATTGAGAAAGAGAAAACAGATAGGAAGAAAATAGAAAAAAGTAAATTGATATTTTAAAAAATCTAAAACATTCTGAAGTAATAAAATTCCACATTTGTAATAACTAATTTTCAGTGCCAAGAGGCTGATTAGTAGCAATTAACACAAAAGTCATCAGAGGCACTTAGATAGAAATAAATGAGACACAAGCTTTGCATAGAATGTTATTCAATATCTACCATGCAAATACAGGATCTTCATGCCATGCATTTCAATACAGAATCAGTCGGTGAGGTATTGTTTTTGAGAAGCCTTTGGTAGAGTGGAACATCATGACAATGACTTTTGGATTTTCATGTTTAGCCTCACATTTACTCATGAATGAAGCTGTTGCACAAATTGCAGTAAAAATGCAAAGTTTCTTTTGCTTTGTCACAAATGTGGTGCTGAGTTATGTGCTTCAAAAGCACATCTGAAGATGTAAGGGCCAAACAATGTCCTCTCATTTTGCTCTAGGATAAAGTTAAGATAAAAATTATGGGACCGCAGTTCAGCATCACAATTCACATCGTGCAGCCGTGGCCTGAGACAGATAATACGCCATGGCCTTTCAGCATCAGGACCACAATGTACTGTTCACCCATTACATCATTCATTTGACATCATCTCATTCTAGATTTCATATTTTGCTTTACAAAGCTCAAAACTTATGTGAAGTAAATTTCAACAACTCAATTACTTAGGATGGGAGATTTAAACAAAAATTCCAATCTTTTGATGAATGTTGCAAATAGTCAAACCATTGGCATTGGAGAATATTTTGAGTCAAATTAATTCCTTGTGAAGCTGCACATTGCACACAGATTGGAAGAAAAATAAAACCACATATCAGCAGGAAAAAAAAACACAGAATTCAGGAGAGCATAACAATGCTCCATCAGATGTCTAGCAAATGATATGTATGATTATTAAGACCTCCTTCTGCTGTTAAATGCTGGGATTAAAATCCACATGTTATTGTAATTACGGTAATAATATCTAGTTTAGATGAATGCATTTCCTGCCAACATACTTTTGTTGGTTGCAGTGAAAACCAGGAGCCCATAAAGACAATGAACAGGTGATAATAATTCCTTAATTCATTTCAACCAGCTAATGAGCTACTTTGCTGGCAAATATCTTGAAAACTTCTTAATCTCACTGTGGTTTGTCACATTCATTTTCCCAATTTGGCTTACTAATCAAAGAAAATATACTTGCATGATTTGGAAGGCAGCCCTCAAATATGATGGTGGAAGAACAGATTGTCACAAATAATATGACTATTTTAAAGAGAAGTTTGGGAACACCAGGCAGAGAGCCCAGAAGATGCTGTAGGAACAGAAGACCATAAAAATAAAGGAAACAATATCACTATTCCTTACCTGGAGAATTCTTAATTTATTCTTTTATTTTATTGTCATCCCTAATTGCCCTTGACTGCCAGACCATTTCAGAAGGCAATTAACAGTCAACTCCACTGCTCTGGGTCTAGAATCACAAATAGGCCAAACTCACCAATCAGCTTGTCTCATGGTCGCCATTACTGAATCTAGTGTTGTTATTCCAAATTTATTTAGTTATCTGAAATCAAGTTGGAAGGAAACTAGAGCACCCAGATGAAAGTCACGGGAGAAAGTCCACACAAATAACACTCAAGGTCAGGATCAAACACCAGTCACGGGAGCTGTGGGGCACCAGCTGCACCACCATGTTGTCATGGTGTACCCCTATATACAAATACATAGACTGATTGATCTAAGGGATTATATATTTGAGTTATTTTGTTTATTTATTTCAAAATTCCTTGTCTGAATTTATTTACGAGCAGTAAACGAAGATTCAAGAGTTTATTTTCTTAATTGTATGCTCACTTCCATCAGCTTTATAGTTTAATAATGATATGCAAAAACCATGGCCTATGTTTTGAAGCCATTTTGTAGCCATTGGCAAATGAATGACACTGAGTATTTGGTTCATTGAGAGCCATCCAGAGTTTTTGTCAGGTTTTAAGGAGAGTGTTACCTGCTGTAGTGTTCTATTCTCTGCAAAGGATCCGTGTCATTAGTGAATAGGGAAGATGCAATGAGATCCTTCAACCAGTCAATTTAAAAAAAAAGTTCTTTGAAACATTCGGTCTAAACCAGGAAGTATAATTGAGGAATGATAAGGTCATTCTAAGTCATATGCAGGAAGTGAAATAAAGAGAGAAAAAAATGCTGAGGTGAGATAAAAGGGACATAGCAAGTGTAAAATAGAATTTAAAATAATTCCAAAGTTATTTTGAAGGCATGAAACTTAACACTTGCAAATGAAAAGCCCAGGGCCTGATCATACCTTTAAAGATACATCAAATGTACCAGTTTAGAGTAATTTTGCCATGCATAGTCAGTAAACAGTAGGTAAATATTCTTAACTTCATATCCTTGCATGGATTTCAATGTTGAGCTTCTGATAAGGTAGTGTTAAAACAAAGCCTACAGGGAAGCCAAGTAATGAAGATATGTTTTCCATGTTCAACTGTTGAACTTAATTTATAACAACAAAATGCACTTTTGGCCTCACCTCAATACAAAGCAAAGTCCTGGCCAATGCACACCAGATGTGATAGACAGTTTTGGATGTTAAATACTGAACATGATAACAATAATAGTACTAGAAATGAAAATAGCCATATAAATTCAATATTTGATTCAATGTAAATTGCAAACTAGTGGCTAAATTTCAAATGAATGATTGATGCAGTTTTTCTTAACACAAAGCTCTGGAAAACATTTGGATGAACGTGCTATATAAAGTATATTCCTCTCTCTTACATTTCCTTGTCTGTGCTGGCTGGCTATACACAGTCCAACAGGACACATATAATGCCAACACAAAGCACAACCGCTAAGCTTTCTTATGTTCTCATTAAGCCACATCTGCTCTATTCATTGAGCAACGAGGCCCCAGTAGTATACAGGCACTGTCAAAGCACACTCCTCATTAGAACAGCAACTGTCACCACTTGAAGCAAGTAGAAGCGCAGATGTACATACTTCAGACTAAATTGGAGGGAGACTCAAGAGGAAGCACAGCTTGAGGAACAGGCCATTGTTAATGTAAAGGGCAATAGTAACAGGTTGATAAGGTGTAGAACAGTGATATAAAAAGGGAGGACATGATTACTAAAGGGTGATGTGTCAGGGAGACAAATTTCATGAGTGTTTTAAACACATTGCTTTTGATCATTGAAGAACTTCCTAAAGTTACATTTAAAAAAAATCAAAATATTCTGCTTGTCCTGAAAGTGACTGCCCAATACACTACTTCAGGAGGCGAGCCCTCTATTTCTCATAGGGCATCTCACGACACTAAACTGAGCTGAACCTGGAAAATTCCCCTTCAGTCTCAAAGCCTATCTGACTGCATTTTGGTGAGATCATGTGTAACTGTCTAAAAGGGTGATAAAGCCAAAAACCCACATCCCCTTTAAAAAGAATTTTAATGTGCATTTGTTGTGGCATTATCTACAAGGCTATGGAACAAGAGCTGAGAAGTGGGATTAGGGTGGATTGCAACTTTATAGCCAGCTTGGAATTGATGGGGATGAATGCACTGCAGATTTTGAAGCTTCTGTGACAGAATTCCCTCCAGAATCATTTATCTATCATGAAGGAAAATATACCCTGTGACAGCTGGTCAGAAAATCGCAAGCTCACTCTTTTGTGTTCATCATCTATTGAAAGAATGGGGAGAAAATTGTAGGTTGACCAGTGAGTGACCTCTTTAAAGTTTTGAATTTATGTCGTACCTTTCATGCCTTTACTCAGATGTCTCTAAGTGATTTATATTCAATGAATATAACTCAGCGTTTTAGGAACAACTTCTTCCCCTCCTCCATCAGATTTCTGAATGGTCCATAAACTCGTGAACACTATCTTGTTATTCCTCTTTTGTACTATATATTTATTTATGTAATTTATAGTAATTTGCATGTCTTGCACTGTACTGCTGCGACAAAACAACAAATTTCATGACAGATGTCAGTGATAATAAATCTGATTCTGAAGTATTTTTAAAGAGTAGACTGTAATGTAGGAAATGCTACAGCCAATTTGCACACATTCTAAAGAATAGCAATGCACTAGTGACTGGATAATCTGATTTTGTGATTTTGATTGAAGAATAGATATTGAATCACAGAAAGAGGCTATTCAAAGGTTAATCAGAAGGGGATATTGGCCACATTGTTCCCCTACTTCAAAATTATGTTTTTTGAGAAGGCTGTTAGAACCTTGGTTTAGGGTCTCATCTGAACAAAGGCAAACAACTCTGATAGTATCATCTGTTCAGCACTGCCAGCAGTGGTGAAGGGGGTGAGGGTGAGGCCAGTGGAATTAGATTAAAGTATCGTGCTCAGATCTCAGGAATGGGCTTTGAACCCCACAATCTTCTGGCTCTGAGGTAAAAGAGGACAAACAATTATTAATTTACTCAAGTTGAAACTTTTTGCCAATGACATCTGGGAGGAAAAAAAGAAACTCACTTTAGATCCTTAATGCCTAGTTGGCTGGATTAGCACTGAAAATGGCAGCTTTCTATTCTTTTTTACAAATCCATCTAAATTAGTAAATAAAGCTAATCAAACATTCTGTGGAATATCTTCAAATAATGATGGAGAAATAAAGATTCATTGTCTTCTGAAGCCATATCTGCATTTAAAAAATGCTGCTTTTTAAACTTGTTCATAATCATATGCTTTCCAATATTAATTTATTTGTTTTAAATTATAGATTATGATAAATCAGACCCATGTGATGACTATTTTCAGATCTATTGACATAGGTCTTTCACTAATTTTCCTCAGACCATTAAACATTCAGCATAACCTAAATTAGATTTCAAAGCATATCTTTATTTCTCCAGAAAAAACTCAGTATTATCTTTCTCAGAGTGAATTAGAACTGCTGCAAACAAGTTTTTCATTGTACCTGTACCTCACCATACTTGTGCATATGACAATAAACTCGACTTGACTTTAAACAGTACCCTTTCAAATTACATGCAGTTCCAAACGGAATGTGTTAGAAGCAAAATCTTATGAAGCTCTACATTGGCTTGCAAAATAAAACCCATTTTAAAAGGTGCTAAATTATTGCAGAAGATCACTGAATAGCTTTATAGCAAATTCAATTAAAAGACTAAAGATTAGTAAGTACTAATGTGACATTTGTTTCAAGAATTATCTCTAAATGTGGTAGTCTTTTAATTTACTCCAAGAACATTTAAGTTAAATAATAGGTTAGTTTCTACTAGAAGATATTCTTTTGTAAAGGACAGAAACAAGTTTCACTCCCTGGCAGCTTTAGTAACTTAGGTTCAATCTTGACATCCATTGCTATCTACGTGGAGTTTGCAAGTTCTGTCTGTGACAATGTGGGTTTCCTGCAGATGCTCTGGTTTCCTCGCACATCCCAATGATGTGCTGGTTCATTTATTATTTGTTTCTGTAGATTATCCTGAATGTAGGTGGATAGTAGGGTGTTGGTGAGCATGTGAAAATGAATGGGCTATAAGGATAAGATAAGATATTTATTTATCAGTCGCATGTACATCAAAACATACAGTGAAATGCGTCTATTTGTGTTACTGAGAATGTGCCGGGGGCAGCCCACAAATGTCGCCAACATAGCATGCCCACAGCTCCTAACCTGCACATCTTTGGAATGTGGGAGGAAACCAGAGCACCCAGAGGAAACCCACACAGACACAGGGAGAATGTAGAAACTCCTCACAGACAGTGGTGTGAATTGAAACCGGGTCGCTGGCACTGTAATAGCGTTATGCTAACCGCTACACTGTCATGCTGCCCTAAATTAAGTAAGGAATAGGATTGATGGGATTGCTCTAAGAACCAGCAGAGATTCGCTGGGCCAAGTACTCACCTTCTATGTCATAAGAAAATGTGAGAAATATGAATATAAGTGCTTGCGCCAAATCATCAATTTCCAGGTTTGGAGCAGGTGACAACACAAATAATTGTAATTTAACCTGCCCAATATCCAGTGTAATTCTCTTGATGAATTTATGAAAAGAGGCCAAGTTCACATTGTAAAAGAATCACCTGTATTTACAATATTTTTCTCAAGTCACGTTTAAAAATATTACCGATTGCAAACCAACTATGCGGATTGAAGTTGGCTGGAGCAGTTTTTCGGTAACCTTGCATCATATTATATGCCTCCCATCTGTGATTATAAAGCCACAATTTAGCAGTATAAAGCAGAAGAATGCAAGAAAAGAAGAACATAAGAAGCTGAGAAGTAAGGGCAGCAGTAGGCATGATGAGTCTTCGAGCCTACTCAGCCATTCAAAGAGATCATAATTGATGCTCTACCTGCTCCACTTACCTTAACTAATCCCCACATCTCTCTTGTCCAAAAGTGATCTCACATAACTGGATATCCTTAGTCCTCTTAAATGTAGAATCCCAAAGATTTATAACTCTTTATGTAGAGAAATTCATCTCAATCTAAATAGCTTAACCCTTCTCCTGACTTTATTCCCACTTGACCTAGACTCTTCAGCCAAAGGAATCACTATCTCGCCATCTACCTGTCAATTATTTCTCTAAGTCCAACATGTTATTCATAAGGCCCATCTTATTCAATATCTCCTCAAAGGGCAACTATATAAATAGAGGGACTCTGGCATTCTTAAAATTGCCTCAGCTAGAAAACCAAAACGTCCTTTCAATTAATAAGATTAGGAAAGGTGCTCTTAAGTTAGAATGTTTTGTATCTCAGATGCATGGCAGGGTTTTTAATGCTATGAGCAGAAATGGTTATAAAGTGTTGAAAAGTTCAGTGATATCAGGCAGTGACTTCAAAGTAATAATGGGCTACAGAGTTTTTTTTTAAGTAGATGAATTTGGTCACATTAGCCCTTTTCTTTTCCATTGTAATGCATCTGAACCTCACTTATTTACAGAGTGGAACATGATTGTGACCACTTCCAGATTAAATCCTGCTCTCAGGAAATTTGATTGTCTGCTTCCAGATGCAATTCATTTTTGTGTCAATGATGTGATTTCTGTGACTAGCATGGACTGGAGGACTTCATTCTCTGCTCAATATTTCTTTGGAGCATTGCCAAGAAATTAGGTCACATTGTTCTGGGAAAGACCAGCAATATTCTTCCCTCAGTGCAATGTGTTCTGGCTGCTGGCACTCCCAGAACACCCCTGCTTTGATATTGCGACCTCACCTGCAGCAATACCACTGAAAGGAAACTTTTCTGGTGCAGCTCCTGATTTAGCACTGGGAATACCACCCAGGTAAGAGCCCTTTAATTAGTTTATAAAGATGGCTGCTCTCCATGAGCAGAGCAAGCTCCCCTAAAAATTGTGCCAACTCTCACAATCTGTTGATAACCCGCCCGATGCAGAGCATGCAAATTAAAATAAAACTGTAGATGCTGGAAATCTGAAATAAAAACAGAAAATGCTGGAAACATTCAGGAGATCTGGCAGTATCTGTGGAAAGAGAAACAATTAACATTTCAGGTCCAGACTTTTCTTCAGAACTGGGAAAGGGAGAAAACAAGTTAGCCACACTTTCTGTTTCTATTTCTGAGCTGGCAACCAAGGTTCTAGTCTAGCATTCCCAGATACCAATCAGCCCCCCACACCACCCCCCCCACCCCAGTCCCATGTCCCATGTCCCATGTCCCAAACTGCTGATTCTCTCTCCTCCCAATAAAACAATGAAGGAGAGTTTTGAACTAATGGAAATAAAGTCAGGAGAAAGGACAAGCTATTTAGGATTGAGATGATTTTGTTTTTACTCAAAGTTACTATTCTTTGGGCATTCTTCATTTATGATGGCCATGGATGTTCAGATGTATGAGATCATTGGATCTTTGGACATTAAGTGTGTGGGGATTAGGTGGACAAAGGGTAGATGCATATCTGAGCCTTTCCAAAGCAATTTCACAACTGAACTTGTTGCCTGTATGTCATACACTTCCCCTTTGGTGTACTATTAATCATACAGATGGATTTCCAGGTATTTATGAACAACAGAGGGGAAAGTTGAATTATTTATAATTGCTATTAAATGCAAACATGTATTCACATGCATGGAAATAACATTCAGGTTGCATTAGTTGGTTTCCTTATGAGTTTTAGTTTGCATTAAATGATTGGCACCAATAGTCCATGCACTGTACATAGTTAATACACCCTTATTACAGTAATAATGAAATTATTGAAAGGATACTGGGTGATAAATTACTCCTGACAACTGAGAAATAATACAATTTCACCAAGAAAAGCTGTGGATCAGAGATACCTTTACCACTTTGCAGACTAATCTATGCTGGGGTCATTCAATAATGTCATTTTGCTCTGGCTCTGAGAAGCAAACGCAGCAAATATATTTTTAATGTTAGAAAACATTTTCAAATTCTATACTAGAATACAAGTTCAATCATTGTCCTTTGTGTTATTCCCTATAGATTTCAGTAACATGGGAAATAAGTTAATCTTCTGAGTGCAATGTTTCTTATGAAGATTTATAAACTGCTCTTTACAATTCATGACATGAAGCGAACACTTGCACTTCAAGTATCCCATGTTATTTCCTTAAATATTCAAGCTTCTGCATGTACTTCACTCTTGATGACTTTGTCCTTATACCATTCAACCCCTACCTTATATCATTGGTTTGGAGGAAAGTTTGAATGAGAACATGAGGATCTATCTTAATTAGCCATACTGTATTTACCTTTTCATTTTCTAGCTCTTCACAATCATTTGCTCAGAATATATTATATTTATTTCATTCATCTGCTCAATTGTTGTTCAACTTGCCCTCCACTGAACATTTTCAAGGCTCGAAATCTGTTATTCACTTATAGCCTTAGCGAAGCATACCCTGTGACCCCATCCGTATTGCGTAAACCAATAACATTTGGTGGAACAGTAAAACTATTTCATTTCCAATTGCATTTATAAACACTTGAGACTTATGCTAAATTGAGGTTCATGAGAAGAAAATGGACAAAAAATTGGATCTACATAGCAGCATTATTTTTCAGCAAAGGGTATTGATTTGATCAGAATTTTGGATGGCAATCCAAATCGCAGTAATATTACAGTGCACTAATATGAATATTATGCTTGTATGACACAAGCTTGCAGACTGGATAGTGAGTGACATCAATTCCCGTACAATACTGATTTGGTGTCAGCCCTGGCAAATTGGCCTAACTAATTATCTGCACCACACACTGGCAATGAAATCTGAACAATAAGAAGATCTCCCTCTGGGATAACCTACTGCCCAAACAATGCTTGTCAGAGGAGCAATAAGTGTGGAGGCTAGAATTTTCAAAGGAGGTGCTGACAAATAACTGGTGGCTGCTGAAGAGTCATGCCTGGTCTGCTCTGCCTGTGCCAGTGTAAGTCAGTTTCTGATTCATATAGGCAGTGGTGGCTAACATACATGATGTGTTTCAGTCTGCAGCTCACTGCTTCCTAGGATTTCATGGAAGCTCTGTGGCCAAACAGGAATTCATCTCAATCTCCTCTAGCTGAGAGCAGCAGGTGGTGCAAACATTAGTTACACATTTCATGCAGGGTCCTCAATCTGTTCATGAAGAGAAAAGGCTATCACACCCACTTATTTGTGAAGACTATTACAAGATCATAATGCTCAAAGCCATGCACATGGAAGCTTGCATGATTTTCATTCTGAGGGGCCCCAGTCCCATACTTCAGTTGTCACACTGGACTGGAGAAAGCTTTTGGAGGTGAGGACAATTCCTTGGATCCTTGGTTCTTGCATTCCAGTCTGGACTCCTGCAACACTGCAGAGGAGACATACAATGAGAGGCTAGCGGGAGTAGAGTGGAAACAAATCTTGTGGCTCTCAGGCCATGATTCTGAATCCTGAACTGCTCAGGAAAATGCGCACAACCACCTTTGGCAGGGGCATTATGGTTAAGCAACAACTGGCAGACTTGTTGGTGATGCCCAAATTAGATGAGAAAATAAAAGAAATTTAACATCAGGCAATTTACTCAAACCTAAACTATGGATCCAATGATCTGTTTTAAACTGGTCTCATCAGATTATAAAACAAGAGACAGATCTTCCATCACACAGCCACCTCTTACACTGGGTCATACCTAGTTATCTCCATGGAAATCACCGTTTTCAATGTTGGTATTGATCTAAGCCAACGGTGGCATTTTCCTCCCAGCAACTGCCCCCATGCTGCTCGGGTGGATTCTTCAGGGAGTTAATGGGGCAATGTAATCTTTTGTCATCCCCTTGACAATTCTGTGCAAAGATGTACTTGGTGCAATCACGGCTGTCCCTGTTCAATTGAATGGGAGAAGTCAACTGTTGGTAAAAGCATAACTAGTACTCTTTTACTTACTTATTTGCTAGACTTAATGTTTTGTTTTTTCATAAAAAACAGTTTACATTTTGTTTAAACTTGTCCCAAGCATTTAATGATCCCAATCACACCATTGGCTTTGACAGCTTGGAAGTGGGTGAGTGTGGGGAGACTCACCAGCTGCCAAATCCATTCTGTAAGTCCAATGGTGTTGCCAACATTGAGACTCTGCCTTTGCTGAGCTGGCCACCCAATGCTGGGAGCTGGGTTCCCAGCTGAAGATGGTTCTGGGTGGAGGTACACTAGAACAAGTAGCACTGCTCAGGGGCAGGTGTATACTGATCTTGTGACAGTGGAAGATCTGACCCTTTGAGTTATATTTGCTGGAAAAATTAAGAATAAAGCTATTGTTATAGTTGGGTGTAATTTTGGCATTGAAGTAGTACAATCATTTAAAATTACAGTCATATATTTTTAAAATATACCATGTTTTTACCTATACACATCATCGTTGATGACCAGTTTGTTACAGCAATATCTACCAAGTCTTAGTGAATGTAATAACATTATACATTAAGAAAAATAACAAATTGCCAAATTAGTCTTCCAATAAGTTAAGGACAATCAAGAAGCGAATACCTGTAAGCTATCCAGAGAACTGAATTTCACAATAAATATGCGATAAATCTTTGCTTGCATAGCCAAGTTTATATTTAAAATTGACTAACTATTATTTTTACCAAGTTTCATGCTGCATGATGTTCCAGTAATGGAAAATATCAGTTCTTGTTATACAATATATGTATTCACTGTATTGGATTTTGACACAGATAAAGACCATAATATTTTACAGTGTAATAAAAATACAGCCAAAAAGGATGAGGGATAGATGGTGTAAAAGATTCCCACAGAATATTCGTGATAACAAGAGCAGATGTTAAACTAAACGTAAGACCTGGAAAATGAAATGAAAGGTCCCGGTTATCTGATTTTTTATAAAAATGAGAAAAGCAACAAAGGAAGATTTGAAATGTAATGCATTTAATGTGTAACTGTTGTCTTTATGTAGATCTCTACTTCATTGTGATGTAGGGGGTCGGGTTGATTTTTTCTCCCATTGGTTATCAGAAAATATATGGTTTCGAGAAAATCTGTACACCCTTCCATTTTATTTTTCACTCCTGAGATCCTTCGTTGCCTTTGAGAAGCTTCTGCTGGTCCTTTTTGTTTACATGAGTCTGGTTTGTGTATTGATGTTCCCAGAAGGCTGTTAGGTAGGGGTTTCAGGAATTTGCCTCAGTAATGGGATGAAAATATGTGTGCAGGTCTGACTGAAGAATAACTTGGAAGAGAGATTGGAGGTGACTGTGTAACTAAGCAGTGGAGCTCACTAATTTGAATGGTGCTGCCAAAGAATTATATATAATAATGTTAAACCAAGTTCTTTTGATGAGGAATATCGGTATTAGACAATTAAAAACATTGTACTATTGATACTTAATGACAGCATTAATGGTAGTATAGTATTGTATAGTAGTATAATATAGTAGTAACACTGGAAGCCTTTAGGATTCTGAAAGCAGAGACTCATAGTTTATTCTAAAATTAATTGAAAGGTATTCATTCTTCATTCCGGAAGCCTAAAACTATTCTAATGCCAAATACTTAAGAACAAATGTTTAATGATTTCCTTGTTCATTAATACCAGCTACTAATGCATGTGACCACTATCTATCTTGAATACAAAAGGACCACATATACATTGAAAGATCCAGTCATAATACATAATGTTTAAAATATGTGTTAAGAGCATGCTCTTTTCATTTGATTTGCATTTTGAACTGTCAAAATAGGTTAAAAATGTAACAGCAATTAAATAAATTAAATTACATTTAGAAGTACAGGAATGCCACACTAAAATTGACCAATATAAGCCACCCTGAAGCTGACAGGAACTCCTGTTCATGCTCTTCAACTACAGTGTGTAAGACTACTGTTGATGCAGCAATAAAACTGCCTCAAGGTGCTAAGATATGAATCATGGATTCTAATTTGCATCCTGGTAGACATCATTCATGTCCACCACTATCCCCCTTTTCACCTTCTCTGTAACAGCACCACCAATGGGAAGCTCATTAATCACTTGTCACTGCAACAGAAAACCTTTCACAAACCAGTCATTGTTTCCATCACAAGCAAATTTTAAATTTATAGCAGTTAGTTATATGAAAATATTATTTTTTCTTCCAACCTGGTTGTGGAATGTTTGTAGCTCAGTAACCAAGGTTAACAAATGAAATGAGAAATATTATCACTTTAAAATAAAATAATCCACAAACATAATGACAAATCCGGCATTCTAGGAGAGCTAATGACAAAAACAACACCATTCACCAATAAACTTTTTAGATGGGATATACCAAGATTTCTTGGCTCTAGACTACATTACAGTCTTGGTCCTAATATGGACATAAGAACCAAATTCAAGGAGTGAATAAATAAAGTTCATGGGTATCAAGGCGTAAGCATTCTGCTGACTCTGTACAACTATCTTTGGCTGCTTCATCAATGACCTTTTCCCCATCTTAAGATCAGTTACATTTGTGTCTTCCTAGATATTAAAGTCTTCTATGTCCACGTCAAGCAAGACATGACAACATTCAAGCTTATTCTTATAAGTATCAAAACTCATTCACACCACAGAGGTATCATTAATTCCAACAAAGATGTGTGTCTTCCCTTGACATTCAATGGTACTATGGTCACTGAATCCTTCACCGTCAAAGCTGTGGTTTGACAGAAAGTTAATGCTGATGATATTTAAATAAGTTATTAGGATTTTACCCATGACTTATGGACTCTAATACATTTAAATAAAAGGTATCTGCAGAATGGGGAGAAAATGATCAAGAATAAAAAAAGATCTGATTACATTTTTACCAGAATTTTTCAGAATACTTACACCTGATTTGTCACTTATTCTTGTTACGTATTAACAATCCACTATGGTATTGGAAAGAAACTAGTAAATCAACAATTTATATGAAAATCAACAAATCTTCTGACTTTAGCTTTCAGATCCTTTCTGAACTCCCGCATACTTGTATTTTCTGTGTTTTTCTTTCTCGTGATTTGCATTCCAGTTGTACATTATTATATTAAAATATCTCTTATTGAAGGCTGAAATATCAACAAAAACAAAATACTGTTTTTCCAACATTTCTGCACGTTATTGACTATATTTGTGAGCTCAGCTTCTTATCGCTGGCACAGAAGTGGAATGGATTGTGCTTTTATTATTGTCGTCAGTAAGAGTTATCTTAAAGTCTGTAATTATACTGCAGGATAACAGCAATGAGCACTTATTCCTCTCTCTATTGATTTACTTCACTACTTTATTTAAAACGGGCATCACCTCCAAATAAATAAAATAGATGGGATTTTCTAAATGTTTGTTGCTCTGATCCCATAAAAAGCAAAGGAACTTATTATCTTGATGGGTACACTTTTGAACTGATAAGTTTTTGTGAAATCAAAACAAAATCATGCATGGAAATTAAAAGCAAATACTGCTCATGGTCGGTCTGTGACATTTGGAGTTATAAGGGAATTTCCCTTTAAGTTCGATGAAATTGAGGAGATGGTGAACATCAATATTATTAGTATTACAATATTAGTGCTAGAAAGAAAGTTCCAGCTCTTTGCAAACTTTCAAAATTTTTATACATCTGATCCAATCAAAATATCTAGCTCAGTCCTTACTATTCCCAATTTGTAATACATTTACATTTTTAATGTCTTTACTTCTTTCTGACTAATAGAAAACAGACAAAATAATATCAAGAATACTTCAGAATCAGCACACTCGAGCTTGGCGATGTCATTTTCTGTTTACTAGTTAAGGTCTTAATCATTCCTCATTGTTGTGAACTTACAATGAACTCCTTCAATAAGTCTCTTGTAAATGTAGATCATCAGCTACAGCCCATTTACACTTGTCTTCCATCATCACTCAATCTCTCCACCATCTTCCTCAAATGACACACTTCAGGTTATCCTGCAATGGAACTAAGCTTTTCCAATTTTTCTGCAATGGTTATTTGTTGCATGATTAAAAGATTCAAAAGCAGGTGCAGAACAGCCTTTCTAGAACTTGTTCGTACAATAATGGTTTCCATCATTGGGTACAATCCTGCAGGTTAAGCATAAGGTCCTAAATTAAAATAAGATTAAACTAAAAGTTACTGAAATCATTATAATTCCTGAATTGTTTAACTTACTTGTCCTTCAGGTGAGAAATGTTCTACTAAGATTAAAAACGCTTATTCAGGAGAATGAAAAAAGGTCATTCATTCTTTTTCTAATCTCTGAACAATTTAAACTTTCCACAAGAGCTGATGATACAGGAAGAAAGGAACAGAAGTAAGCCATTCAACACCCCTTGTTTTCCTTGAATTTCCTGTTGTTCAGCACTAATCTGGAAATCAAGCCTATTTACTCAGTTTTGTTCAATGTCCTTTAATATTCCTAGCCTCCAACATCTATTGAGCAAACAGTGAATAACCTGACATTTCTAGTTTCTTTGGAGGAAACCCACACTGGCACAGAAGAGAGGACTGGGGCAGATCAGCCATGATTAATGGGGGAGGGAGCAGGTGGTCTACTCCTGCTCCTGTTATAGAATCATTGAATCATACAGCATGGAAAGAGGCCACTCAGCCCAACCAGTCCATGTGGACCAGTGGCCACCCTTCAATATTAACCCCATCACCCTCCAAGTCTAAGCAATCCTAGTGCTCATCTAGACACTTAGATGCTGCTAGCAACCCAGTTAAACCACTCCCTCAGGCAGTGCATTCCAGGTACATGCCACTCTCCTGCTGAAGAATGTCCCCCTCATGTCCCTCTGCCCCCTTATCCTAAAGCTGTATTTTTCTCTATCTCTGGTCTGGGGAAAAGTTTCCTGCAGTTTACTCTATCTGCACCTGTCAATTTTATATACCTCAATCATGTCTCCTCTTAACCTCCTTTGTTCCAGGGAGAATAGACCTAGCTTCTCCAGTCTCTCCTTATATCTAAGCTGCTCCAGCCCTGGCAACATCCTGGTGAATCTCCTCTGTACCCTATCCAGTGCTATCACATCCTTCTATACCTTGGTGATCAGAACCACATAGAACTAAGGTCGGACCAAGGTTTTATAAAGTTAGAGCATAACCTCCCTATTTCCATATCCAATGCCCTGACTAAGGAAAGCCAGTATCCCATATGTCTTCCTAACCTGAGTTGCCGCCTTCAAGGATCAATGGATTTGTACTCTGAGGTCCTTCTTTTCTTCAAATCTCCTTAAGATCCCACCATTCATGGTATATGTCCTAGCCTCATTGGTGCTCTCAAAATGGATCACTTCACATTTGTCTGGATTAAACTTCTTCTGCCATTTTTAAGCCCATTTCACCAACACATTGATATCTCTCTGCAACCTGACCATCTTCCGCTCTACCAATAACTCCACCAATCTTCATGTCATCCGTAAAATTACAGACCTTACCACCCACACCCATCCAAGTCATTCATGTGTGTTATAAACAACAACAGTCCCAACACCAAACTTTGTAAGATACCATTAGCCACAGGCATCCAATCGCAAAAACAACCCACTACTATTACCCTTTACATCCTACTACCAAGCCAATCTTGGATCTAATTTGCCAACTTGCTCTGGATCTCTAACCTTTTGAATGAGTCTCCCTTGTGAGGCACTCAGTCATAAGCTTTATTAAAGTCCATGTAAATCACATCAACTGCCTTGCCCTTATCAATACATATTGATGTCTCTTTTTCAAAGATAGGATGGTCAGACAGGATCTGCTCTTGACAAAGCCATGTTCTCTGTCTCTGATTAGTCCCTGGCTTTCCAAGTGATCATTAATCCTCTCTCTCAGAATGTTTTGCAGTATCTTCCAACCACAGATGTTAGGCCTACAGGCTTATGAGTTACAAAACTTTTCCTTGCTGCCTTTCTTGAAAAGGAGGACCACATTTGCTGTCCTTCAGTCATCTGGTACCTCATTTGTATCTTGTGTTCTTGACAGAATGAGTTCCAGATGTTCACTGCAAGTTTGTGGAGTATTGATTTATGACTTCACACTTAAAAGAGCTTGTTCTAATTTTATTGTCCACTTGTGTTCTGGTTTTTCCATAAACTAAATAGTTTCTCAATATATTATATTCATTTATCATTTACAGCATTTCAAAATTGATCACCTCTCAGCTCCTGAATTAATCCTCCAGATCATGACATTGTGCATTCCAAATCTCCCTGAGCCCAAAATGGGTCTCTTATTGTTAAGTCAGTTGCCAGCTGCAAATTTGGAACCTACTTTCTTGTTATCATTGGTGATTAAAATGATAACAGATCTCCACCTAAGTTCATTTTGTTTTCCATTGCAATTTCTTCCCTTGAATTTTAAGATTCCATTGTTCTGCTGGCATTTTCTCTTCTCCCTTCATTGTGAAAATAGAAACAAATTCTTTAATATGATTACCATGTTTATGTTAACTGTTATAGTCTACCCTCCTTTCATAGATGATAAATTTCCCATTCCATTTTCTTTCTTTGGAATTCCTTTGCTCCACTTTTTATACTTTATATGGACAATTCTTGGGATATGGCAGACTTTCAACCAGCGATTTTTGTCCACACAAATTTTATGGGCCAGAAATCACAGCCAATGATCTGATGATTTCCCAGGAATCCTTCCCCTGAGCTTTGCTTGTCCTATTGGAGATGCTAGGTCACAAAATCATTACTTAAAACCCTATCTTTCCCCACCCAAATGAATTACAAATGGAATTGTATCATAGAATCACATGGTACATCTCAGAAGCAGACCAATCTGCCCACCATGGCCATGCCAATTACATGAAAGCTTGAAAACAAGTTATGAACTCCAGTGCATGGGGCAGGGACGGTAGTGTAGCAGTTAGCGTAAGACTATTACAGCGCCAGCGACCCGGGTTCAATTTCAGCCATTGTTTGTAAGGAGTTTGTACGTTCTCCCCATGTCTGCGTGGGTTTCCTCCAGGTGATCCGGTTTCCTCCCACGTTTCAAAGACGTACGGGTTTGGAAGTTCTGGGCATGCTATATTGGTGCCGGAAGCGTGGCGACACTTGCGGGCTGCCCCCAGAACACTCTATGCAGAAGTTATATTTCGCTGTGTGTTTCGATGTACGTGTGACTAATAAAGGTATCTTATCTTATGCACTTTAACCAGGTGAGCCACAGCTCTGGAACACAAGCACATGAACCTGATTTCTCCATTGAGCAATACTTTTGCTATTTATTATAGACCACAGGCTTTTGCAAATATTGCTGATGTACAAATTGCACATCTTTCCAACTGGTGCTGTAACGATGACATTGTTTTCAGTCTCAAATATATAAGTAATTTTGAAATTGCATTCTCTGCTTATATTTTAACAAATAAAGTATTTTTACCTAACTAAGCAATTGGACAACTTGGGATTAGTTTGTCCTGGATGCATTTGCTTGCATGGAGTTTACTTTAGCCCAAATCCTTTGTGCCTTATATTCTTCAACAGTTTCCATGTCTTGAAGGAATAATCAAATGTTGTCTGACTCACCCTGAACTGAATCAGAACGCCTACTCAAGCACTGATTTTATGATCCTATTACAGTATTGACATAAGTTGGAACAATTCAGAGGACAGAAATAGAACTGTCATAGTTGCTGGGCCTAAAGTCTGTTTTTATTTACTTTGAATGGACTGATGAAAGATATTCTTTAAGTACATTCCTGTTATAAATGTTTCCAAAATCATTACTCATGATGTCACATATATCTAAAGATATTAACTAAAACTTTCCACAGTAATTGCTGGAAAGTATGCCTGGTTTCTGCAATGTCATAATACCCTTGTTGTGAAAATGGTGACATGCATATATTTAGCAGTCTGGAGGCATGTTCAGGTTCTATGTTTCGTTTTAAACTTACCTTTAACAATCATGACTATGCAAAATTAGGGATGTATGCTTCAAGAATTATATTTTGTGACTAACTGCTTTCTATGTATATACTGTTGCATTGTGAGTATTGATCTGGCTGGAAATCATTGCCTATTGAGTAAAGGAAAATGCACTGTCCCTACCTGAGTTGTTTTGTTTATTAAAACACTCTGTTAGTTTAACTTACTGCCATTCCTCTATAATCTTATGAAGCAGTAGTGGTGTGTTACCCTACTCGCCTGCGTACTCTCCCCACTTATTTCTCTCCACCCCACTCTTTGTCCTTGGATTCTCCTCTCACTATCAGGGAGGGCAAGTGAGTGTTTTAAACTAGTGCTATGACATTTATGCATTTTGCCATTTGGGTCCCTATTTTATAAAGTCATTCATGTAAAGATTGACACCTATTTTGCCATATTAATAAACACTAGTATTTGGAACATTTGTGAAGGAAGTTAAAAGTCCATTGAGAATGCTTCAGGCAAAATAATATGACTTAAATATTTCATTTAGATAGAAGGAATCCTGTACTCAAGACAACACAAAGTCAGCATAAGCAAAGATCTAAGGTTGTTGCACTAGTCAAAGCATGTCCAAATGAATGTCAATAAATCTGGAATGCACAATGTTCACAGGATCAAAGAATGAGGTCATTTGGCCAAATGCATCCATACTGGCTCTGTGTAATAACGATCCAGTTGTCTCCCTTTCCTACACTTATGCCAATGCCCTGTAAATTCTTTCCTTTCAGAAACTCACCCAGCTCTCTTTCAGACATCACAAGTGAGTCTGCTGCCACTACCACCCCGACTGTGACTGTCTAGCTGAACTAAGCCTGAAAAACTCGCTTGCGTACACACACACACACACACACACACACACACACACACACACACACACACACACACACACACACACACACACACACACACACACACACACACACACACACACACAGAGATTTTCCAGTCTTCCTGCCACTCATGACTGTTTGTACTTGTGCAGGGAATGCCCTGTGATGAAACAGCATCCGACTTCTGACGTAGGGTTACAGACCCAGAACATTGACTATTTCTCTTTCCACAAATGCTGTCTGATCTACTGAGTTTTACCAGCATTTTCTGTTTTATTTTCAATCCAGCAGGTAGCTAGTTCTCAAAGGCTGTAGATGTTTATGAACACATGACATTCCTATCTCAGCCTGTGGAAGCACTGCTCTTGTCAAAGGTGAAGAAAGCTCATCATTATAAATGTAAATCCTATTGCACTGGTTATCTCTCCTGATTCCTCAGTCTATTTCTTGAGCAGCCCCACCCCTTGGACTACTGTCTTCTCTCCTCATCACTCCCCTTAATGGTGTTGGCTTTCCTCATCTAATTTATTATCAAAAATATCCAAGGCATCTCCCATCTTGCTGGTGTCTTTTGAAAGCCTCAAAAATTCTTCACCATCCATAAGTTGACAAGAGCTCCTTAATAATTACTTGCTGGAGAAAATTGACAAAGCAGCTATGAAACTGAGCATTTAATTGCCCAGAACGTGCTATGTATATGTCAGCAAGTTCAGGACCTCAGCACATGCACACACAAAGATGGAAGCCCTGAACTTACTGACAGATTCCTCACAGCAAATCTATTGTTATATTCCACCACTGGACTCTGCATGGAATCCAGTGACACAGCACAAACCTGCTGGAATTCCCCAGGATTTAAACTTGAGGAATCTGCCAGGTCAGACCTGGCTCAGGATCCACAAGTTATTTATCTGAATGCTGATTTTACAGCTGCAAGGAAGAAAGGTAGGAATAATGTCAGCTACATTTTTAAAATTATGTGTGCTATAGTAATGATTTTAATTAATGGTGAATTTTGAGAGATTTTGTTTTTCTAATTTTTAAAATACTCTTATTTTTTAATGTTTATTTAATTTTTAATTGCTTTTGAATATCCCTGACATTCAGAAGCATTAACAAAACTTGACAGCTTTCACAGATGGCAAAGCCTGGGTACATGGCTTTGCCATCTGTCAAACGTTATGTCAGCAGTCTCGTGGGTAAGGCTTGTTCTGGTCCAATCATGTGACCCAATTATGTCACGTAGGGTCCTGGCACCACACAGAGTCTCATCAGTCTGGTCCGGGAGACTTGCAGCCATCGGTTTCTTCTTTCCCAACTCGTCTGACTTTCCTCAGTGGCAAGTCCAAACAGCCAGCCTCAATCTACAAAATCTGCTATGAAATGTATGCATTCTGAAGCAATGTGTCATACCCAGAACCAGATGAAGGGAAAGGATGAAGCATAGGGATTGCGACTTGATCTTGCAAAAAGTTCTCAGCACACAAACAATTCTGAAGTGATCAGTCCCATGAAGTGCATCTTCACCTTTTCCATGCTTGGGATGTCTTTCCTGAGTTCCAGGGAATGCACTAAATAAATGAATTTCTCAGCCATTATCTCTGTCTCAGTGACTTAAGGTGGAAAATGTTTTAAAAATCCCAATATACTATTTTACATATGGTCTCCATGAGACATAGGAGCAGAATTAGGCCATTTGGCCCATTGAGTCTGCTCCACCATTCGATCATGGCTGATTTATTTTTCCATCCCAACCCCATTCTCTTGCCTTCTCCCTGTAACCTTTGACACCCTTACTAATCAAGAACCTATCAACCTCCTCTTTAAATGACTTGACCTCCACAGCTGTCTGTGGCAATGAATTCCACAGATTTACCACCCTCTGGCTGAAGAAATTCCTCCTCATTTGTTTTCTAAAGGGACATCCTCCTAGTCTGAGGCTGTGCCCTCTGGTTCTAGACTTTCCCACTACTGGAAACATCCTCTCCCATGTCCACTGTATCCAGGCCTTTCAATCAATGATCCTGGGAATGAAAGGGTTAACACATGAGCCGCATTTGATGGTTCTGGGCCTGTACTCGCTGGAGTTTAGAAGAATGAGGGGGAATCTCATTGAAACCGACCTCCAGCGAGTACAGGCCCAGAGCCATCAAATGCTCCTCATATGTTAACCCTTTCATTCCCAGGATCATTCTCATAAATATCCCTTGGACCCTCTCCAATGCCAGCTCATCCTTCCTTAGATATGGGGCCCAAAACTGCTCACAATACTCCAAATGTGGTCTGACCAATGCCTTATAAAGACTTAGCGTTACTTCCTTGCTTTTATATTCTAGTCCCCTCAAAATGAATGTGAACATTGCATTTGCCTTCTTTACTACTGACTTAACTTGCAAGTTAACCTCTAGGAAATCCTGCACTAGGACTCCCCAGTCCCTTTGCACTTCCAATTTCTGAATTCTCTCCCCGTTTAGAAAATAGTCTATTAGGAATTTAAGTTAAAGTTTCAGGTAACTAATATTTTTGAAATAATCGTTATTTTTCTATTTGGTCTTACTAAAATTTATGTATATAAATTTGTGCATATATGGTGTAGATCTACATTAAAGTCTTCAGTAAAAGATTAATTCCATTTATTTTATGGAAATGGATACACTTTATAAAAATGCAAAGTGTCTGAAGGAAGCATCTAGTCCATCTCTGGATGTGTTTTACTGATGAGTGAGGACATGTAATGCCTATGTACTTGAATTACCTGTTAGTACTTCAGTAGAATCATAAAGAGTGCCATAAACTCTATTTCATTTCGAAGAAGCCAGAAACATCATCAATACCAATAAACATTCATATTTCCGCTTTCACTATGGGCAGGAATTGGACTAAAATGCAATCAGTGGCCTGGAGTTTATAGGAGTGCATTAATCTAAAACTGAGATTTCACTAGCATAAAGTGGCTAAATCCTTCAATGCGCTGAAACTTGAAGGACTATTAATATTCACAAGCATCACCTTGATTGCACAAATATGTAAAAAGACACATCCAGTCTTCAAGATTATTATGAACCAAGCACCAGTAATGTCAGATTAAATTACATCACCCACCACCACTGGCTATACAACACTTTAATTTCTCTTGGTAGGATGAGGAAAAGGTGCCTCATTTTACTCCATAAATGCATTTCTGAGTAAAATATAAGGCACAACCTGGCTACTGATGATTCATACAACCTTCATTGCCTTGAAGGCTTAAAGAACAGCAGAGGGAAAAGATAGCAGACCTGCGACAGTAATCCCCCTGGGAGTTTGTCATCAGCATCATGACCATCCATGCACAACCCACTTAGAATTAACAGTCATTCTATATTGATTAAGGTAGGTTCACTTACAGAATGCAGCATGAACTACATCACTGCAAACATTTAAATATACTATAGTTTGTGCTTCCTACCATGAATGCATAGTCGGTAAATATTGGCCTCTGTGAAGAAGCCTTTAAATATTGTTTTGGAACAGCAGGGCATACTGCATTCAAAATTTTTTGCAGCACCATCATGGAAGTGGATGTGGAAGTGGGCCTTGAGATGCCATTGACCTAGTTGAATTATACGCCAGCTAATTAGAGTATTGAGATATAGACAATTGCAATAGCTCATGTATGTCAATAAGCAGAAAGCAGCAAAGCAAATAGAAATAGACTTTAAATTCGGGTAAGGACTGTTGGAAAATACTCAACTCCATGAACCTAAGTAACAGGTGTGACTAGAATTTGCACTTATGATACTGTATTTTTCTCTCCTGACTGTGTAAATTTTCAGACACATTCTCTCCCATATCTAATCTGCTGGATGGAGGTTGCAGGAACAAATTAGCTCATGTGCTCTGTTGGAGAGCATCACAGGGCTCAGAAACTGGAAGATAGTATCACAGCATCACTAATATTCTGACTCAAAATTACCAAGACCAAGCAGAACCAAGATACTCTGAGAAGGTTGCTGTGATAGCCTCTGTGGTAGTATGAAGGAGCAGTGGTAAATATGCATTATCATAAAAACTCAGTTACTCAATTCAAATTAATAATATTTGGGTTCCCAAATTTAACAGAATTTATATTTTTTCCCTTGCATTTTTCACTGTTGATCATTATTTTTCTCTTTCAACAGATTCAGGATCTACAGTTACTTTATTACACCTGCTTCTCTTGTAAATCCAATGGAAATGTGTTTATTATCCATGGCTGGAAAATAATAAAGAAATTAGAAACAGCTACAGAAATTTATTCACTTTGTGCTTGAAAGAATGTTTAATGATTGTTTGTGATATGGGTACCTTCCCTGTTTCCTTATTGAACCATTGTATCTTTAAGCTAAATTCTCCTGAGATAGAGGGAATAGTGGGACCCATGCACTCTGATGAAAGGCTACCTCTGTCAGATTGCAAGATCACAAGGTAATTATGAATGAGGAAGACCATCTTGAATTGGCCAATTAGCCTAACATTTTATTCCTGAAATTGTTTGTCTTTTTGTTTACATTGGTTCATTTATTCTGCAAATTGATCACTCTTTATGTAAAGGCACCAGTCCTAAAAGTAGTCTTGAAAATCAAGAAAAGCTGCAATGCAGTTCTCATGTGTTCTACTCCCTGTTTGAATACTCCCAATCTGAATATTCAAGTTCAACTTTTCCAAATGGTTGGCGATCTTAAAAGCCTCTACAAAATCACCTCTCAGTGGTGTGTTCTCTAGGCTGAGGAGCCCAGATTTCTTCAGTCAATCCATTAGCCAGATCCTCACTCTGTCAATCAGTTGCATGGCTTTCTTCTGCAATGGCCCCATAAGTTGGAAATGTCTCCTTGCAATCTGAATTGAATGCAGCATTCAGGACACAGTCTTCTGGATACTGGAATCAGTTTAACAAGATAACTATTAAGTTTGATTGCTCTTAATTAGATTTTGCATTGGCTGTGATGTTTGACATCCTCTGGTTTGCTTTGTTTCTGCTTTGCATTCATCTGTCTTTACCGAGATGTTCAAAATTCACTCACCTTCATCATGAGCTATTTCCTCTTTCTCAACCTTTTGTGATGCCTCAACCATTACAATATTTATGAGGCTGGCTCAAGTGCACTTCATGATAAGACTCCAGAATAGAAGGGTATGAAAAAAAATGATTTCCTCAACTGAAACTCTAAGGACACTGTGGGGAATCCTTTCTTGGATATTTTCTAATTATTTTAAATTATTTTAAATCAAAACTGATCTTTCATTCCAAATTTGTGGAAATCCAGTGTCTGTGAACACAACCACTTCCTGGTTCGAAAAGGCATGTCTGTGTCTGAGCTGTGTTTTCTACAAAAGTAATCTGGTCCTTGGATGTAAATGACAGCTATTCTTGGTTTGCAACTTTATTCCACTATTTACACAATTGCTTTGTTATTAATTAGGAATTAGTATCTTATGTTCTGTCATTCATGCCACACCCTTTGGTACATGATGAAGAACAGCAACATTTTAATGACTGCCCATGTGTGTTGAAGCTTGCAGCCATCGCACATCTACTGGTTGTGTGACATGTGTTCCTAACGATTTGGTAAATTTGCATTGTTTGTGCCTTGAGATCTAAAGCACACTGATCATAAAGATTGAAAGGATTACCTTCAACAGGGTAACTGTATCTGTCTCTGCAGATGTTGCTTGATCTGTAAAGTATTTCCAGCTCTTCATTTTATTTCCTACAATAGGGCCCATCTGTACGTGCAGCAGTTAAATTGCAGATGTGCTGTTTACTCCTAATGATTACTCACAAAAACATTATGTGTCAAGTATAGTGCTGCTAAAGATGAAACAGGTTCCCAGATAGTCTGATTTTTTTTTTGCCTTATTGAAATTTTAAGTAATTATTTTTATAAACTTCAATTAGACATCTTCTCTTCTTGTTTGTCCTTGTCTATGTGAGATCTATCTGTGTATCTACAGGGCAGGTTGGAATCATGCTAGCCTTTATGAAGATGGGCTTGAAGAACACAACACTTCAGGCTGAGGTAATTCTTTCCATCATAAACATACCAAGTGTACCACATTGTGTGGATGTGCTTGTTGAATAAACTTCCATTGCAGTCAATAATGCTTTTTTGCATCAAGAAATGAGTTAACATCACAGCTTTTAAGTGATGTAATTCAAATTAATAATGTTTGGGTTACCAAATTTAACAGGAGTTATATTTTTTCCCTTGCATTTGTCACTGTTGATCATTATTTTTCTCTCTCAACAGATTCAGGCTCTGCAGCGACTTTATTACACTGCTTCTCTTGTAAACCTATTGGAAATGTGTTTATTATCCATGGCTGGAAAATAATAAAGCAATTAGAAATAGCTACGACAGAACAGAATGAAAAATAATGAGAAAAGTCTCTAAACATTTATGAATTTAATAAAAAATGATTGTATTCATAGACTGGTGGATCTATATTTTTATCACATTTAGGTCATCAAAAATTCAAAGCTAACCTTGAAGTCTGATTTTTAAAATTATGGCAACTTCACAAAACAAATACACTGATCAAACTGTTGTCTTTGGATTTAAATTTCTTAATATATAGAAATTAATATTCTATTATTCATAAAGCCAAATGATTCCTGTGAAGAACAGCTGCCAAAATGACAATTCAACACCAGCTGACACAAAACATTGCCTCCTAAATATGAAAATTGAAAAGCAAATATGATAATAACTTATCAAAATGAGTTTTTTTGAACACTCATTCTTTCATTTTCATTGAATAACAATTCTGTGGGAACACTAGAGAACGTGGGACCTGCAGATAGTTAAATAAAATTCAAGAGTTAAGATTCCTACCCTTCTACATCAAGTGCATTGATGACTAGCTGTATACTTTGCTGAGCCAAGAAACAAGCCAACAAAATCAAACAACCCTTGCACACAGTTTTACGTAACTTATTAGGGTACATCAAGGCTTTGGAACAGAGGGATTTGCCTTTTTTCTGCCGGGTTCAGTTTAAAATTAACTCTTTCACATCGGAATAATGACAGGAATGTTTGAAAAGTAATTAATTGATAAAAAAAAGAAAATTGCTGAGATTTTGCTGAATTTTCTATTTTAATATTCTGTGATTTTAATTCCAATGATATCTTTATTTGCCGAATCAAAATATTTTAAGTCAATATTGTTTGTTTCAACTCAACATGCTGTAGTCATACATCTTTCACAAAGCAAATACTTTCCTGGCCAATCTTTGATATTGTGCATTCCGTCAGGATTACAAAAAAGCTTAACTACAATCTCATTGAATGGCCCAATAGGCAAGAGGGACCAAACTGGCTACTCCTGCATCTATTTCTTAGCCTTATTGTAAATGGGAAAAAAATGTTGGGCCTAAATAAAGTGTTTGATCATTCAGATTAATACATTTTGGAAAAGATTTTGGTATATTTCCACTTCCAGGGAAAATATCGCACAGTACAGTGACATTAATATTATGGAAGTAATTTTAAATTATCTTTTTGATTATGATTTCATTGGTAAGAAATGGATGCAACTGAGGGAAAAAGTAAGGGGCAAAAGGTCTGGATGACATTATCAAAGGTGATAGATCTAAAAGGATGAAGAAGCAATGATGTACCACTTTCAGAGTAATAAACAAATATGATTTTTTGGCTCAATACCATGAAAGGATGAAAGCCTGATGGAGAGGTTCAAGCTCCAAAATTCGGAGATTAAGACATGTTTGAGAACTTTGCAGAAGAATGTAACTTCAGACAAGGGCTAAACATAGAGCTCATGTACAGTTAATTCTGTTTCTCTAATTAAATGTATGAAAGAGATAAATAGATGAGGGTTTTTTATACGTATATAACACATGCTTAGGATACTACAGAATGATAGGATATATTAATACATTACATCAGTTTTAAATATTATGCAAGATCTTTTACTACCAAAGTTCTGTTAATGTAGACACTGTACTAAAAATCTCTTCAACACTGGCCAAGAATGGGTCATAGTTTTATTTCTTTAAGCAATATCATACAATACTCAGGCAGCCAAACTCATGGCATGCTCAAAACTGATGTCCTAGTTCTGCGTGACATTGTACATTTTACTGGATGAAATAACCACTGACACTGAGGGGAGATGTTATATTATGTCTTTCACAAAAGTAATTACAAGCTTGCTTTCATGCAGCACCCTCTATACCCCATTACACCAAAAGTGGCTTGCAGGCCAACTGACATTATCACTAGAAGGCTCAAAGTGACCCATATCCAGAGAGAATTAGCCAAGTGAAACTCTTTTGATTAGTTTCTTCACACTTGTGAAGAAGTAAGAAAGATCAAGCAGAAAATAAATGACCCATTAATCCTTTGCCATCTGAAACCAAATTGGGAAGGGATTTTGTTCAATGGTCACCCATGATAATGATGGATAGACAAAAGGAAAATCTCAAACGTTTGAAGAAGCATTGTAACTTGGAATACAGTCAACCAAACCCGATAGCAGAAACTACAGATTCTTGTGCTTTACGATACATTTGCATTGCTAGCAGATTAGCCATTAGAACTATGATAATGATTATTTTCCAACCATAATAATTATCACGACAGGAAAAAGATAGTTGTAATAGTAAAACATATGAAGTGTAATGATAAATCAAGCCATCAACCCCATCACACTGTTCACTTAAGAACCTAATAACATTATGCATCATTGGGTAGAACCTTCTGAACCTTCAGAGCTGCATTCAATAAGCTCCTCAGGCACTTAATGCAATACATCAGTAATAACTCCTAAAGAATACAATGTCAGCAAATAATGGCTAAATGGTTTCCAAATGCAGAGTATGTTTAACTATATACATTTGTCTTCCATTTAGCACTGCAGTTAGTCACTCCGAGACCTAGGACTCAACACCTCCCTCTGTAACTGGGTCCTTGACTTTCTAACAAACAGACCGCAATCAGTGAGGATAGGCAGCAATACCTCCGACACGATTATTCTCAACACTGATGCCCCACAATGTTGCATCCTCAGCCCTCTATTCTACTCCCTATACACTCATGACTGTGTGGCCATATTCTGCTCTAACTCCATCTACAAGCTTGCAGATGTTACCACCGTTGTAGGCCGTATCAGAAACAGCAATGAGTCGGAGTACAGGAAGGAGATAGAGAGCTTAGTGGAATGGTGTCATGACAACAACCTTTCCTCCAATGTCAACAAAACAAAAGAGCTGGTCTCCCCTCCTTGGACTCTGTCTTTACCTCTCGCTGCCTTGGTGAAGCAGCCAGCATAATCAAAGACCCCACCCACCCAGGTCATTCTCTCTTCTCTCCTCTTCCATCAGGTAGAAGATACAGGATCCTGAGGGCACGTACCACCAGACTTAAGGACAGCTTCTACCCCACTGAGATAAGACTATTGAACGGTTCCCTTATACGATAAGATGGACTCTGACCTTACGATCTACCTTGTTGTGACCTTGCACCTTATTGCACTGCATTTTCCCTGTAGCTGTTACACTTTACTCTGTTCTGTTATTGTTTTACCTGTACTACCTCAATGCACTCTGTACTAACTCAATGTAACTGCACTGTGCAATGAATTGACCTGTACAATCGGTATGCAAGACAAGTTTTTCACTGTACCTCGCTACAAGTGACAGTAAGAAACCAATACCAATATCAATACCAGCTGAATTTCATGCAACTGCTTTCATTTCTCATAATCACTTCTTGTTTTTGAATGTCTTCTGGAAGTAAATATAAATAATATCTATAGACACCTCTTCATCTACATTAGTGAATTTCTCAGAAAATTACTAGGTTATTTAGACTTAACATTTACAAATTCATGCTGACTTTTTCTGATATATTTATATTTATCCTGAGCTCAGCCTCTCTGTTCCTCGTGAAAGATGCTGGTAACTTTCCCACAGTAAACATTAAATTAACAGATCAATAAATTACTGGTTTATTCCATCAAACCTTCTTAAATGATTCAGTGAAGTGGACATGTTTCCAATTCAAGTAAATAGTCAAAAAAGTTTTAGGTGGTTGTGACCAAGCTTTCCACAATTTCCTTACATCGTTCTTTAAAAACTGGAGTAAAAATTATCATGTTTTGGAGATTTAAATGTCTTCATTCTCATTATTTTATCCATTGCCTTTGTTTTATTTCACATGTCAAGTTTATCCTCTTGATATATTTTTTAAATGTTTCTTGTAACTCTGGCATTTTCTAATTTTCTGTTGTGAAGAGGGATCCAATGCAATTTTGTGCCCCTTCCCTATTTTAAGTTAATCTATATGCACTCTCAGGAAGTCAGTATTCTTCATATAACTTATTTTTGATCATTTTTAGTTGAACTCAATTTGCATTCCAGAAGATATCAGCATCTTCCTAAAATGGAAGTGTTTTTGCAGTTGAATTTTGATTGAAAAGCTTTGCTCTTTTCTATTTTACCTGCCTTATAGTTCAATACATATATTGTGATTTTAAAAAAAAATTCCCATGGTTTCTACTATCTTTCTCCTTGAAGGCATTTGTGGAATTGTTATTTCATCATGAGTTGTTATATTAAACCATTTAAGGTTGGTTTTCTTTCATTCTTGGCTTGTATGCACTTATCCAATACACTGAATAAAGTGTCCTTCAAGGCTGTTCATTCCCATGTCCTTCCAAGATTGTGCTTTGGTTGCGTCACATGTAATCATGATTCAGCTTATTTGAGACAAATGTGCCATTAGTTCTCTCCTCAGTAAAAAAAATAACCTGGGTTCATTGACTTTGAGAATCAACAAGTCTTAATGCACCAGTTGAGAAATAATTCAGATTTTCTCAAAGAAATATAGCATGGAATCAGGCCCTTCAGCCCAACCGGACGGTGCCGACTGAGATTCCTATCTAAGATAGTTCCATTTGCTCGCATTTGACACATATCCCTCTAAACCCTTCTATTCTAGCTACCTCTCCAAGTATCTTTTAATGCTGTTAATTACCTGCCTCAACCACTTTCTTTGGCAGATCATTCCATATACTGACCACCATCTGGGTGAAAAAGTTGCCCCTCAAGTTCCTAATAAATCTCTCTGCTCTCACCCTAAATGTATGCGCTTTGGTTCTTGATTCCCCAACCCTGCAATAAAGACTGTGTGTGTTCACCCTATCTATGGCCCTTATGATTTTGTACACCTCTTCTCGAAGTCTTGCAGATCATTCATTTTTGTATTACTTTGATACATAAACTGCTAGCAAAGAACACAATACCTGCTTATAGTGGAGACTCAAAAGACTAGATGCTGGAATCTGGAGCAACAAACAATCTGCTGGAAGAACTCAAGGAGTCAATCAGCATCTGTGTGAAGAAAGCAAGTGTTGATGTTTCAGGTCAAAACCATGCATCAGGACTGGTACAGGGTTTCAACCGGAAATGTCAACAATTCCTTTCCTCCCACAGATGCTGCTCGACCAGCTGCGATACATGCGATATACATCTAAGTTGGATAAGCTTAGATCTTACAATAAACTGGCAACCCCTTCAATAAAATATAGCCAGCAGCCATTTACTGTTGTTACAGCTATGTGCTGTTGTATTGACATGCAAAGAGATTTCGGGTCTTGCCAGAATTAAAAGATGGTGTTTTCTATGTTAAGGAACATTGCATTCAGGTGAGAAGTGAAAGAAGCTAGATTTAATACAGTTAAACTGACACATTTGGCATCTGGGTAATGACCCCATAATGCTCAATGAAATGAATAACTAGAATGGATAAATAATCAAAATAACTAGAAAGCAGGTGGAATCAAATTGCTTCATTATTTCTTTTAACCTATCTTTACCTCATAATTCAAATTGTAAGAAGTATGAAATTAGTAATAGAGTATCGATAATCATCTTTTGAGATTTCAGATTGACTTACTACTACATACTTAAAGTCACTTTCATCAATTCCAAAGTTTGATTCTGGTTATGTCAATGGAACAGAATTTCAGAAGCAGCGTACAACACGCAGCCATATTTTCAGCTTTTGTAACCCAGGACAGATTTCCATGGCATTTTTTTGTAGAGTTTAGATGAGCAAGAGGCCACTTGTCCTTTAAATCTGAACTTTGTTATCATCATGTGACACAATGGTGCACTTCAATGTCACTTATACAACCATTTATTTTTAATTTTTTTTCATACAGTAACCAATATAACTTCCTGATGATATTGGCAGTGACAATGGAACCATAATGTCAATGAATCCTTACACAAAACATACATGAACAAAGAGAATATTTCGCCCATCCTCATGGGCCAGGCATCAGAAAGTAAAATCTATTAAAATATATTCAATATACCAATAAATGCATTAACTCATGGAAATAGGATTCTGCATATTCTTTCATTTTAAGAGAACTTGAACTGATCCCTTTCTTCATTCAGTTTTTTTCACACAGTTATTGACCGCAGTATGTCAAATATGTCCTAGTCAATTACGAAGAAAGTTTGCTCAAATTGATATTTCCCATTTTACTCTGATACTCTAGTACAAAGGACAATTTAAAGTCATGTCCTCATTGATTACTTAATGATAAATTCTGGTACATTTTATAGAGCGTAAAACCTCTTCCTATCAGTATTTTTGTTCTATTAATTAGAACATTTTTAACAGATATTACTTTGAACTCTTATTGAAGTTCATTTTTTCAGGATTGTGGGTCTGCAGACAAGCATAAGCCAGTCTAGGTAAGGGCTGATAATTTGTGAAACAGAAGGTTTTTATGACAATGCTGTAGTTTTGCAGTCATATTATTAATGAGTAATTTTTTTAATGAAATCCAGGCTATAAACATCTGCCATGGTGAGATATGAACCCAACTATTTGGATTGTCAGTGCAATGTGGTAACGTAACTATTACACCACTCCAATATTTCAGTGTTTTGACATGCATCAGTAGTGAGTGCACAGGGGTATTATTAACCCACAGTGTGACTGACCAAAAACCAAGCACTAAAGTGGTAGGCCTGACTTTATCAATTTATGCTAATTCATATTTTTAGTAAAAATCAACCAAACCAAGTTGAATAGCCATCTCTTAATGAGAACAATAACTAATTAATGCATTGCACAACTGTTGGTAAACTAGATCTGTTAAACTTTAATAGTTGTTTCAAGGCTCAGATCTCTTATCATGAACATATTGTATATTTTATGCAATGCTCCTGTTTTTTAATATATTTTAGGGCCACAGATTCCTTGTTGTTGGCCTACACTGAACTCATTTACTAATTCATGTCTGGCAGCTTGAACTTGCTTGACAAAAGCATCCAGGACCTAAGGACCAGGTATCACTTTAAACTACTCTCCACTCGTAATGAAAAATGTTTCTCATTTGGCTAATTCACACATCCTGACTCAACCAGCTGCCAAATGTGTAAAAAGATTGAACACTTCAGTCTGTTTCACCTTGAACTGTAAAATAGACTACATACAAATTTCAAGGCCATATTCACAGTCTTTACAGGTTTTGGAATCTATGATCAGATTACAGTCGGGGGCTCAATGTAAGAATCACTGGCAAACATCTGTCAAGAATTTTGGAATATATGTGTTTCTGTATATTTGTGAGAAAATTTCAAACAAAATATTTATCCACAAGATCCAGCATGGACCTGTGTATATGGGACATAAACCAGAGTTTTCCAGTAATGTGCATCTCAGAATATCAGTACATAATAGGAAGGAGAGTACATTATAGGAAACCAAAGAGGCTGAGGAAATGGATAGCCACTTGGCATACAAAATTTAATGTAGTGAAGTATGATATAATGTACCTAGGAAAGAAGAGTAAGGATTGCTAACATAAACTGCATAGTACAATTTTAAATAGAAAAATCACTGGACATTGATAACACGTATTCTTTGGCTTTAGAATCAAAGAGGCAGTACAAAAACAAAGGTGTTAGACTATAAATCACTGGTTCAGCATTGGCTGGTGTAATGGGTCCATTTCTGTGCAACACATTTTACAAAGGATGTCAGGTTATGAGGCAGAGAAAACAGGATGGATTGGTACCCAGGATGAGGTACTTGGATGATGTGGTGAGACTTAACAAACAGCTAAGAGCAGAGAAAGTTAAGAGGAGATTTGATAAAAGTATTTAAAGTCATGAATGAGGGAAATACATGTACATGGAAAAAATACTTCCAGCAACAATACTTGATAACAAGAGGAAACAGACTTAAGTAATTGACGAAAGGACCAAAGGCGAGGTGAGTAGAAATCTTTATTTGACTGTGTTATAACATAGAGTGCATAGACTGAAAAGTGGAAGGAAATTCAATATTAATTTGCAGGAGAGAATTAGCAAAATAAAGGAAACAAAAGAATTAATGTGCAAAATTAATTGGATAGCTTCTTCAAAGAGCCGGCAGAGGCATAATGAACTCAATGGTTTCCTTTTATGATTCATCATTCCATCATTGTATGAAATGCCTTACAGGGTGGATAGTTCTTTACAATATTAGGATGAGGCTTATGTTTTCTGATCTGAAACAAGATCACTTGTGGTATATCCCATGAAATTTATTAGATAATATTTCCATAACATTGGCAAATGAATTAATGTCTTAGGAAATATTTTTATTGGCAGTGTCACAGATCTCCAAATAGTGTATCCTTAATGTGGGATTATATGTCACAAGATCAGCTGTCTGCAGCAAAGCTGAGAAACAATATTCAATTAGTGACTGCCAGAGCATGACATTTGAGCAGAGATCATGAAGAAACAAGTGGTATTAGTTTTTCCACAAATCAGTTATATGTAAATACTCTCTACTTACTGCAAAGAAGAACCACATTTTAAAGGTTAATTGAGAAGAAGTGCTTTTAAAAAGATATTTCACACCAAAGGTTATGGTTGTCCAAAGCAAAATTTTCAAGAATATTCTGTTACTTGTATACTCGTATCCTTTCTTGTTCTTTTAAGTTTAAAATATGGTTTGGGTTTCACAAAAATCTTTTGTATCTCCAGTAGAAATTGGAAATAGATTTATACCCATTACAATCAAAGAAATAACTACTCCGTGCTTGAAATGTGTTGAATTGTCTATAGGTTAAAGGTTTAATTGAGAAAGGGTTAACCTTTACACCTGTTTCAATAGGATAATGGAGACTGACACAATCACACAAACTCCAGCTTTATAACCTTCCTTTCTAACAGGAATCACTTTTTTAAAATGATCTTTTATAAGATTGCCTGAGGATTTGACAGCTGTTCTTGAAAGTATGCCAGAATTCAAAAGTATGTAGGTTAAAATATAAATAAAGGAGTATTCAGATTGTCAAATGAAATTAATTTGGAGAAAGCTGCTGAAAACATAGCATTTAAGATGTTCTAAATTTCCATTAACTGGTTTGTTCACTTTATACCAGCAGAAACTAGGTAAATGTAATCTGATTCCAACAATGTGAAAGAACAGATAGCACAAATGGTACAAATCTATACCACATACCTAATTTACTACAAGAACAGCCAAATGATAACATAGAAAAAAATACATTAAAGTATTATGACATCTTTGTGTAATACCAAGGTGTAACATATGGGAAGACTCTGGTTTGAACGTTGGTCCATGCTACATTGGCTGAGCAGAGCAGAGATGAAGTTCTGAAATTTACATTGTTGCTGGATTAGGGAGATGAAAATACAGACACGTTTCCCAGTCTGGATTGCCACATTGTTCTGCATTTCCTCGAGTAAATTATGGATGTTAGCAGAGAACAGAATAAGATTTGTCCATGATGTTCCCTTCCTTGTGAGCTCTTCTACTGATAAAGTTCAGTCCCTTGCTTTGCCCTACATTTCCCAAATTAAGAATATTTGCCAAGGTGATGATGCATTGCAGGATCCATTTTTGGTCATGTATTATTAACTTCAGGATTTGAAGGCAGATAAGAGCCAAGAAACTAAAAGGTAGTTAATCCTGTTGGCACAACATCTTTGTTTTTTAAATAGAAGGCAGAAAAATTACTCTATTTATCATCACCGCCATTGTTTCTTAATATACACAATTTAGCCCTTCAAGTCAATTCCTCCATTCAATGAAATCAAGCCTAACCTTTGGCCTAACTCCACATCCCTGCCTTTTCCCTATATCCTTATTTAAAAAATCCACCATTTTCAGATTTAAAACTAACAATCGATCTAACATCTATTATTATTTTCAGAAGAGACACTTCAAAATACTTATGTAATTCTAGTCTTGAAAACCATCCTGGAAAGTTTGAACTATTTAAGTTATGCTACCATGGGCCAAATCTTGCATGAGCCCTCTACCTACAATTATACAAAGCCCAAACTTACTTGGCCCAGAGAAGGAGAGCTTATCTGACATCCTGCACTCCCCCAATGAGGATTGAGGAGGAAGACCCTTGAATGGTGCACCAATGCCCTGTCTCTGAAATTCCCCTGAAAATCTTTGACTACCCTCAGATTTGCTGGCTGCCAGATCTGTCAGGGACTTCAAATGTTTCTGAATGTCTCTGTTTAAAAACTGCAAGTAATTATTTGAAGACTTAAAAAATATTAAATTGCCTGTCCAGCTTCTCCTTTTAACTCAAACTTTCCAGTCCCAGTAACATTCTTGTGAATCTTTTCTGCACCCTTTCCAGCTTACTGACATCCTTCTTACAGCTGGGCAACCAGAACTGCACACAATACTCTAAGTTTGATCTCATCAATGACTTGTACAGTTGTAACATGATGTCCCAGCTACTGTACTCAGTGTCCTGACCTATGAAGGCAAATGTGTCAAATGCCTTCTTCGCAACCCTGTCTACCTGTGTCGCCACTTTCAGGAAACTATATATCTGTACCCTTCAGTCTCTCTGTTCTACAACACTCTCCATTTACTGTGTAAGACCTACCCTAGTTTAACTGACCAAAATGCAACACCACACACTTGTCTGGGTTAAATTCCATCTGCCATTTCTTGACCCATTTCCTCAGTTCATCTAGATCCTGTTGTAATCTTAGATAACCTTCTTCACTGCCTATTGCACTGCCAATTTTGGTGTCATCTGCTAACTTACTAACCACGTTAACAACATTGTCATCCAAATCATTAAAATAGATGAAAATCAACAATGGACTCAGCACCAATCTCTGCAGCACACACTGCTCATAGGTCTACAATCTGAATAACAACCCTCCACTACCACCCTCTGTCTCGTTCCGCCAAGCTAATTTTGTATCCAATTGGCTAGCTCACTCTGGATCCCATGTGATCTAACCTTCCAGACTAGCCTACCACGTGAGGCCTTGCCAACAGACTTGCTAAAGTACATATAGACGTCATCTTACACCCTGCCCATGTCAATCTTCTTTGTAACCTCCTCAAAAAACCCAATAAAATTTGTGAGGCATGAATTTTCCACATACAAACCCATGCTAACTATTCCTAATCAGTCCTGCCTTTCAAAATGCTGTTAGATCCTGTCCCTCCAGTAACTTTCCACCACTGATATTAGGCTCACTAGCCCATAGATCCCTGACTTGTCCTTGCAGCTGTCTTTAAATAACAGCACAACATTAGCCACCCGCCATTCTTCTGGCACCTCATCTGTGGCTAAAGATGATGCAAAGATCTCTCTGCCAATGCCCCTGCAATTTCTTTCCTGGCTTCCCACAATGCCCTAGGATATGCGATCAGGCCCCGGGTATACTAACCACCTTAATATGCCTTAAGACCAGCATCACCTCCTCTGTTGTAATGTGGATATGTTCCAGTACATCACTATTCATTTCTCTTAATTCCTTAGCTTCCATGACCTTCTGCACATGGCAGTGTGTGGGGGAATTTTGTCAACCCTTTATCAAAGAACAAAGAACAAATGGAAACTCTCCATATTGTTCCTTGAAAAGAGGATGCCAATGATTTGTGTGCCAATCAGAATTTCATACCCCTAGCAGCAGAACCAATCACATCTTTAATCGTGCCAGTTCACCTCATCACAACTTGCATGCCTGTGGCTGAAGAATAATCAAGTACCATCATAATGATTGCTGGATCTCTGACGAATGAAACAAATGTTCATAGAGAGTGGATGTTATGCCCCAGACAATGTAGTCATGAAATGTGCCATAGAGATCAGCAAAGTTTGTACGTTTTTCTGATGGGATCTATTACATTTGTAATTGTTTTATTGAGGACTACTCTGGTGGAATTTCCATGATTTAACTGGAAGAAAAGCTTGACAAGAAGACAAACAGACCACATTAAATGCAATTCACAATTCTGTTTCTTCCCTCCCGCCCCCAAAAAAATTCCAGACAACTTTCATGCATTTTTATGATTAACACTCTCTATATCAATAATTTGAAGCTTCAAAATGGGTTGCACTTACAAAGCTCTCTGTATAATAGCTCATTAAAATTCTCAGATCTTATACTTTGTACTAATTCTTCTTCAAGGGCACCATCAAATAGCAGGACATACTTTAATCTTCTGCAACCCTCTGCACTGTATGTGATTTCCATTTTTAATTTACTCTTTTCATAATCCTTGGTAAAGCTATGACTTGGTCTTTTCCCTGCATCACAATGTCATTCTGCTCACACACTGCAGAAATTAGAAAATCCGTAATGTAACTTTACATTCCCTCTTATTCATTGTATTTTATTCATAATTCACAGAAAATTGAAAAGTTATTTGCTGCAGTTGTTACTTATTAAATATTAACCACATGACGGTTTATTGTACTATATTGTGAAACACAATACAGTGAGGTTCATGTGCACTATTTGATATCAAGATGACAAATTGTAGAACGAGAGGATGAAATATGGATTTTCAGTGTAATTTCTTACATGATGCAGAAAGTAGATAGTAAAAAATTAACAAGAACAATATTTTAAATATTAAGATTAATATACTCAAGTTTATCTTTTTCCATCATAATGGAATGCTGGGAAGTACATATGAATTGCATTTCTGAGATCAACTAGCAAAATGAAAGAAATAATGTCATTGACAGCAGGAACCACTCACTGTTGTCTTGGTGAGAGATGGAGGAAGGTGCATTTGTACAGAAAGGTTCTGCACAATGACTGGATAACAATCAAAGTTGTTATGTAGTTAAATATGAAACAAACAATAAAATCCCACAAGCTCCAAAGGAGACACACAAAACATAATCTGGTGGATCTGCTCTCCCCTCCACCCCCTCACCTGCCTATCAATATCTCTTACCTGCATCTACCTATCACCACCTGTGCCACCCTGCCTCCCCTCTTTTGTCCACCTATCATTGCTCTGTTTTTCCTTGGGCTTCCCCTTTTCCTATCTTCAGTCCTGAAGAAGGGTCCTGACCTGAAACGTTAACCGCCTGCTTTTCTCCACGGATGCTGCATGGCCTGCTCTGTTCCTCCAGCATCATCATGTTTTTCATCTGGATTCCAGCATCTGCAGTCCTGTGTTTCCCAAAAAATAATCTGATTAGATGAAAAAAAAATCTTGGCCAGGATACCAGGAGAACCACTATGAAAATGGTGATGGGTCCTCTAAATTGCCTTAGTTTCTATTTCAGCTTCAGCTGCTCTCCTTGTGATTTACATCACCTCCTTCCCTTATCATTAATTATGTTGATTTTGCAACAATCATTTTTGGAAAGATGCAAATTATTGATCTGTCTTATGTTGCTAAAATGCATTGATCTTTGTATTCGTGTGCAACTCCTGGGAAGACCAAAGACACATTGGGTTTGGATCTCCACATTTGTTTTGTTTAAATTTTAGCTGTAGGAGTAAATGCAGTATTCCAGCCTTTCATATCCCATGCATTGGGTCCTATTAATTAGACAATGGTTCAGTGAGAATAAATAATCACAAGGCTTGGCTTGTGAATGAGAATTACCAGCACTGTGTGATGTGCAACATTGGAATGTCAATTACTCTTTGAACTGTAATGTTGTGTTAAGGATAACCTTGGTGTTGGCTTTGATGGATAATGGCAAAGTTGTGTTGTGCAAATTATTTTATGAAAAGGATACTCGAGAATTGGAGATACCTGTGTCAAAAATTATTGGGATTGTACTTCATTTGTTGCAGTGAAATTGTATTCTTTCCTGTTTAAATGTATCAACAACCCATTATTTGTAAACTGAATTTTCTTAAATATTACACATATATATATTGTTTAATAATCCCTCAGCTATCTGATTTATGGAACCACTTCTGAATCACCTCACTCTCCTGTTCAAACTACCATTTAATCACATAACCTGTTTATGGACTTGTTCCCCTGATATCATCCAGAAAATATTACAACAAATACCCTGGTCATCCAACTCATGCTATCAGTCTTTTGCATTGCCTTTCATTGTGGATACCTCTTTGGGTAAATGAGTAGAAGGGCAACATTAAATAATGAGCTGTATATTTGGACCAAATAGTGTGATTCCTGATTCCCCAACCTTTTCTGAGGGAAGGGATGACATGGAGAATTTGAGTCAATATTAACTAAAACCACACTTGTTTGATTTCAATATACACATTAAGGATTTGCTACTAGGAATAAAAACATTTTGTCAGCAACAGTAGATGTGTATAATAGTTTAAACTACATTTACCAAATCAAAGTTCAAAAAAAAGGAAAGATTGAATATTTTATATTCAATGGTATATTTTTATTATACATTTGGTAGAATAATTTTGTGTTGTGGTATTCTGTAATCTTCATTAAATTTTTGTAAAAGTGCTCATGATTCTGTTCATCATTTATGGAAGCTCAACAATTGAAAGAAGAGCATTGGTGAATCTTAGCCTGGAGTAAAGATGATAAAAGAAAAGTTCTGGTAGATTTGTATCAAGTAGCAGCAACATTTAGCAGCAAATTAAATATAAAACAGCAGACTGGCTCTGTATTGTGTCAAAACTATTGTAATTTTCCCTTAATATCATATTATACACCATTTATGTCCTATCCAAGTGAGATTACCTAGTTAGTACTATGAGCATTTTTACACCATACACTTGAACCCCTCGGAAACTTTGTTGACAGCCTGAAGTAACCATATTTGGTACCACTACAATATTCCATATCATTGTTTTGTACGAGCTGAATTGAATCCTATGTCCAAGCAGTAAAAGATTCTTTTAATCTTTTGCACTCTTGACAAATATTTTGACAAACCTGTCCATTTATGTAAGCATAAAACAATTTAGAATTATGTGGCATGAATGTGTTCAGTTCAGCCTCATCAGTGAAGCTACTTTATCATTTGCTAAGTACACATAAATGCAAATTACTGTTTTAAAATAAATTAATATGATTAGCCATCACAGGAATCTTAGATTTGGGATTTTTCATAATCTATAGCTAGGGAAATAAAAGAATCATTTTTAGTTACATGCATATAAAAGTCTTCTGAAGGCTCATCCCATTTTAACTGCTGCTCATGGCTGGTCCAAAGAGTAAATAAAAAGGAAAACGCAAATAGTTTATATTATTTATTTCCCAATGCAGAGATTTTGGTTTGGGGTGGTTGATTCTGGTGTGAAATGCACGAAGTATTGCATCTGCCTTAAAAGGTGCCCTTATTTCCAAGGATCTTTCTGGTCCTAATTAACTTGCATAGAAATGCCCAGAGTCTGTGGCTGGTGGTCAGCAGCAGGCCACCCACCCTCACAGAGGGCCAATAAACGAAGCTCAGCCTCACCTTGTACATGGCCCACAACAGAAACTAATGGTTTGAAGCTAGCTTGACTCCTTGTGGCAAGGTTGTGTGTTATAATGAGATTACCTTGAGGTCCAGAACAAGCTGTTCACACAAAAAAGCTGGATAATACTTTGACCCAGCTATATTGCAGAACCGTCTAAGCCACCTATCAAAGCTGTTAAACACCCAATTTATAACATTTGCAAATATTCAGAGTGAATAAAATGGAATGAATAATGATTTAAATAAAAATAAACTCTTTGGGGTATCGCCACAACTTTTCATTCTCATGGTTGACTCTTTGAGAATTCTAGCAGTGTAATATATTCAGAACAATGCTAAACAAGCTGCTGACTATAGGTAGTGATCTCCGCTTTTGTGTGGAAGTAGTGAATCTACAAAGGGAAATATTAGCAGTTCTGCCGGTGCATGTCAAATTTCCTGGCCAATATCTGGAATGAACCAACGTATGTGAGCAGTGCTTTAAAACTGAATTATTTAAATGAAATTTGAAACAAGATATTTTAGCATCATTAAGATGGAACTGAGCAGGACTCAAATGGGATAAGAGTGAGTTAATTTCTTTGGTGCAATACATGCAAGGCATTATGTATATAAGTGTCCTGAATCCAAAGATTTCAGCATATTTTTAGCAGAACAATCACCCATTTTAAAATATTTTCATATAATCAACTTAAAAGTACAATCCTTCACTGTGATGGCTGTTTTTAAAGATACAGTTCTCAATGGGAACTGTAGTTTCATGTGATAGAATGGATTCAGTTTAGCTTTTCTAGTAAACAGTGAGTGAAGGAGGGAACTGGCAGTTTGTGTCACTGATGCACAATGGGAAATTTGTTACATTGTGCTTCATAGCATTTACCAGTTATTTATGAACTGGAAGGCTAAAGATACTAGACTTGATGGAAAATCTCACCATCAGCTATTTTCCATTTTATTTGAAGACAGTTTGAGGGTTTAATGAACAGCATTTCAACATGGCTTGAATTTCCAGCTTGAAATTCCTATCCTCTGCAGGTTGGGTAAAGATCATTCTTCAAGGTCAACCTGTGTGATTTCATGATCTGGGCTTACAAATTCTAGCTGTCAAAATAAGCCAATGGTTGTTCTTTCACCCTGCACAGGAGGGTTCAACGTTTTATTATAACTTATGAGAGATCATCCAGACATTGCAGTTCTCCATCAGAGTAGAACAATTTTTTTCCCGAAGCTTGATTGTCTATCCCATGAATATGCAATAAGTTCTATCAGAATTTGTGCATAATATTTAATACCCACACCAGAATAACTGCCCTAGAAATTCTCAAGCAATGGTTTTTCAGGCTATGCACTGGAAAACTGGTTATTTTGAGAGCACAACATGATTGTGATGATTTCTAAATAAATATCACCACTCTACAAATTCAGACTGGTGTTTCTGGTGATCCATTATTTCCATGTCAGATGCATGTTGTTTGGTGCATTTCTCATGCAAAGGTTCCTTTACAATGTTTCCTGGCAAATTGGTGAGCCATGTTTAACCACACACAGATGGTGTTTCTTCACTTACCTCCTCTCCTTCAAGCCACAACTTCCTGGTTGATCTGACTGGTTCTGTTTTCCTGACTCCTGATAACCAGAATCACCAATCTGAATCCTAACCCTCAACTGAAGTCCTCTTCTGGCCTCTACCTCTGACATCCAATCCTGTGAGGTCTCCAAGTCTCGACTCAAGCCTAGATCTACTTGAAACTTTCCTTTGCAGGATAGGCAATAGGACAGCACATAATGGAATGAGTGCAATGGCCATTCAACAGTGCCTGATATCTCAGGTCTACATTGTTGCTGGATTTTACTGCTGCAAGCCCAAGAAAATGGCTGTGACCACACAATTAGCTTGGTGGGGAATGAACGTAGTCCTTGTCTTTTCTCTATAGCCTCTACAATAACTGGTGGCAGATGTCCATCTCAGTCTGACTGTAGGTAGTACACCTGTAACTATGCGATTTCTTCTTTTCTCAACAATGAAGTATCTTCTGCTTCTCATGGCCAGTAATACTTAATTTTCAGATTCATGTCCATAAATTCTTCAGGAAACATTTTTGTTTTTATCTCTTAAAATGATCATAAGATCTGACTATGGAACTCTATCATCATACTGTTTTTACAGTGCATCATTGCCATAATTTGGCACTGTCTCACTGAAAATCTTCATGAATGAATGGTGGTGATATCTAGAATGTTGGGGTTTGTTGCATAGAGTAAAAAGATGTGAAGCACAAAATGTTATCATTTTCACTGATCAATAACAGAATTATGCAACTGACTGAACTTCCAACTTGTCCTGTGAGCATATTATTTTTCTAGTTGGGCACACAATAATGTATCCACAAAGTGATCACTCAATCTGCAGTTAGTTTCTCCAGTGTAGAGGAGGCCACATTGTCATCACTGAATGAATGCAGTACACCAGAATGGAAGGGGTGCAAGTGAACTGGTGCTTCGTCTGAAAACTAACCCTCTTGATCAGTCCCCCAATACCTGCCTCAGACAGACCTTTCACACGAAAGGTTTGTCTTTTAGGATTTAGTTAATCGCAGTTGCATCCAGCTACTCTTCATGATGACTATGAAGGTTCCCACACAGAGCACAGTCTGTTCCCTGGCTAGTAAATTGTTGTAACTTCATGTACATTGTGTATAATTGAGTAGACACTAATGTAAAAGCTTTATGTCTTGCCGGATTGATGTAGCAAATATACCCATATGTGGCCTGTCAGCAGAACTGTCACTGAGCTGTGCCTTCGATTTAAATGCAGCTTATCACATACAACACATTTGAAAGTATTATAAAAGATGAAATGATGCTTTGCTCCATGACACATACACTGCTGATGACAGAGCTTCGTGGTATTGAAGCCCCTTAAAATCTTCTAAATCTCTTCTGGCATTTTGTCAATTTAAATGCAATAACCAGTATGACACAACTCAGATATGCAAATACGATTTGTAAGTTCCTATCCTGGAAACTGAAAAGCTCAGCTTTATTTTGGTTGGAGGAGTAGGCTTTTATTGCGAAAAGCTGATTTATTTGGATGAGTTATCTGTTCTCCTAACTTTCATCTCGTTCATTCTCTGCAGGATGACTACTCATGCTTGGTTAAGAAAATTATCAGATCATAATACCATCTATATGTAGACTCCATTGACAGAGCACAAGTTCAAGGCCCAAGATTCTCTTTCCTAGCTGCAGTGCTATTTTGGGACGTATTATTGCTTAAAATAATGCCTTAATCTTCTGGAACAGTTCATAAACAAACCTAGCATGATAAAAATGTAAATTTGCCAATGAGATATAAAAGTACAGATTTAGGAATTTTAATAATGGGTTGACGAAATGTCAGTTTTCATTTCTGCCATTGGCAGTAGGATTAATTACAATTGTCATCCTTATTAAGCAAATCAGGAGACTCTGCAGGAATAGGTTTCACTTGCAAAATGTTCAATTCTATTTGCAATTCCTCACTAAATGAAGCAGTCGGTGACTGCATGCAAAAGACCAAGACAACATTCAGGCATGGGATGATAAATGACATGGAAAACTGGTGCTGCACAAGTGAAAGGCAACAACCATCTCCAGCAAAAGAGAATCTGACCACCTATCCTTCACATTCAATTATATCACCATCACAGAATACCCCATGATCCAGTTCTGATCAACTTTGACCAGAATATCAACTGAATCAGCAGGTTAAACACTAGTAGCAATTGACTCAATTCTTAACACCCCAGAGGCTTTCTGCTGTAACACTCTTCACTCGCTTGGATAAGTGGAGCTCCAAAAAGATCCAGAAAAAAGAAGCCTGCTTGGTTGACACTATCCATTCCCTCCTTTCAGCACTAGTGCACCATGGGTGCAGGATGTACCATTTACAAAATGTGCAGCAGTTACTCACCTAGCAACAGCAAAACCCAAACCCGCAAACTCACCAGAAAGGTCAAAGGCAGCAGGTGCATGGGAACTCCACTTCATGTCACATCTCCTCCTAACTAGAAGTGTTCCTTTATCATCACAGGGTCTAGATCTTACCCAAGAACCCAATGGGAATGTCTTTACCAGAAGGACTGCAGCAGTTCCAGAAAGTGGCTCACCACCATCTTTTGAAGGAAATCTAGAGAAGGGCAATAAATGCTGGTTTTGCCATTCATGCCCGAAACTAGTTAAATTAATATATTAACACAACTCAAAAATTTGTAATCCTGCCATCCAAATCATTTTGTTCTTGGTCCTATTAAGAAAGAAACATTATTCTCAGATGGTCATTGCATTGTTCCAATGAGTACATTTTTGATATCATGTCAACAACACACTTTACTTACCCTGAGTTCCTTTATTTCACAGTTAGCTCATCTGCAATGAGATGTTTGTCGCTAATGGAATCTATGCATAATTAGTTAGATGGCAGATTGAAATTTATTCACACACATATATTATTTAAATCAAGTAATTGTTTCATGAATGTTCTATGAATCCACAAAATACATTTCTAAAATTTAGAGGCATTGTATTATTGAAGTAGAGTCATTTGACATAATTTCCATAATCTTGAGACTTGTTTTAGATCTATATGTACATTGAATTGGGAGGGAAAGATGGAGGGTACCACACTGATTTTCAAAACAGATTTTTGTCATCGTAATTTATAATTCAAATATAGCTTATGATTCAGATAAGCAATACTGCTCTGAATTTTATGGTGAGGGTAGAGGTGAGGCTTGTATAATCCTTTGTTAAATTGGTCAGCAAGGTTTGGTGACTACACATTCACAGTTAAAACCACAGATGGGGCAGAAAGTACTGGACAGGACAGGTGGTGTAGGTGGTTTGTGAGGTGATGCATTCCTTCTATCTTTTTTTTCTGGGCTTTTGCTTGCTCCTTACACATGACTTCAAAGTTGTCAGTTCCATCTTGAATGCTCTTTCTCCTCTTTGAGTTACCCAACTGGACTTGAAACTGTGAGTGTGCTGTCTCAATTGCTCAAAATAATATTAGTGCTGGAAATTTCTAAAAAAAGTAATTACTTTTTCTTTATTGTCTTTATATCTTTATCTTTATAGGACTTCCTGTTAAAGTCGACCCGCGCTTCTGTAAAGAATCAGATAACAGCAGAACCAAAGAACTTACGATAAATGCTTTATTAGCTTTCACTAGTGGGAGTGGGGGAATACAGAGAGAGAGTAAACTACGTAACCCTAACTCTATACTGAAACCCACTCAAAGAAGACTCTGCTACAGTATTTCTTTATACTCTTTTTCATGGGAAAGCTAGGTGGGAAGTTACACTTACACAGGCAATTGTTTACATAAAGTTTCTAGCATAACAAAATATGTCTAAAAAACTACTTCTTTCCCACTTGCACCTGGCATTAAAACTAGACAAAACTAAATCACACCATGCCTGAGATCATTCTTTACCTTGGGAACCCACTTACAATGAGAAGCATGCTAAGAAGCATACTATTAACTCTTACACTGCCAGTCATTAACCCCTGCGTTCCCAGCAATCTTTCACATTCCCAATCTATACATATATATATATAATTTGATTTTTATTTCCTGCTTTAACTTCTTGTTTAAGGCACAGAGAAGTTTCTACAATCTGATTGGTTGAAGTGCCTTGCTTTCTCTTCCCTCCTCACATTTATCCATGTAAGGTTATTGCATTGAAACAGACGGCAGATTAGAACAATTCAGATATGAAGCCAGGAAAACGTGCTGGTCAGCTGTCACCAAAGTGAATGGTGAGTTATTCCTTTCACCATTAACTGCAGAATCAGGTTATTGTCCATGTATGCACTGTTTGATATAATGGAAGGATGATATAAGATACTACAGTCCTGAGTACAAGCAAAGCTACAGCTGTTAGGAATGTCTGCAAACATTTAAGATAATAACTATTCTACTAAATAAAAAGCATTTGTTTGAGCTTTAAAAACCAACAGTGTATTCACCTCAGGAAGGCAGAGAATATTGCCAGGCTATGTTGTAACAATATCCTTAATCATTTGGCAGCTTCCTCAGACTGGTTGAAGGAATGGATCAAAGTCAATCTTGTGACTAGATTGCAATACACACTTTCAAATCAACAACAAATTACTATCCGACATGAAGGAGGTTTCTGCTTAAACTTTTGTCAGGAGTAAACATGATATTAAGAATGAAGCTTTTCTGCATCTTACAAACTAATGGGAAATTTTTAAAAAATGTAACAATAAGAGAAAATGGCGGAAATACTCATCAGATCAGCAGCATCGGTGGAGAGGAAAATATTATTAGGTCATAGATCATAGAACAGTACAGCACAGAAACAGGCCCTTCGGCCTACCATGTCTGCACTGACCACAATGCCAAGCTAAACTAAGCCCATCTGCCTGGACGTGGTTCATATCCCTTTATTCCCTGCCTGTTCATGTGTTTCTCTCTAAATGCCTCTTAAACACTGCTATTGATTTGGTTCCATGATCTCCCCTGGCAGCAGGTTCCAGGCACCCATCACTTTTTGCAGAAAAAATACTTTCCCCCTCTCACCTTAAACAAATGCTCTCTAGTATTTGACATTTCCACCCTGGGAAAAGACTGAGAATTTATCCTGTCTACGCCTCTCATAATTTTATATACTTCTATCAGAACGTCCCTCAGCCTTCAATGCTCCAAGCAAAGCAATCCAAGTTTGTCCAACCTCTCCTTATCGCTAAAACTCTCTAACTGAGGCAACATTCTCTTCTGCACCCTGCTCAAAGCCTTCACATACTTCTTGTAGTGTGGCGACCAGAAATGCAAACAATCCTTCAAATGTAGCCTAACCAAAATTTTATACAGCTGCAGCATGACTTCCTAACTTTTATTCTCAAAGTCCCAACCAATGTAGGTAAGCATGCTATGCATCTTCTTTACCACTTTATCCACTTGTGGTGGCACTTTCAGGAAGCAATGGACTTAGATCCCAAGATCCCTCTGTATATCAATGCTCCTAAGGGTCCTGCCATTTACTGTGTTCTTTCTTCTAGTATTTGACATCCCAAAATCTAACACCTCATACTTATCTGAATTAAACTCCATCTGCTTTTTCTCTGCCAAAATTTCCAACTGATCCATAACTTGCTGTTTTTCATCAACTATTTTTCATCAATACCAGTTTCTGAAGAAAGGCCATCAACCTGAAGTGTTAACTCTGCTTCTCTCCCCACAAATGCTGTTTGACCTGATAAGTATTTGCTGCATTTTCACTTTTATTTTCCACAGATTTTTGCTTTTTGTTTTCAGATATCTAAGATAAGATAAGATTTCTTTATTGGTCACATGTACATTGAAACATACAGTGAAATGCATCTTTGCGTAGAATGTTCTGGGGGCAGCCCACAAATGTTGCCATGCTTCCTGCGCCAACATAGCATGCTCACAACTTCCTAACCCGTACGTCTTTGGAATGTGGGAGGAAAATGACCGGAGCGCCTGGAGGAAACCCATGCAGTCATGGGGAGAACGTACAAACTCCTTACAGACAGCGGCTGGAATTGAACCCGGGTCGCTGGCACTGTAATAGCATTATGCTAATCACTACACTACCGTGCCTGCCACAGTATCTATTAAATCTATTATTTAAGTCTATTCTTTAAATAATTATTTAAATAATAGTATCTTACATCTATTATTTAAGTTTGTAAAACTAAACTTAGCATCTGGGTTCACCTCATGATAAGCTTAGTGTGCAAAAGCACACCAGAATCTCTTACGATCCCATTTAGTGTTGGTTGAAATTATGATAATTAAGGTGAGAAATTACTACCTGATAAATTACGGTGCATATACATGGAATAAAGAATGCATCAATAATGATTCATGATTCTTGATTACCATTAATAAAAATTCTTTTGATCAGATTTCTTAGCCTTTATGAACTAATCATCCCCTCAGAATTTACTTCATGTTTGGTGTTTCTTTAATGAACTTGAGATGCTGATGAATTGGTTGCTAAGAGGGATTTTTTAAAATTGCAATAGAATAATTATATCATTGGCATACATGCTATTATAATTTTAATCTTATTTGGAATGCATGTCTTGACTAAGTTGTTCTTACTTAGATAGGAGTGTAATGAATATTTGGAAAGGACAGTTCTGCATTATGAGCTTTCTAGGAGGAGCTGTGTAGACTTTTCACCTGTGTAGATATGTGAGTTTGTTTATACAATGACTTTCATCTGCTTTAATTGTAAGTTCTGAGGTGCTATTAGAATTAGATTCGTGCACATATTAAATTAATGAATTAAAAACAGTAATTAGAACTAGGAATTAAGAGAGTCAAGGTTGATCATGTTAACCATGAAGTTCAAGGTCGTCTATTAATCAGATTAGTTAAAGTAAGATTAGGTAGTGCAGAGAATTAGAAGTGTTGTTAAAATAAAGCAAGTACGCAGTGATTGGTAGGGTGAACTTAACAGATAAATCTTACAATTTTCTTTGAATCTGCCATAATACTGTGAGATACAAATTAGTTGTTTAAATTAGATTAATTTTAATTCTGTACACATTAAGAATAAAATTAATCCCCTAGAAAACAACAAGTCCAATTGAATGGCTCATTGCCATTGTTTACAGCTGTGAAAGAAGTCGTATGTTTGTTATTATACTGTCTCGATTAGATGAAACCAAAATTCCAGTCTGATCCTTGGTGCACTTCTGATGTAAGCAGTTGATTGCAGGCAGAAAATGGGGTGATGATCCCCTAAGGCCAGTACGATACAGTCGGGATCCACGAGAGGGATTTGGCCCATTTACAACATTGTGGGTAGCATGGCCACAGCTGAGGATGGAAAAAAGATGGAGAAGGGTGGTGGTTGCTTCAGGGCAGCATTATAGTATAACAAGTGAAGCTACTGCCTCGCAGCTCCAGTGACGTGGGTTCAGTCCTGACTCTGGTGCTGTCTGTATGGAGATTGCAGCTTCTCTCTGTGGACACATGGGTTACCTCTGAGTCTCTGGTTTTCTCCTACATGCCAAAAATGTCTGGGTTGGTAAGTTAAAAGGCTACAGTAAAATGCCCCTTGTGCATAGATGAGTGGAAGGATCTAGGGGGAATTAATGGGAATGTTGGGAGAATAAATTGGTTTTGGGTAGGATTAGTGTAAAAAGAACAAGGGTGCTTTGTGGTCAGCATGGAGTCAGTGATCAAATGTAGTTTCAGTGCTGTATCTCTCTATGACCCTAATGATGTTTCTGAGTGGCAGTGTGTAAACAAGAAATAAGAGGGAAGGCACGGATAGATTTTTTGAGAGCAACAGAATTAATAGTGCTGGCAAAAAAAGATGATTCCTTGGCTACAACTGAAAACTGAATCCTTTCAGCAGGCAAACTGGAACCACGGAAAACACAGAAAAAGCAAGTGTTCAATTCCAGAATGGTCGTATGCACTCTATGGACAGTCTGATCGTACCTTTCAGTGGCCCCTGATTGGGCTGCTCCTTGTTTGAGGTGGCCTTCTCAGGTTTTCTGTTCAACAGTGGGAGTGGTATGGCATCACTCTGAGTTTGCAATCTACAAGGCAGCACGGTGATGCAACAAACATCTCCAGCAGCCTGGGTCGGATCCTGGTCTTGGATGTCCTCCTTGTGGAGTTTGCATATACTCCCTGCGACTGTGTAGATTTCCCCTGGATGCTTGGGTTTCCTCTCATATCCAAAGGATGTGCTGGTTGTAGGTTAATTGGCTACAGCAAAATTTGCCCTGGTACAGATTATTGTCAGGAGGATCAGGTAGGCGTTACAGGGAAATGGGTAGCGAGTGGGACTGATGGGATTGCTCTGAAAGAAAGCATAGACTTGATGGGCCAAACAGCCTCCTCCTGTGTTGTAAAAAAACATAAAAAATACGATATGCCATGTATTCAACAGTCTTCAGGGGTCTCAAGGTATTCTGCTTGATTCAACCGCCAAAATGTTGGTCTTTATTGGCTTTAAGTCAATTTTTGTTTGCATCTTTATATGTACTGAGCAGATCCATTTCAGCAATGCAGTCATTACTGATATAAACAAAGGATATTTATATTGATATTAAAAAATGATCTTCTTGCTCTTAACTAACCAAATTTGTTAAGTATATGGTCAACAGCAGAATTTCATCAAAAATCAATTTGTTCTGAATTTTTGCCCCATGTACTCAATGTGTGTATGCAACAAGGTAGCAGGTATGCACAGTGACATCAAATAGAAAACAGTGATTATTTTAATGCCATTCTCCAAATTGGCACTGATCCATGACTGATGGGCTGCAGTCTACTTCAGTGTTTTCTTTCAAAGAGCTACCACCCGGGGCTACTGTAAATCCAAAGAATCCATTTTCTATCAGATTGATTCTTGTTTATGTCTTTTTCAGTAATTGCTCCCACCAGCCTGCTTGATATTGACATTATCAGCTCCCTTCATGGAACATCACCCTGACCAGCCTTCCTACCACTCTCCATCATTCCCACATCTGCCACCAATCATTCTCTTGTTGCGCACCCAATGATTTCCTTGACTGAATACATCCACCCATCTCTTCCAGCCTGATCATCTCTGTCAACAACAACAGTCTGTTCTCTGTCTGTGACTCAGCTCCACATCTCTCCCCACTCCACTAATCCACTGTCCAACTAGTGTATTCTGTGAGTTCTACTTACCAAGATCAAAGGCCTTTGAGCTACAAGAACCACAGTGCTGAAGACAAATTCTGTCATACTTGATGGTTTAGATTTTGTGCTTGACAGAATATTGCTGCACAAGCTCTCTCACAAAACTGACCTGCATTCACCTCCAGTGCCACCATGCAGTGTCTCTTAAACACATTTTCTCAGGCTCTTTACAATATTGCTCAACATGTCACTGCAGTGGTTACTAAATTTAACCTAAACATGCTTTTAACATTAGTGTTCAAACATGAGTGCATGTTTCTTATATGGAGCTCCTTAAAGGCAGAGACATTTACAGAGGTAAATCAGTGCAATGTTGATTGTACAATTAGTTAATGTGAATATTGATTTATGTACAGAATATTTTGAACTGGTTGGTTTGACAGAAAACCTTCAGTAATTTTGTTTATGAAACATTTTGTGTTTTGCCAGTTGTTCTGTAATTGATTATTTTTTGCTGTATAACATACTATTAATACACGCGGAGTTTTATGTTTATATATTAGTTATGAACAACTGCTCCGAGTAATTAAGCCTTCTGGGAGTACATGAATACTCCAACTGCTCTTTTTTTTAGTTTTCTTCCTTTTCATCATTTTAAAATTTTACAAGATTAAATTGATAACATCTGTGATGAGCAATTTAAAAGTACATGAATTTAATACAAATGCTGTGTTTTTTTACAATTAATTGCAACAATTTCTTTGTGGCACTTCTATCCTGTGAATAAATAAATTATTTTATTTCAGAGTGCTTTAGATATTCACAAGCTAAACTCAAAAACAGATGTTACAGAATGTAACTAAGTACAGTTAAAGCCTTTGCAGCTAAAATACTAGGCTGAACACTAGCAGGAATACGGGAATATTTTTATCTTCATACTATCAAGAAACTGGAAGCATGAAACATAAACCTGGATTGTAATAAATTGAATAACTCTAACACAGCCATTATACTTTGCCTGTCCCATTCCTTGCTCACTGGAGATACTGAATGCTGATGGAAATACAAGCCCCCTTGCTGTGGTTTCAGACCTTATTGTCAATATCCTGTCTCACGCAGTCTCGTGTTCCACTGTAATGAAGAGATGTGACAAAAGTAGATCCATTCATGTCTGGCCACTCAAAGGATTTGTAAAATTGCACAGTAGAGTGAAATTTGCCTTTGTTGCATTTTTTATCCTTCCAACCAGCACTTCCAAATTATTATTTAATACAGTTAAAGATATATTCTGGAGAAAACTATATAGTTCTAAGGGAAATGATAAAGTATGGGACAGGAAAATGGTGAAATATGACATCATAATTATTAAATAATACCCTGAATAAATGAATAAAAATTATGAAAATGTTATTTTCAAAGCTCATGATTAGTTATTCACTTACAATTTCAAGAAAATTACAGTGAAATATTGTATTTACAATGAAATCATTGCTTGAACAAAGCCCTGAAAGGCAAAATCTGAGAATGCAAGATAATGCCTTGTACATCATCAGGACTGCTGAGACCAAATAATCCAACTAATTATTCTGAATGTAGTCTCTGATTTGTCCTTTGTAGTACAAAACAGTATTGAATCTAAAGTAGGTAAAAATGTATTGATTTTTAATGCATGCAAAAGACTGTTCAGGAATCTGTCCTTGACAAAGACGTTGTACTGTTTGAGCATACTTCAGTGCAAAAGTTTCTGTTTAACATTTTCTTCTATTTCTTCACAGGTTGTGAGCATCAATGACAAGACTGGTAATTGCCATTGCAGTGAGGATCTCATAGGGAAGTTAAGATTCAACCATTTAACTGGACTCCCAAATGGGCCTGACCAGGGAAGGGAAGTGGATTTCTTTCCCCAAAAGAACCAGGTCATTTTTTTTGATCATGATAATCCATGGTCATCATCTCTGTTTCTATCTTTTCATTTTAGATTATTTAATTGACAAGATTTCAGTTCTCCGGCTGCCATGGTGGAGTCTGATCTTGAGTGTCTGCATTGTTAGTCAAGGTTTCTGGATTACTAATATAGTATTTATAACCATTAGACCACATACCCTATCTGTGTTACTGAAAAGGATGAACTATTGCAAATCACTAACACATCTGTTACTTTGATTTTTAATTTAAAATCTTTTCCACTAAGCATGTGGTTCCATCAAAAAACTTTCATGCTACTTAAACTGTCAGGATACCTCAGTAACTGCTCATCTTAATTAATGATAACTTTCATTTTTTTCTTTTATCTTTCTTTGCATGTTCCTTGTGTATTTAGTTATATTATTTTTCCGGTTACAGTTTATATCTTAACTGGAGTATTGCAGTCAATTCTGGGCAGCACACCTTAAAAAAGATGTTGAACCCTTGGAGGGGATATAAAGAACATCACCAGAGTGATAATTATCTGGAATATATTGGCAGAAACATTAATAGCACCAAATTCAATATTAAATTCAAAAGTAAGTTAAATGTATACTTAAATAAAATTACAGCGTTGTATGGAAGGAACAGAGGAGTGGGACTAATTAGCAGTTCTTTCTGAGAATATCCTCACTTTTTGTATTCTGTGATATTATTTAAAGTAATCAGTGAAAAGTAGGTAAATAAACATCTTTGTCTCCCCATTTTCTATAAAATGTAGAATAACTAGAAACACTCCCAGACTATACTGCTCACCGCATGGAACAAAATATATTCACAGAAAATTTCTGATAATGGAAAAAAAAGTCATTCAGCGTAAAATAACGTAAAACAAAAAGAATAGCTACAGAAGAACCAATAAATGAATTTTTATATCCCTCAAACGACTCTTGTAAATCTTCCTTTTCATTCTTCCTAAAACCTATTTTAGGTTCAATACTGTTTAGCACTACATCTTAACAAAGACTTTGTTAACCAATAATTTCATGCAAATACAATATTTCATTATCACTGCCATGAAATAGCAAGTTAATAGCTAAACATGGAACACAAAAATAACTTCTATTTCTTGCACTCCTCAAAAACAATGTTGCACTCAGCCAACCTCTTCTCCCTCTGCCACCATCAGGCAGGAGGTACAAAAGCCTGAAGTCCCACACCACCAGGTTTAGCAACAGCTTCTTTCCTACAACCATCATGTTCTTGAACTGACCTGCACAACCTTAATCTTACTTCAACAATGAAACACTATGCCCCACCTCTTGCACTACCATGGATTTGTCTCTGATTGTGTCTTTTTTTGCACTATTGTCTTGTTTTTGCACAGTCTTTTTTTTCCTCTCTTCACTGTCTTGTATAATTTATGTATACTTTATATTTTGTGTGTTGTCTGGACTTGCATGCCTGTGACTTTGTTGCACACAAGTTTTTCATTGTACCTGTATCTCACCATACTTGTGCATTATGAACTGTTATTAACAAGTTTTATTTAAAGAAAACAATGGAACATTATTCACCAATAACACATATTAATGTTCATAGCTGATCATGCTGATTCAAATAAGTTATGAAATGTTATTAACAAGTTTTATTTAAATAGAAAATACTGGAAACACCCACATGGTACTTCCAGCACTTCTGTTTTTATTTCAGATTTCCAGCATCTGCAGTATTTCCTTCCTGATTTATCAGTTTTGTATATCATTTGTTAACTAATTATTATTTTAAATGAACTTGAGTAATTTGATTGTTCAAGGCTGTGATGCAGTGCGTGTTTTCCCAGATGTACTTGGACCAGCTGATGATCAGCAAGGCGGTAGATCTCAGGAGAGTGAGTTTGTGGAATGTCTATGGGACGGCTTTTTGGAGCAACTTGTTGATGAGCCCACCAGAGGATCAGCTGTTTTGGATTGGGTGCTGTGTAGCGAACCGGAGGTGATTAGGGAACTAAAGGTAAAGGAACATTAGGAACTAGTGATCACAATATGATTGAATTCAGTTTCAAATTTGAGAAGGAGAAGCTGATAACTGGTGTAACAATATTTCAGTGGAACAAAGGAAATTACAGTAGCATGAGAGAGGAACTGGCCCATATTGATTGAAAGAGTAAGCTAGCTGGAGGGACGGCAGAGCAGAAATGGAAGGAATTTCTACAAGAAATAAGGAAAATGCAGGATAGATATATTCCAAGAAAAAAGGTTTTGAATGGAAAAAAAGCACAAATGTGGATAACAAGAGAGATGAAGGCCAAAATAAAAGCAAAAGGGAGGGCATACAAGGAAGCAAAAATTAGTGGGAAAACAGAAGACTGGGAAACTTTTAAAAACTTGCAGAAAGAACCTAAGAAGGTCATTAGGAAAGAAAAGATGAATTATGAAAGAAAGTTGGCAGATAACATTTGCAAGGATACTAAGAGTTTTTTTAAACATATAAGGAGTAAAAGAGAGACATGGGTTGATATAGGACCAATCGATAATGGTGTGGGAGAGATTATAATGGATGATAAAGAGATGGCAGAGGAACTAAATGAGTATTTTACATCAGTCTTCACTGTGGAGGACATCAGCAATATACTGGATAGTCAGGGGTCTGAAGGAATGGAACTGAGTTCAGTTAAGATTACTAGACAGAAGGTGCCAGGAAAGCTAAATGGACTAAAGACTGATAAGTGTCCCGGACCAGATGAGGTGCATTCCCGGGTTCTGAAGGAGGTGGCTTTAGAGCTTGCAGAGGCACTGGTGATAATTTTCCAGAATCAATAGGCTCTGGCATGGTTCCGGAGGACTGGAGGGTCGCAAATGTAGTTCCACTGTATAAGAAAAGTGGGAGGCAGCATAAAGGAAATTACAGACCTATTAGTCTGACGTCGGTGGTGGGAAAGTTATTAGAACTGATCCTCAAGGATGAGGTTATGGAATACCTAGAGGTGCAAGGCAAGATAGGTCCAAGCCAACATGGTTTTGTGGTGGGAAGATCCTGTCTGATCAACCTATTGGAGTTTTTTGAGGAAATCTCAGGTAGGGTGGATAAGGGAGAGGTAGTAGATGTTGTGTATTTAGACTTTCAAAAGGCCTTTGACAAGGTGACGCACAAGAGACTGATTAATAAGACGAAAGGTCATGGAATTACAGGTAGGATAACAGAATGAGTGGAGCATTGGTTGGTTGGCAGAAAGCAAAGGGTGGGAATAAAAGGATCCTGTTCTGGTTGGCTACTGGTTACTAGTTGTGTTCTGCAGGGGTCGGTGTTGGGGCCACTTCTTTTTACTCTGTACATTAACGATTTGGATGATGGAGTAAATGGTTTTGTGGCTAAGTTTGCAGATGACACCAAGATAGGTGGAGGAGTAGGGAGTATTGAGGAGACAGGAAGGTTGCAGAGAGACCTAGATAGTTTAAGAGAATGGGCAAGAAAATGGCAGATGAGGTTCAATGTTGAGAAATGTGCAGTCTTACACTTTGGAAAAACAAATAAATGGGCAGATTATTACCTAGAAGGGGAAAAAATTCAAAGTACAGAAGTACAAAGGGACTTGGGGGTACTCGTGCAGGATACCCTAAAGATTAACCACCAGGTCGGATTGGCGGTAAGGAAAGCGAATGCTATGTTGGGATTCATTTTGAGAGGTATAGTGTATAAAAGTAAGGAAGTGTTGATAAGCCTCTACGGGGCACTAGTGAGGCCTCATTTGGAATACTGTATGCAGTTTTGGGCCCCATATCTTAGGAAGGATGTGCTGATGTTGGAGAGGGCTCAGAGGAGATTTACGAAGATGATTCCCGGAATGAAAGGGCTTACATATGATGAGCGTTTGTCGGCTCTTGGACTGTACTCACTGGAGTACAGAAGAATGAGAGGGGACCTCATAGAAACATTTAAAATGTTGAAAGGACTGGACAGAGTAGATGTGGCCAAGCTGTTTCCCTTGGTGGGTGAGTCCAGGACCAGAGGGTACAATCTTAGAATTAGAGGGTACAGGTTTAAAGCAGAGATGAGGAGAAATTACTTTAGCCAGAGGGTAGTGAATTTATGGAATTCCTTGCCACATACAGCAGTGGAGGTCAGATCATTGGAAGCATTTAAGGAGGAGATAGATATCTAATTAGTCAAAGTATCAAGGGATATGGGGATAAGGCCAGAAATTGGGATTAGAATAGTTTCTTTTTGCTCATGGAGCAGACTCTCCCGCCCCCCCCGCAATTTCTCATTTCTTTTTTTCTTTTTCCCCTTTTCTTTGGAGCAGACTTGACGGGCCAAATAGCCTACTTCTGTTCCCTTGTCTTGTTATCTTGTGATCTTGTGCACATGACAATAAACTCGACTTGACTTGATTTGAATCACTGAGTGCACAGCTCAACCCCCTCCACTACCATGCTGAGCCTCACCATTTGCCACCAAAATGCTTCACAGTTTATATTCATTCACAAGATATAGACATTGCTGGCAAAGCTAGCAGTTAATGGTAATTTCTGTTTGCCTTTGAGAAAGCACTGAGTTCAAGAGTCAGGAAGTTATGCTGCAGTTTTATAAAACTTTAGTTGGGCCGTATATGGAGTATTGTATTCAGTTCTGGTCGCCCCATTATAGGAAGGATGTCAAGGCTTTGGAGAGGGTGCAGAAGAGGTTTACCAAGATGCTGCCTGAATTAGAAGGAATGTGCTATGAGGATAGGTTGGACAAACTTGGGTTGTTTTCTCTGGAGTGGCAGAGGCTGAGGGGAGATCTGATAGAGGTTTATAAGATTATGAGAGGCATAGATAGAGTAGACAGCTAGTATCTTTTCCGCAGGGTTGAAATGTCTAATACCGGAGGGTATGCATTTAATATGATAGGGGGTAAGTTAAAAGGAGGTGTGCGGGCAAGGTTTTTACGCAGAGACTGGTGGGTTCCTGGAATGTGCTGCCTGGAGTGGTGGTGGAGGCAAATATGATAGGGGTGTTCAAGAAGCTGTTAGATAGGCACATGAATGTGAGGGAAATGGTAGGATATGGACATTGTGTCGGCAGAAGGGATTAGTATAGTTGGGCATTTTTATTACTAATGTAATTGGTTCAGCACCACATAGTGGGCCAAAAGACCTGTTCCTGTGCTGTACTGTTCTATGTTCTACGTTGCTGGGGAGTCAATTTCTTGCCTCTCCTGCAGAGGAGCCCATATGATAAAAGCACTGTCACAGAACTGCTGAGGAAGGATTGTGACTCAGTAACAATGAAGAAAAGTTAGGATGTCATATGACTGTGAGGTATTCTTATGTATTTGGTAACCTTCTGGATAGATTTCATGAGTTTGGGTGGTCCAGTCAAGAAGGTCCTGGTAACCTTGATGAATGTTTCTATCATTTTCTGTTTTTATTTTAGATTTACAGCATCTGCAGTTTTGTTTTTGAATTCTTTGATATGCAGTCTAATTCCAGCTTTCAGTGCATTTTATAGATGGGACACACTGTAGTCATGGAGCATTGATACAAGGAGTGAATATTCAGCATGGAGGACTGTATCCCAATCAGTTAGGTTGCTTTGTTCTGGCTGGTGTCAAACTTGTTGTTGGAACCACACTTCTGTTAGCAGGTGAAAATATTCCACAATACCTCTGACATGTGCTTTGCGCAAGGGGAAAGACTTTGAGGTAAGTCAGTCACCACAGGCTTAATCATAACGTAAAGTAATAGCAAAAAAATCGTTTGAAAGGATGAATGTCTTTCCTTATATTCCATGAATGATGCATTAATGCATTAAGAAGGTAGTACGTTCTTCAGAGTGCTGAAGAAGTGTTGAATACATTGAAGAAGAAAATCTAAGTAGTGACAAAAGAGAGCTATTGATTGACTGCTGATCTGTGTATGTTCTGGGTAAACGCTAATTTCATCCATTTTGATTTTGATTCATTAAACTACGGGCCCAATCAAAGAAAGAGAAAAAAAGAAACTGTCTCTTTACAACAAGGACAAACATCCAATCTTCCCTATATATGAATCTTGGTGCTTTGGGGAAATTCACTGTACATGAAGCATTTTGCAGATGTTTCTGAGAGGATATGGGAGCAAATCTGTTCTTTTTCTGTGTTTCATAGTTCAGAAAGGAAAAGTCAAAAGAATACACAATTTCCTAGCAAACATTTTTAATTTAAAACTGGTATTTATTAGTGTTGCAAAAACATAGAAAATTTACAACACAGAAGGAAACCATTCACCCCATCCAGTCTATGATAGTTGAAAAGCTCACCAACTGTTCTAACCAAGGGTCTTCAACCTGAAGCATTAATTCTGTTTCTCCATTCACAGATGCTGTTTGACCTGCTGAGTGCTCTAATCATTATCCATTTTTATTTCAGATTTCCAGCATCTGCACTTTTATTTTGATTTCTGTGATGCCCAGTCTAATGCCAGCTTTCAGCACAAGGTCACAGCCGTTCAAGTGTACATCCTAGTACTGTTTAAATGTGATGAGAGTTCACGTTATTGAATGTTCATTTATTTTGCAAAACAACCGGTGTGCTGAGCCCAATTGGAATGAGTCAACCTGGTATTTTATTTATAATGTGTTTAAATATTTAGGGTCTGTTCTGATAAGACAAATAGCATAAACTATTTGCACAATGTGCTGGTGAGTCAAAAACTAAGTGAGAATAAATTTAAAAATGTCATGAAGAATACAGAGACATTTTGAGCTTAGGGGATCATGAAATATTCTTCCAGAGAGAGTGAACTTTCTTTCTAGGAGCAGCTTGCATAAGTAGAAAAGGGGAATTGGATAAATGTCTGAAAAAAAATTAAAATGAAAAAACTTAAAAAAAATACAGGGGTAGTTGAAAGAACAGGGATGAAGTTCAATGAGTTACCATAGTTGCAGTTAGTAGAACGTTTTGATAAAATTCATTGAATTAAATGTCAACTCTGTCTCTCTTATCAGTTACTTCTTGACCTGCTAATTATTTCCAGCATCTTCTGTTTTTATTTCAGATTTTGAGTAATTCAAGTACTTTGCTCTTGGAGAATGGATAACTAGTTACCAGAGATCTTGTTGCATAAATATGCAATTCCTAATGGTAGCAATACAGGCTAATAAGTGCAAAAAAAGCAATTTTGAGAAGGATAAAAATGGAAAGTAAAGATGTTATGGTAATCATGTTCAAATAATGCTTGGAATTTTGAGTACAGTTGTGGTTCCCATATTTTGAAAAGGATAAAGACGCACCAGAGAAAGCACAGTTAACACTTAGCGAGATGAAACCAGAACTACTAAGTAATAAATGTCAGGAAGGAGTATACGGACTGAGTCTCTTTTCCCATGCACAAAAAGAGAGAAATAAGGAATGGCCCAAGAGTTCATTAAAATGTAAAAATAAAGTGTTGACAGAGAGAGGGAAAGAGAGAATATTTCTCCTTGTGTGGGAGAGTAAGACTAAACATGATAAGTACTGTATAAGATAGTGACCAAAAATTCATGAAAGGAATTTGGAAAAAAATGTGTGCACCAGATAATGGAGCTTGTTGCCGCAGTGCAAATAATACAGATGCCAGCAAGTCAAAACTAGATGGGAAAAAAAGATTTGAAGTTCATGTTGCTAGCATAAGACAAAGAAAGAAGGAAGGAAGTGTGTTTGGAGTATAAAAATCAACATGGACTAGTTCAGCTGAATGACTTTTGCTTTGTATAGTAAATCTTACACAATTACATTTTAGGTATTCTGGTCTCAACATGTACTAGAGGCCCAAATTCTTTCGTTTTTGGCCACTCCAATGTGTATAATTTGATTCAATTGCTTCTGATCAGAACTGTAATATCATTGGTCTTTCGATGGTACTTCAGCATTTGCACCAGGCATTTGTCAATAATCCTTTCATATATAAAATGTCATAGAGTCATACAGCATGGAAACAGGCCCTTCATCCCAACTGATCCACGCCGACCAGGATGCCCAATGCCAACCAAGATGCCTAAATGTCATCCATGAAAAGAGGTACTTCTTTACTTTTTGCCTGCTTATATCTGCCATTCGTTTATGGAGGATTTTGGTGAAGGTATAGGAAAAGACAATCAGGAAATCAGCTTCTTCAGCCCCTTGACTCTTCCACCTCTCATTTCCCAACTTCTCATATCATTCCCACTTCCCCCCTCACCTGGATTCACCTATCGCCCACCAGCTCGTGCTCCTCCCCCTCTCCCTCCCCCTCCCCCACCTTTTATTCTGGATTCTGCCCTCTTTCTTTCCAGTCCTGATGAAGGGTCTTGGCCCGAAACATTGTTTATTTCCCTCCGTAGATGCTGCCTTACCTGCTGAGTTCCTCCAGCATTTTGTGTGTGTTGCTCCAGGAAATCAGATTTACTGGCAATGCTAAAGAAGTCTAACAAAACTTTCCAAGAACAGCTCCCATGAAAAAGATTACCTGTGACCTGTTATATACAAATTGGGCTGCATTTCTTAATCAAAGAAGACTATAGATATGAAATGAAATAACATGTTTTCTCCATATGGATACAAACTGATTTTTTTCTACCACATATTGCTGTTGTTTGAGACACTTGGCAATTGCAACTCTTTTTAATGTTGTTGACTGTTCCAATATATTGCATATCTGTGTCAGGCAGAATGATTCTTCACTCATTGTCTTTTCTACCTTATATCTGTATGGTGGGGACAGGCAATAAACTTATCCAAGCCAACATATTTAATATCTCTTACAGGCAAAATGGGCTAACTTGCTTCTTTTTGCACTGCATGATCCTTTGATATGTTTTCCAAGATGAATGAGATTCTGAGAGAGTTTGACAGAGTAGTTGCTGTCGGGATGTTTCATTGCTGGGAGGGTCTGGAACCAGACTCAGGATAAAGGTACCTCTCTTGAAGACTGAGATGAGGAAGAACTTTTGTTCTTTGAAGATTTGACTCTTTAGAATTCTGTTTCATAGAGCTGTGGAAACTGAGTTATTAAATATATTCAAGGCTGAGAAAGATCTTTACACTACAGGGGAATCAAAGGTCATGAGGATCAGGCAGGAAAATGAAGTTGAGACCAATCATTAGATAAACCTTGATCTTATTGAATAGCAGAGAAGGCTCATGGGTCTCGAAACCTATTCCTGCTTATTTTTTATGTTCCTCATTTGCAGATTATTACTTGTGCCAATATGGTTTACAGCATTATTGTGCATTAGTTATTGTGAAGGTTGAATTTCAATCCTTAACATCAATTGCAATTTCATAATAATGATTTTGATTGGAAATGGAGAAAAATGTAATAGCTTTTGGTTCATAAGTAAGATGCACTTTATATTCATTAATGTGTCAGTTGTTGTCTATCATTTAAATGAGCCTCAAGTTATTAATGTGAATTAATGGAAGTTTGGCAATGCAGTTATCCTTTTCTCTGGCACTTAAGAACAATTGCATCTCTCTGAGATCCATCTGACACCATGTACTCAAAGGGTTTTACTTTGATTTACATCTGTAACTAACATTTAGCTTTCACTTTATATCCATTATCATAACTGCATATCGTCAGTTCAGACTGTGTTCCATTAAGCTCTTCAATTAGGTGAGCGGAGGAAGGACACTCCTTGGAGAATTTGGGATGTAATGATACAAATTGCTGTAGATGCTGCCATGATCCTGAGAATAAGAGTAGAAATATGTGAGGGCACGAGAAGTGCAGGAACAGGATAGTCTGATCAACTGCAGAGAAGTTGAAGAGGACAAGGGGATAATGAGGATATTGTCAATTGCAATTCTGATTATAGACATTTTTCTACCTTGGCTGGGATATAAATTTATCAGAGAGAGTTAAAGGAAGGAAGGTCATGGGTTTGGCAGGCAAGGCATCATCATATTCAAGAACTTAAGAGAAGCAAGAGGAGGGTTAGAGATTGGGCAGGGGTTAGTTAGGACAGAGGGAATGAGATTTTTTTTTACCAAAATGTACTGCTGGTGGGTGTTTCAAAAGGAAAAAGGAGGGGACAGTATAAGAATGTCAGCCAACATGGATGGCTAAAGTGTTGGTTGGGTGCTCAGCCATTTAATGGAATGGCTTTGAGGAAGCGGGAGGAAGCTTATTTTGACAAGTTGCATGTTACATCCTTGAGATCTTTATTCATTGCTGTAATAGGCTCAGATGTAAATCAGGTGCATTTGACAAGGGTGGGAAATCTGTTCTTCTGTATGATCACCCAAACAGAGAATGTGCAAGTTATTTTTGTGATTAATAAATATAAGAGATTTTAATCCAATCCTAACTTAGTGTGGGCAATTTTGACTGTATGATGGTGGAAAGCACATGCAGGAGGTTGGCAGCCTACTTTACATCCCTCAGGTTGTTTTTCTTTTTAAGTATTGGGAGAGGTGTGAATTTAGCTGCTGACTTGCTTCACTCATTTTAAACATTGCACAATAGCAAAATTATGTTGGCATGCCAAAATTACCAACAGGTTTTGCATATTCTTAAAGACATTAGGAGCTTAGTGTGAGCACAAGCAAAGTATTTTATTGTGTAAATGCAATTTGGTGAGATCATTAATGTTACTAAATAATAATATCTGTCTTAAAACAGATCTCAAAGGGATCTTGGATTATTTCAAATTGTGTCTTGATATCTTGATGTCCAGATGCAAATTAATAACTGTTTAATTCTGTTATTACAGCTACTTTCCTATCCATGAGAACAGATGGGTTAGGGATAATGCATCTTAATTGGAAATTCTTAAGTAATATAACCTAAGGAATTCTCTATTCATGTGTAATATTTCATAAATTAATGGCAAGAATTTATTTTTCAGAAATGTTATAATTCTATCGAATGTTTCCATATTGGTTATTTCTTTATTAGCTAACAACACTGAAAGTTGTGATCCAAACTTTGAGAAGGTAGGCAGAAGTGGCAACCATATTAGTAAAGTTCTTCTGCTTTTATTCTTAATGTGGGCAGTAAAACATGGAAAGAGTTGAAAATCAATAAAAAGATGGATGCTGAAAACAGTCAGCAGGTCAAACAATATCTGTGGAGAGATCCCACCTAACCTCAGTGTCTCCAGTATTTTCTGGATTTGTTTGTGACATGGGAAGAGTTGTGTTGTCACAATTCAGGTCAAAATTCTTTTGTAAGTAACATACAAGAATAAAGCTTCACTTGATTACGCATGTTGACTCTTCATTGGCAAATGGGTTGAGCAAACTGTGGTGGGAATGAGGATTCATGATTTGGCTTTATAGAATCACAGAGATATAGAGCACAGAAACAGGCCCTTTCGGCTCACCTCATCCATGTTGACCATGATGCCTATCTATGCCAATCCCATTTTCACTCATTAGGCCCATGTACCTCTCTGCCTTTTCTCTCCAAGTACCTGTCCAAATGCCTTTTAAATGTTATAATTGTGATCCAAAGAACATGGCATATAAATACCATAACTTCTAAAGCAAGGCACTGTATCTCTCAAGTCATCTGTTGCTGCATACAGTTCTGTGCTTCAGAATGCAGATTGTCAAAAGAGGGGCCAGAAAATTAACAGAGATTAAATCCTTCTGAAGCATAATAATGTCATTTTTATCTGTTTCTATGTACGATGCAGCAAGACAAATACTTCTGCAGGATTTTATTTATAAGTACCATGATTCTGTTACTGTACACAAGAAGAACACAAGTTTGAAATTACAACTTTGTTTTCCTTTTGGAACTAAAAATCATCTTTTAGAGTGAGGACTGACTTCAAACTATAGCATTTAAAAACCACAGTTGCGGAACTGCAATTTAGATGCAATTTTTTCAACAAGCATTTTGGTCTTGATTTTCTGATAACACACCAAGAAATTCCACTTAAAATAAATGGGCTTCTGTCAGTACTATGGCCAGAAAATCAAAGAATTTTGCACATAACTTTTCATGGTCAGCATAGAGAATGGGAGTAAGTTTGGAAACTGAGTTCTGATCCATGATATTACAACCTAAAATATTGCCAATGATCTTCATGACATAAAAATATAGAATGCTATAACTACTTAGTGGTTCACATCTGTGAAGAGATAAACACATAGAATATTTCTGGTCAATGTCCGTACATCAGGGTTGGAAATGCTGGAGACATAGCAGGCGCTCAGCAGGTACAAAGGCAGGGAATGGGGAGTAGGAGAGAAAAAGAAGGGTTTATGATGGGATGGCATGTAGGAAAGTCTAAATCACAAAAGGGAAAATATTGTCAAGCAAAAGCAAGTGATAATGAAACAAGTCATGGGTCTTGAAAATATGTACATGTGAATAGCAAGAACTGCTCTGTAAAAATAAAAAAAAACAGGTTCATGATGCGAAACTGTCTGGTAGACTCTAGCTAATAGAACAATCTTCTGCTCCTCAAACTTATTCCCATTTCAATTCTTGAATCTTAAATGGAATGATGAAGAGAGAAAAGTCAGAGTGGGAGGAGGATGGAGAACTAGAATGATAGGCAACTGGAAGCAGAGGCAACAAATAGAGTCATGGAGTTATATGGCATGGAAACAGGGTCTTTGGCTCAATGAGTTCATCACTCACTCTGGGCTATCACCCCCTGAACCTGCAGTATTCCAATCTCTCAAGTCCAACTTAATACAACTCCTGACAAGTATGGCAGTATTCTGGAATGGCTTTACTTTGCCCACATTGAACCCCAACTCTCAGACACATTTTCCTACCTCCAATTGGGTCATGACTCAACATAAAGTTTTAACTGTTGGATTTCCTGATCTTATGTCCTCCTGAGATCACTCATTCTTAAACTCTAACCTTGTGATCCCATAAATCCCATATAGCTCACATCAAGAGTATTGCTACAATTTTAGCTCATAATACCATGAGACATAGGAGCAGAGTCAGGCCAGTTGGCCCATCGAGTCTGCTCCACCATTCGATCATGGCTGATTTATTTTTCCCTCTCAACCCCATTGTCTTGCCTTCTCCCCATAACCTTTGATGCCCTTACTAATCAAGAACCTATCAACCTCCACTTTAAATATACATAATGACTTGGCCTCCAAAGCTGTCTGTGGCAATGAATTCCACAGATTCACTACCCGCTGGCTAACGAAATTCCTCCTCATCTCTGCACGAAAGGGACATCCTTCTATTTCTGAGGCTGTGCACTCTGGTCCTGGACTCTCCAAATGTGGTCTGACCAACACATTATAAAGCCTTAGCATTACATTCTTGATTTATATTCTAGTCCTCTCAAAATGAATGCTAATATTGCATTTGCCTTCCTTACTACCAACTCAACCTGTAAGTTAACCTTCAGGGAATCCTGCACTGGGACTCCCAAGTCTCTTTGCACCTCCAATTTCTAAATTTGCTCCCTGTTTTGAAAATAGTCTATGCCTTTATTCCTTCTACCAAAATGCATAACCATACACTTCCCTACTCAGTATTCCATCTGCCACTGCTTTGCCCATTCTCCCAATCTACCTGCAGACTCCCTGCTTCCTCAACACTACCTGTCCCTCCACCTATCTTTATATTATCCACAAACTTGGCCACAAAGCCATCAATTCCATCATCCAGATCATTAACATATAACATGAAAAGTAGCGGACCCAACACTGACCCCTGTGGAATATCACTAGTCACTGGCAGCCAACTAGAAAAGGCTCCCTTTATTCTATTTCTTTGCAATTTTCCAGTCATATGGAACCATTCCTGACTCTTTGTTTTCTTGGAAATGAGACAATCTTCTATCCATGCTAGTAGCTTTCCTGTAATACCATGTGCTCCTGTCTTGTTTAGCAGTCTCATGTGCGGCACCTTGTCAAAGGCCTTCTGAAAATCCAAATAAATGACATCCACTGACTCTTCTTTGTCTATCCTGCCTGTTACTTCCTCAAAGAATTCCAAAAGATTTGTCAGGCAAGACCTACCCCTAAGGAAACCATGCTGATTTCAGCCTACTTTATCATGTGCTACTAAGTACGCCGAAACCTCATCCTTAGTAATGGACTCTAACATCTTACCAACTACTGAATTCAGGCTAACTGGCCCATAGTTTCCTATCTTTTGCCTCCCTCCCTTCTTAAAGACTGGAGTGACATTTGCGATTTTCCAGTCCTCTGGAACCATTCCTGACTCCAGTAATTCTTGAAAGATCACTAATAATGCCTCGACATCTTTTCAGCTACCTCTTTCAGAACCCTGTGGTGTAGTCCATCTGGTCCAGGTGACTTATCTACCTTCAGACCTTTCAGCTTCCCAAGCACCTTCTCCTTAGTAATAGCAACTACACTCATTTCTGTCCTCTGACCCTCTTGAATTTCTGGCAGGTTGCTGGTGTCTTCCACAGTGAAGACTGATGCAAGATACTTATTCAGTTCATCCACCATGTCTTTGTTTCCCATTACTACCTCTCCAATGTCACTTTCCAGTGGTCCAATGTCCACTCCTGTCTCTCTTTTACTCTTTATATATCTGAAAAAACTTTTTGTATCCTCTTTTATATTATTGACTAGCTTACCTTCATATTTCATATTTTCTCCCTTACTGCTTTTTTAGTTGCCTTCTGTTGGTTTTTAAAAGCTTCCCAATCCTCTAGCTTCCCACTAATTTTTGCAATATTATATGCCCTCTCTTTTGATTTTATGTTATCTTTGACTTCCCTTGTCAGCCACGGTTGCCTCATATTTCCTTGTACAACATATTGCAGGGAGGATACAGAAGAGTTCACAAGGATGTTGCCAGATTGGAGATGTATTATGCTCTTGACAATTTCTTCCTATTTCAACTATCTTTTCATAGATACAATTCTGACCCTTCCAGCACCCTCTGACAATCAGTGTCCAATTTTATTCTGATACAAACTGACTGACAGATTAGGAATTTACCATGCAGAGAAATGAATGTTGTGAAATATGTATTCTCAATTAGTTCATTATCTCTAATATTACAGAGTGCACAGGTTGACATATGTGGAGGCACAAGAAGCTAAAACAAGGTATGTCTAGCTTAGTCCAAGATTCTTCAAAGACTGTCTCTGAAACTTTCTACAAACATTGTTGCAGGCCATGGAGATGTTAACATAATTTTTAAAGTAGTAAACCTTAAAGTAAACCTTAAAGGAGAAATTATTATTCACAAGCAACATTATATATACCATAAAGATAACCTCAAATCATACATTTTACCATACCAACGTGGCTTTACAGGCCATCTTCTTCACATTCACTACTTTTGCTTCATATATCTAGTTTGAAACCAGACATTTTCAGTTTCCCAATAACAGACAGTAATTGCTTCAGGAGGTTCAATCGCAGCTGACAATATCAGACAGCCTGTTCTCAATGAATGAAATAAATGGAATCGAGAAATGTCAACTGCAGCAACATTTATTTATTTAGGGATGTTTCCAAAGTAAGTCCTATTAAAAAGAGCAGTGGAGCTGTCTTGGTGGTAATGTCAATCTCTGGGGGAATGTACATGAATAATACAGGATTTTTTGTGGTCACTTTTCAGTTCAGTGAATAAACAGCAATATAAATGAAATAAATTATGTCCAAAAAGAATATTATTCTTAATTTAAATGTAAGCAAACAGAATTATAACAATTCAGCAAAAACAGAAAAAAAACTTAGACATTTAAGTTTCATATTGAATCATCAAAACATTTTAATGCATTTGTTTAAATATTAGCTGAGAAATCACCATTAACTGTAGTAATGCATGGGCATGTAGTGTGTTTCAATGTCCTCTTTTCCTGAACAATGAATTCCACATGAAGTCTGAAATATGAGTCTGACATCAACTCCATGCTTATTTGATTTTTGTACTTTCTTTTGCTCCTCTCTAATTTTGAAAATTAAAAGCAGGTTTATTTTATAGTTTTTTTCTGCACCAGTTCTCTTTTGCATATGTCCTTTGCTACCAGTCAAATGTTTGTGAAATTAATCTTTGGAAAAATAAGTTTCCAGTCTTTCACTCAATCATTCCCCAAACTTTCTGGTGCATTTCTGGCCCATCAATATTAATATAAGGCATAAGATGTTATTGTGTATTCTGTACATCATATCAATATCCATAGACACAACTATTTTTATTCAGTGTTCAGTGAGTTAAAGGAAGATACAAAACTGAATACACAAAAGAGTATGCTTAGTTCAAAAACCTTTCATTTGTCATTTAAAACAGTAAGAATTTCATGTAATAATTCAATCAAAATCACACTCAACTCTTGGGAGAAGTGTAAATTGTTACAATGTCTCAGATTTCCTATTCTATTACAATAGAGTTTAAAAAGGGCAGAAGATTTTCAATGTTTAATCCAATTACATTGAGTTCTATGAAAAGAACTAGGCAACAGTTGGTAAATGAACATAATGTTTTGTCCTAGGGTCCTGATCTCCAAAGGTCTGCACAGTATGCAAAATTATCATTGTCTTTTCAGAAAAGACATTTCTTTTTGAGTTATTTTTCTCTCTGCTAGTCGGTCAGAGTGGTCAGGGAGAAGTTAACATAATCCTTAAAGTAGAGATAACCTTAAAGCAGCAATTATTAATCACAAGCAACATTATATATATCATAAAGATAACTGCAAATCATACATTTTACTATACCAACATACAGCATTTCAGGCCATCTTCCTCAAATTCACTGCAATTAGGTCAAACCCAGACAACTGGACAAAAGTCTCCGAGGTAAATTGAGGAAAAACTGAAGTTTATGTGCGATCTGATCTGAAAGCTGGACATTTTGAAGGCAGACAGACCAAAGAGTCAAGGACCCATTGCCCTGGAATTTTATACCCCAGTTACACAACATTAATGAGTTCCTGAGGCATTGATTCCATCAGGTTTCACTAGCGAGTTTCATGCTGAACAACCTCTTTCACGATGAATTTCCCTGTGAATGTCTAATACAAACCCTAGAAATGTTTATATTCCTTTAAAATATTTATGTTAGTGTCCTACATTTGCTTGAAATCTCATAGAACTAACGGGCAGCAGGTACCCTTTAGCAAAGCCATTCAAACACCTTATGATTGAATTGCCCTTGTAGTTTCCTGTTTAACTTCTGGCTATCTGCATTCTTGAACTGATTTCTGCCAGGATATTTTTGCTGGTGCTGGATCACTTCTGACAATCTTTGAACCAGTTTCACTGAAGTTTCGGGTGGTCTGATAGGGCTGTTCATAGGGCTGGAGAATGAAAGACTAATAAGATAGGAGAAGGTAGGAGAACCTGAGAGAAAATGGCAGTGAAAGGTGCTCAGCGAAGAGATGTAACCATGTTAAATTGTAAGGAAGCTCTTCTACTAACTTCACTCCACCGAGTGTAACATGGCAAATGGCTTCACTTGGACCAGAGGCTGATGGCAGCAATATCACCATCTCATAGAGTCATAGAGTTGTACAGTATGGAAAAAAGCCCTTCCGCCCAAGTGTCCATGCCGAATCAAGCTAATCCCATTTCCCAGTACTTGGCCCATATCCCTCTGAACTCTTGTCATTCATATACCTACACACATACTACTTAAATGTATCTAATGTACCTGCCTCAACCACTTCTTCTGGCAGCTGCTTCCATATATCTACCACCCACTATGTAAAAAATGAAGTTGCACCTCAGGTTCTTATTAGACCTTCCACCTCTAACTTAAAAACTATGTCCTCTAGTATCTGTTGCCACAATGGACAATGGACTTGCATTCAAAGGCTCTGTAGCCCTCAGATTTTATACAACAGACTTCCAATGACATCTCATAATTTATAGACAAGTACTACAGATGGCCTTGTAACCTTCCCTGAAAGTCATAAGACCATCAGCAGCAGAATGTATATGTACTGAGTAACCTTGTGCCATGAACACCAGCTTCCAGGCACAGCCAGGGTTACTGTGCCTATCAAATGTAATATTGTTTTTGGAAAAAATGAAAGTAGCTGGGAAATAAATGTAATCAGCTCATTAGTTACCTTGACTTTCAAAAGAGATTTGAGAAGATCCTTTATGACCTTTGGGAAAGAGCTAGGTAAATATTAGTTCGGAGTGGGGCTGAGAATTATGAAACAAGCTTGAGCCAGAGATGAAAGAATGCTTGCACACAATATACAGCAACTGATCTATTGGTATATTGGGAATGACAAAGAACACAACAAAATGTCATTTTTTTAAGATTATGTACAAGGGTTTGACAAAATCAATTCAGTGCAGTGGACCTGGCAAACAACTCTCTTTGCTGATTCATTTCTTTCTCATGCTTTGCTTAAATGTCAGCTTCCATTGATGAGCACATACCCTTTACAATCAGAAATTTGACTTAGTTCACCCAGGCCTGATGTTTCGACCAGTTTACACTGGTTTTCATTGGCAATATCAGCCTAAAGGGATTTCAGCTATAAATTATGTCCAGCAGAAATCACGCTCTTGTAATGTTTTATGCTGGTTTAACAACCATTGAGCTGAAGGATGATCTTACTTGTGGAACTGGCCACAGTTGCAGATTGAATTAATCACTATTAAAATTTTTGAGTATTTATGCTCAATGGCAGGTCTCTGAGGAGTTTCTTACTATTGAGCTATATTTTTTAGGGCCAAAAGCACACAAATGGTACAACTTAAAAAAATTTAATATCTTATTTGCTGTAGCAAGAAAACAATGATTGTATATCAATGTACACTGAGTAATTGGCTCTGTATATTTTTTAAAGTTATCTTCAGTCATTTGAAATTAAGTGATGGACTCGTCATTCTGGATAAAATTGTTTACTCTTGTGTTAAACTAATTTTCAGTGGTATTAAATAAAATTGCACTTTGTAAATCTATCAATAAATATTTTAATGGCAGTTTAAAAAGTATCACCTTCTGAAGCATGGCTGATTACATTGAGAGATAGCAGATTTTGTTCAGTGATAGGCAGTCACTAACTTGCCCCTATTGATAGGACATAGTGATAAAGTGAGGGCCTGATCTCCCTGTGTTTCACTGGCAGTTCCAATCAGAATTGCTGGCGCTCATCCATTTGAATTGCTGTAAGTCCCGGACCTCTGCAGATCCACTTGCAAATGTGGAAGTCCTTTACTTACATCTGTCATAAAGCTGCATGTTGAGTCCAACGGTACAGCCCAGTCTTGAGATTCCTCAACATGACACTGCAAAGTTATTTGTTTAATTTGTGCTTTGCTGCAGGATCTGAAATCCCTAACAATGAAGAAGTGTTGAATCACAGAGACATTTCAAACCATTAAGATGCCTTGCATCTTTCATAGTTGGCCTCAAATTAATATAAACCAATGCATCATCATAGAATGGGAGAGATGGCATCAATATGGTGAGTGAATTATACACCTGATCTGTTGATCTCGATTAATTACTATATTCTGTTAGAAACTGAGATTGTGCAATTATGTAAATTAATGATAAAGCAGATTGAATGATGGCCAGTGGATTTCCTGTTTTACTACATCAGCTGTGAATGGCAGTGGATAATTAAACAGCTAACAGGAGCATGGGATTCCAAGAATATGCCTTTTCTCAATAATGCCAGGACTCAGCATATGAGTGCTAAAGACACAGCTGAAGCAGTCATAACCACATTCAACTAGAAGTGGTGAATGGATGATCCTCCTCGACTTCCTCCTCAGGTACACATCATCTCAGAAGCCAGTATTCAGCCAATTTGATTGACTCCACGTGACATCAAGAAATGGCTGAGAACACTGGATACAGCATCCTTCTGCAGTACTAAAGACCTGCACTTCAGAATTAGCTGTGTCTCTGTTCAAGCTGTTCTATTACAGTTATAACTCTGGCATCTACTCAACAATAAGGAAAATTTCCTACATATGTCCTATTCACAAAAAGCAGGACAAATCCAATCTGGCTAATTGACGCTAATTAATCAGTCTACTCTTGATCATCCGCAAAGTGATGGAAACTGTTGTTGTTAGTGCAATCAAGCAGCATTTACTCGCTCACTGATGCCCAGTTTGGGTTTTGCCAAGACCACTCCACTCCAATGGGTAACAGGACATAATTATGTTTTATTCCGCTCTGAGCTTCATCACAGCCTTGGACCAAACACAGAAAAAAAAGTGGCATTCCAGTGGCGAATGAGAGTGATTTCCCTTGACATAAACATGGCATTTGACTGAGTATGGCATCAGGTACCCTGGTGAAAATAAAATCAATGGGCATGAAAGGAATAATGCTCCAGTGGATCATACCTCACAAAAAGGAAGATGTTTGTAGTTGCCAGAGGTCAGAGTCCTTGTACTCTGTCTTTACCTCTCGCTGTCTTGGTGAAGCAGCCAGCGTAATTAAAGACCCCACTAGCCCGGGTCATTCTCTCTTCTCTCCTCTTCCATCAGGTAGAAGATACAGAAGGCTGAGGGCACGTACTGCCAGACTTAAGGACACTGTGATACGACTAATGAACAGTTCCCTTATACAATGAGATGGACTATGACCTCATGATCTACTTTGTTGTGACCTTGCACCTCATTGCACTGCACTTTCTCTGTAGCTGTGACACAGTACTCTGTACTGTTATTGTTTTTACCTGTACTACATCAATGCACTCTGTACTAACTTAATGTAATTGTACTGTGTAATGAATTGACCTGTACGATCAGTATGCAGGACAAGTTTTTCACTGTACCTCGGTACAAGTGACAATAAGAAACCAATACTAATACCAACCAGCCAAACTAAAGGAAATTACAGCAGGAGTTCATCAAGGCTGGTCCTAGGCCCAATTATCTTTAGTGGTTTCATCAATGAACTTCCTTCCATTATAAGGTCAGAAGTAGGGATGTTTGCCAATGATTGTGCAACATTCTGTTCCATTAACAACTCCTCAACAAATGAACCAGCCATGTCCGAATGCAGCAAGACATTCAGGCATGGGCTGATAAATGATAAGTAACATTTGCATCATGAAAGTGTCAGGCACTAACCATCTCCAAAAAGAGAGAGTCTATTAATCACTGAATCCCCCACCATCAACATCCTTGGAGTTACCACTGACCGAAAGTTTAACTGGCTTGGGAGAGTGTAATTTAACTGCCACCTATAACTATGATGTAATCTGGCCACCCTTGCCCACCTAGTGGGTGATCCGTACCTGAGAAGTTCATGAGGTAAAACAAATTCGTATTGACCATGATAGTAATAAAGTACTCTTGTGGTATGAAAGAGGATCATGGCTACAAATACTGGGGTTCCCAGAAAGGAACCGAAGGGGACTTTAACTAGAACATACAGTGGAAAGGACAAAAAGCTAATAGTCCAAATGAAAGACAATGGTTGGGATCCAAGTTGTCATCTTGAAGACCAAGGAGAACGATGGGACGAACAGTAAGGGAGAGGAAGCTGAAATTGTGTTAATAAGACAATAAGTGACATACTTGGGCAGGAGAAAGCCCATATAAAGGTTTCTGCCTGCCTTGAAATTAAAGTACTGGAATACTGACCTGGCTGAAGCTGGAAAAATGATGGACATCCATCATATTGAAGTATTTCACAACAGGTTTGATGGTTTACGAAATACAGTTTATGTGGAAGTGCATTTGAATGTATGAAAGCACATCTTTACAAAGTGTCTGCAACCTGCCTTCAGTGTCAGTCACTAAAGCTGAGAGCGACGCGTCTTTAACCCTTTATAGTCTTGTCTATTAGTCAGTTGATTTCTTCAAGTTTGGAAATTACTTATAGAAATGAATTTTGAACTGAAGGCTAAATATTAAATGTTTAATTACATTTACATCTCATTGTTTAACTACTGTAGAGAATTGGATTCTCTACAGTTGTTAAATAAGATATGCCTTGAAGTTGACACTCAGTTATGGTGTCTGGTTTTACGTCAGTGGAGCTTTAAAATATGGCCACAACAAACAAGTAGTAATAACTCCAATTTCCAGCAACTGCAGTCTCCTAAATCTTCATTAAAAATGGTACTCTAATTCAGTTATAATAAGAAATTGTGTTTGTTCCATCCAGTCTAAGTAGACTTTAAAACAAATCAAAACCAGTGTAAAAGAATTAATTTAATGTAATATCAGACTCCCATTCCATTGCTTGAAATGTTGACAATTTTGAATACCTGCAGAGAATTCAACCTTTCTGTTTCAGTTCTTTTATTCTCCATGCCAGTGAATGGAAGTTTAATTGAGAAAACAGTGATGAACTCTGAGAAAGCCTGCTAATCCAATGATTAGGTTTGTTTTCAGTTTAGAAATGAAAACAAAGTCAAATTATATCTAGGTATATATGGGATTAAAAGCACCGATGGTTATTTGGCAGATTTTGAAGTCTAAGCTAGGAAAAGCATAATTAAGAATAGGTAATTATTTTCTCTTGGGGAAGTTTGTGTCCTTGTCTATGAAAGCTGAAGGATGGTTTGCATTAGATGGCACCTGTGGTGTGGGGCTGGGATGCTGCAGTGAGTGTGCAGCTGTGAGAGGTTGTGAGGGAGGCAATTAGATGTGGAAAGCACAGCAAGCTTATTCTGAGGAATGGGCCTTGGACATGCACGTGAAATGGTTAATGTGGCTCAAGAGAAAGAAGCAGAGAGAGATTTAACAGTTTGAATCATCAAGGCAATATAGAAATACTAAGACAAGTCAACTTTGGGATTAATGAGGAATGTAGATATTGAATGGGACTGAGAAGAGGGAATTATTGATCGCCTATGGGATAGATACTTTAAAGCAGCACTGGAGATTCTTTTATTGCCCAGTTTTGCAATATGTTACTTATAGTCATGTATGGCATGATAATTGACATGGGAATTCATACCCAAATGGACGTGGATGAGGAGAGTCACTTTACAGGCAAAATTGTGAAGACAGTGTAAAAATTAATGGAAACTTAGCAGAAATCATCCCAGAGTCCGGGAAAGCTGGAGACAATAAACCAAAGACCATTCAGGAAACAGGTGATTTATAGGTGAAACCACTCGCAATAATTCTGAGATTGAAGGTAGCCTTCAACCAACCCTTGGTGAAATGATCATAGCACAAGCAATGAGATTGTAGAAGGAGATAGTCTTGCAGGGAGGGCCTCTGAAGGGCAGGGTCAGGAGGTACGTACTGGAGCTCTGCAATCGAGTGCTGATGGTACAGGAAAAACAGGAAGTTCAGAACAAGGAGAGAGGTTTAGAGGCCTAGATAATTCTATCAAAGGTAGAAGTAAGAGTAATGGAGGCTGCTATATGTCAGGCCTCCTTCTCCCTCCTTTCGGTTCGAGATCAATGGAATAAGGACATTTCTGCCTGACCTGAGAATGGACTGTCTGAGTGAATCTTTTGCTCCAAAACACCATGGAAATATTCTGTTTTTCTTTCATCATTACTGGATCCAAATCCTGGAATTTCTTTCCCCTTCAGAATCTTAAGATCATAAGATATCGGAACAGAATTAGGCCATTTGGCCCATCAAGTCTGCTCTGCCATTTGATCATGGCTGATTATTTTCCCTCTCAACCCCATTCTCCTGTCTTCTCCCTGTAACCTTTGATGCCTTCACTAATCAAGAACCTATAAACCTCTGCTTTAAATATACCCAATGACTTGGCCTCTACAGCCATCTGTGGCAATGAATTCCACAGATTTACCACCCTCTGGCTAAAGAAATTCCTCCTCATCTGTGTTCTAAAGTGACATCTTTCTATTCTGAGGCTCTGCCTTCTGGTCCTAGACTCTCCCACTACTGGAAACCTCCTCTCCACGTTCACTCTATCCAGACCTTTCAATATTCGGTAGGTTTAAATGAGATCACCCCTCATCCTTCTGAACTCCAGTGAGTACAGGCCCAGAGCCATCAAACACTCCTCATATGTTAACCCTTTCATTCCCAGGATCGTTCTCGTAAACCTCCTCTGGACCATCTCCAATGCCAGCTTATCTGTCCTTAGATATTGGGCCCAAAACTGCTCACAATACTCCAAGTGTGGCCTGATCAAATGCTAACATTGCATTTGCCTTCCTTACTACCAACTCAACCTGCAAGTTAACCTTCAGAGAATCTTGCACTAGGACTCCCAAGTCCCTTTGCACCTCCAATTTCTGAATTCTCTCCCCATTTAGAAAATAGCCTATGCCTTTATTCCTTCCACCGAAGTACATGACCATACACTTCACTACGTTGTATTCCATCTGCCACTTCTTTGCCCATTCTCCCAATCTATCCAAATCCATCTGCAGACTCCCTGCTTCTTCACTACTACCTGCCCCACCACCTATCTTTGCATCATCTGCGAACTTGGCCACAAAGCCATCAATTCCATCATCCGTATCATTAACATATAATGTGAAAAGTAGCGGACCCAACACTGACCCCTGTAGAACACCACTAGACACCAGCAGCAACCAGAAAAGGTCCCCTTTATTCTATTCCTTTGCAATTTTCCTGTCCTCCAGAACCATTCCTGAGTCTAGTGATTCTTGAAAATCACTACTAATGCCTCCACAATCTCTTCAGCTACCTCTGGGGTGTAGTCCATCCGGTCCAGGTGACTTATCCACCTTCAGACCTTTCAGCTTCCCAAGCACCTTCTCCTTAGTAATAGCGCCTACACTCACTCCTACCCCCTGACACTCTTGAGAGTACCTTCACCACAATGACTGCAGTGCTTCAAGGAGATAGCTCTCCGCCGCCTTCTTAAGGTCAATAAGGGATGGGTAATACATGCAGGCCTTGTCAGAGCTGCACAGATTCTTGAAAATGGATAAAGGAAAACAAATGGTATATCATAGTGATTATTCTTAGAACAGCTCAGCAGACAATTGAAGTTAATACACATCCTTTTCTTTTCGAATTTTCAAAAATTTTGATTATATTTACATCAACATCATAGTTTTGAAGTTCGTGAAATTTACTATGCTCGAGTTCAGCTTTCCTCTTGCCACTTGCTCTTCTTGTTATGTTCCTGATGTTAAGCTTTCTGGAATGCAAATTATCATTCCTGATAATTTTGCAGCAATAACATAAATTGCTTACAATTTTTTACGTAAGCATGAAGTGCTGAACATCTAGTGATGTATTCTAGTGTTTACCAAACCATTGATAATCTATAGAAAACCTACAATGAGAAATGACAACAATTTGTGTGGCAATCTATGGCAACGTGATTACTTACTGCACTTCTTTTTAGTGAGATTCTTAATGTAGGATTCCCTTTTCAGCCAGTTTCTCCTCTCAGCAATTTGTATTAGTCATTAAATTTCTCCAGTTTCACTTTTGCTCCTTGTCATATTTTTTAAAATTGTATCACTGTGCAAAAATGTCCAAACTAATGTTCATCACTCAATCAACAGCTTTAATGCAGAAAATGGGGTAATGCATGTAAGACTCAGCTTGCTGTCCAGACTCACTGTCCACGGTGCTTTGCCAGCAGCCTCGATTAACAGCTTTTGAATGAGGAGAATTGAATGAGCTGAATACCCTCCTTTCCTCCACTTCTTTCACTCCCTGCCCAGGGGCCATTCTGTAAAGTGGAGTGGGCTCCAATTGACAGGTAGTGCAAAATTGAGACTTCGCTCTGGAATGCACTGACAGTTGCTATGCCAAAGGCTTTTGAAATGTTTTTCATTGTGTCTGATATTTCAGAACTTTAAGAAATGAAAGGCAGAGATGGACTTCACCTAAAAGAAGTGGTTTTCAAGATATATCATGTGTTGGTTTTAGTTTTCCAAAATTCCAGGGATAAGGTCCCACTAAATTGGAAAGTAACAGGTGTAACTCCTTGATTCAAAAAGAGAGAGAGAAAGAAAGCAAGAGGCTACAGGCCAGACAGCTTTAAATCTGCCCGAGGGAAAATGTTAGAAACTATTATTAAAGATGTTATGGCACTTGGAAAAAACTAAGATGAAGTCAACATTGTTTTTTGAAAGGGAAATCATGTTTGATGAATTTATTGGATCTTCAAAGGAGTAACATCTTTCTGGATAAAGGGGAACCAGTGGATGTACTAAACTTAGATTTCCAGAAGGCATTTGAAAAGGCTTTACATTAAAGGTTATTGTGCAAAATAAAAGCTCATGTTATAAGAGGGAACATAATCGGTGTAGTTACAAGATGGACTAATTAATAGCAACCTGACTTGAAACCTGTCTTTTTTTCTGGTTAGTAAGGTAAAATAAGTGGGAGTCCACAGGGATCAGTGCTGAGGCCTCAACTTGCAACTTATATAATTGACAGATGAAGACACCATAAGTATGATTGCTATATTTGCTGATGACACAAGGAAAGTAAGCTGTGAAGAGGATATTAGGAAGATGCAAATGAATAAATATAAGTGTGAGTGGGCAAAGATCTCGTAAGTAGCATATCATGTGGGAAACGCGAAATTACCCATTTTGGAAAGGAAATTAGTAAAAGGCTTATTGTTTAAATGGTGAGAGTTTGCAGAGCTCTGAAATGTAGAGGGATCTGGCTGTCCCCATACATGATTCGCAAAAGGTCAGGGTAAGCAATTATAAAATCTAATATAATAGTATCATTTATTGCCTGGACAATTGCATACAAGAAGGAAGTTAAGTCTCTGTTATGTCAGCATAACTGGTGAACCCACATCTGGAATGTTGTGCACTGTATAGGTCTCCTTATTTAAGGAAAGATGCTCATGCATTAACAGCAGGTCAGAAAAGGTATACGAGACTAAAATCCAGAATGGGTGAATTGTCATGTGAGGAAACATTGGACTGTCTAGGCTTGTATCTGTTGCAGTAAGAGGGGACTTGATTGAAACTTGTAAGATTCTGGCTGGTCTTGATCGGTGAGGAGGGTGTTTTTTCCTGTGGGGTCAGTGTATAAAAATAAAAATTCACACATTTAAGGTGGAGATGAGGTGAAATATTTCTCTCAGAGGGTGGTATTTCTTTGGAACTCTCACAAGGAATGTTAGGAGTAAAGTTTTTGAATATGCTGAAGGAGAGTTAGGTAGAACCTGATAAGTAAGGAAGTGAAAGGTCACCATAGGTGAATGAGAATGTGGAGCTGAGGTTACAATCAGATAAACCATGATCTTAGTAAGTGGTGGAGCAGACTCAAGGGGCTGTGTGGTCTTCTCTTATTCCTAATAAATATGTTCCTATGTTCTTATGCTTTCAATGCACTTAGTTGGCCTTAAAGTACTTTGGAATGTCACAAGGTTTTAAAAAACACTACATGTGCAATTCTGTCTTATTAAAAAAATAAAATAAATTCATCATCATAAGTACTAAATAAAGCTAGTCAATAAAGCTGCTAATTTTGAATTGTCCTTATTACTGCTTACAATATTTCTGCTTCAAGTGACCCTGACAATGATAACCATTTTCTCAGAGAAAAGATTACAATAACTTTCAAAAATTGTTGTCCTGTGGTTGTATTTAGATTGTACTTCTAACGGCACAAAGCAGGCCTTTCTTCATCCATCTAGTATCTCCCTATGACTCACTGTGGCTTCAATTCCACAGTAAATTGTGCTTTCACTATGCAACATAAAAATAGACCTCCATCCTACGTCATGGCATTCATGAACACATGGCATCACCATAGCAACTAGCTTAGTACACAAGTGAAGCAAGCACTTAGGTGAGCAGATGGCATTGCAGGCGGGTTGGAGTACAAGACGAAAGAAGTCTTGTCGTAACTATACTTGGTGCTGGTGAAGCCACACTTGGAATATTGAACATACTTTAGGACTCCTTATCCCAGGAGGTACACACCTACTTTGGAAATTAATATTATGCCATATAAGGGACATCAGCACAATTGAGCTTAAGCAAAATCAATACATATTTACATAACACATACTTGATTAATAATATGATTAAAATGTTATATTCTTTATAAAAAGTTCCAACAGACATATCCCTCACTGCCTTTTCTTACAAACTGTAAACTTACAGAAAATTGAAGAGCAAAAACATTAGTGGAAATTGTAATTGAACTCGAAAATGAAATCCCTCTTTGCTCCAAAGCACTTAAGCAAATCTTAGAAAGTATAATCAAAGGTTTGTTCAAAGTAGTAGATTTTAAAGAGCATTTTAAAAGAAAGATAGAGAGGCAAAGATGTTTTGTGAGGGAATTCCAGAGCACAGATATATGGTCTGAACCTCAGAAAAGAATGAAACGTAATCACTTTGGTTCAGTTTCAGGCAGAAGGATGGAGTCAGTGGTTTGAAGCAAACCTTGTGACGGGGATCAATGACAATGGCTTTAGTCTTCCCATTATTTCATTGGAGGAAATTTCTGATCATCCAACACAAGTAGTCTAATTATTTGGATTAAGTAGGGGGTGGTGCTAGGTGTCATTGCATTTTTGACTGAAACAGCATGCAGGTGAGAAATGGAAGATCAAAGAAAGATTCTGGGGAAACACCGTAGGTACAAGAAAACAAGTCATTTCTAGTGGACCTCTGGTTATCATAAAGATGGATAAGAATGGAACCAGATGAGCAGAGACTTATCCAGCTGGCTGACAATGGAGAGGTGTTGGTCAGTTCTAGTGTAGCATATGAGCCAAAAATACTGAGGTTTGACAGAAAGCTATATAAACTGTGAATTACCAACTGAGAGGCAGTTATAATGATTCAGAAAAAAAATCACAACATTTGGGAACCAGGCAATAACAACTGTAACTATATACCATATATCAAAACAAGAAGCTGCTGACAGATTTATAGATGCTGTAGGAGAAAATTATACAGCATACACTTTGAAAATGTGTCCCAAGGGCCTTAATAAATACTTTATGCAAATATTACTCATAGTCAACCAGACCAGCATGTGTGACAGAGACAAAAAGCAAAATCTCAAACATGATAACATAGTAATGAACCATTAAAAAGGGGGAAATCTATAAGAAAGGCAAACATAGAGTGCCAGAGTTGGGATGTTAAAATAATTAAGGATCAGCATTAAATCTGTAACTGGCCTGTATTTAGATGCACTTAATTCCAAATGTTCTGACTCAATTTTAGCATGAGGTAATCACATCACTGTGTTAAATCATTACTTCCAGGCCAAGAAATCAAAATGCATGGAGTTCACAGGGGCAGGATTCAAAGTAGTGGCAACATGCAAAAATCTGCCACTGGGTCTTTCTTAAATGGATCTTTTGGGTGTGGGTAGAAGGAGGTACTTGAGAAGAATTGGCTTCCTGAGCCAAAGTCATTGAAAATGAAAGATTGCAAGTGCAAGGTGAAGGCCATCATTTTAACAGGAAATGAATAACTGGAGTTGTTCAAACTGCATAATTGAGCAATCCCTGTGCTTTAACATTGACATTGCATTATCTTTGCAGTAATGTTCCACTTGTTCTCTTCATACAGCAAGGTAAAGAGTGATAGACAAATATCACACATCACTGTTCCAACTGTCAACAGGCATTCTGAATTGGAAGCCAGTACCGTATAGATACTCAGGGGAGAAAAACCTTACAGAGGGGAATTCATAAGGCACAGGTTACTCTCAAAAAAAGCAATATTGCTGTTGATTTATAGATGTTAAAGATGCAGAGTAGAAATCCCTCCTAAATGATGAGAAGATGCAAACCTTAGTGGGTTTACTTTGCAAGGGTTTGTGATTGCTGCTAGTGACGAGTGATGAAGTTTATGTAGAGACTAGATCCCATAGAAAGTTTCAATAATTTTCTCAATGGTGATGTTTTCTGTGAAATTCTGAGCTTATCTTGTGTAAAAAAAAATTGTTGAATACTGTATAGCATCGTCCGGATGGTAAACCACAGTCCTGTTAGCATAACACAACCAAAGTCTTGGTATTTCCCTGATCCTTCTCATACACCACTCCACCATTACCTACTGCAATGCTGCTGCAAATTATACACCACTCATGCATTTAGGCTCCTAGATTATAACTCTCCTCCTCTGGCTGCTGCGTTGGATCAATTATACCAATGAATAAATGTAAAGGACTGAGTATTTTCACAGTTTTCACTGCCTTGTTTCACATCAGCAGTTCCCATTAAATTATCTCTATTTGTAAGTCTGCCCATGTTTTTCACCACTGATCTCTAATCAAGATTAATAACATTGCACTTGAGAGGAGAAATTCTTCTAGATGTACTAAAAGAGACAAAAAGTCTGTTAGTGCTTTCTGTGGCCATTGTTTGCTCAGCTACCTGGGAGCCAAAAGTGAACAATATGTTCCACTTCATCTATCTGTGCTGATTTAATGAGCTCAAAAGGTTACTAAGATAAATTATATATTACCGTTGAAAATATTTTGTACCAAACATCATTATTTCATGCAACCATAATAAGCTACAGTCAGGGAATTTTTCTGCATAATTTTTTTAAATTACAAAATGAATTGTTTGCATGGGTTATGGGTTTGGAAAGCTTTCCTAAAAATCAGGAGATAAAATTTAGTTATCTCCTTACATTACATTCACTTGCTGCTTTTGAATATTTCACACCTTTGGCTTTTTGGTGCTTTCACTGCTTGTAGATTTAAAAGGTATTCTCTAATCAACTTCAAAAATGAATAAAGAACTACTGCTGTCAACCATTGATGGATGGTCATGGGCAGTGCAATCCAATCCCTGGAGTATAAACATACTACTGTGAATGAAAGGAATCTTGATTAAATGGATTTAAAGGATTACTTTAATAAAGACTCCATTTTAAATTCAGGGTGATTTGGAAAAACTATTTCTTGAAGTATTCTCCACTAACCCTTGATACAGCAAATGCTGCATTTGGTGTAATTACTAAGAAATGGTCTAAGTTATGGTCAAGCTAAACTTGATTGCACTCAAAAATAAACTTGGGATCACAATGTACAATTAAGCTGTATTGGTTCAGTATAATGCAGGTAGCTTGATAATCACATGCTGCCTCCTCAATGAAATGGTTGCAGCACTCAGTCAGCACTCGATTCACTTGCCAGTCCTGGACTCAAACCACATTCCAGCAGCTGATGGCAGATGTTAAAGCTCAGGTAATTATCACAATCTAAGTGCCACAGTGGACATCCAGACCACAGCCAGACAATGTCAGCTGAATTCAATGGGAAAAGACAATTGGAGGGTCTCACAGTACATTATCACATATTTCATATTTCCTTAACATAGAAGGATGCCATTCAGCCCAAGAAGTCTCTGCCCGCTCATAGATTAATACAATTCCTCCACTAATTTTCCTTGCAATATATTCTCCTTACATTCTCATCAACTGCTGAACAGTTTTCTCCCACAAGCAGTCAGGATCATAAATGGACTGTGTCTCCTTCCACTTCCACTGACAAGCTCTCCCTCCACACACACGTACACACTCACATCAATACAGAAACAGTTTGATAGTTAGTTACCTGATATGTTGAATTTCATCTCGAACTGAATAAGCACTTATTAATACATAAACGCACTTTAACAGATATGAATATGTGGTGTTGATATGTTTTTAGTTTTGATTTAGAGATGTTTTTATAGACTATTTTAGATATTTATTACTGTTCTTTTTGTTGCACTGATATGAGCTAGTGAGAACCAGTATTTTGTTTTTTTTGTGTATGTAAATACTCAGAGAAATGACAACAAAGTAAATCTTGAATCTTGAATCTTGAACTCCCCCTGGATACTTACCAACACACCATGGATAACCTTAGAGTGGCCAAATAGGCAGCTAACCTGCACATCTTTGGGATGCTGGAGGAAACTAGAGCACTTGAAAGAAACCCATGCGGTCACAGGGATAATGTGTGCAAACTCCACACAAACAGTGCCAGAGGTCAGGATTGAACCAGGGTCGATGGCACTGAGAGACGGCAGTTCTATTAGCTGCATCATTGTGACGCCCCAATTCAGCAGATTGTCATTAACTGTATTGGTATTACCACTGACATGCCATTCTGGTCGGGGTACAATGACTATTGGAGTACAAAGTTGCTGCTCTCTCTCAGGAAGACTGCAGCATTCTCCCACAGCTTAAGTTGTTGCTGCCTGTCAGTGTGGCCATTCACTTTTCAGGATCTGTTGCTGTCAAGGCCATCATCTCTAATTGTCATTGAGAAGGTAATGATGAGCAACCCTGAACCACTGCAGTCCTTCTGCTACTCAGACAGTACTGTTGGAGAGGGAGTTCTAGTATTTAGATTCAGATTCAGGAAGGTCAATATATTTCCAAGTCAGGGTTGGTTTGTGACTTAGAAGGAAACCTGGAGGTGGTGGTGTTCCCATGCGTCTACTGGCCTTGTCCTTCTCGGTGGTAGAGGTTGAGGATTTGGGAGGGGCTGTCAGTGTACTGTCAGCAGCCAAGTTGATAGGCCACAGCCATTTCCTATGACCAATCACTAAAAATTAGTGACTTTACATTGGTCAATTGCAGCAGTTTGGATTGCACATCATAGCATTTGTGCAAGGCTGGTTACATAGATTAGCATTCTTTCACAAAGGCAACCTTCCTGACACCATAGTAGATGGCAAAGTGTGAGAAGATTGCAGAATCTTCAACCAGTCCCTAGAAGGAGGCGAGTAAATTCATCCCAGTGTTACCTTGACACCCACTGTCAATGCAGTGTTTGCCCTTCTCTAAGTATGGAGCAGTGACTGCAGTCGGTAGCAGATATCAATGACGAAACTGTATCCAGGTACTTAGTCTCACCCTCACTGAGGTTCAGAGAGGAGAATTGCAATCTGAACAGTCAGGCTCTTGTGATGAGAGTGCCTTCCCTTCCTCTTAACACTCTACTCTGCTCTGCTCTCCATTCATTTCCCGGTCATTTTCTTCTCCAAAGGAGTGCCTGCCAAAGACCTCATGCCCTAGAGGAACTTGGTTGTGTAGGATCAATAAGGGGGTGGCACAGTAAAATAACAGACAGTGCTGCTGGTTCACAAGTCCAGCAACCCGTGCTTGATCCTAAACTCTAGTGTTGTCTGTGTTCCCCCGTGATCACAGGGGATGCCCCTAGGTGTTTTGCTTTCCCCCTATATCCCAAAGGCATTCTGATAGGTAGGTTGATTAAGTATTATAAGGAAAGGTAGTCCTCGTGATGGGTGGGGAGTTGATGAACATGTGAGGAAGAATATGGGCCAAACACAGGCAAATGGGTTGAGGTTGGATAGACATCTTTGTTGGCATGGATGAGTTGGGCCAAGGGCCCTCTTTCTGTGCTGCATAACTTTATGACTTTATGAATAAGTTACAGGGATATCAGTAGAGGAATAGGATTAATGGGATCATTCCCAGAGCTGGGATAGACTTGATGGGATGAATGGCCTCTTTCTATGTCATAAGGATAGAGGAATATATGACAAGTCAGGAAAAGTCCTTCAGTATTTGGCACATCACTTTGTGTGGACTGCTGCAAGATGAAACAATTTTACATCAAGTGCTAAACATGTACAATGGCAGCAATGTGTAAAAAAAAGGAAACAGCAAATAATGAAAGTTGATATTTCCTTTAAATAGGTCCGGTGAGTGGTCCTTCTTCCTGGGGCAGTGGCTCCTACTTGCTGTTGAGCTCTTGTTCAAGGGAGAGTGTAAGCTAGAATACAGACCTCCAAAAAGATGATGTTAGCATCAAATCAATGCTACAAACTGACTGAAGTCATGACTTGTCTCATTTTTATTCTTTTGATGGGTGTTCAGTGCACGTACTCAAACACATCCATTAATCTGGTGTTTAACATGCCTCATTTCACAAGTGAATGAACGAGCATGAAAGGTATTTTAGAGAAACACTGAAGAAGCTTCACACAATCCTGGACAAAGTAACTCACGTGCCTGGATATTCATTTCCTTCATAAGATAAGATAAGATTTCTTTATTAGTCACATGTACCTCGAAATACACAGTGTAATGCATCTTTTTACGAGTAGAGTGTTCTGGGGGCAGTCCACAAGTGTCGCCATGCTTCTGGCGCCAACGTAGCATGCCCACAACTTCCTAACCCATACGTCTTTGGAATGTGGGAGGAAACAAGAGCACCTGGAGGAAACCCACGCAGACACGGGGAGAACATACAAACTCCTTACAAACAGCAGCCGGAATCGAACCCAGGTCGCTGGTGCTGTAATAGCGTCACGCTAACTGCTACACTACCGTACTGCCACTGATGCACCTTGATTAGATTTATGTACAAAATACACTGCAATTACTAGTCTTGTCTACTCAACAGCACCTTCCAAATCTGTCACCTCTACCATCAAGAAGACAAGGGCAGTGGGCATATAGGAGTGTCACCATCTACAGGTTCCCCTGCACACCACCTTAATTTGGAAATATATCACCACTCCTTTAACATTACTAGTTTTAAATCCTGGAACTACCTGCTCAGCATCACTGTGGAAATATCTTCATCAGAAGGACTGCAGTGGTTTAAGAAAGTGGCTCTCCCCTATCTTCTGAGGGGCAATTAGCAATAGACAATAAGTGCAGGTCTTGGCAGCAGCATCCAGATCCCAAGAAACAGAATAAATAAAAGGAAACTCCAATCACTCTCATGGTGCCCATAAAACAACCACTGCTGAGTTCAACTTTGCCCTCAGTAGCTCTTTGGATAACAATTAATTTATGTACTTGCAGCTCAAGTGTGATAAATCTCATGCAACTTTAAAATAAATCTCACTAATGGAAATCGATTGTTCTCTGTTTTTTTTGTTGAATCCAATAGTTAATTGGATCAATACTCATTTCCTTCAGCCTGATCATTGAACAAATTTGTTAAAACATACAGTTTTTATGCATTGTACTACTGCTGATGCACATTGCATACTTAACCTACTTCTAATGAAACTGAAAAGAATTAAACTTTGCTCTTTTGTAATAGTAACTTGATGGGTCACGTCTGCACTTGTAAAATCTAAGGGGAAATCCAGAAAAAAGAGCTGCCAACTTCAATATATTTTGAGTACAGTCTTTGAGAAGCAGGATTCTGGCCTACAGCCCTTAAATCTTGGCTCTCTTTTTATGATTGTGTCTCTTTCTCTGATCAGTCAATCTCCAGCTGAACTCCAGTCTCCCAAAGCCCGATCTCGACCCCTTCCTCCATCCAGTCAAATCCTGATTTATCCCTCGGTTCCATCACAAAGGAAGACAAGGAACTGTTTTGGCAGACCCATACTTAGAGATTGGATATCATCAATTTTTGACATGTTAAAGCATTGATATCTTTAGCACTAGCACCAAAATGCACAGCAGTTTATTTTCAAGGCCACTTTGGCAAAATATCTTATAAACCTATGATTTCTACCAGCATTGTGGGTACACCCACAACTCAAGGACTGCAGCGGTTCAAGAAGGCAGCTCACCACCACCTTCTCAAGGGCAGTGAGGGATGGGCAATTAAATGCTGGCTCAGCCTGCAATGCCCACATCCTTGAATGAATAAAAAAAAGGTCAAAGGCAGCAGGCCCACCACCTGTAGATTCCTTCATGTTGGCTGGATCTAAATACTCGAACTCCCAACCCAAATTCAAAGTCAAATTTATTGTCATATGTACAAGTACATGTATGCACAGGTGCAATGAAAAACTTACTTGCAGCAGCATCACAGGCATGTAACATTATATAAGCAGCATCCACAAGAAAAACAATGGTTAAACATTAACTATATACAAGTTTTACAAGAAAGAACACAAGGAGAACAACTCAGACAAAGTCAATTTTAGTGCAAAGTAATTAAAGTTGTCATAGTGTTGCCAAACTGTCGTGATTAGGGTTGTGCTGGTTGGTTCAAGAATCAATGGCACTGAGGGAGTACTTTCATCAGAAGGACTGCAGCAGTTCAAGAAGGCAGGTCACTACCACCTTCTCATGGATAATCAGGGATGGGTATTAAATATTAGTCTTGCCAGTGGTCAAAATTAGGTTAGAGTAGATTAAACTTAGAAAGAATCATGAATATGGGACCTAAGCAGTTCCCAAAGGGATCAACCACCATCAAAAATGGTTCAGCTGCCGACATTTTGCTGCATAGCAGTCAGAGGAAGGTGTCATCTCTTGCAGACACACTCCCATGTCAGTCAGACAGCAGCAACATACATTATGGCAGCAATGGTGGAGCGAGAGGCTACAGGAGGGTGGCACGATATCTATAATTCTCTGAATGACTCCCTGCAAACCCACCCATACCCTCTCCCTCTTCATTGTGATTAGAGTCCATCTTGGACAAATGATTCTTATAGCTTATTAAGCACATCTGTGAGAACTCATAAATCCATCTACAAAGTAGTCATGGGAAGGCACAAAGATCTGTAAGTTTAGGATTAATATCAAGATCCTATTCAATTAGTTGATTTTGCTTTGTTGTAAATGATTCCCATGACACCAACACTAAAACCTATTCTTATTTAGGGAAAACAACATTCTTCAGTGTCCAGTGATAAGTCACAAGAGTGTAATTTTGTCATTATGATGGCTCACCTAGAAAGTTGCTAATGTTATGTAAATGTGCTTCAGCAGAACCTTGATTGCCACTGGAGACTGAAAGTTGCTTTTACATTAAACCCATAGCCTCACTGCATTAGAGAACATAGTTGTGAAATAATTTGACTGCTGCCTTAGCTGCCAGGTTATTTTGACAATGATTGTGTATGACCTCCAATGTTGATCCAAAACCTCCTGATTCTTTTCTCCATTTAGTTTGCTCTTACATCTGAGGAAGGAACTCACAGGAGATCCTCAGGAATATGAGTGAAGCACGTGGTCATCTATTATATGCTGTCCAATCTTTGAGGATTATTCTTTACTTGGGAGTTTGAATAGTTAGGAAAGGTCTACACAAAAATTATTACTTGCGCAGCAAAGTGTGACCTTACATTGACCACATCTGATTATTGTGAACTGAGTGAAATTAAATGCTTCAATCCCTGATACTTCAACACATCTACCCAATTACGCAGTATGAAATGATGAGTTGATGCAATGGCTTAAAATTAACTTCACTTTGGTTTCCAAAGGAAATAAGTGTTGACTTGATTGTCTTGAAATGTTAGTTCCTCACTGCAGTCCGACTCAATAAATATGTTATTAAGAGCATTTGTCTGTGCTTCACTGGTTACGGTATTGACATTGATGTTGAACACCAGTCCAAAGGATTCAAAAACTTAACTCAATGTTTAGACCTGTAGGGTGGAACTAATCTGAGGAAAGGATTTTTTCGTGCAGATGCCATAATTGTTGAAGCAACATTCTATTTACTCATCAGTAAACACACTGATATTGTAGCAATCCATTTATGTAATTAGATCAAAATTGTAATCAGTGCAGATGGTCCTGCACCGCAGGATGTGAGAGAATGTTACACTGTACATCATCTGGGCACTCCTAGCTGATTACCAGTGCACAATACTGGTATTAAGGATTGGACTGTGGAGACAGTCACTTAGTTTGCATTGGGAACTATGTTTTTCTGGGGTCTTATGAAAAGCATTTATGAAGGAGTTCCTAACAGACATGGTAGACAATATCAGCCTTCTTTGCACAACTGGCAACTGGATCACTTGCTCTTCAGCTGTGATTTCCCCCTGACAGCCTTACTTGTCCTGTTGCTCCTGCAGGTTGAGCCTTTGCCTTATGCTCTTCAGGCTCTGTGCATGCATGCTCTTCTTCCTTAGACACCAGCTGCTATCTTCGAATTGCTAAATTATCCAACACACCATAGGATACCCCCAGACTGATGCAGAAAGTGGAATGTCATTTTTAGGGGACCAATGGTGTTTTCCACATTGATTCTGGTAGTTGCATGGCTCTCGTTTTATTGGCACTCAGCTAACATGCTTGAAGCCCAGTTTGGTGTCAGGAGCCAGGAAAGTAGGGAGTAACCATTGCTCTCCAAGATCCATCCCTTTGGGCAGTGCTAGCTGCAGAAAGTATCTGGAAACGTGGGCTCCCTTTGGCTGAGGGAATCATAGGTGCTACCTGGAAAGATGGCATAGACTATTAAAAAATACTCTTAATTCTTATCCATATATATATTGAGGGATTGAGTACCCCTTTTGTTGCTGAAAAGCTCTAGACTATTAATGGAAGCTCAGATGGGCATGTGAGTGTAGTCAATGATAGCCTGTACTCTGGAATTTGCCAACATTGTTGTTCTCTCCTGCGCCCAAGATGGTTCATTTTCCTCACTGCAATCAAAAGAGAAGAATTCATTCCTCTAGCACTAAAGAATCTTGGTGACATCTTTGGTGTTGCAGTGACACACTTCTGTTGCTTCCACCCAGATCCAATAGACAGGAAACTGAGCACCACTGTACTCAGAGGCAGCAATCCGGGCACAGAATTTTGTTTGTAGGTCTCCCATAGCATTTCATGTATCTGAGTGATGACAGCCTTGGAAAACCGGAATCTACCAATACATTTTCCATCTGACATGTCTCTTCAGAAACGGGTATGTCTTGGCCTCCTGCCCTAAGATCATGCCCACCACCCTTTCCACCCCCAAAATGGTCTGCTATGCTTATCCTAAAACCTCTGGTAATAGAATGTTACAAAAGGCACTCACTGTTACTCCACTCTGTAGATTTTGTAATATGCATGAGCAGACTGCAGTCATTTGAGCAAGTTTATCAGATAACGTGCTCTTGCTTCAACTGGAGCTTCCACGATGGTCATTGCATGGAGTTTTGACCACATGTATATGTTGGTGCAGGTGGAATTTTGCATTACGTGAGTAATAACATCATTAAATGTGTGCCTGATGCCAGGAAGAGAAGAAGCACACTAATGTAGATTGTGAGCATGCTTTACTCTGCTTAGAATAGATTTAGAACTGCATTGTTCTTAAAAAGACAGTGTTTCTTAAACCAATGTATGGATTCTCCTGACAATATTCCCCAGAATTAGCAGGAGAAATTATTAGAATTTCAAAGCAGGAACCAACCAAAAATTACACTTCCTATAAAAACTAATCAGAAAATTTAAAATTCAATATCTGCCTCAGTTATGCAAATATAATACTGTGGCCTTTGATATCAAAAAAGATGTCTGTTTCCCATTCTCATATGTTAATATCACTCTACAGGATTTGCAGATATATTTAATTTCTACTGCCTATCAATGTTTCAGAAGGCTGGGCTTCACCTGAAGGTTAATAGGAAGTTATACCAACAGTTATTTGATCTCCAGCCCAGGAGAATTCCATTGTCTTGCAGTGAAATTGAATAATGACATGGTTGAGTTTTGCCACCATGCCTTGCCATGCAGTTTTAGATAACTTTCGTCACATCATTCAGGCAGCAGCTCTCAAAGGTTTGAAGGTTACTGATTCTCTATTAAGGCGGACCTCAGTTTTTTAATGTTCTCCATTAAATTTCTTAAATAAACAGTGTGTGACTCAAGTCTGTAGATTGGCAGTGTTCCCACAGGTGCAATAGGAAATTGTTGGACAAATCTCTCCAGGTATACTTGACTTCAGTAAAGCATTCTGTAGTGTTTGTCTGCTAGGCTCAGAACTAACTTAAGGCAGCTTGCTGCCATCTTAAGAAACGGTGTGAAACGGTTATATCATGCAACATTATTTGTGTCATATTTGCATTTCAATTGAAGACTGATGGGTGGAAACCAAGGCTGTGTTTACTTGAAGCTCCATCTTATAGTGAGTAAGTGAGTGACAGTCATTTCCTGCTACAGTTCAAAAGAACCCATAAACACACTACAGATCTACTTACAATGGGAAAGACCAAGTGCTGTGAAATTCGTGGGACAGTATGAATTTTCATCAAACTAACAGTAAAGATTGTGAAGTCTTCTTTTGAGTAAACCTCTTGGAGGCCTACAGCACTGACAGGTCAAAGTGTAAGAGTTCATTCGTGCTTCTTCCCATTGTCAAAACTGGTGGCCTTCCTCCACAAATATTTCTTCAACAATATCTCTTTGTCCTTTCCAATGAGAGAATTGAAAGTAAAAAAAAACACATGGCATGGTCTAAATGGTCATATGTTTACATGAATGCAATTAGCATAAATTGCAGATGATGGCTCCATTTAAGTCAGGTAAAATCTAACTTGGAAGGCAAAAGTTGTCATTACAGTGGCTTGAAGCTGACATGATGCATTATTACTCTGGGGATTGTCTTCAAATACATCAGTTCTCCTGCCACTCAAGTAATGAACAGTTGAGTTATGCGTCTATTATTCTTGTAGGATGAGCATCTTTCTTTATCATGGCCAGCTTTATGAAATTTTTAGATTATGAACTGTTTCACAGTTTGTCAGATGATGGGGATGTACTATCAGCTCTTCCTATAAACTCTGGATCATTGTCTTATGGGTCTTCTTGCCCTCAATTTGAAAGAAACTTTTTATTTAATTTTATGAGGATAAGCAGTGAAACATCAATGAATCTAGGAGCCCTTCCTGCTGCAGAACCTTCCTCATTCTGCTGCACTGCTCTAGTGCTCCCAGCAGAAACATCACAGGATGTGTTAAACCCAGCAGCACCACTGAATTAACTCCCACCCCTCTCCTTGCAACCCAGCCAGTGCCACAAGCAGCCTTTGAAGGGCCAGTCCTGGAATTAGTAGCAGGGTGGTGTGAACCAGGAGTTCCATGCCACTTCTAATCCTTCAAAAGGAGAAGAATCAAGTGATAAAGTTTCCTCTAATGACAACAAAAAGATCTGGAGAAGCACACTGTAATTACTTGTCCACTCTAGAACTTGACTTTGATGTTGTATTTTAAATATTTACCTTGATCAGAATTTTAATAGTTTGTTTTCTCCAAGCAGGTCAATAAGAGATGGTTATTTGACAATTTTGTATGTCCATATCCATCACTTTAATGAATATCTGATGAGAGGAAATTAGGCACACTAATGAGATGAGAAGATGAAGGATTTATGTTCTGTTGCTTTTAGTAAAGCTTCTGCTCCTCTCTGTTGATACCACGATTTCTTAAATTCAGATTTTCTGCCATGATTAGATTACCTCATTAAGAGATTTCTACTGAATTGCTTTCCTTTGCTTTCTCTGAATCTCTCAACTTTTTCACGTTGATTTCTTTTTCGTTAAACTACTTTGAACCGATGACTTCTAACCACTATCTCTGGTTGGAAAATGTATTGATACAAAGGTTTTTCACGCTTCCCTCCCCCCCAAAAAAATCATAGAAATACTACCCTGTGGATTTGTGTGCAACTTATTTCTGTGACAGTGCAGTTTGCTGAACGGCATTATATCCCTTTATCAAAAATGCTATGAACAGCAAAAGAATATTCATATTGAATATGTGAACATTTCCCCAACATTCAATTTGGCTGCAGTTTCTTTACTATGAAACAAAAATGTTCAGTTTAGGCTTAAGTTGAAGTGGTTCTGTGCAGCAGTCAGCACTAATATATCTTTGTAACAGAAACATAGGCTAATACCCCACCATGCTTGTCATTACTACAGGTTTGTAGGCATTACCTTTGCTTCTTGGAAACTCTTGTAAGTTTGTTATTAAGTATTGTACCTCAAAATAATTAAGTCATTACTATATGCTTTTTGTTGTAGTTAATCTATTAAGAGTACTTCTGCATCAATATTTTAAAAATTGTAAAAATTGAATGAATGTAATGTGTTTTAAGAAGCATATTTTCAATTAATTAATGTGACATGAATCATACCGATCAATAGCTCCATATAATGAAATCCTGATAGATGATTATTACCTGATACGGTATACTTAAAACTTGATTTTTTAAAATTCAGTTTTAACTAATAAAAAATAAAAATAAAAGCCCTGAATGCTAGCTTGATGAATTTTTTTCATTTTTCTTCACCAATAAAACTCTACGTTGGCAATAAGTATCAGCTATGCAGGACTTACATTTTCATTCATTTTTCTTCAAGATGCATGTGGCTTTCAAAATACTCAGATGGACCACTAATCAATCCCCTTGCATTAGTGATAGTGGAGATAAAGGCCAGAAGAATAAAAATGCTGGCAGAAATGGGACAAAAATGTTTGTTATTACATGAGGAAAATGAAGAATGTGTTAATGTTATATATAAGGTAAAGGCTGAATCAGTCTATAATTGTTATCAGAGTTAATTTTGATTTGGTTGTGTGTTACAAAAACTGAAAGTTGATGCATCTCATGTGACCTATTTTAAAAATTGAAAATGCTCAATTTTGTAAAATGTTACTAAAAATAAAAAAAAACAATTTCAAGCCAAAAGTATACTCTTTTCTATGTTTGTGTGAATGACATTTCCCATATCTAATATCCTTATGGGCTATTTAACATAAAACTGGATTTCAGTGCCCGTAATTAGTTTTCCTGTCTTCTTAATATGGGTCTCCTCGATATTATCTCCACTGTTACATTCATTGCCTTACTTCATCATCTTGATTAATTCCAGATTTTGTGCTTTTAAAAGCAAAAGAAAATGCAATGTAGGTTTTAAAGATCTGTAAAAATCTATATTACAGCAATTAAGAGAATTTCACTCTATGCATGAAAAGAATTAATTAAAATATGCAATGGCATACTGCTGAGATCCACATCATCACACAAAACACACATTCAATTCATTACATGGGATATCAAAAAGCATCTGAATACAATGAACACAATGCAGGCTATTGGACCGCAGATCATTATGGATTTAAGTTATCCTCCAGAACTAACTGCAACTCTAGCCAAGCTGTTCCAGGACATATTCAACAATCTGTAAAATTGCTCAGGTCTGTCCTGTTCACAAATAGCAGGAGTTATATGATCCAACTTACTATTTTAGCATGAGTCATCAGCAAAGTGACAGAAGAAAACAACAGTGCTATCAGTCAGCATTTATACACCAATAACCTGTTGACCACACTGAAATCCAGATCTCATCACAGCCTTGATCCAAACATGGACCAAAGATCTAAATTCCCATGACAAAGTGAGGGTGGCAGCTCTTGATATCAATACAACATTTGACTAAGTGTATTCCAATAAAAAAAGTCAGAGCTTAATTCTGTAGCTGCACCCTAAATCACATCTGCATGCACAAGGATCCGTAAATATTCTACTGCATTCTTTGTTGTGTATTCCATAGGTGAAGCTCATCAAAACAGTTATTGTCATTTGAAGTTTATGGAAATCAAACTTTAATTTTAAACAAAATTCGACAAGACATTTACACACATAAAAATCCACCAGAATATGCTATTTTTGAGGTTTTGAATCTTGTTATTGAAAAGTGTGATAACTAAACTGTTTGTGTTATTTTTAACAGAAGGCTAAAAGTATGTTGAAAAGGCATTATTTGACTTGCACTTTTAATAGTTTTTGACAGCAGAAGTGACATTGACTCATCAAATGAAATAACAAATTATAAATAATCCTTCAGTCTGTTGCTCTAGGCATCTGTACCTGCCCTAGCAATAACACTGCAGTGTAGGAGCAGCTGTTATAAAGTAAACCTACAGGCCCTATCAATATAAATTTAGATAAAAATACAATAACTTACATCTTTTATATATGTACAGATGGTACCAGACAGTCATGAGTTACTTCTTGCTTATATCTGCATTCCAGGAATCTCTGCTAAGAAGTCTTTAAATAACTACTGACATTTTCAAGGATTAATTTTGCACTTTATTTGGATGATCATACATATATAGGTATCAGTGCCAAGCAGCTGAGAATAGGTGGCTTTCCACAATTAATTAGGTAAGGGTCTATTTTTACAATATTAATGGTCTCAGAATTTTCTTATGGTGTGATGTGCACCTGGCACAAAGACATCTTGCCATTCACTGTCCAGTGGCAGTGGAGTTCAGCTCTCCCACATTCTGAGTTTTAGTGATAGGAGAGTAAAGGCAGAAGCCTCTGTTGAGAAATTGCAATATTTACTGCAATGCTTGCTGCTGCAAGTAAGTTTTTCATTGCATCTGTGCATACATGTACTTGTACATATGACAATAAACTTAACTTTGACTTTGACCTTGAAATATTAAAACAATTCAAATTGTCTTCAAGAACTTTGCTGTTATTATGAATTATCGTTCTGCAGGTTCATTGGCTCTGGTCACTCTAAAACAGGGGCTCCAAGCCTAGAAATGCTTGTGCGTTTGAAAATGTGTAGTAAAATAATACTCTGCGTCGGAGCCAGAGCAGATTTGTTTATTGCTGTAGATGAGTGATATGCTTCTGTGTAAAATGTGCAATGAGTGGTATGTTTAAGAATCGATCTACTGTTGACTTATACAGAAACCACATATTAGCTCCAAAGTCATGAACTTCTGCCATGGAGGGAACTCTTAAGAAGGCAGTTTCCAGGTAGTGGGGCTTTTGGGGAATTTAACCCTTGTGTAACAGATGGTTGAGATAGGACATAACATTCCTCTGATAGCTGAAGAAATTCAGTGCATGTGTGGCATTGATTGTAGTGATCAGGCCTATACTGCTACAACACACAAAAAGATGGAGGCACTCAGCAGGTCAGGCAGCATCTATGGAGGGAAGTGGACAATTGATACTTCAGGGCAAGACCCTTAATCTAGATGAAGGGTCTCGACTCGAAACATCAACTATCTATTTAAAGACATTTAGGTCATCCATGGTGATTTGAGCATTGGTTTACTGGTAGCTTCCTTGGCATTGTCTAAAGTAGGGTGTTTCTACTTACACTGACGTAGACCTTCACTCTCCGTTGAAAGCTTATCTTGCAGTTGAACCCTTTACTGTTTCTGAAGTATGTGAGATATTAATTGACATTAATGCTGTGCACCCAGTGACTTCTCTTCATGTGCATGTCATTCTTCTGTTGCACTGACATGTAATTTATTGTCACTTTCCATCACTCCCAGTGATTGATTTTCAATTTCAAAACTATTGTGTGTCATATTAAAATGATCATCTATTAATAGAATCTCTAGCCCCATATTTCTTTTGTGTAGGAGTTTGCTTGTCATGTCCAGTTTCTAATTACAAGGTTTTGTAATCCAGTTGTGTGTAATTTTGGCTTCCTCATTTTCTAAACGAGATATTGTGTCCAACTTTTGCATGCTTCTTCTGTCTTTCAGGAAATGAAATGTTTGACACTTTAGTAAGCTGAGGCAACATTTCTCTAGTGAAGTCTTCATGTTTTATAGACTGTAATTAAATGAATGGACATAATTATGAGCAAATATACTTAAATGTAACTTAGTTCTTCTTATATGTTGTATGTAATAATGTATTTCAGCAGTTTTTTTAGATTTTTATTTGATTCTCAACTTGGCCAGTCTTCTAAAGCTGATTGTACTCTTAAAGGAAACTTGCCTCTTCCTGGCCTTACCCACTAATGTGTTAACAAAGTCACCTTTTCTCCTTCATCACAAGAAAACCCATAAAAATTGCTGATTTGTTGACTCTGAATATTTTCACCTTCTCACAATAAGTAGATTTTAGTCCATTACATAATGACTTTTAAATCCAATCACTTCTTATTGTCAATTCTGTGAAACAGTGATCAGAAAATCCCAAAATATTAAACTTTTCATTGCATGGATTTGATAATGTCTCTGTTGTGAAGTTCCAGTAATGTGTGATTTATTCCTGAGGGTATTTTTACATTGCATGGCTTTAAAATAGTGGAGAATTGGATCACAGACCTGACTTCAGAGCTCCTGAACCCCTTTTATTTGTCTATCTGAACAACTTCACTTCACCATGTAAACAGCATGGATATATAATGTACAATAGACATAAGAAAAGATTGAAGTCATGTAAAAGATTATGACTATACAACAATAAAATGGGAATAATTTTACTCATTTTCTTCTGTTTCTGCATGTTAAATGACAGAATTTCGTCACTTAATTTCAGTAAATAAATAGAAGGAGAAACCATATTTCTCTACACTACGATAAACATTGCTACTATACAAGAATTAGCCATTACATATGAAGCAACTTAAACAGATCATGTATTTGCTAGCTGCACAAAGATATTGTTCCTTAGCTTCAATAAGTTGATTGCCTCTTGGTATGTCTGAACATGTATAATGTATTTTAAGTTATGTATAAATACATCATTTTGTTGGAATTAACACCATTCATACTTTATCCCCCCAAAACATTATGACTGGTATTTAAAAACAAAATCTGGATCTGTTGTTCTGTTGTTCCCATTTTAAAGAGATATCTGAATTACTGGCAGACCACTGAGACTTCAGCTACTGCATTTATTTTAAATGAAGTTTCTCATCTGGGTTAAAGCAAAGTACAAAAATCCTGTTGAGAGACATATCTATTTCTGCGCCTGTCTAGCTCAGCTAGTTTCCCTGGGAGATATGCTATGTTTATTAGAATAGAAATTCTCTCCACTCAAATGTAGGATGTATGCAAAGCTTACAGATATTAGAAAGATTCTTCTCAGCATCAAACAATTTGACATCAAGTCAGGCATTAGAATATTACGAAACCAATTTAAATGCTGGAAACTGGCAGGTCACGCATTACCTGCCTGAAAGCAAAATTGATTAAAACATGTTAACTTGTCTAATGTGAAAGGACTGCTGCGATCTAGGGCGTCAGATGCTGGCATGGAATAGATAAATGCTGCAGGCCTTTGTTATTCCATAGTCCATTTACTTGCTTGGACTGTTTTCATTTCCCCTTTACAGTGGTGTGATTAGATTAGAAAGGAAAAGCCCCCTATTCAGTTCACCGATATTTCAGTTGAAATATTCTGCATTCAACTCTCTAAAGTAAAGAATTTGAACCTATCAAATATTATGTTAACACAATTATTTAATATGCTTAAAAATGTTTGAATATCTACGTTGATCAAGTAAGCTCAAGTCAGTCTCAAGGTCACACTGAAAGTTGGGCACCTTTGAAGTAGTGATTACTTTTGATATCATGCAATTATAAATCTCCTCCAGAAAATTATCTTCTACTTTAAAGGGATATTGATAACATAGTGTTTCCTGCCTTTTTCCAATGTATTTGTGGCACCTCATGTGAATTCTGATGCAAAGTATTGTGCTAAACCAGTTTTGCTGAGTTTATGCCATAGTATTCCCAATGAGGGATTGTGGAACAATACACACTACAGATCATTGAATGTGTGGAACTGCAGTGGAAGTTGCACTTTGTTGTAAACTTAAATAAGTAAGTTAGGAAGAGAATGTGAAGTAAAAGAACAAACCTACATGTAATTCACTGGAATCTAGACAATGAATCATATTGACTGATGGGGTGGCTCCTCAAAGCACAGGGAACTTCTACACATTGATTCAACTGCAAACACACACTGTTGGCTGACAAATTCTGCTAACCAGCCTATTCAGTGCAAAAACAAATGTAATCATTTCAAATTTCACCTCCGTGTCTATAATAGACACCACCTTACAGAAAAGCCCAAGTTTAGAACATTTCATAAGGTGCTGGTTTTGTGCAGAAAATGCGTTGATGTTTCAAGGAAAGTCAGCCACTCACTGGTAGGTTAATATAGCTGTTAAAGTACATTCTTGTTCTATAATCAATTTAGCATGGAATATTTCCAATTGCTTAATTCTTAATTATCAAGCTAATGAGATTATTATACAAAAAATGATCTCACAGGATACACAGTTTACAACTAAATGATTATTAGGTTTTGAATACTAACATAGCACAGAATTATTCTGAATGTAACCTCTAATGAGCCACACTTTGAAACAAAAGATGGGTCTATTTGAATCAGCAGAATCGGTAGATGATTTTGGCAAGATAGTATAACTCATAGTGAACTAAAAATCAACTAAAAATTTGAAAGCAATTCTTATCCTAAGGTATTATGGGGAATCCGGTGCCAGTACTAAACTTTTCAAACAAACTATAAGCTGAAAAGAAAATCTTAAGGTATTTGTTTATGCAAATATCAACTTACCTTCTGGACCGCTGCTATGTGACAATGTCACCAAAGTAACAAGTCGTCATATAAATAACAAAATGACTCTGGTGTACCTAGCTCTGTCCTCAAGGTGCTTGTAAATGGAAACAACAGGGAAAATATTTGTTAACAAGCTTTGGACTGCTGATAAACTCAAACTTTACTCCATCAAAGTATTTTGGTTGTGCAAATCGTTGAGCATCAACCATTCCTATATTGGACAAAAAGAATTGAGATGCTACAATCAAAAGGGAAGGTTGCATCAATCAAATTGACACAGGTGTGATTTTTGCATTATTAGCTAAGAGGGTCAGAGAGAAAGGGGGTAACTTGTGAGTTCAGTCTAAAATTATCTAAAGTTAAAGAATAGGTAAAAGATAGCTTATAAGAGAAGAGAATTCATGGGAGGGGGAGAGGGCACAAGTTAAAACTGTGTAAAATACAAAATATTCAAGTTCAACAGTTCATGATATTTTCTGTGATACATTTGGCAATATCATGTCACCTCTCATCCTAAATTATTTATAGTATTTGCAATTTATTTTATTTGTGGCTTCTGGTCAGTCTTTATAAAACGTGGGTTGTGCTGCTCTGTGAGCATAGTCTGGACAGACTCAGGCTGAACACAGGGGATAAATGTAAAGCTTTTTAGCATTACTTTTAATGCCCAGGCCTAGATCTGTTGCTATGGATTCCTAACTACCTTAAAGTGATATTGTTGTTCTAAATCATTGTACCATGCTGATAGCTATTTGAGTACAATCAACATACATTCTTCTCACTACAGTGAAAAATACAGGGAATGGATTGTATTTAGCAAGGACAGTTATAACATCCACAATAACACACCCTGTTCCTCTCTGGTCTGTCTTTAAGTGTGCATGATTATAGAATATGGGAAATGTATTTTCCCCAAAATATCTCAGGGAAAGAATGCAATGCAGAATTGAGAATACAGAATTCAACAAATATTGCATAGAACCATTTTTCAGTCAATAGTGGTGAAGTTCAAACTGCTTGCACACACTGCAAGAATAATAATAATTAAGATTAAGAAAGTTCAAGCCATATTTGTGTAGGAGCAAGCATAAGATTCAATGGTTGTGGGACTAGATCAGTAAGATTGATGATAATGCTTTCCCTAAGGATTTTAAGATTGAGGACTTTACGGTCAAAAGCAATGCTACAGAGGGAATATTGCTCCAATTATTTTTGTGAACAACACCTCTGGGGTACAAATAGGTACATTGTTTTTTATTATTCCATTCAGTGTAACAGCAATATATACTTAAAAAGAGGCTGGCTCTGCTTCCAAATAGCACGACTGCTTTCAGCTGAAACTTGGATGACATTTTTGAACAATTATTACCAACCTTTATGAATTATACAGTTATTGAATATATTGTGTTTTGTGTTCAGCTGTAGGTAGCAGATTTCACAACTTGTTTGTATTATCCTTTCATTCTTTTCTTTGGAAAATAAATTCAGTTACATTCAGTGGAAAAAGAGAAAAGAGTGTGTTTTGGAGTGCATGAGTCACAGAATTCAATTCACCTTTCAAGCACTTGATTTATTTGTCAATTTTATATACATTTTCAGTTAGATTGGCATTATTTTATTCCCTAATTGATGTTCAGCTATCATTTTAAGTTTGTGTTCATTTTAATGAACAATTTAATATTTAAAATACTTGTAAACATTATCAATGCTTTTATGTTTCTTATTTTAATTTGCCTACAATTCATTTTATGAATCTACTTGCCAAGATGAAGGAGTAATTTTAGGAATGAATGAAAGGACGTTGATTAAGGCATTTGATAGTAAGACAAAAGTCAGCTGTATAGCTGACAATGAGGAAGAATGCTGTCAAGTCCAGGAAGATATCAATAGACTGGATAGGTGGGAAGACATGGAAAATGTAATTCAATTCAGACAAATTGGAGATTTGCATTAGGGAAGGGCAAACAATGCGAGGGGAACCATATGGCAGGATGCTGAAAATTGTAGAGGTGTGTAGAGACTGGGGAGTGAAGGCAACTGGGCCAGAAGATTAGAAGAGCAAGATGGTTTATGGGATACTTTATTGGTTGAGGCAAGGAATACAACAAAGATGTGATTGGATTCAAGGGGGTACAGAGATGATTTATGAGGATGCAATCTGACACAATACAAGGAAATACAGTGTAGGCTGCGCATGTCTTTGGAGGCTTAGGGCAGATTTAATCAAGATGTATAAAATTATGTGAAGCCTAAATATGTTGAATAGGAAGGATATGTTTCTCTTCACAGAGATGTCAATAGCTTGGGGATATAACTTTCAGGTAATAAGTGGAAGGATTAGGAAAAATATCTCCCCGGGACTAAAGGAGGTCTGAAGCTTACTATTTTAAAAGGTGATATTGGCAGAAATCTTCACCACAATTAAACAGTATCTAGAGGAGCATTTGACATGTTGTAATCTACAAAACTATGGACTGAGAGCTGGAAAGTGGGGTTAGCCTCAATAAATCTTCTGAGGGATAGCATAAACCTAAACTGAGTGGTCTCCTTCTGCGCTGTAAATCATAGCTCTTTGATTGGTTTGGAATGCAATAAAATTCCTTTAGGGACTGTAACTATGTCATAAAGTAAAATCACACTCATTTTTGATAGTGCATGATTATTTCTTGGGCTGAAATAATTGATTCAAGTAGACGTGAATACAGTAGATATATTTACAATATATAAGACAACATTGCACCAATTGGAAAGATACAATGAAAAATCTATTAGCAGATTGCATATTAATATCAACACATGGGGAACAGTGGGACCTTGGGTGTACAAATCCATAGAATGAAAGAGCAGAGAGGTCTTGATATAACTTTATAAAACTTTGGTTAGGCTACCGTTGGAATATTGTGTGCAGTTCAGGTTGTCAGATATAGGAAGGATGTGTTTGCATGGGAGAGGATGCAGAGAAGATTTACCCGGATGATGCCTGGGCTGGAACGTTTCATTTGTGAGGAGAGACTGGATGGGCTGGGTTTGCTTTCTTTGCAGCAGAGGAGTCTGAAGGCGGATCTGATATTGGTATACAAATTTATAAGAGGCATAGATAAGGTAACCAATTATAAGAATCTTTTCCCTATGGCAGTGGTGTCTAAGACCAGATGCAATAGGTTCAAGAGTAAGAGGTTTAGAGGGGATCAGAGGAACAATGTTTTAACCCAGAGGGTGGCTGAAATCTAGAACATGTTGCCTGAGAAGGTGGTGGAGGTCAATACTTTCACACACTTAAGATGTATTTTGCAAGCACTTTAAACGCCAATGCATTGTAGGCCACAGAGCAAGTGCTGGTAAATAGGATTAGTATAGATAGGTACTTGATGGTTAACATAAGGACGAATGCCTGTTTCTATGACTCTATCACATGACTGACCAATTGGCTGAGAAAACTAGATGTTAAAATTAATCAGTTTGTAATGGACAGGGTATTCAAATCAGAAGTTTGTCAATACCTTTCATTGATAAGTTTGAAAATTCAGAAGAACTTTAATGCACATTTAATTACTTGATAGTAAGTACGGCAAGGTAGTCTAGCGGTTAGCGTAACACTATTACAGTGCCAGCGACCCGGGTTCAATTCCGGCTGCTGTCTGTAAGGAGTTTGTACATTCTCCCTGTGTCTGTATGGGTTTCCTCTGGGTGCTCCGGTTTCCTCCCACATTCCAGAGACGTATGGGTTTGGATGTTGTGGGCATGTTATGTTGGCGCCGGAAGCATGGCGACACTTGCGGCCTGCCCCTGAACTTTCTATGCAAAAGATGCATTTTACTTGCGTTTCGATGTACATGCGACTAATAAATATATCTTATGTTATCTTACTTGAGAGCTTGACAGTGAATGAGCTAAAAGTTAGAACCAGATAAAAATATCCTATGACATAGAGTGTCTTTTCATTAATCACACAATTTAAATGAAGTTTAACATCGATCACTAAATGTGATTTACATTTCTACAAACAGATGGCGCACAACAGGAATTGCAACTACTGGTTTCCATGTTTGTGATGAGCCAATCAGTAGATGTCACTGGGCATTGACATGAATGCTTGATGATGTGACACTGACAATGAAGTATGAAAATCTCCTGTAGAAAGAGTTTGGTCTTCAAATGTAAAAGCAAGCCCTAATGGAAGGAAGAAAACCTGTTAGATCATAAGTAAAGGGACATGCCTTACCTGAGCCATTTTTGGGGAGTTTGCCAGTGAGAGAAAGCATAAAAGCTTTACGGTATTTTTGATGTTCCAAATAAAGCCTTTAGCCTTCTTGGAAGGAGAGTTCAGCTGTTTCAATGCTTCCCCTGGATGACTACATCTGATGCCACAATATATGATTGTCCACTGTCCACTTGAACAGTGACTACTCCCAATTTTCCACCCTTCATTCCTGGATTGCATATTCTAGTTGAGGCCCATTACTTGAATGGATGCTTCCCACTGAGATCCCTGACTTTAAGAGCTTGACTGTGTTGGGGCACTGTGCTTACAAAGTTATAGATTTCTGCTCAGAGTACTACACATGAAATTATAGTAGGTAACTGCATTGGAGACCTGGAATTCAAAAAGTTTGTGTGCACAATCCTTGGTAATTTTACATGGAAGAAAATTGCACCCCAATGGGCCATTGAGAAACCAATGTGTGTCTCCTGCACAGCATCATTTTAACATGAATTTCCATGCTCATTAGAATTTCTAGCCCAAGGTATTTCCTTCCTTGAAATTATATGTGTAGCCAAGAATTGAATTTCCCTGGTAAATGGTTAGACAATTACAATGATAATTACGGTTGTAGTTATTTATCAGCCTCAGGGTCTACTGCCTAGAAACTGGATGATGCAGCATTGGTTTCTTCAATGCTTCATGTTAGGAAATCAACTAACTTTTTGCAATAAATCATGAAAATGCATGTTGTTGTGTGAAATGGTTCTTTTCAGCCTTAAGGATGAAGGACTCTGGACACGAGCTTTAGATATCAAAACTTGTTTAATCACAAAGGCAAACGCGGGGACAGAATGGATGGGAACAGATACACACTCACACATGCGCAGGAGACCGTGAACGTGAGGGGGAAATCGCAACTAGGATAAGATACACTCAAACACACACACTGATACACACAACCACACAATAACAATGTACAATGTCAGGATATAATACTTCAATGCTTGACCCACACTAGCATTGGCTCTAACACTGCCTGGAATCTGAGTGAAATGCTCCCAAACCACGTGGTGATACACTCTTACCAATGATCTCTGCAGTGTTGTCTCACTACTCCTGGGGTCATCAAAGGAGGAAGGGCTAGGGGATTGCAACCCTTTTTATGGTGCTAGGAGGCTGGGTGGAGCCTCACTGAGTGATTTAAATGGGCCAATGGTTTGGGGGTCAAGGACAAAGGTGCCTGCCACAGCCAATGGTCAGGCAAGTGGTCAGGCAAGTTCAGAGACAAAAGATACTTTCACGCTTGAGGGGTGGGTGGAGCTGCACCTTGATTGACAGTGGTATCACTTCCGATCCGAGGAGCAATGCTGTCCTCCGACCAGCGGGGGTCAGTGTCGTTACTGTCACATGACAGCCATGTGATGTGCTTTCTCACTACACATGTACAAGTTGAAAATAGAGCAGTGTGGGAAATTTGACCAGATGGTCCCCAAAGTAGGTGAGTCACAGGGGAAGAGAGTTCATTTGTCACTTACAGCCAGTCCTGCTGGTACCCCATGACTCCCTCACACCACATCATCAAGATGAATGAGAGACTGTAGAAAGAGAGGCCATGTGCCCTTTCCTCTGGTAACCAGCCATATGAGTACTGAGCTATCAAGAGCACACAGCACAATCAACAATGCTGTGGCTGAGTAAAAGGTGTCCTTTAACAACTGGAGCCCTGATAAGAATTAGCACTGAAATAAGTCAGCATATCCATTAAATTGAAATAGTATTTGTCAGAACCAACACAACTCCCCATTTAAGGAATTGCTGGGCACTGCAAATGGATCCGCACTTTTTAGTCATGATTGCACTCCAAAGCTATACCCAAGCTCCACCAGCATGAATAGTATGGGTTAGCTATGCTGCATAGGATTTGTGGTCTTATTTCAAATTGATCAGTTTCTAGGCTTACTTGTCAGTTATTTGGTGAGCTGGAGCAGATAATCAGAATGAACATTGACATGCATTTCAGCTTCCAGGAATCAAACTGAGATCCTATTCAGTAGGATTGATAAATAAGATGAAAAGACAGAGTTTACCATATCAAATTTGCTTATGAGGTAAGGTTAGGCTGGATTATGATCTGTTAAAAAAACATAACAATATAAACATTAGAAACTGGAGCAGAAGTAGGCCAATTGGCCCCTTGAGCCTGCACCCCCATTCAATAAAGTCATTACTGATCTGATCTTAGCCATAACACCACTTTTCCAGGCTCTCCTCATGCCTCCTAGCCCTCTTATAGTTTAAATCTTGGCAATCTCTGCCCTGAATATATTCAATGACTCTGCCTCCACAGTCTCAGCAGCAGAGAATTCCAAAGAATCACTACACCTCTGAGAGAAAAAATTTCTTCCCATCTCCATCTGAAATTGGCAATCCCTTATTCTGAAATTATACCCCCTAGTTAAAAGATATGTCCATGAGGAAAAACATTTCCTTACCATCTACACTGTCATACCACCTCAGAACCTTAAATGCTTCAATAAGATCTCTTATTATTCTTCTACCTTTCAATGAGTACATGCTTAACCTTTCTTCATGCATCAATTTTTCATCCCAAGAATTAGGAACAGTAAACTTCTCTACATTTCCCTTAATGCAAATATATCGTTCCTAAAACATGGAGACAAAATTTGTGCTCAGTGCTTAAGGTGCAGTCTCACCTCACCAGTGCTACTCAAAATTTCATACAATTCCTCGACTTTTGTACTCAAATCCCCTCGCAATAAAGGCCAGCGTTCTTCTTGTTATTGATTGCCAACATGAAAATGACCAATTTCTCCTGAATCTCTGCTTCCTTTCAGTTAGCCATTCCACTATCCATTGCAATACAGTATATTACCCACAACCCCTCTTGTTTTTACCTTGTGCAGTAACATTTTATGTGACACCCTATCAAATCCCTTTTGGAAATCCAAATTCACTCTGCCCACTGCCTCACAACTGCAGAGATCCAGGTTCAATCCTGAACTCAGGTCCTGTCTATGTCGTGTTTATAATGTTCTCCCTGTGACAATGTGAATTTCCCTGAGTGCTCTGGTTTTGTCCCACATCCCAAAAATATGCTGGTTGGTGGATTGACTGCATAACTTGCCCCTTGGTGTAGGTTCGATTGCAAAGGAATCACGAAGAAGAAGTTGGTGGAAAGGAAGACAAAAGAGACTGAAGATGTTGGCATCTGGAACAAAAAATAGTATTAGTATGCAGGATCTCAATCTGAAATATCAACATACTCATTTTGCTTCCACAAATGCTGCTTGACCTGCTGGTTTCCTCCAGCATTCTATTTTTTGAAGTTGGTGGCACTTGAGGAAGCAAAGTTGCAGAACTAAAGGAACAAAAAAAGGGTGAATGAGACAATGGAATTGCTCTTTTGGGATCTGGCATAGACTAAATGGGCTAAATGGCCTCTTGTGTTGTAATAAGTATGTCAAGTATATTTATTGATTTCTCCTTAACCACCTTGTTCATTACATCATCAAGGAACTCCAGTAAATTTGTTAAACACATTTCTTTCTACATCCATGTTGACTCTGCTTAACTGTCTGATCATTAGCTGAATGTCCTATTATTATCTCCTTAATAATGGATTCCAGCATTTTTGCAATGACAGATGTTAAGATAACATGACTGTACTTCCTCCTTTCTGTGTCCCTACTTTCATGAACAATGACAATACATTTATGGTTTTCTGGCACCTCGCCAAAATCCATTAAAAATTTGTCAGATTACAACCAACACATCCACTGTCTATGCAGGTATTTCCTTTAAGACCCTAAGATGCAGGCTATAAGGTCCAGGAGACTTAACCTTCAGCGTCATTAGCTTGCCTAGACTTGTTTTTGTGGTCATAGAGGTTGTTTTTAGTTTCTTCCTCACTATGGTCACTTGATTAGCGATTATTATTGGATGATTTTTGGAGAATGCAAAGATATAGAAAGTTTAAGCGAATGCCTAAGAAGTTGGCAGATGGAGTGTAGTATGGCAAAGCTAAGATAAGATATCTTTATTAGTCACATGTACATCGAAACACACAGTGCAATGCGCCTTTTGCGTCGAGTGTTCTGGGGGCAGCCCACAAGTGTCACCATGCTTCTGGCACCAACATAGCATGTGCACAACTTCCTAACCCGTACATCTTTGTAATGTGGGAGGAAACCGGAGCACCCGGAGGAAACCCACGCAGACATGGGGAGAAGATACAGATTCCTTACGGACAGCAGCCGGAATTGAACCCATGTCGCTGGCTCTGTAAAGCATTATGCTAACCGCTACACTACCGTGTGAGAGTAAACCCTTTTCTAGGAAATACAGGCCATCCCCGGGTTACAAATGCCCAACTTATGGACACGTACATATGAACGAGCTCCCATAATATTATTAAATTCAAAAGTCTGACGTACATACATATATTAATTCCTACAAATGGCAGAATGAGCTTCCTCTCTCCAATCTTAGTAATTGTTCTTTTTTATGGTATCAGTCTTATGTGATGTTGATGTCATATAATACCGTGGAGGTATGGTTATCATATTGAGTGATTACCATGTATTTTACAAGTTATGGACAAAGTCGATTTATGGCCATCTGTAAAAAACTGAACCCATTCATGAACCAGGGACGGCTTGTATAGCAAACAATGTGAGATAGGAAAATATTCACAGATATTTTTGTGCTGTTTCATGAGGTACAGTAAGTAACCACACAGATACAGAAAACAATTAGGAAGGCTAGTTTGGTCATCATTACAAAGGGTTGTAATAATTTAGAAGATAGAACAGTACAGCACAATACAGGCCCTTTGGCCCACAATGTTGTGCCGACCTTTAAACCTCGCCTAAGACTATCTGACCCCTTCCTCCCACATATCCCCCTATTTTAAATTCTTCCATATGCTTATCTAACAATCTCTTGAACTTGACCAACATACCTGCCTCCAGCACCACCCCAGGCATGCATTCTATGCACCAACCACTCTCTGGGTGAAAAACCTTCCTCTGATATCTCCCTTGAACTTCCCACCCATTACTTTAAAGCCATGCCCTCTTGTATTGAGGAATGGTGCCCTGGGAAAGAGGTGCTGACTGTCCACTCTATCTATTCCTCTTAATATTTTGTACACCTCTATCATGTCTCCCCTCATCCTCCTTCTCTCCAAAGAGTAAAGTACTAGCTCCCTTAGTCTCTCCTCATAATGCATACTCTCTAAAATAACCAAGGAAAAAACTAAATAAATCTTACTGAGGTTGTATTGGCCTTGGTGAAACTTCATATGGAGTATTATATGTAGTCTTGGTCTCTGTACCTAAAGAGAAATATGCTCATCTATGGATATAGTGTAGTATACATTCACCAGATTGATTCCTAGGATAAGATAGTTGTCCTACAAGGAGAGATTGAGTCAAATTATGATCATTGGAGTTTAGAAGGATGAAAGTTAATTTCACTGGGGCATCCGAGGTTCTTAGACTGATAGTAGGATTAATGCTGAGAGGATGTAAAATTCAGAATATGGGGTCAGTCATTTAGGCCTGAGACAAGGAGAACTATCTGAATGCATAATCTTTGGAGTTTTATACCTCTGTGGGATGTGGATGCTCAGGTTGTATTTAGGCTGAAATTGATAGATCTTAGAATAAGAAGATATGGGGATCGGTCACAAGACCATCCATGATCTCATTGAATGGAAGAACAGGCTCAGGAAACCAAAGCACATAGATATTGAATATGTTCTTGTACTCAGAATCTAAGGTTTAAGTATTGAATATAGCTAGACAGATTATTGTTATATTCCAGTGATCAGATGCATATATATCACAATCACTAACTCAACTTCAAACATGAATGATCAGGGAAAACAACCCCTGACCCTCAAAATCCTGGATGAGAGGACATTAGGTCCCACTTCATTATGCCCCAAGTACTACTTTCATTATTTGTAATTATCATAGAACACTAATTCTGCTGACATTAAATGCCCTGCTTTAACCAGCCTTAAGTAAACTTTTTCAGATTGCCCTAACTACCATGAAATTAAGCTAATTGCTGCAGGTGTGAAAGTTACAGGCTTAATCCTTAGTTTGCCCATTATGTTGCAGTACTACATCATTGGAATGTAAAGCCCTCTCCCACTGGATCATGAAAAATTGAGAGATGTCTAATTTGCATTAGAATATCATCAGCTCAGATAGATATCTCCCCCACAAGACCAACCAGTTAAAGGCTTATTCTTTGTTTTTAAAAATAGATTAAGGATCAAACATGAAACCAACTGACATGAGAGGAGCTGTGTGCAAATCCTTATCCCAGTAACAGGACAAAGGGAAAAAGGAAATTGCTTCTTCTATGTGGGATGTTTTATGAAAATTTCCAAGGAAAATTCATGCTAGGTCAACGTAGTGTCCCGTGTCTTCAAGATGAACTGATTGCTCTAGAATAGCTCGTCACATCTTACTCAGGGTTTTGGGCTTTTAGGCATTCTCAGGTGAACAAAACTGAGGCCATTTTTTATTAGTTCTTCTCACTCAGCTTCTTGTCCTTTAGCAACGCTGACTCTTTTTACACTTTATCATTTTTATTCTTCAATTTCTCTTATTCTTCTTTGGAGAATCTTCATTCATTTTTGCTCAGGATATTAGCGATGCTAGTAAGCCATTCATCGAATATACACCACTGAAAGAAGTTGCAATCTCTCTGTGATTTACATGCTTTTGTGCTGATGGTGCTCCTATTATTAGGTGAGGTAGGAAGCTGCATGGTTTTAACTCAGCAGTGATGAAGCCACAGCTGGCTATGTTCAAGCTGGGGTGATGGGAGACTTGGATAGAAATACATAAGGAATGGTATCACTCCATTCAGCTCTTCTTGTTCCTCTTGCTAGCTAAGACCAAGGGATTGTCTGGTACAGCTAAAGTAAGTTTGATATGGCCTTGCATTGTATTCTACATCTAATGAATACTGCAGTGAGGAGTTCAGTAGTAGAGCGTGGACATTGAACCCTATTGAAGAGATGGCAGTCAAACAAACTGCTCTGTGCTGCCTGAAGTTATATTTTTTACATATTATTACAGCAGAGCACTGATCCAGAAGAGTAGTGAATAAATAAGTGAGATAGATTAATGTCACATCCATTTCCCTGTTGGAGTTTGGGGGGGGGGGGGTGTGTTGGTAATGGCTACTTGAGGTGGAGAATTAACTTTATGATGAATCTCTTTAAATCATGAGTTTTTGGATGAGTTTGTGAAGATATATATTTGAAATCATTCATTGTTTAATGAAGGTTGCCTCCCTAGCATTATGCTCGCTTAAATATTCCAACTGAGAATCTCAGTAATGTCCCCAGAGAATGAAGCCAAGATGCATCACCAGTTTATTTCTTGAGATTTTAGATGCTGGGGAGGTTTTGAAGAGCTGGGAAGTGAATGATTAAATATTGAAAATGCAGTCTTTGGGCTATTTTTTTGCAGCCAAAGTGTTGATTGGACACCTAATACAGGGAGAATCAATGATTGTCATTCCACTGGGAAAACAGAAGGAGGTTGTTGGGAATTTTTTGAGCTGTAAATTTTCATTGCTTATGACTGGTGACAATATTGCTTAACAGGCTTTGATTGGATGTTGTCCATGTCCTTTTCTAAATTGTTAAAGGCTGTTTAATTTTCAGATAAGTTATTAACACAGACAATAACTAAAGAATTATCAACAAATGTCTGTCTATTGACCACAACAGTGAGGGAAGCTACTTGATTAAGCAAATGAAAATGAATGGAGTGAAGGCAGTATCCTCAGGAACCCTTCTGATTACGCGCTGCAGTTTCAAATGATTGATCTCTAATATTGGTGACCAGCGTCCTTTCTGTCAAGTGAAACTCCAGCATTTTCCTCAGGAGCGCCATTGACTTCACTTTTGCATTACAGAAATGCTGCTTTGGTGACTGCTGCTGCCATTACCTCTTCCCCCAACATTCAGTCTCTGCACACATGACACAATGAAGTCTGTGAAAATGTCTGGAGTCAAATGGTGAGGAAGAAATCTGAAATATCAGAGAGAAGAAATGTAGGCATTACTTTTTGCCACCTTTAATGAAGCATTTCATCATCCTGCCAACACTGGGAGGAAGGGAATGGTTGGATGGGAATTTTTAAGGTTAAATTTGTCCTGATACATGCATTGCATTTTTCATAGGACATACACCACAGAACTAAGCCATTCTGCCCAAGATTTGATCACTGTTCCACATGAGGCATCCCCTGCCATACATCATTTAACCATACTGGTTGAGTGAATAGATAATAGTTACATATTACTGAATAGAGAAATACTGGCATATCCATAATCTGTTTGAACTCGAGGGTTTCTCATTTTTTAAATATTTTCCCAAAACATGAAGACATTTGACCCATTGATTCTCTGCCTGCTCTCAGAGAAATCCCTTCGATCCAACTCCCTGCTGTGAGGCACAGCACTACCTGCTCTATCATTGTGCCACTATGCAGCCCTGGTTATACTATTTATAGAACAATCAGCTCCTTTCCCTGCTTCCATCATGACCATGTTTGGAACTTGCACCTGGTCTGGTTTCTGCTAGTTCTTCTTAATTACTTTAGATCATGTGCATTGAGCACACTAAAATATGAGATTCAGCTCAATTATTTGCAAACTCTTCTTAATGTAGCTATAATTTATACATAATGCTGACTAAACAGTGGAATCCTACTAAAGGGCAAACCTTAATATCTGAGATCGGCCAATCCCCGTTAGTATTAAAACTCAAAGCAATAAGCACAGCACTATTGAGTTTAAGTGAATGTGACTTTTTTCAGAACAAGCTTGATTTGGTATGCAGATATTTGTAAAAGTTAATTCACAAATGACTATTTGAAATTAGTTAATCTGGATGAAATTTTTCAGGTTTTGGTTTGTGTTTTATTGTTCAAAAACATGTCATTTTTCTCTGGCTTGGAAAATGGAAAATCTCCCCTTTATTTATTAGGACATTTCTTCAGAATGGATGATGTCAGGGCAACAGAACCTCAAAATAGAATTTAAAAGACTTTTTTTCAGAATAGGCAATTGCCAGACAAGGGGTAGAAATCGAAGAAAAATAAGACATGCTATGAAAATGAGACTAATGAACTACTTCAAAACATGCTGAAGACAGTAATCTCTAAACCTGCATCCACCCCATCATTTAACTTCTCACCAAAGAGACCAGTGGATCAGGTGGTATTGACAAGCCTAATATAACATCAAGAAGGAATGGTGAAACTAGCAGAGATCTGCAATCAATAAATTCACAGAAAGGTTGACACCAGCAAATGTCCATAATCCATCACAATAAGAATCAAACTAGGACAACACAAAAACTGTAATTAAATTTACCTGCGTTGATAAGTAAATCACATTATTTTTACAAATGATCACCACATTCTAATCAGTTGCATCATTTACACATATAATGGATGAGGCTTTTCTGTTTCACTGTCCCATAAACTTAAAGCCTCAGATGAAATATTTGGTTAAACATTAATTCTGAGGCCTATGCAGATGACTGATGGATGGGTCCTGACATATTTTAAGGGCAGAAAAAATTCTCCACAGTCCTGAAGATTGTGAATTTATGCTGTGGTGTTTGAAGGTGATGCTTTGCAGCTTGTCAAGCAGATGTTTATGTTGAAGCAATGTGTTGATCTTTATATTATCTCAAAAACAAATTGCTTCCCGTCATTTTGATCTCAGTTATTTTATTGCAATTGGTCTGTGAATTACATTGTATTGTCATGTTGTATTATCGTTCCACATGAATTCTGATGTTATTGAATTAATCATTAGCTCTGCCATACAGGAATCCTGACTGACAGAAGAGTTTGGGCATACACTCAGTGATCTTTGAAGTAAAACAATGCAGCAATGTGTGCTATATATAACGACTTCCTAATTCAAAGTTGCCTTGAAACTATGTTTTAAATAGTAGAAAAAAATAGCTTGGAACAGCTTGCTATGTAATATAAAACAGCTACCATAAAAGAAGGATTGAATTATTGTTTGGAAGAATAATTGCTTAGTGTTATGTTGTCATAAAAAGCAACAAACATAATAATATTTTATTCAGTGTGATGTATCAATTGCTTTTGCACATAGCTGTGAAGTTTGTTTCTTCATGTTTACCGTCAAGCAACTTTTAGCAAACAGTACTTATAAAAGCATATTAATCCCCACGTATTGCACATTGACCAATAGGACTGAAGTGAAATCCTTTCCTTCAGTTGTCTCCTCCAGCTTGCATGAAGGGATGGTGAATTTAATCAATAATCTTTGTTGTTAGCTCCTGGACTATGGATATCTTGGGACTCTCTGCTGGCACTGGGAAATAGGATTTTGGCAGAGACTTACAAGAGAGACTGGAGCAGAGGAAACCTGAGGAGATCAGCAGAATTTCTCTGCTTCCTACTAGCTTTACAGGGTCTTGATCCCCTTCCATCCTAAGTCAACATGACAGTTTCTGATATTCCACCCAGTAAAATCACTGCAGGTACAATATATAATTGTTTTAAGAAGACCAAATTTTAACTCAGAGTGTGATTCAGAACTGTCGCTGGTGATAAATTGTCCTTCCTTCCAGCCCTACCCAAAATGAGACTGGGTGACTTTAACTTCTGAAGTTCAGTTAAAGGATTTAAATTGGATCTTTGTCCGAGCATGGCAGCAATGGTTAGCTCCTTGGCAGTACTCCAGGGCACAGGAGGCCACTATCGAGGGCCTGAGAGAATGGCCTTCAGCAGCTAATCATGCTGGGGTGTGAGTGACATTGCACCCTGGAAGTTAATAATTTAAGAAGATTCTACCTGCCTGTAACAGGCAGGCCCAATGCTTCTATAATTCCAGCAGTTAAAATGGTGCAGGTACAATCTGTCAACATATCATGTTGGGTGCTTGACTGCCAACTTATTCACATGCCTACTCCATTCCCAGTAAGCAATCAGGGTCTGAAATCCAGTACAGGCTAAAATGTAGTTACAAAATCAAACACTGCACAAACCTTCTGCTTCAAAACCTATTGCCCTTGAAAATCTTGTTCACCCCAATGGGTACACTAGATGGTTATTGGAAAAGCACACCATTAACCATTTCAATCCTGGGTCACCAGTTGCAAATTCCAAGGCCTAAGCCTTGAGAAAAACTGAAGGTATATTAGACTTTTTAGTTGTTGAAAATGTGCCACCTGGGATTGAGGTCAGGTCTGGAAGTGGTGTGATTGGATTGAGGAAAGAGAGAACTCAGTCACTTAGGGAGGTAGGGTGGGTGATCATGGTTCTTGAAGCACTAGCTGGAAGGGTGGTTTTGTAACCTTGTCACTGTTCATGGATAATGTGAGGGGAGTATGAGCAGGGAGTGGTAAGCCTTGTACAAACAGAAAGAGGTGGGGGAGGGGGGTTGTGGTTGATCTTGGTGTAAAGCCTCAGATAATCAGAAGTTAGGGGGCCTCAGATGTTCAAGAGGTGAGGCCAAGAGCTAGAGGATTGGGGTGAGATTCTTGGGAAAATGGTGGTTGGTTGGTTGGGGGTGTGGGGATCAGTGCCATCTGGACATAAAAAGATCAAAGGTAAACATAGGACCTACCTCCCTGCAATCCAATCTAGTGTCCTGTGTGAAGATTTAGCTCTTCCAGATGTGCCCAACAATGGTCAACCTGATCTAATTTCTCCCATAAAACTCTGCAAATTACAGATTGGGAAGTTATCCATTTGGTCAATTAGGATTATGTTTGTTATATATGACATTGGAACCAAATGAATTTTTATATAACAGGAACTTTCAGTGTGGTGCTTTGAAGCATGGTACTTTGAAATGTAGCTCATGCAAGATATTAAAAGATACAAACCTATTAGAATGATTTGAATAAAATAACTAGATTATAATTTAATTAAGCAATTCTGATTAGATCATAAACCAATAAAGCACATTGTGAATAACTTATGAATGAAAATACAGTTCCAAAAATAAAAAAGTCCAGCATTCTTTTCATCATATTTTTTTTGCATATATAGTGTGTGTGTGTGTGTGTGTGTGTGTGTGTATAATTATGATTTGAAAATGAACAATGAATTGCAAACATATATAATTGAAATACTGAAATAAATGAACGATTGTGAGCAATTACTTGATAAATGAAGTATTAGGACAGGCAATGAGATGTTAGCTTGAAGATTATTGTCCTTATTTTTAGCCACAAACTACCTGAAATTGGCAATGGTATCTTAAGCATGAATCAGAGAACAGGTAAATCAGATTTGCATAAACTTTTGCACTAGTTTAAAAATGTTGTCCTATCAGCAGTCCAGCCCCAAAAACTGCAATTACTCCCAGAATAAATTAATTACCTTTGGGGATTCCAGCAATTGTGCTCATCTCTGGGCTGCCGCTGAGAACATATAGGTGTTCTGCAATTTTTCACCCCAAGACTTCCTTTAAACATTTTAAAAGCATTTGAATATAATTTGTTTTAAATTACTATTATAACCAGCAAATTATTCCTTGTAGTCATTATTTTCAGTTATTTCAAATTGGACCGAGGTGGTGAGCAAGCACCTCTCCCCTTACCCTGACTGGAATGCTTAATTATGTGATAAACCCACTTTCAGTGGTATTAAATGGACCGCAACAATTACCATTCTTAAATATATCAATGGTTATTTGTAAATCAAAAAAAACTATTCAATAATACTCCTACTTGTATTGGTTTATGGCAGATTTGGCAATATGGCAATATGGAACTGAGTCATAGAGTCATAGAGCACTACAACACAGAAACAGGCCCTTCGGCCTATCTAGTCCATGCTGCCTGATCATCTGCCTTGTCCCATCTACCTGCACCCTGACCATATCCCTCCAAACCCCTCCCATCTATATACCTATCCAAACTTCTCTTAAAAATTACAATTGAACCTGCATCTACCACTTCCGCTGGCAGCTCGTTCCACACTCGCACAACCCTCTGAGTGAAGAAGTTTCCCCTCAGATTCCCCTTAAATATTTCATCTTTCACCCTAAATCTATGTCCTTTAATTCTAGTCTCACCCAACCTGAGGGGAAAAAGCCTACATGCATTCACCCTATCTATATGCCTCATAATTTTGTGTACTCCTATAAGATCTCCCTTCATTCTCCTGCTCTCCAGAAAATAAGTTCCTAACCTATTCAACCTTTCCCTATAACACAGGTCCTCAAGTCCCGGCAACATCCTTGTAAATTTTCTCTACACTCTTTGAAGCTTTCCTGTAGGTAAGTGACCAAAACTGCACAGAATACTCTAAATTCGGCCTTACAGCATCTTGAGCAACTTCGACATAACATCCCAACTCTTGTACTCAGTGCCCTGATTTACGAAAGCCAATGTGCCAAAAGCTCTCTTTACAACCCTATCTACCTGTGATGCCACTTTCAAGGAATTAAGGATCTGTATTCCCAGGTGCCTTTGTTCTACCGCTAACCTCAGTGACCTACCATTCACTGTGTAAGTCTTACTCTGGTTTGTCCTCCCAAACTGCAACACCTCACACTTGTCTGCATTAAATTCCATCTGCCATTTTTCAGCCCATTTTCCTAGCTGGTCAAGATCACTCTGCAAGCTTTGATAGCCTTCCTCGCTGACCACTCTGCCCCCAATCTTGGTGTCATCTGCAAATTTGCTGATCCAGTTTACCACATTATCATCCAAATCATTAATATAGATGATAAACAACAGTGGACCCAGCACTGATCCATGTGGCACACCACTAATCGCAGGCCTCCAGTCAGGGAGACAACCATCTTCTACCACTCTCTGGTTTCTCCCTCGAACAGAAAGTTGAGAAGAAAATAAAAGTTTCAAAACCAACACAGTTTTGGGTCCAGATTTCACTGATTGTGACAAAAGCACAAATTCCAGTTCAAAACTGTCAAAGCTGCTTGTACTTGCAACATGAATAGTGAGAGAATGTTTCCTGGAGAAATTCTGTGGGCAACCTTATTCATCCTACCTCTAGTAAAATATTCCAAAATTGTGGACTTTAGTAATGATATTATCCAATTAGTAGCTGTGTTTCAATGGATAAATTTACCTCTTGAACTTCTTAAAATCCTTTTCATTCCTTGATTAAAAGGAAAAATAAATATCGCAGTAACAACAGCCAATAGTGACTACTGTACTGCAGCAAAATAAACATTATAAACGCACCCTGAAGTGTTGTGCTCTGCTGATTTAATGAATACATTGCACCCGAACTCATCTCTTATGCTGTTAATGCTCTAGTACTGCGGCTGAAAATCTGTCACAGTTTGGGTAAGATGGAGATATAGTGCATGAGCAGAATGACTTTTGCCAATGTGCACTTGTAAAGAAGGATGCATGGCATTAAACTCCAGAATTGCTATTTGTGCTGGCTTTATTACACAGCACCGGCAGAATTATTAATGTGCAGATATATGAGTTAGAGTCAGGTCATGAACTGACCCAGTCAGTTGGAAGAGCCCTGAATAATCTAGCATAGTTCTCTTTGTATCTCTGTATTTTGGATTTTAAAAAAGGAATGAACAGGTGATGAGCTGCACCTTGAAAAGTTAAAGTGAAGAATTCATAATTTTATTTTTGCCTCCCATCAACCATAAGTTATAATGGAAGCAATATGGATTTCCCCATGAAGATTTTTCCATTTTGTCTTTTGGTGGAGGAAGACAACAGGTGAAAGAAAACAAAAGTGAATAAGACTATTTTTCTATTAACTTTGCATGATAATGAGATAATCTCATACATTCTACCTTTGGTGACTATTAGTGATATTGCAAACAGCTGAATTATCCCGAAACAGTGACAGGAAGGTGGAATCAATGACTAAGGTAGTTAATGGAAAGTGGTCCAAGGTCTTCCCAAAGTCTACTGGAGGAAATATTGGCCACCCTAGCTTTCTGACAACACAAGTAGTGCAAGAGTTGAGAGTGGTGAAGCTGGTAAGGTAAAGTAGCTGTCATCACTGCAAAAGTAGAATCTGATTCTGGATGATATTGCTGAGATTGTAGATGACTAAGGACACTGAAATATTACACAGTACTTTACATCCAATAGTTGCTTGGAAATGAAGTCATTCTTATGAGGTAAACATTATAGAGGTATATGAAATCATAAGGGGCATAGATAGAGTGAATGCATACAGTCTTTTTCCTGGGGAAAGGAAATCAAAAACCAGAGGGTATAGGTTTAAGGCGAGAGGGGAAAGATTTAAAAGACACCTGAGGGGCAACATCTTGACACAGAGGGTGGTACATAAATGGAATGAGCTGCCAAAGATAGTGGTTGAGGCAGGTACAATAACAACATTTACATGGGTAGGAAAGGTTTAAAGGGATATGGGTCAAACACGGACAAATGGGACTAGTTTTGGTTGGCATGGATGAGTTGGGTCGAAGGGCCAGTTTCCATGCTGTGTTACTCCATGACTCTATTGAGTAGTTAATCATTTTGCAAACATCAGAAGACCAGTTATCTAGTATTTTTGATTAAAACATAAAGATGGTCCTGAACTTCAGACATATTCTCTCCTTTCCAATGGAAGGTTAGTTAATTATCTGATGAAATGCAAGCAGAGATTATAGCTGTCAGTCAGAAACTCACAAAAGCTGCCCTTTTCAAATATCGTAGTCCTCATATTTAACTTGTCTTCCATAGTTAATCCTGGACAATTGCTATTTCAATGTCTCAAACTCAGCTTTGGGGTGAAAGCTAGTGCTTTTCAAGTGCAGCTTGAGGAGCTAGACTGCTTCCTCCTAACCCACATAACTAACTTTCTTCTCTGGAGCCACAAGAGACTGCAGATGCTGGAATATGAGGCAACAAATAATCTGCTGGAGGAATTCAGCAGGTCAAGCAGCATCTGTGGAGGGAAAGGAATTGTCGAGGTTTCCAATCAGGGTTTCTTTCTTCTCTGCCACTGGCAGACAAATCTTCAGTTAGCAGAACCCAGATCCCAATCTTATGATATGACACACTCCCAACCTGATCCCATATATATCAGATTCCATTTCCCATGTTTGGGAACTGGATATTGCTCCTAGGATTGGGAATTTGGAAGCTCCCAGGATGGAGCTGCCCTAGATTTGAAGATCTAGGTATATAAAACTGCCAACATCTACAACCCCCTCTTCCCAAAACACTTCCACTAACCCAACTTCAGATTTCAATCTATTTTCTTTCAAAGCATCCTCTGTCCAACAAACAGGAAAATCTGTCAATTAGGCTGGCTCCTGGATAGCAGAATTATTTGAAAAAGAAACACCCAGGTTATGCAGTGAAATCTCCACAACATATCCTTCTTCTCCTTCAATAACAATAGCAACAACTAGCATTTGTATAATGCCTCTAATGTAGTGAAAGACTCACTGGATCCTTACCAAATGAAATTTGACAAGGAGCCATATAAGGAGATGTTAGGAATAAAGGATTGGTCTTATAAAGCATCTAAAAGGGAGAAAGATCAGTAGTGAAGTTCAGGTAGTGGATTCTGGAGGATGTGGACTTGGCAGCTGAAGGGACCTTTGTCAGTGGTGAAGTGATTAAATTCAGGGATGCTGAAGAGGCAAATATTAGACAAGGGCAGAGATCTTGGAGACTTATAAGGCTAGAAGATTTTACAAAAATAGGAAACAGTGAGACCATGAAGGGATTTGAAAACAAGAATGAGCATGTCAACACAATCTGCTGCCGTCAATACCTAGCCTAGTTGCAGAGGTGATTTATTGGTCAGCAAATTGCTCAGAGACCTTAAGTGAACATGGAAGAGATCAATGAAAATATGTTAAAAATAGTAAAATACTATATTTTTATTGAAGCACAACATACTGAATTCAAATTTGCTTTATAGTAAACTATGCTACACATTTGTGTTTTAATGGATCAAGTGCAGTGAGTGTCGAAGTGTGGTATTAGTAATGCACAGTGACGGGTGAGTGATGAATGTGGAGAATGCTGGGGTTCTTGCCTCCTGTGTTCTCAAGAATTCTGCATCCGTATTAATGGCTGTCAAACTACAGATGTTCTTCCTGAAATCATAGGAAGTTTGTGGTACAGGAGGCTGTGTAGCCCTTTCTTGTTCAAGAATTCAAAACAGAAATTACTTACCTTCCAGGGAATGGACATCAGCACTTGTGAAATAATGTGCCTATCCTGACCATGTTTAGTGTGGCACCTAGAAACAGATGACTCACAATAGAATTCTGGTCCATGGAGTGCTCATCACAACCTACCCCAACATGACCCAAACTAGTGATTATTCTCAGAAGTGCTGCACAGTGCTATAAAATACGTATTTGAACCTTTTTTCAGGCATTCCTTTTCTTCTATATTTCTGTTTATGGTACACAGCCAACTGCCTCTATAAATAAGTATGGTAGATAGTGAACCAGTGGCAATCTCATTAAGAGTTTGCCTATAATGCAATTATGTAAATTTTAGTGTCACTGTCATACAATATTTTTTAGATGTTGCATTAACATTTAATAATAATTGGAACCTCAGTGTTGTTTCATTTGGCAATTTAGTTTACCTAAAATGTGGAGTTTTTTTTGGGGGGGGGGGAAATTTGCTATGATATCAATTCTAATTATGTTTGATATCCCATTAAGTATATTTTGGAGTCTGGGTTTGTTATGTAAACAGAGATGTGGCAGCAAAAATATAATCAACGATTCTACACGTGATCATAGTGACACAGTTTTCTGAAAATCATGAGATTAATTAGCAAATAAATAAAACTAATGAATATTATACTTTAATGAACTTGCTATGGTCTTGTTACTGTTAAAGGTCCTTTCTTGCATTAGCTACCTCCTTTAAAATGTCACTGAAAGAAAGGTAATAGCATTATACCTCAAATAAATAATTCAAACCCTATTACATTTCCTGAGCTACTGCTATATGCTGCACCTTAATCATCCATTCTCCATCTGAATGTGAGGTGGCAGTGTCAAGATTAATGTTCGATTAAAAAAAAGCTCATTTCAAATAGAAATTTAAACGGGAATCAATAAAATAAACGACAGATGAAGGTTGAAGCTGATGAAAACATTAAGATTTTGCTGCTACAGGATTTAATTACTTTGACTAAAATATTGTTCTTAGTAAAATTATTTAAGAGTTTACATTACCACAGAATATGTTAAATATCAAAGGCTGCTCCATTAATTTTCTGACATAACCAAACTTAAATATCAGTTGAAAGCTTAAACTTGACTCTAAGTAAAAAAATCTAGAAGATTACATTTTGTTATGTTCATTATTCTCACCAACTTCTATTGTTGAAAAATATGCTTAATGGAATATTATAAAGTATAGTTTTTTATACTTTGGAGTTAACTATAACTTGGTCTGGTAGTTGTTACAAGTGCTGACATACTTAGTGTATGAGCAGATAACAAAGTACACAAAAATATTCTGTTTCATGGCTTGAATGAAGTGAGAAATTAATCTACACAAAAATACTTGAGTCAAATAACAAAATGTCAAAAGAGAATTACTTCACTTACACCCTCATGATATATTAATTTTGGACTAATTAATAACATAATTATTAGCTTTAATGATGCTGCCATGCTCTGGTAAAATTTGACTAGATTTTATTGTATTTAATTAGGTGATGATTAAAACCAAATGATTAGAAAGCTTTTTTGCATCTGAACTCCAAATTGAATTGATTTTGTTTTTATTTTAGGAATGAATGCATGAATGATGAATAAATGATTAAATTAATAACAGTTACTTTACTGCTCTTCATATAAAAAATGCTCTGGGTTAAGGCATTTCTCTTCAAAATGAATTCCAAACAAACTGGAGACATTCTTCTATGTCAGAAGTAGTGACAATTATTGGACAGAACAGACAATAGTTTCAATCCACCTTCAACCTATGAAAGTTAACTAAGTACATACTGACATTTGTATAGCACCTTTCACATCCTTTAAGGATGTTCCAAAACATGTTATGGCCAAGTCAGTACTTTGAAGGGAAGCCACAGTAATAATGTTGGAAATATAATAGTTGAGCTGTCATTTCCCACAAACAGCCATGTAATAATGACCAAATATACATTTTTGCTTTACTAATGTTGATTGAAGAATAAATTCAGGCTAATGGGAATAATTCCCCACCTCTGAATCCTTTGGGTCCATCTGAGAGAGCAAATGGTACCACGGTTTAAAGTTTCATTTAAAAGACAGCACTTCTAAAACTACTGCACTCCCCTGGCACTGCACAGAAGTGTTATTGTCGATTTTGGTGCACATATTTCTAGAGTGGGACCCTAACTTCAGAGAGGAAAATCGATTTTTTTAACAACCTCAGAATCCAAGGTGTGGGTGAAATTATCATGTCCCTTTATGTAGGTTTGCTTTGTAATATACAAGGGTCAAGGTCAGCATTTTTAGCATTGTGTAATTTTTAATATTCCTATATTGTATGCATTATGGCTTAGCTGGCTAATTACTGAAAACAGTACAAAAATATCAATAAAATATACATGTAGATATTTTTTGCTATTTGCTTATTTATGGAAAAATGTTTGAAGGAAAACTGAGGCAGTTGAATTTTTTACATGTTACTTGTTCTTCATAGCTTTTTTCTGATTTAATTTATAGTTATTTAAATAGATAATGGAATATTCAGACAAATATAAGGGTGTGTTTTAATGCATTTTGTTTGCTTAGTTCCTTCATTCCACTTGGTCCCACAGGAACAATCTGAATTGGGAATGGGGATGCAAAATTGTGGTGCGACCAAGACATTGGGTTTCCTGGAAGATTAAAAAAAAGGAAAGTATGTTTGAGTGGAATTTGAAGATGCTTCAAATGAAAAATAGTCTTCAATATAGAAAAAGTAATTTCTAGTTCCAAAGATCCATGCCCTTGAGATGAGAATGTCATTATATTGAGAAAGTTATCTGTGCAAACACAAATGTTATAGATACCAGGAAGCATTGAAGCATTATTATTAATGTTTCAACAAAATCAGTCATCTGGGAAGATGGCACACCAGGAGTGCAAGCCAGAAAATCTACATCCTTCTTGTATTGCGAAGCCAAGACAATGTTCCAGGCAAAATTAATTAAGTGTACAGAAGGAGTAAACACACTTGGAGAAAATTAAAACTTTTTGCTGGCATAAAAGTAGTGGATTGATTTAATTGTCCTCTGTGGAAAATGTTTTCTTTCAGTTCCAATGAGGTCTAATCCATACAAGACAACAAATGCAAAGTTAATTTCCAATTTGGCTGGCAGGAAAAAAAATCTATTTGTAGAATACTTCAACCCTTCCATGGAACAAAGTTGAATCAGACACCAATTCAGAAAGCTGTAGAATTTTAACTATATTTTAATTTTTTAGGAAGTTTGTTGAGTTAATTCTATTTTGCTTTCCTCAGCAGCATTCTAGCAAAAGTCTTGAGTTTATACGTAATGTTGATCAAAATGCAAGGCAAAGAAATTCATCTTCAATTAGTATGTAGAAATTAAAGAAATAATCTTCAGAGTCGGACAAAATAATGCTACTTTACAGTATATTAAGTGCTATTTCTTAAGGATGAATTTCTAGGCTACAATGCCGTAGACTTTGTTAACCAACCCAAAAGCTGAGAAATAAAAATCTCCTGGAAATGATTTACCATTCCATTATTTAGTGTTTTCAGAGCTGGTCACTAAGTTGATTTGCACTTAATGGTCTCAATGTTAACATCCCAAGGCAGGAGGGAGAGGGTCACAGTGCAGATTTGAAATTTAGAAATAGAGAATACATCCTCAACTTGCTACATACATTTTTACGCTGGCAGAATTTGTAGCACATGATTGTTGTGCTAACAACAAGTAGCTGACTTATTTAAAATATACAAATCATGTTGCTGTAGGCAAGTGGGAACTTGGTCTATATCTTACAATTCAAGTGCAACTTTTCCTTCCTCAGAAAATTTGGCAGTAAAATCATAGAAAGACCTGCTGGGTAAAGAATGTTAATGTGAGCTAGAAGGAATCGGGGTGCTACTCTGGTCCTTCAAGGAAACCTTCATAGAGTCTTCTGCTGACCTTCTCCCTCTCCTGGTAATCTCAACCCAGCCAAAATCCCAAACTTTCACTCCCTTGCTCACACAATGGCCTCATTTCTCATACAAGCCCGATCCTTTGCTTTCCGTCGTCCCACCAGCTCCCCCCTCTCTCCTGCAATATCACCTCTCCCCACTCATACCTGACTTGCTTTCTCTCTCTTTGAATCACACCATTCCTCTCATGAACCCCCACTTTCCCACTTCCTGTTTCCCACAATGGCCTTTTTAGTTCCCACCACTGCCTCTCCCAAACTCCCATATCATATCCAGGTATGCTTCTGTGACAAAAGTGCATCATCATCTCCAAGGCTGCAGCTTCCTATAGCTGAATCTCCTATCTGGAAACCATCTTGTCTATCCATTTGATTGTTACCAAGTGGGAAAGGGAAAGAAAGATCCTTGAGAAACAAAGGACTGCAAATGCTGGAATCTAGATGAAAAGCACTATGATGCTAGAGGAACTCAGCAGGCCAGGCAACATCCATGGAGAAAAGCAGGCGGTCAATGTTTCAGGTCAGGACCCTTCTTCAGGACTGAAGATAGGAAAGGCGGAGCCCAATATATTGGAGGGAAAAGCAGAGCAGTGATAGGTGGACAAAAGAGGGGAGGCGGTGTGTAGGGGAGGGGAGTGCAGATCCACCGGGGGATGGGTAAAATGTAAGAAGAGAAAGGAAAAAAAAGAGCTAGAAAAGGGAAGAAGAGAAGAAGCATGGTGGGGGGGGGGGGGTCTGTGGAGAAGGGGTGTGGGGATTATCTAAAGTGGGAGAATTCAATGTTCATGCCATTAGGCTGCAAGGTTCCAAGCTGGAAAATGATGTGCTGTTCCTCCAGTTTGCACTTGGAATTCTCCTAGCAGTGGAGGAGGCCGAGGACGGACATATCAGTGATAGTGTGGGAGGGGGAGTGGAAGTGACTAGCAACTGGATGCAGGTTGTGGTTACGGACAGAGCGCAGGTGTTCTGTGAAATGGTCACCTAGTCTGCGTTTGGTCTCACCAATGTAGAGGAGGCCACACTTGGAGCACCGAATGCAGTAGATGATATTAAGGGAGGTGCAGGTGAATCTCTGTCTTACCTGAAAGGACTGTTTGGGTCCTTGGATGGAGGTGGTGTAGGGGCAGGTGTTGCACCTATGGCGGGGGCAGTGGAAAGTTCCCGGGGTGGGAGCAGAATGGGTGGGGGGGTGGGGTGGGGGCGGGAGGAGTGAACAAGGGAGTCATGGAGCAAGTGGTCCCTGCGAAAGGCTGAAAGGGGTGGGGAGGGGAAGATATGTTTGGTGGTGGAGTCCCGTTGGAGATGGTGGAAGTGGTGGACAGTGATGTGTTGGCTATGTAGGCTGGTGGGATGAAATGTGAGGATATTTCTTGCTGAAAGATCCCTGTAAATCTGGCAGTAACAGCTTGTTCCAAGCCCTTCATTCTGTTGCTGCACTGGGCAGGGTACCCAAATGTACCAATACTGTTATATAGCTAGTCTATGATTCTAAATTATACAATGAATTATCATACCATTGACAAGGAAGAATGCATGGGTATCTCTATTAATGCCACAAGTGATTCCCAATTGAACCAGCAGTTGGAATAAATGACTTCTATATTCACAGACTGAAAGGCAAACTGGAATTAAGACTTAAATTATATTACTGCTGGCAAAATTTACACCACATTGCTAATGATAGATATAACATTGTATTTTGGCAAATTGTTGGGACATTGTTGTCAAAAAGCCATTCAAAGCCCAGAGCCATAGATGTAACAAGACTTTCTGCAAAAGCAAGGGGAGGTCAGGTGGAAAAATCTCCCAAAAATCAAATAGAGCAAGCTATAATTCTAGGTAATTCTATAATAGATCAAGCTAAATTCTAGATATAATGAAAACAAATGACAGATGATTGATTGCCCATCAAATTTATCATGACCATTTTAGGTGAGTCTGGATGGACAGGTAGCCACTGGGACCTCCTATGGTTCTATGTATAAGAGTGAGAGAAAGGGCATTTGTGTTCAAAGGTGCCAAACACCTTAACTCTTAAACTGTCTCATGGTTCTAATGCCTGTCCCATTTGTATATTATTTCCCTGCATCAATGGTTGTTCTTTGCCATCTGGTACATTTTACACCTCTCTATAGTACATTAAAATCTCCCTTATCCTGATCTCAACAGTTTGTCCATAGTTTGGAGGAATTGATTGGAATATGTTTAAGTAGCTCTTTGTCTAAGCTGTCTTGAGGTGGCCCATTTCATCTGTCCCAATGTACACATTGAGGAGTCAATTGTTGATTAGTATAAATACAGTGATCAGTTTCCAGCTCATGTATGTCAAGTGAGTGCCCATTGTATGTGATATTGCAGCTTCTGGTTTAACAAAGAGTGATCTGTTTTAACAGATATTTTCCATAGCCATGGATTGAAAAGTAATTCAGATCTTGAATGAGATTATTCTTATTAACAACAATTTACACAAATACAAATGGCTAACAAAACTTATTTGATCTTATTAGAAATGAACTTAAGTAAAAGGAAAGCATAATGTTTTACTGGGTTGCTCACACTCAATTGAGTAATGATATTTTACAATTGAGACATTATTTCATGTAATTATATTGTCAATCTATTTCCAAGGTGGATCTTTCAGCTGGTTTTTTAGGGTCATATTGCCTATTTACTGTTTTTGTAAACATTGCCAAAAGTGAAGGTTTGATGAATGTTTGGTAGTGGAAATTTGGAATTAGAGATACTGTACATATTTCCTGCTGTATTTTCCTTACCTGTGACTAGAAATTAATTTGGGTGCAGGAAATTAGAGACATTCTTGTATTTCATTACATGGTTAGTAATCTGGTTGGAAAGTTGCCAATACATCTTAGAACCAACTTGAATTTCATCGCATTTATTTCAAAGCATAAATGCAGGGTGCAAATCTCATTTTTCTGGGAGGTATAATTAGAGTTAAATTGGTTTCCATTAGAGGTTCTAAAACAAAAGGGATCTGGAAAATGAAAACAGAAGCATTGGCATAAACATAAATTGGAAGTTAGGCTTTGTGAACGGGATATGTAGAAGTAAGATTTTTAATATATTAAAGATTTTTCTTTGGAGGGAGGGCGAGACAGCCCATACGTGTTTTTTATTCTGACTTTTGAGAAGCTAGTAACCAATTTATCTCTTTCAACAGTACTGCCTATCCTGATAATTCTTTTGCAATGTCAGTTCTATAAATTAGGATCATAAGAATGGTGTTATATATCCAGGACAAGCTGATGAGTGGTCAAGCAAGTGTTGGAGTGATAAACGTCAAGAACAGGATGGTACCATTGAAAGCAGCTTAATGAGTTGTGGAAGTAGACAATAGGATGGGGCAAATATTGATCTAGGGAAGTTATGCTGATCAAGCTGACTGCTATGACTCGGATGGTGAATATATCAAACATTGATGAGGTTCATTCAAACAAGCAAATGAAGAGTATTCCCAAAAGTAGAGCAAGATTAATGGACCATTTGATATTTCAAACCTGCATTTCCAGTTAAATAGGCCATAGCTAAGCTGTATACCAATTCTATTTAGTACCTTTGATCTAATTCCCCAGGTAGCTTTAACTAATAAAAATCTTTCAAGTTTTTCCAGATCTCAAATCTGAGACAGAAAAAATTGCAGATGCTGGAACCTGGAGCAAAAAAAAAACAAACTGCTGGAGGAACTCAACAAACTCTGATGAAGGGTCTCTACCGAAACATTGACTGTCCACTTCACTCCACAGGTGCTGCCTAACCTGCCGACTTCCTTCTACTTTTTGTTTTTTGTATTTTGCTCTCAAATCTGAGCTGTATGCATGATCAGCACCAACTGATATGCTTAGAATGTTTTCCCAATATATCATTCTGCTTTCTTATGTTGTGGTTTGGTAGCCATGAGATTGATATGATTGTTAAGATTCTGGTCAATGGCAATCTTGCAAAATGTTGATGGCAGGAAATCTAACAATAGTTGTACCACTAAGTAACATGGTGTTTCCTTGCTTACATCTATATGGAATTAATGTGACCTGCTAAAAATCAGTTCCTCTCATGTTCTGCTCTAAACTTTATAATCAGAAGGGTTATAAGTGGAACAGAGATTTGTCTGTGACCAGTAATGCCTATAATATGACCAGGTGAGATCATTGGAGAAGGAGCTGAAGATCACTAATCTTAGGAAGCTTTCCTGAGGAATTGTCATGGTGATATCCTGGGGTTATGATGATTGATTTCTGACAAACATAAGCATCTCAGCTTTCAGTTTGATATGACTCTTTTCTCCTTGGTTTCCAAAACTTAGGTCCTATTCGGGTTCTTTGGAGGTAATCTTAGTCAAATGCCTCCCTATTTTACTCTGGCAACCACCTTTGAATTAATGTTGTAGTTGGGTCTGTGGTAAAGTTGTTTTGTCAGGGTTGAGCATCACTGAGCAGTATATTGGTGAATAGGTGCTGGTTGTGTTACGAACCAGCAACAAAAGAAACAGACTGAGTCATGTATAAGTGTTAAAAACTACTTTATTAATAACTACTTATGATAGTAAGAGAAATAAAAGTAAAAATGTTAGAAGTAAAAATGTTAAATCTTAAACATTAACCCGAAAAACTAAACTCGAAGTGTGTGTGTGGCAAATTCCCAAACTCCAAGTCCAGGAATGGTTCTTAAAGTTCATTTCAGCAAGCCATAAGGTGAAACATGAGCAAAGGCTTCTTCAACAACCACCACTGACTGAAGGTAAGATGTAGATGTAGAGAGAAAATAAAGATTAATTACAAAATCCAAATGTTCCATGGTGGAGCCCATATGACACTTCTGTGTCTACTCAGCCATGACCACTCCACCGCATCTTCCTCACCCCGAAAGGCACTCGAATTGTGGCCGTCCACACAAATACCTGTTTCCCTCTACAGGTTAACATCAAAGTGGACTCCATTGGATTACTCCAAAAATCCATATGTGGATTGTAGTGACAGGCACAGTTATTGTTTGTCATCCATCGATAGAGACTTGCAGGCTGGTCTCTCATTCTCTCTCTCTCTCTCTCTCTCTCTCTCTCTCTCTCTCTCTCTCTCTCGCTCTCTCTCTCTCTCTTGCTCTCTCTCTCTCTCTCTCTCCTCTTCTCTGACTGATTCCGACTGCTTCAAAAACGTCATTACATCCTTTATCTTCTGTTGTCGTAACCACGCCACACGCACACCACTGTGCTCTATCTTAAAGGGACATTCACCAATAGTAACCTAGTACATAACAGTTGATTACACAGTTGATGAGTCCTTCACTTTGCAGATGATCAGAAAAGACTCACATGGCAATAATTGACCAGATTGTATTTGCATGCTTTTTTTCTTCGACAGGATGTATCTGCACAAATGTTTGACATTAGCAATTTCATAGCTTCTTCTCATAACCTCAGATTGCAATACTGTAAATGGCTCAGTGAATACCTTAAATGTCACTAACTATTTTGCTTAAGATATCACGACCATGTTCATAATGTAGTTGTACGTTTAGAATGCTCAAATTAATTAAAATAATTTCCTGCTCCTACTATTGTGGATTATAACAGATGTGCCCATTTAACTTTTTCACAGAAAGAGGAAATGAAATGTCACAATTTGCATCAAGAAAAATCAACTGATGAGAAAAAGAGGGAAAGTTAGGAACCAATTAGATGAAAGTTTTGAGAGCAGCTTTAGGCACTAACATTTGTTTATTATTCTGAAAGGGAAGTGATGTCCCTCTTCCCTCCGTGAACAATGGATTAAATCATTAAACATCTAGATGTTTATTTCATACAAAGCTTGAATACTTGAGGATATATATATCAGAAGCAGTTAAGGGATATTGGTTGTTCTTCAGCTAAATGATGGGATTTTGAACCAACGACTTGAGTAAATGTAAATGGCTGTATTGTAAAGGTCAGTACATATAACCAAATAACATAGGGCTGATATAAACTGCCACTATTCACCAAACTTTTCATTTGAAACTACCTTTCACCTCAAACTACAATACGAAGAGACACTTCATATTCGCTCTGGTGCATAAGCCCAGTATAACTGTTTCAGTGATCATAACTTATTTAAAAGGCCATGGAACAGAAATAAATATCAGAGTGCTGTGATTCCATCCAAAACATTCATCTTGCTCACTATATGAATAAATTGTAACCATGCCTGTGCTGCACAGGTTGTAGATGATGCATCATTGTGATGTTTAGATAATATTTAATCTTCATAATTCTACTCAGCAGTTCCTTCCAGTTCAAATGAATGTTAAATTCATACTTTATAGTATTGTGAACTTTCCAGGTGTTTTATCTGCATCATCTGCAGAAAGCAGCAATGTACAAATGAAAGTTTCCCCTTACAGTGTCAAAGACACTCATTTAACATGTACTGTAATATTGTAAGTTTCCTTTAAGATTTAGTTCTAATCTCTTTTATTTTATCCTGTCTATTTAATCCTCCAACTAACATCATTTTCCCAAGATAAATAGAACATGCTGAAAACACTCATCAGGTCAGGTAGCATATTGGGAAGCAGAAGAGAGTTAACATTTCAGATCAAAGGCCCTTCATCATAAGTGAGAACCTTAAATGTCACTAAGTGAGAAGGAGAGCAAATAAGTTAGTATTAAGTTCCAGGATGGGTGGAGGAGTGTTGGATAGTACATACGGCATGTCTCTGATGGGTTGAAGCCAGGTTTTCTCTGGGGATGACTTGTAATCTTGTCAATGGCTAACAGGGGGATGTTTTGAAGGAAGAACATGGTTCGTTGTTCATGAAAGCTAAGAAATGAGGGCAGCTAGAGAGTGAGAACATAATCAAAGGCAAGAGTTGAAATGTAGGGCTGCAGGGCATGTGCAGCAGGTTAGGCTATGATAATGAAGAGGAAGATCTGAGCCAATGTCACAGATAGCTAACCTGACTCTTTCTGATACAGTCAGAAAAAAGTGAGTTACCTGAGGCTTCCAGACTTAATAATATAAAACCTGTACATCAAGCCTGGAAGACTGCAACATGCGCAGATTGAAGTTGAGGTGCTGTTCCTCAATCTTAAATTGAGATTTGTTATAACAGTGCAGGAGGCTACAAATAGAGAGGTCAGAGAGGGAATGGGATAGAGAATTTAAGTGCCGGTAACAGGGAGCTTAGAGTCACCCCCGTGGACTTAATTCGAGATCCCCATTAAGCATTTTCCCCAAATTCAGATTTCAAACTTAGAAGATAGGTTTCCCTTCAGAGGGTAGTGAATCTGTGGAATTCATTGTCACAGATGGCTGTGGAGGCCAAGTCATTGGGTATATTTAAAGCAGAGGTTGATAGGTTCTTGATTGGTAAGGCCGTCAAAGGTTACGGGAAGAAGGCAGGAGAATGGGGTTGAGAGAGAAAAATAAATCAGTCGTGATCGAATGGTGGAGCAGACCTGATAGGCTGAATGGTCTAATTCTGCTCCTATGTCTTACGGTCTTATAGTATTTGTAGGCCCTATAAGTCTGATTAATTGAGGACTCGTTTCTTCTGATGAATAACAACTGCTGTGGTGCTGCTAACATGGTACTAAGTTCAATGTTGTTCAAACCTTTGGATAGCAAACATGGAACACAAAGTTGTCTACATTCTCTGGAATCCTCTTATTGGATGTTTTATCATGGAAAATGTTAGCCTAGTAGGAGCAGACTTTCGAAGTATTTCCATTTGGAAAGGTGATTAGAGTCTGAATAAGATGTGGTTTTAAAAACAAAACTGTCTCCGGTAGTTTGAAAATTGCAGGTGAAAATTGATGATAATGTTGGCACAGCCTTATGCCTGAGTCTGTAAGTGGATCAGACTGAAAAACCTGCCACCTGGACAGTACTTAATTTTTTACGCCAGATGATGGATTAATAGAAGCTCAGAATAGAAAAGCTGCAAGGAAAATGTCAAAGAGAAACCGCTGCACTGAAGTAACGCACAAAATGCTGGAGGAGCTCAACCGTTCAGGCAGCATTTATGGAGGTAAATGGACAGTCGACGTTTCAGGTCAAGACAGTTTATCAGGCCTGGAAAGAAAGCGGGGAGATAGCCAGTATAAACAGGTGGGGGGAAGGGGTGGAGCAAGAGCTGGCAGGTGATTGGTGGATCCAGGTGAGGGGGTGATAGACAGGTGAGGGGAGGGGGGGAAGAGGGGGAATGATGCAAGAAGCTGGGAGGTGATAAGTGAAAGTGACAAAGGGCTGAAGAAAATGGAATTTGATAGGAGAGGACAGTGGACCATGGAATAAAAGGAAGGAGGTGAGGAGGGGAACCAGAGGGAGGAATGTATGAGTGATGGGTAGATTGAGAGGGTGGGGGAGGGGAAAGAGTTGTGGTGATGAGGTGGCAGCATAAAGGAAAAAGGAGGAGTGGTTACCAGAAGCTGGAGAAATGATGTTGATGCCGTCAGGTTGGAGACTACCAAGGTGGAATACGAGGTGCTGTTCCTCCAATCTGCGTCTAGCCTCAGCTTGGCAGTAGAAGAGGCCGTGAACAGATATGTCGGTGTGGGAAAGGGAAGTGGAATTGAAATGGCGAGCCACCGGGAGATCCCGGCTGGTGAGGCAGACAGAGTGAAGGTGCTTGATCAAGCAATTTCCCAATCTGTGTTTGGTCTCTCTGATGTAGAGGAGGCCGCACTGGATGCAATAAATGACACCGATGGATTTACGTGTGAAGTACTGCCTCACCTGGAAGAACTGTTTAGGGCCCTGAATGGTGGTGAGGGAGGAAGTGGAGGGGCAGGTGTAACACTTAGCGCAGTTTCAGGGATAAGTGCCTGGAGGGAGATCAATGGGGAGGGACGAGCACTGGAGTGCTCTGATATTATTCAGATTTTTATGAGTAAAAACATGGATTTAGGTAAACATATTTCCTTACTAGTATCATCGTTGGTGGAATTGCAGTCATTGGACATTGCACAATTTGTGTTCATCATGGACATTTTGAGTTGCTGTTAACTTCTGCTCTTCTGGAAAGGAGTCAAGCCTATACTTGTCAATTGTTCAATAACATACTGGAAAATGTCCCACTGGAGACGTAGTAAATGGACTCTTCAGAGGAAACATGTTCTAGTGTCATACACCAGACAATGCATGATGGAAGTAAGCCAGTCTTCCTTTGAGTTAACAAATAAATAAGTACTTGAAACTTGGAGGGACACAACTGGGATAAATTTCATTCAGCCCCAGACTGCTTCAACACAAATGACCTAAGTGATATAGCAGACCAAGCTTATCTAGCAGCAAGAACTTTGCCAACTTTGTTGGCATTATCTGCTGAATGAACTGCAACAGGCTGATCACATTTGATTCTTTTCCACTCTCTGCCTAAGTGATGTGGAGTCTGATGTTTTTTATTAACAGAGTGAAGTGGGAGGGAGGATAATGAAGGTGGGTGGGAGTAAGTGCATTGTTGGAGTGGAGTAGAGTATGTATGTCATTTTGGGCAACCAGGAGTTCTATTTGTATTAATCCAAATTAGTTTTACTCAGAGTTAAAAGAATATGTGAAATACTTGGATGATCAAAGAAGTTCCAGGATGGTCCAGTAGCCAAAGCCTTCATTCATCTTAGATTTAGAACTTCTTCCATCTAAAGCAGTTAATGCAGGCAGTATTCACCAATTTACCATCCTTTCTCACTGGATGATGGTACAAATGGTGTCAAATATCCATGTTCCCAATGCATGAGGCCATTTCACATGGTGCCTTGCTCATGATACCATTAAACATTTGTAACTACTTGACCTCACTCATTCATGATGATTACACATGTGTAAGCATTGTTAGTGAGGGTCAGTGCACTATTTGATAAAGGTTTTGGAGATATTCGGTAATGGCCTTCTAAATCATGGTCATGAGCAGGATCTTTGCCTTCTTCAATTTAAGTTCAAATGAGGTGAAGTACTGAAGTTGTATCATTGTGCTTTGTGATGTTAATCAGAACAGACCAAATTTTGAACTAAGGCTTTGTTATGGTTCACTCAAATCATCAGGGTAACATAGGGTTAACACAGGTTTAAGGTGGCATAGTGGCACGGCCAGCAGAGCCTCACAGTGCCAGTTGCCCAGGTTCACTCCTGACCTTGGGTGCTATCTGTGTGGAATATGCATGTTCTCTTTGTGAGCATGTCCGGTTCATCCAGGGGCTCTTGTTTCCTTCCACTCCCAAAGACGTGCAGATTGGGAGGTTAATTGGCCACCTTAAATTGCTTGTAGTGTCTCAGTGAGTGATATCATCTGGGAGGAATTGATGAGAATGTGGGGAGAGTAAATCATCATGATTAATTTAGGATTGGTGTAAATGGATGGTAGATAATTGGTGTGAACTCAAGGGGCCAAAGGGTCCATTTCTGTCTGTATCTCTCTGTGACTCTAAATCAGGGAGGTATAATTAAACCCCAATGGTTTTAGTAGTAAATGAGCTGAGCCGATCCAGTGATCCTACAGAGGATCTGAAAGGAAACAATTTCCCTTTGTTTCACATATTCCACTTTTCTCCCATAAATAAACTGCATTTACAGCAATAGATCAAATGTAAATTGCACGATTGAATTCAATGTGTAGCTTTCTTGAGGTGCCTTATTTTCATGTTATTGCTTGATGAAGCATGTCAACCACAGATCAAGCAAAATGTTTACTCAATTTGTGAAGTGCTAAAATATCAGCATATGACACCCTTTGCCCAGGAGATAAGTAGAGTACAAGGCTGCCTCCTCTGCTTTGGAGTGACTGATCAGTTGTGACATCCACCCATCCAACCCGCATTAATAAGGTTTTCAAATGATCCCAAGTGCCACTCAGTGGGGATTGGCATCTGATTGTGCTGGACATTCTTGCACTCAAATCATGATCTTCAAGATAAACTATCATAATTTGTTAGACTTGCTAAAGAAATTATGCCAAGAAGCATCTCTGAGAAGACTGCTAACCAGAAATGGCACATTTGAAGCCTCAAGTAAAGCACAAATGGTATACAAAAACTTAGACAAGTTCTTATCATTTAACTTCTGTGTTGTAGCTAAAAGTCGTAATGTCTGACACTGACTAGTGCATAAAATATCTCTGCAAGCATCATTGCCCTTCTTCAATTGTCTTTCATTGACATAATGAAATGACAATACATATACAAAAATGTTATATCAAAGAAAGTTATCAAAAATACAAGAGGATCTTGATAAGCTTGGTAAGTGGGCTGAGGAATATCAAATGATTTTCAAAGTGTGAGCTGTTGCTCTTTTGGAAGTTAAACCAGGATAGGACTTTCACAGTGAATGGTAGGGCCCTGGGGTGTGTTGTAGAACAGAGGGATCTAGGAGTCCAAGTACATAGTTCCCTGAAAGTGGCATCACAGGAAAACAGAGTTGTGAAGGTGTCTGATGCTGACCTTCATCAGTCAAGGCAATGAGCATAGGAGTTAGGATGTTATGTTGCAGTTGTACAAGACATTGGTGAGGTCACACTTGGAGTATTGTGTACAGCTTCAGTTACACTGTTATAGGAAAGATGTCATCAAGCTGAAAAGAGTGGAATGAGAATTTACAAGAATGTTGCCAGGACTCGAGGGCCTGAGTTATAGGGAGAGGTTGGGCAGGCTAGGACTTTACTCCTTGGAGATTAGGAGGCTGATTAGGTGGTGTGTAGAAGACCACAAGATCATGAGGGACATAGATAGTGTAATTGCACACAGCCTTCTTCCCAGGGAAAGGGAATCAAAAAATAGAGAGTATGGGTTTAAGGTGAGAGGGGAAAGATTTGAAAGGGACCAGTGGAGCAACTTCATGAAGAGGGTGATGCATGTATGGAATGAGGTGCCAGAAAAAGTGGTGGAGGCAGGTATAACAATAATATTTAAAAGACACTTGGAAAGGTACATAGATAGGAAATATTTAGAGGGTTACAATCCAAACATGGCCAAATGGGACGAGCTTACATTGGCATCTTGGTCGCCATGGCTGAGTTGGACAAAAGGGCCTGTTTCCATGTTGTATTACTCTATGACTCTACTAGCTAAACAAAATCTCTCTGCAATTTTATGCCAGTACTTTTTTACATCAGTACAACATGAAAGTGTTTTAAGACTACATAATGGAGATGCTTGAAAAGGAAACATGTTTCGCAATGGGACATAGTCACTAGTGTAAAGGAAATCATACATCAATCTGACAAGGACTCCCAAACTAGTCCATTTTCTAATTCCCATGGCATGGACAAGGGTATAAAATTTGAGGTAGAATAGAATCAGATCATAAAAAATAACCTTCCTGGCGTGGTTTTGTAAATAGATTTTTATAAGTGTATAGATGCTAACAATTTTAATGACCCAATTATACTTGAAACAAACGGGTCCTTTCTATGCATTGATTTTCTTAAGCTTTTATAGCTTGGCAAAATAAACAAGAAATTAAAGCAAATCTGGTTACTCTTGTTTTTTAAAGTAAATAAACCAGGGAATTAAGTGATGCAGTGGGTTAGAACCAACAGCAGTCACAGCTGGACTCAAATCCTGTCCAGAAATCAAAGCCCTTTCTGCCACCTTTAAGGCTCTAAAAATCGTGAGCTTGGCAGTTCCTCATTGGCAGTATCACATGGTAAAGTCCTTTAATGATTCACACTAATTGACACTTAAATGATACAATAGTGCTGCATAGTGGGAACTCATTCATTATGTGTTGTTGAGTGCCAAAAATGAAGTAAACATTTGATTGCTTAGCATAAGTCAAATTTACATAGAGTCTTCTTCTTAGGCAGCCCATTGGGTTCAAAAGTGACTTACTCCCATTCCGGTTTTCTGGGGTCTGAGGCTAATGTGGGAACTGCAGACTCCTGCACAGACTGGTCTGGAGGTGTGATAGTTTGTGAGGTGGTGTGCTCCTTTCACTGCTGATGAAGGGATTCTGTGTGCTCCAGATGCATGGACTTGAGATTCCCAATACCAACCCGGATGCTCCTTCACAGCTTTGAATGGGCCAGGGATTCCCTGGAATTATAGGAAATGCTGCAGTGTTTCAAGGAGATTTTGAGCACATCCTTGAATCTTTTTCTTGGTCTGCCTGGCAATCTCTTCCCAAGACTGGGTCTAGAATAGAGAGTCTACTTTAGGAATTTTATGTCAGGTACATGAATGACCCAGTTCTTTTCCCAATCAAGAGTCCTGTATTTGGTGCTCATAATCAGATCTCCTAGAAATTGGAAAAAACAAACACAGATTGAGCCATCACTTTGCAGTACATCCCCATTCAATCCACAAAGGTGGCCCTATGCTTCCAGTTGCCAGTCATTTTGATTCCCCATTCCACTCCGACTTTGACCTATCTGTCTGTGGCCTCCTACACGGTTCCAATGAAGCCCAATGTAAACTTAAGGAAACAATACCTCATCTTCCATCCGAGCTCTTGTAGTCTACAGCACTCAATATCAAATTTAACAGTATCATGTAACACACTTTTTATTTGTATCAGAACTGGCCAATTCTGCTGTAGGTTGCTCATTTATAATATTAGCTCAGGGTTTTGTTTTCCACAGATACTGCCTGACCTGCTGGGCATTTCTGGCATTCTCTTTTTGGTTTCATGTTTCAACAACAACTCTGAGCTGCATTTTAGAGCTTTAACATGTTTCTTTCCATCTTCTCCAAAGTTCCTTATTAATCAAATGACTCTGAAAATATTGGAATCACCTTGCAGTCCTGGCTTCACTCAATCAGAGATATTCCCCATGTGTTATCCATCCCTCCTGCACCCTTTCTGCAACTGAAAGTTTACTTGTTTTCTCACTTTCCCTGTTCTGAAGAAAGGTCTTCAACTTGAAATATTAACTCTCTTTCCATGGATGCTGCCTGACTGACTGAGTGCTTCCATCACTTCTGGTTTCTATTTCTATTGTAGACCTGTTGATTGCCTATCATCATGAAGCTAATGTTAAAGTTTCAAGAAGAGTGCTTGACAGTCCCTTCCAGCTGATAGAGTCAAATACTTTAATGTCAGAAAAGGCCTCATTCAGTGTTTGGCACTGCTGTCTACATTTCTCTTGGAATGTTCTTCTCAATGTGTTTCTGAACGGTTCACCATTCCGAAAGGGGAAAGAAACAGTTCTGTCAGCACCTGAAGGCAGAAGTCCAACAGAAAAACCCACTATCTAAGGAAGAGATGGTTGTTGGAAAGAGTGCAGGAGGTCCAGCTATTCAGTGGTAACCATGATATGCGCAAGTTCTTCAGCACTGTTAAAGTCACCTGCTGCTCCAACACTTTCCAAGGCTCCTCTTCACTGAGAGTCAGGAATGGATGTGAATTTATAAAGGACAGAGAGGTAGACACTGCCCACTGGAGAGAACACTCCAAAAAATCTTCTGAACTGAATGAATCACATATCCATATTCTAGAAAGAGGAGGATATACCAGGAGAGTTAGAGATGTCATAAGCAAGATCATTTTCAAGAAAGGAGGCAAGTCCAATTGTACGGAGGTCTCCATACTATTTGTCACAGGGAAAGTTATCATCAAGGTCCTCCTGAACCATTTCTTTCCAGAGGCCAAACAGCTGTTCCTTGAATCACACTGTGGGGATTCTGTGCATCCAGAGGATTTTTACTGCACAACAACTGCATGAGAAATGAAGGGAATATTGAAGTATGTAACATATGACTAATATAATGTTTGATTGCAAAGTTAGTTAGCACAACAATGTTCCATGACATTATGTTTGCAGGCCTTTGTTTCAATATCTGTAGCTTCATGTTGTGGCACATAATGTCACTTACAGTGAGCATGGATGAAAGCTTGGAAATGGAGATTTGATTGTCTGATGAACACAGCTCACGATTTTCTAGCCACTAATTTTCATGATGGGCAGATCGGATTGTCTAAACAAGTATGCAATCCACTGTGTCAGGCAACTTCTGTGGAGGGAAATGGTAAGTTAACTTTTCGGGTTGAGACCCTTCATCTGGATGGCAGTCCAGATGAAGGATCTTGATCCGAAACATCGACTGTCCATTTCCTTTTACAGATGCTGCCTGAACTGCTGAGTCCTCCAGCTGTTTGTTTTTGCTCCAGCTTCGAGCATCTGCAGTCTCTTGTGTCTCCATGTATCCATTGTGCTCAGTTCTCTGATTCTCAGTGCCTTCATTTAGGACAAAGTGCTGAAAACGTATCCTGATAGCTTTGAAAGATACAATATTTTTAGCATATTCTTTTTCCTTCTTCCTGCATTGAATTGCCTTTTTCCATGTTCTGCTTTGTACACATGATAGGGACTTTGCCTCATGTCACTTTACATTGCAGACATTCAGAATATCATCGCTGTATGACCTTGTAGAGTTTTTGATTAAGCCCACTGCTGGAGCTAACATCATGTGTACAACCATCTGACATCTGACAGTTGTAGTCCAAACAAATACTGAATATACAGCGATAATGATCATTTCCATGACATATAGCACAGCTGCTATTGTATTTGCTTCAGCTTCTTACAACAACCAGTTCTGCTCGTAGTAAGACTATTTCTACTTTTGCATCAGAAAATAATATTCATTTTAACCTAAATTTCCTTTTGGTCCTTGTAGATCTGTATGTCATGTTGTTTGCTCTTTGAAGAATGAGATGGTTGATTTAATGGCCTAAGGAATTGCGGCAGGATAATGTTACAGTCCATTCACCTGTTGTCCTTCTCTGTGAATTTACATTGTCAGATTATTTAAACCATCCGGACTTTCCTACATTGCAATTCCTAACCACTCCAGGGAAAGCTTTAACCTGGGAAATCTTCATTGGCTGTATTGTATCTTACAGTAGAAGGTTCCCAACTTCACTCCAAAAGCAGTCAGTCTCCAACACTAATTCTTAGTCTAATGGACTTGCCTCTAATGTCTTACAACCATCCATTGGCTGTTGTTTCACTTCAGTTCCAATGTATTGCCCACATCATAGTTGTAGGAATTCCAGCTGCTTTGTGAAGAATTTCCAGGTAATTGCAGCAGCATAAAAGAGGAAACCGGAGCTACCACTTAGTCCCATGCTTTGTGTGCAATTGCAGTGTGCCACAGCAAAAGCAAACTTCAGACATTACCATTCTTCAACATGAACTCCTCTGGTAAGTTAGTCCAATGCAGATGAATATTTAAGATTCAAGATATTTATCTGCAGTAACAATACAAAATTCAATAGACCTTTAACACATAACATTTTAGCCCAATATTTTTTTTCTTCAATATTCACCTTAGAGACCAAAGAGGTAATTTATGTGTGGAGCCTGGAGATGTAGGTGATATCCTAACTGAAGACTTCTCATCTTTATTCACCAAGGAAAAGGATGTGGAGAATGGTGAATTCAGAGTGGGATAGTTTGGAGCACATCAGTATTAAGAAGGTAGAGATGTTAGATGTCCTGGAATGCACAAGGGTAGATAAATCCCCAGGGCTGAATGAATACTACTCCAGGTTGCTATGGGAAGCAAGGGAGGAGATTTCTGGCACCCTGATGGATATCTTTCCATCTTCGTCAGCTATAGGTGAGGTACCAGTAGACTGGAGGATGGCTAATGTTGTTCCTTTATTTAAGTAGAGTAGCAAAGCTAAATTGGGTAACTACAGGCCAGTGAGTTAGTGGTCAGGGAATTATTGAAGAAAATTCTAAGGGATAGGATTAATGTACATTTGGAAAGACAGGGGCTGAACAAGGATAGTCAGCATAACTTTATGTGTGGGAAATAACGCCTCACTAATTTGATTGTGTTTTTTGAGGAGGTAACCAAGAAGATTGATGAAGGCAGGTGGTAGATGTCTATATGGACTCTAGTAAGGCATTCAACAAGGTCCTGCATGGTATACTGGTCCAGAAAGTTAAGGCACAAGGATCTGAGGCAACTTGGCTAATTGGATCCAAAATTGGCTTCATGATAGGGTAATGATGGAGAGATGCTTTTCTGATTGGAAATCTGTAACCAGTGTTGTACCACAGGGATCAGTACTGGGACCATTGTTGATTGTGATATAAATATTAGCAAATTGGATGTGAATGTATCAGATATAACTGGTAAGTTTGTGAATGAAACAAAAATAGGTGATGTTGTGGATACCGAGGAGGGTTGTCCAAGACTACAGCAAGATATAGATCAGATGGAAAGTTGGGCAGAGGACTGGCAGATTGAATTTAATCCCAACAAGTGCAAAAGTGATGTACCTTGGGAAATCAAATAGTGGGTAGGACATACACAGAAAATGATAGGGCACTAAGGAATGTTGAGGAACAGAAAGACTTTGGGGTGCAAATCCATTGTTCTCTGAAAGTGGTAACATGGGTCAATAGGGTGGTGAAGAAGCCATATGGCGTGCTTGCCTTCACAGGTCAGGACACAGAGTATAAAAGTTGGGAAGTTATGTTGCAACTTTACAGAACACCGGTTATGCTACACTTGCAGTTCTGGTCACCACACCATAGGAAGAATGTGATTGCACTGGAAAGATGTCAAAGAAGATTCACCAGGATGTTGCCTGGATTGGAGGACTTTAGTTATAGGGAGAGATTGGATAGGTTGGGCTTGTTTTTCCTGGAGTGAAGGAGGCTGAGGGATGACCTGATGGAGCTGTATAAGATTATGAGAGGCACAAATAGGGTAGATAGAATCAATTTCCCATAGTAAGGGTATCAAAAATAAGAGGACATAGGTTTAAAGTAGAGGGAGGAGTTTAAAAGGGGATCCGAGGGGAAAATGAGAGGATCTGAGTGGATGATAATTGGAGAGTTCTGCCAAAGGACGTGGTGAAATCAGATACAATCATTATGTTTAAGAAGATTTAGACAGGCACTTGAACAGGCAAGGCATCAAAGGATATGGAAATAATGCAGACAAATGGGATTAGTGTAGCTAGGCAAAATGTTGGCTGAAGGGCCCATTTCTGTGCTGTATAACTCTGACTCTATTACCTTTGAGCATAGATATTTATTAAACTAATTCAGAATAAAAGCAGTAGCACCAAAATAAATGTATGGTTTACATTAATCTACAGAAGAAAAGTTCTTCAAATATTCAATCCTATTTTGCTGCACAGAAACACATTTTGTTTTGTGGAATACGGCTTGCGCTTAGAGGTACAAGCAGCAATGCTTCAATTGTGGCAATCTGTTGAAGATAAAAATGGCAAATTAACAAACTTGTGTATTTACCTGCTTGACAGCAGCAGTATTTGTCTTTTGGTAATCTTACTTTTTGAGTACTGACTATTTACGCACGGTAGTGTAGTGGTTAGCGTAATGCTATTACAGCACCAGTGACCAGATTTAATTCTAGACACTGTCTGTAAGGGAGTTTGTACGTTCTCCCCATGTTTGCGTGGGTTTCCTCTGCTTTCCTCCCACATTCCAAAGACGTATGAGTTAGGAAGTTGTGAGCATGCTATGTTGGCGCTGGAAGTGTGGCGATACTTGCGGGCTGCCCTCAGAACACTCTGCGCAAAAGATGTATTTCACTGTGTTTCGATGTACATGTGACTAATAAAGATATCTTATCTTATTTGGTCCAGTGCCGCACAACATGTTACATAGATCCTAAGTAATGAATGTGTGATGAAAGTTAAGTGCCTACAGTTACTGAAACTTCATGGCTTTAAAGCAAATGTACAGAAAGTGGAATGGAAGTGCAACTTCATTTATCAAAGATCAAAGGGAAGAATTTTTTATTCAGTGAATTTTTGACCTGGAATGCACATTCTGAAATGGTGCTGGAAACTGATTTAAAAACAACTTTCAAAAGAAAATGGTAAATATAGTTGTAAAAGAAGCAATGAAAGGAATACTCAGACAACGGGTAAACATACAGCTTCTCAAAAGAGCTGATTTGAGTGTGATGGACTGAATGTTGTATGACTGTGATTAAAGGTCAGATTGTAAAGTTTAAATTTGCTGCCTTTGGCAATCTAGTGAAACAATTTGAAATGGTTAACAATATAATTTAAACATTTTGAATTTTGATGTTCAGAATTATTGCATAAATAATTAATGTGCTTACATAAAAGAACTGAATGAGTGTTCACAGTGCACACTAGCACTGTGCACTGGCACTGCCAGATGTAACAGAAATTATGGCATCCAGCCACTTGTTTCCTGGGCAATGAAACTCACAGATTGAAAATCAAGTTTACCTTTGATTTTCTGGAATGGATATTGTCTGACCTGAAAAACCTCGTATCCAAATTCTAATTGTGCATTCTGGTTGCTTTGGGAGCACTAGTTTATAATGTCTCTGTGAAACAAAACATTTAATTCAGTCTATTATTGAAGGCTGTGCCAGAAGATGTACTGTACTAAGATGAGTTATTGAAAAATTTTATTGATTCATCCCTATGGAGAAGCACTGAGCTGCTGTAAAATGGTTGTGTAACATTGGAATGGATGGTGACTTTTGCTACCCTTTGTGTAAGGAGACCAGTTGGTGTGTACGGTAAGGGCGGAGTTGTAATTTTTCAGGCGGTATCTTATGCATTTAGGAAACATTTTCTTTTTTTTTGTGCATCCTCAATATTATTGTGAGTATATAGTGTTTGCTCTTTTGTACTTGCATGCCTAATTTTTTTGGCTAAAGTATGATAAAAATTTTAGAAAATCAGTACCCTTGGGATGGGGCATGGGTTTTTAAAAGGGGGAGGCTACAGCATATGTTCCAGTGGTAATTGGGTCCATACAGTGCAGGCTGCAGATTTTGGAAGGAAAGCCAATGAAATTCAACACGAATGGAAGGGGCTGGTGATGACTTGAATGGCAGCTATTTGGTCTCTTTGCACTGCCAGATGAAAGAAATGTAGTAGGTAGTGGAGCAGAATCACAGACAGAGGTGGTGGTACAATAAAAATTGCCTCAGTGCAATTGACAAGAAACTTGCATTAGAAGTAGTTTGCCACATTGACAATGATAAAAGTTCTATGTCTAATTCTCTTTGCAAGAGTTGGGTGTCTTTTGAGGTCAGATGGATTGAACTATATGTTGAATGTGACCCAGCGTTCATTGCTTCAGCTCACAGATGAAAAAGAATCTCTTGGGTGTTAGAGAGGAGGAAAGGGCAGTGAGAGGTGAAGGACTGGTATGGTGGAATTGGTGGGTGAATCAAAAGAACAACACAAATAAAAGCTGACTTTAGCATAATGCTGCTGAGAGAACATGTCTCATTGCCTCATTGCACATTATAAAGTCTTAAGACTATATATATAGAATATATATATAATCTGTGTACTGAGAATTAAAAGTAATTTGTTAATAGATGCTTCACTGTTATCTTGTCAGGCTTGTTCAAAAACTCATAGTACACAGCTTGTTAGTATAAAAGACACACTGAAAAGAAACCTTTCAAGGGATTATAAATTATATAGTAAGTTTTATTTATCATGTTCGTGCTCATCAGTCAGTATTGAAATGAATATCACACAGGCTTTGTATTCAAAAATAATGAGGGAGATTTTGTGATTCCTTCTGAGAATACAGTTAGCAGTCTGCTTTCACTTGTCATTGTTCTAACTTCCCTAGAGTAAGATAATGTTGGAAGGCAATCAAAATATCAGCAGATTTGTAAGAACGCAATTGGGACCGTAACCTCATTTAAAGTGTTATGATGCAAAGATGCTTTCAGCTTCATGCAAGGACTGTTAAGAGCTCACAAAAGTATAACTCTTGCCTTATGTCAGTTCATATATGCAAACATCATCATTACAGAGACATTGAAGATGAATCCTGAGATGGCCATAAATTTGTTGCACTGAATATTCATTGCTTTGGGAACAGTCTGTGACCCGATTAGGGAGTTAAGTTGGCAATCCTTTTTACTAAACTGGGTAACTCAGTCGTCTTGTGACAGGAATCTATGTCTCTAGTAATGACTACCAATTAAAAGATGGATGGCTGTAAAACTTTTCAGAATTAAAGGAACTCCAGTGACTGGAAGTTCATGGCCTTGAAATGCAGGCACACCCATTAGAGTGGGGATGATGGGTAGGGGACGGCATGGGTAGAAACATTAATATTGTATTCCAACAAGAAGGGACAGGTTGTGGTGGTGCCAAACAAGCCCTGTGCTGTTACAGAAGATCCTGGGAGCAACTCAGGCTCAATGAACCAAATTTTACCTGGTAACTGTATGAGTTGCATGAAATGATATTAAAGAAGTGAAAGATTAAAGGGAAAATATAATGCAATTGTTTCTGTCACTAGTTCTGAAAGCAGGCTAATTTTGAAGGCACTGCAATTGTCAAAGTGTCTATTATATTCAGAGACAAATTGCACAGGCAGCACCCCAGGCCATTCTGAGAGAATATATAGAACAAAAGTGCTTTTACAAAAAGCTAGCCATTAACTCCTTTCCTTCAGAGGATAAAAATTTATCATTCTCCCCAACTAGACACAAATCCTCCCTGTTCACCCTTGACAACCACTGTTCTTCAAAGCACCAGCTTTATTTAGGAATTCCGTAAGTCCACACATATGTGTCTGTCCTCAACAAGAGTAAAATCTGGGAACAAGGTTGGGCTAAGTGGTAACTCAAAGAGTCTTTCTGCTAATTATAGAACATAGAACATAGAACAGTAGAGCACAGTACGGGCCTCTTGGCCCACGATGTTGTGCCGAACTATATGAACACCTACTTCATGATCAATCTAACCCTTCCCTCCTGCACAGCCCATAACCCTCCATCTTTCTTACTTCCACGTGTCTATCTAAGAGTCTTTTAAATTTCCCTAGTGTATCAGCCTCTACAATCACCCCTGGCAATGCGTTCCAGACATCCACCACTCTCTGTGTAAAGAACCTACCCCTGACATCTCCTCTGAACATTCCTCCTCTGACCTTAAATGGATGTCCTCTGGTATTGGCTATTGCCACCCTGGGGAAAAGGTGCTGACTGACATTCTATCTATGCCCTCTCATAATCTTATACACTTCTATCAAGTCACCTCTCCTCCTGCATCACTCCAAAGAGAAAAGCCCTAGCTCGCTTAACCTTTCCTCATAAGACATGTTCTCTAATCCAGGCAGCATCCTGGTAAATCTCCTCTGCACCCTCTCTAAAGCTTCCATATCTTCCTCTAATGAGGTGACCAGAGCTGAACACAGTACTCTAAGTGTTGTCAACCAGAGTTCTATAGAGCTGCAACATTACCTTGCGGATCTTGAACTCAATCCCCCGACACCACACCATACGCCTTTTTAACCACCCTATCAACTTGCATGGCATTATGTTAAGAACTCTTTAAAAGATCTCTTTGAACTTGCAGTTAGTAACAATAAGAGATCTATGCTCATCGGTATTGTACACTGGTGTAACATGGTAACAGATTTATGCCAGCCAGTATGTACCTCAGTGTTATACAGTATCGGTCCTGCATCTGCAAATACTGTACCTGCTTTATAATGTGGAAGACCTATATCTACCAATACTGTAGTCCAGTGTCATACAATGATAGATGTTTATCCAACAATACTGTGCCAGTGTAATGGTTACAGAGCTGTGCCCAACTTATATGATAGCCCTAGTTCCAAAACTGGGTCAGGAAGGTAGGTGTGTCTTGGTCCCTGGCCCCTGGTGCCCAATGCCATTTTTAGCAAAAACATGTTGCCCTGCCAGTGATAATCCAAATGACTGGCAAAAATCAGGAACTGACTTCAATAGCAGGGCAGTAGAAACACAAGCAATTAACCAGTAATATATACATTGCTCTTTAAAAGGAGCACTTTCAAAGAGCATTTTTAACTAAAGGGAGCAATTTGAGATTGGAATCCCAGAAAAAATATGATGATTTATTTTTTATGTGCATCATAATTGGTAGAAATAACCATAACTTTTTCTACACTCTTCAAATATCCTTGAAAAAGAGTCAGTAAAGCAATTCATGGAAGATATTTGCCGACACCTCTGCCTGTTGAGGATCTGGGACTTGCATTGTTGGAGACCTGAGTCCCTAGGACGATATCAAGTGAGTGCTTGATACCTGAGCGAGGCATAGTGAGAGCCCTGTGTCCATGGGCCTTGCAGTGAGAGCTCTGAGTACCCAGGCCTGTTATCATATGAACTCCGTATATCCAGGCCTGGCTTTGTGTGAGTTCTGTGTATTGGAGCCAACCATCATGTGAGCCTTAAGTACCCGGTTTCTGGTAACATGTGAGCTCTGAATACCGGGACCTGACATCATGTGAACTTCTAGTAGCTGTGTCTAATATCACATGAGCCCTGAGGACCCAGGCCCAACACTGTGTGAGCATCAGGACACAGACTCAACATTATGTGTGTCCTAAGTACACAGTCTCAACATTGTGTGAGCACTGAGAACCTGACCTAGGCAGCAGTGGACCATGAGGACCCTGGCCTGGCATCAGTCAGGTACCAGGATCTGGCACCTTATGAGCTCCATGGATTTGAATCCTGGATCAGTTGGGCCTCAGGAATGCCAGACGGACATTGACTGAGTCTCAAGGACCCGACAAACTGTGTGCAGAGTTGTTTTTCCTTTGTTTTGGGCCACAGCACCCTCAGTACTCCTGGCCATTTACAATGTATCGCAGGAATTCAGTGTAAGTGGTGACATCAATCGTTTTAAGATATAGCTGGCATGGAGGTTCCCAGCCTTCCTGCAATGGTTTGTGTTAGTGTTTGAAGATTATTAATATCCTGTATCAATTTCATACGAAATGAGCAGGCACGGTAGTGTAGTGGTTAGCGTAACGCTTTACATCGCCAGCGACCCGGGTTCAATTCCGGCCGCTGTCTGTAAGGAGTTTGTACGTTCTTCCCGTGTCTGCGTGAGTTTCCTCTGGGTGCTCTGGTTTCCTCCCACTTTTCAAAGACGTACCAAAGGGTTAGGAAGCTGTGGGCATGCTATGTTGGCGCCGAAAGCGTAGCGACACTTGCGGGCTTCCCTCAGAACACTACGCAAAAGATTCATTTCACTGTGACTAATAAAGACGTCCAACTTCAGATGTGAAAGGTTTTGTACTATGCAGGGTCGGGCTGGTGTTTCAGTGTACATTCTGTCTTTCTGAATGAATATTTTATGCTAGTGCCCCAGACATTTGGAAGTTGCCAGCTGCTAAATTGGGAGCCAACATTCTTGCAGGAGGAATAGGCAGAAGTCATTAACCAAAAAAAGTGACCATCCTGCCTCCTCTACTCTACCAATCCAAAGTGAGTTCTATCCCGACAAAACTGTAAACAGGTTCTGAAGTCTTTCCCCATGTCTCATTTCAAGATTTGAAGACCTGGCTGTTCTTTTTATGCTGCTCTTTTATACAAATATCTGTTACTTGGACTCTTATGTAGAACAAGCAGTAAAACAGACACAACGTTTCAATATTCAATAAAGTATTAATTCTTAAAAAAGCCTGTCACCTGCATTCTATCCTTTCAACAGTCCCAGACATCCATCACACAATACAGCAAGGATTCCCCAGCACTTGTCCTGACCTGCAAGTCTCTCTGTCACTTTGCTCCTGCTCTTCTTTGCGCCATCTCCAGACCCAACATCACAGCTCAGCTCTTCCACTCCAACTTATACATTACAACACTGATATGAAAAATAGCTATAAACACTATGGCATAACATGAAAGATTTCTTTCTTCATTATTAATGTTTAGAGGTGATGACACCTCCTTACTCTTGTAATGTTTGGTAATTATCACTGTCAGGCAAGTTCACATTTTAGTCTGATATTACTCAAATATCTTGGGATCCCACTAGAACATAGAACATTACAGCACAGTATAGGCCCTTCAGCCCATGATGTTGTGCCAACATTTTATCCTGCCCTAATATCAATCTAACCCCTCCCACATAGCCCTCCATTTTTCTATCATTCATGTGGCTACCTAAGAGTCTTTTGAATGTCCCTGATGTATCTGCCCCCATAACCTCTTTAGTTTATTGTGCATTTCTGCCTTTTGCTAGTTCAGCATTGCTAGCAGTCTTTGCCACGTTGGCCTTCCTAATTGTAATCTCTTCCCTCAAACGCCTCTTGCCTTGTTTCATCCTTCCCATTCTCAAAGGCTTTCTTCAAATTCATCTTTTTGTATTGTGCTCTCAGTCACTTTCCAAAGAGTCCTTATCCATTCAAGTTACATTTGGCCCTGAACTGTTAGAAACTGGAGTTAAATTTTCTATAAATTACTCGTTGTGTCCTTGTGTTGATATACTAGGTCTTATTGTACATTCTTTTGCTCTGTCTTCAAATGCTCCCAGAAACTATGAATACCTGTTTTTTACCTGGCTTACCCTACTGTGGGAGTCACACATTGTTAAATCAACTGGGGCAGTAGGTTAACCAATCTTCATTAATAATGTTTAGAGATGATGACACCTCCTTACTCTTGTAATGTTTGGTAATTATCACTGTCAGGCAAGTTCACATTTTAGTCTGACATTACTCAAATATCTTGGGATCCCATTAGAACATAGAACATTACAACACAGTATAGGCCCTTCAGCCCATGATGTTGTGCCAACATTTTATCCTGCTCTAATATCAATCTAACCCCTCCCACATAGCCCTCCATTTTTCTATCATTCATGTGGCTACCCAAGAGTCTTTTAAATGTCCCTAATGTATCTGCCCCCATAACCTCTGCCGGCAATGCATTCCACGCACCCACCACTCTCTGTGTAAAAAACTTACCTCTGACATTCCCCTTACACCTTCCTCCAATGACTTTAAAATGATGCCCCTACGTGTTAGCCATTTTCGCCCTGGGAAAAAGTCTCTGACTGTCCACTCGATCAGCCTCTTATCATCTTGTACACCTCTATCAAGTCACCTCTCATCCTCCTTCACTCCAAAGAGAAAAGCCCTCGCTCACTCACCCTATCCTCATAAGACATGCTCTCCAATCCAGGCAGCATCCTGGTAAATCTCCTCTGCACACTCTCTAAGGCTTCCACATCCTTCTTATAATGAGGCGACCGGAACTGAACACAATACTCCAAATGTGGTCTAACCAGAGTTCTACAGAACTGCAACATTACCTCATGGCTCCTGAACTCAGTACCCTGACTAATGAAGGCCAACACACCATATGCCTTTTTAACAACCCTATCGACCTGCGCAGCAACCTTGAGGGATCTATGGATGTGGGCCCCAAGATCCCTCTATTCCTCCACACTGCTAAGAGCCCTGCCATTAACCTTGTATTCTGTCTTCAAATTAGATCTTCCAAAGTGTATCACTTCATGCTTTTCTGGGTTGAACTCGATCTGCCATTTCTCAGCCTAGCTCTACATCCCATCAGTGTCCTGTTGTAACCTACAGCAACCTTCTACACTATCCACAACACCACCAACCTTTGTATCATCATGCTGCAGCTCTATAAAACTCTGGTTAGACCACACTTTCTTAATCCTACTTGCCAAGGCCTTCTTATGCCCCCTTCTAGCTCTCCTAAGTCCATTCTTAAGCTCGCTCCTGGCTACCTTGTAACTCTCCAGAGCCCTGACATCAATGCTTTGTAAACCTTGGGTAAGCTGCTTTCTTCCTCTTGACAAGATAATCCTTGTCTCTTGTCAACCACGGTTCCTTCACTCTACCATCCTTATCCTGCCTCAATGGGACAAAGCTATCCAGAACCCCATGCAAGTACTCTCGAAACAACCTCCACATTTCCGCTGTGCACTTCCCCCAGAACATCTGTTCCCAATTTACGCTCCCAAGTTCCTGCCTAATAGCATCATAATCCCCCCCCCCCAGTTAAATACTTACCCATATCATCCGCTCCTATCCCTCTCCAAGGCTATGGTAAAGGTCAAGGACTTATGGTCACTATCTCCAAAATGCTCTCCCACTGAGAGATTGGAAACCTGATCAGGCTCATTGCCTAGTACCAGGTCCAGAATGGCCTCTCCTCTAGTCAGCCTGTCCACATACTGTGTCAGGAATCCTTCCTGGACACACCTAACAAACTCTGCCCTTTACACGAAGTAGGTGCCAATTAATATTAGGGAAGTTGAAATCACCCATGCAACAACCCTATTATTTTTGCACCTCTCCAAAATCTGCTCCTCAGTGTCTCTGCTGCTGTCCGGGGGGTCTGTAGAATACTCCCAACAGAGTGATCGCCCCCTTCCTGTTTCTGACTTCCACCCACACTAACGCAGTAGACGATCCTTCCAGGATGTCCTCTCTTTCTACAGCTATGACATTGTCCCTGATCAGTAAAGCCACTCCCCCACCTCTTTTACCTCCGTCCCTGTCCCTTTTGAAACATCTAAACCCCGGAATATCCAACAGCCATTCCTGCCTTTGTGACAGCCAAGTCTCTGTAATGGCCACCACATCATAATTCCACATACTTACCCATGCTCTAATTCATCAGCCTTGTTCCTGAAACTTCTCACGTTAACGTAGACACACTTCAGCCCATCCAACTGACTGCAATTTTGCCCTTTCAACTACCTATCCTTCCTCACAGTCTTTCTACACAGTGCACCTACTTGTACACCAAATGTACTAACCTCTGACCTATCAGTCTGGTTCCCATCCCTCTGCTGAACTAGTTTAAACCCTCCCCAAAAGTTCTAGCAAACCTGCCTGCAAGAATATTGGTTCAAGTGTAATCCATCTCTTTTTACAGGTCGTACCTTCCCCAGAAAAGATCCCAATGATCAACAAATCTGAAACCCTGCCCCCAGCACCAACTCCTGAGCCACACATTCCTCTGCCAGATCAACCTATTCTTACTGTCACTGGCACGTGGCACAGGCAGCAATCCAGAGATTACTACCCTTGAGGTCCTGCTTTTCAGCTTCCTATTTAGCTCCCTATATTTTCTCTCCAGGATCTCATCACTTTTCCTACCTATGTCGTTGGTACCAATATGTACCACAACCTCTGGCTGTTCGACCTCCCCCTTCAGAATGCTGTGGACCCGATCTGAGACATCCCTGACCCTGGCATCAGGGAGGCAACATACCATCTGGGAGTCTCTTTCACATCCACAGAATCTCCTGTCTGCCCCCCTTACTATGGAATCACTACCGTTCTCCTTGTTTTACGTATGTCTATGATTGTCCCTTCTCACCCATATTACTAAATATTCAGTGCAGAGGTTGCAAGTACATATTAAGTCTGAACACATTTATACAGTGTACATTTATACATTTATACAGTTTCATCACATTTGCCTCAGTGGCCAGCTTGGTCTGCTGGGTACTAAGCATGACAGGCATTTTTATGTCTAATTCTGTTTCTCACTGCAGATTATAAATTCTGCTCCCTGTTTTCCTCTTCCCCCTTTCTACATAACTTGACCCAGCTACATAAACCCCTGATCTGAATCCACCTTCGGATTCCTAGATCCCTTTGACTGTGCAATGCGTGGCTCCCCTGAGTAGTTAAAGTTTGCTGCTAACACCCGACTTGTAACTTCATCCCTCCTGGAATCTTGTTACCAGATGATTGATACCATCCAGTCTTTAATAATGCCCCCTCTTAATAACCTGGTGGGTGGCGGACAGGTATTGAAAAAATTAGGTTATGTTCTCACAAATACTATAAAAAGTTTAATTACCCAAAACATAATTATTGTCACAAACTGAATATACGTTCTCCACAGACAACAGACCCAAGAATTATATGTTACTGGTCTATTTATCTGTGATCTCCTAGATTAATACAGTGTGCAGGCTTGTCTCAGTGGCTGCCACTTCCAGTGGAAGTCCCTTCTCTGGCTGGATGACTCTGAAGCAACAGCCACCTGCAGATCCTGTTTCAATCTTATGAAGGTTTCATCATGAGTCTATTCCATCCTCTTATTGTCTAGAGTCAGCAAAACTTGCACTATAGCTGCATAACCCTCTATAAACTCTCTGCATTATTCAGTCAGTCCTCAAAATACCATGACTGATCCCAGTCTGTCAGGCATAGGTAATGCTTACCAATATCGCCTGACTCTCTTAGCTGGATGAGCAAGCCTAAAAACTGGACCTCTCCCTGACCTACCTGTGCTTATTTGAAATTCACCTTTTGTCCCATCTCTTGAAGAATCCATGAAATTCCTTAAGGAGCTCTCCATGTTCCACTCTGGTATCCATAAACATTAGGATATCATCAGTATATTGCAACAACTGCCTGGACTGACTGAAAGTGGACATGCCCTTGTGAAATATAGTGATACCCTTACAGTAAGCACATGCACGATACTGCTACCCCTTGAATTTACAAGTAAACTTATAATGATCTTTCAGGTGCACTGGAACAGACCAAAACCCATTCAAAATATCCAAAACAATGAACACAGTTGTTGACAAGGAAACATGGCCATCCACCTAGTGACTGATCCCACCATCGGGGCACTGGTGGGAATATTCTTAATCAGCACTTGGTAACCTCTTGTGACACTCCACAACACATCCAGTTTTTTCACCAGCTCAACTGGAGAAATCTTGTTGGTTGCTACTGATTTCAGCATTGTTGAAATCTACTAGGGACTGAACTGACCTGTCCAAATCCTTTCCAACTTCCTTGGGAAATAAATACTGTTTAGTGTGCACCCAGCTTATGCTCATTTCTACTAAAAAGTCTTGGCCACAGATCAAGTGCCCCGAGGACCCAGTACTGAACATGATTTAATTGGCACCCTGACCATCCAACTCCCAACATCAAAAGGCCCCCTGGACACCACACAGACATCTCTCCCTGACTTGAGACCATCACTACTCTATGGCGAAAATATGGGTCAATGTGACCTCTGGAATTCTCATTCCCTTTTGGTTAATATACACATCCATTGACCCCTCAGGGATCTGACTGTTCTTTTTTATGATTTTGATACTTCTCAGATACTCTATCCCTGTAAAACTCCCTAAAACATAAAGTGTCCCAATCAACCAGTCGAATGTCAGGGAGGAAGTAGAGTGAACCAGCATTCAAGATGTTTCCGCCAAATATTCTTCTCGCTTCCCCTCAACTATGTTGGCCACCGATGGTCTTCTCCACTGATTGTTCCTAAGTGGGACAAATACCTGAGACTGGGCATGGCCCCTTCCTCCTCATGCTCATTCCCATGGGCAGTGTAGATGTTCCTGTTGGAGAACTGGAGTGTCCTAACCCATTTGGTCTGCACTTGTGCCCTCAGTGCACTGAGGCAACATTGGTCAGAATGCAGTCTTACTTTAGCATTCTCAGTTAAGTTGACTCTTCTAGCCACAATTCTCTTATGTTGCTGCTTATTGAATGATGGGGCCAATTTGAGGGCTTGTTGGGCCTACTTCTGCTTGCTTTGGAAAATATTAGAATAGAAGAAAAGGGAGCAGGAGTGGGCCAATTTGCTCCTTGAACTTGATCCATCTTTAATTAGTTCTGATTGCTCTGATCTTAGCTCCACTTTCTGGCCTGTTCCCCTGCACATTCAACGCCCCCTTCAAGCAAAAACCTATCTTAGCTACATAAAGGCTTCGATAAGCATGAATAATTCTTCAGAAGGCTGTGAATCAAACAATATGTTCAGTAACTCAGCACCCACAGCTCCAAAGATTCACAACCCTCAGAAAAGAAATTCCACCTCATCTTTTTTTCTTAAATCGATAACCATGTATTTTGAAACTCTGCCCCACGTTCTAGAATCCCCCACCCAAGGAGAATATCCAATCGGCACCCACCTTGACAAGACCCCTTGGTATCTTACATGTTTTAAAAGATCACCAGCTGAAACGCCAATGGTTATAAACAAGGATATCACCAATGCTGAATTGAATGAAGGAGACATAAAGGTTAATGAAGAAGTTATATTTTAATGAAAGAAGCTTGGAATGTAGGAAGTAAAGGTTGCAGGGAACAAGGATGCCTAAGGCAGGTAAACATTTTCACAGTATTAAGGTCATGGAAAGAATGAGCTGGAATAGAACAGTTCATTTCTATCATTGGAAACCAGGAAGACAATGGAAGTGGTCACATTAATCACTGCACCTGTCTCTCAGAGCATTCTTCCTATCAAGTGAAGTTCCATCTGGCAAGCCCTGCCTTGCTGAATTTAACTTTTAATGAATCTCAAAAGATCCCCCCACCCCCCATTCCCCATTTCTCATTTCTTTTTTTCCCTTTTCCTTTGAGCAGAATTGATGGGCCGAATGGCCTGCTTCTGCTCCCTTGTCTTGTGATCTTGTGATCTTGGAGTAAGAACACCAGCAAGAGAATAAATTGGACAAATTATCACTAATTTTACAAATTACTGCTCCTGATGCAAATTTCACGCCACAGAAGCACGTCTTTGAAGTTTGGACCCAGAGGTTAGTGTTTCCTGCATGATAACTAGCTGGAAAACCAGGCTGAGAGTATATCCGTGCCCAGATTCCCAACATGTATTCCCTTCACAAGAAAATCTAAATCAGAAAATCTACGCCCATGCCTAACAATCAGTTGGAGGCTTCGTGCTCTACATAAAACAATTACAAAATTGAAAGAGATAGAGATTCTCCCATTTCTGATGAAAGGTGCTGCCAAGAGGAATTAAGTACAGATTCACTGTCAACAATGTTGAGACACAGCAGAGTAATGCCTCTGATTAAGATTAATTCTATTCTAATGCAGTTTGCTGCAACCTGTACATGTAAACAAATTATATGTAAACAGAAGCTCATGCAGTATATAAGGAAAGAAGATCAATGCATTCTGTGTGTTCCAAGTGATACAGGGTCCTTTCCACCTCCATTTCATATCTTGCTTTTGGTGTTTTTATTTTCATTCTAATTGTGTTAGATTATTAACAGATTCTCATCCATCTGAGTCAACAGGTCATTTTCAATAACTTGCATTAAAAAACTTGCTGGCTGGCATCCCTGCTATTAATGTCTCAGGAGTGTACTCATTTACATAACAGCACAGAAGGAGGGGAGCAAATGTTCTTTAGGAAGTGAACTTCTGACTGGCAAATGTGCCGTCACAGATTAATATCACAGTGACATGTGCCATTATTGCACGTTGTATCACTTTCCAGATTTTACACTAGATATAGACCATAACAGGAGACACACGAGACAGCAGATGTTGCAATCTGGAGCAACACACAAGATGCTGGAGGAACTCAGTGGGTCACCTATGGAAGGAAATGGACGGTTGATGTTTCAGGTCAAGACCTTTCATCTGGACTCTATTGATCAACAATGTAAATAATTTTCATGAGGTTTAAAAGATAAGATCCAAGGAATATTTTTGCATTGGGAAAGCTGTGTGAAGCTAGTGGTGGGTGGTGGGATAATTTATGGGTCTATTGCAGAAAAGTTTAGTTGCCTATGAACCTCAAAGTACCATGTTCAATAGACCAGTCCCTGCTGACTAAACACACACACACACAAAGTTGTTTTACCTATTCAGTCAATCCATTGCATGATTCATGGTGATAGATCAGATGGAGAGCAGTCTGGGGTGGGGGTCAGAGGAGAATCTAAAGCACTTATTGTTAGGTGGTTGTGGCCTTGAAGGCCAGGCTGTGGCATGTTGGCATTGTGGCTGAGGAGCCCAGAAGTTGGACAGGGTTATCGAGATTACCTGCTCAGGGTTGGGGTGGGAGGGTTACATGGGGAATTGCAGTGTCACATGTTGGTGGTGTGGGGCTGCTTAGAGCTCTGATAGTGGTGTGGTTTGTGATGGGGGATCAGATGTGAGGGCTAAGAAGGGCACATCACACAGTAAGTAAATTACTTGGCTGGTATCCAAAACCATGATCCATTGATCTAACGCTGCAACACAGGATGGCATTTACACTAAACAATAGGAAAAACATGCAGGGAAACTAAACATTCCCTCAACCAACTGATCAGATCAAAGCTCAGCAGCCCTGCCACATCTAGTCATGAATAGGGATGGATAATCAAGTAGCTAACAAGAGAAGGCTCCAAGAACATATGTATCCTTAAATATAATAGGGCACAGCTTGTGAATGCAAATGAGAAGCCCTAAGGATCTGCAGCCATGTTCAGCCAGAAGTACCAAGTGGATGATTCATCTTTACTTCTTCCTTAGATACCCACCATCACAGAAGCCAGTCTCCGGTCAATTCAATTCCATGTGATCTCAAGAAACAGTTTAGAGCCCTAAATATAGCAAAAGGACCATACAACATCCCAGCTGTAGTATTGAAGATTTGCACTCCTGAAGTAGGTGCACTTTTAGCTAAGCTGCTTCAGTTCAGTAATAGCACTGGCATCAAGAATATGGAAAATTGCCTGGATGTGATAAATCCACTCCAGCTAACTACTGCTCAATCAGTCCTTCCTCAATCATCAGCAAAGTTGTGGAAGATTTATGTCGACAGTGCTCTTCAATAATCTTTCATAGATACTGTTTGATTTTGCCAGGACCACTCAGCCTCAGTCTTCAGCACAGCCCGGGTCCAAACACGGACCAAAAAGTTGATTTTCAGAGGTGAAATGAGAGGTGAATTTTGATTTGACTAAATGTAGCATCAAGGGCCTCAAGTGACATTCAGCCCCAAGGATTTCAAGGATAAATGCTCCAATGGTTGGAGTCATACCTTGCACAAAATTGTTGGCCATGGTTGATGAAGATCAATCATCTGAGTCCTAGCTAGGATATTGTAGCAGGAGTTCCTCAGGGCAGTGTCCTAAGTACAACAATAGGAGCATAAGAAATCGGAGCAAGAGTAGGCCATTTGCGTCCTCCACCTTATTGAATTGTAGTAAGTCATCTTTACTCACATACACAAATCTTCTTTCAATAAAAGCTAACATACCATTTACCTTCCTAATTGTCTTCTGCAGCCGTATGCTGCCTTTCATAGAAATAATAAACAAATAATTCAATAGTGCCTGTTGTATTTTATTGCACAATACACATTTGCTGTCTTGTTCTTTGAGCACGCAAATGTCTGGAGGTTAACGGACTGAATTGCATTGGACCTAGTCTGTGCCTTGTAGTCACGTTTAACTTTTGCAGCTGTGTAACTCCAAACGCACAGCTGGTCTTGGTGCATTGGTGGTCCCACCAAGCACAGCTGGCCATGAACGGCATTAAGACTGCAGGCAGCAGAATGTAAGGCATCATCTAAAAGCAAGGCTGATACCTTCTGACAGCTTGTGCTAGCAGGAATCTTTTCACTGTTTCTCTGATAACTGGAGATACTGAGAAACAGTTTGAAAAATTAAAAACTAACATTTATTAATAAAAAAATTAAAACACATTGATGTAAATTAATCAGCCACTTTAATGTTAATTACAATACATTTTAGAAAAAAAACAAACCACTTGCTTTCACTTACCCTTTTAGTGACTGAGGTTGCTCTAGACAAGTCAACACTGGCTGGATTGAAACTGAGGGACCAGATGTAAGTTGCATCTAGCTTGTCTGCTCAGTAAACTACAGAACCCCTTTGGATTCAGTGGTTAGTGAAGGACCAGTGTGAGAGATCTGATGTATTTGCATCCAATCACTTGCATGTTCAATACTCCTGTGATGTTGTATGCAAGCACAGAAGTTCAGATCACACTTCATGTACACTGCAGTTAGCTGTGTGGTTCAGTATGGAATTTTCGATGAGCTGTGAGTTTGATCCAGCCCAATATCCAGCAGGAGGATCATATGCTTTGTGGTTAGGATTCTAACCACATCACTAACTTCATCCCTGCATTTAGAATGGCTTGAAACGGTTACTTCTGCATCCAAATAACTACTCCGCATGTTTTTTAATTGAACTGCCTTAAAATAGGTTGGATAAAGGCAATTAGATAAGCTAATTTTATTTAATTGTCAGGAGCACAATAGGAAAAAATACTTAATACTGATGATTCATCTTTACAACGATAGCTTAATCAGCACAGATATTGCAGGATCAAACACATTTTGTTTATTTAAGTTTCAACAAAATGCTTTTCAAAACTAGAAGACATATTTTCCCTAATGTGTTGAAGACCTTATGGTTAATGAACTCTCAATGCACCCTTCATCACAGCACGACAGTTTGAAATAACAATATAATAATAATCTGTGGAAAATATTTATGAAGGTAATGAGTAATAATGACTAAAAGACCTATGCAGATTGCACTTTTTTTGCAATAATTTGCTGTCATCACTCCCTTCAAAAATGCACAATGGATTCCTCTGTCCTTGAGAACTATCAGACCATCTTTAAACATTCTTTCTTTTCCAAAACATCTGAACGTATTCTTCTCCTCCAAATCCATCTCTGAATCTCTTCTATAAGAATGCTTTCTCTACCGCACCACTGAATTAGCCATAATGAGAGTGACACATAACTTTTGTTTTTTTAGATTTATTCAAGGGATGTGGGCTCCGCAAGCTGAGCCAGCATTTAATTGCCCGTCTCTAGATGCCCTTGGTGGTGAGCTGCCTTCTTGAACTGCAGCAGTCTGGTTCGCTGCTTTGGATTGCATTAAACCTTTCCTTTTGCATCTCATGGACTGAACACAGAATCCAGCCTCGGCTGCACCACAGTTATTCCAGTTAAATTTTGAGAGGATTGAAATCACTACCCTGTCACAATTTGCTTAGTTTTACTGTTGAATTGATTTGCTCAGGCAGAACTATTTCCTTTGCAGTCATAGCACCCTCTTTGACTCTGAGGTGAACTTTTAGCTGCAATTCTTCCTCATGCATGGATCATGTACTAAAATCTCCATTGTATCATCTAACCTTGCCTCCTGATAATTCATCTTCTGCCAAAACTCTCATCATTCATGGCCTTCGTCCATTCTGAACTATCCCAAAATTCTTGCCAGCTGGCATCCAATTTTGCACAATTGATAAACCTGAGATCATCCAAAATACTGCTGCTCTCAAGTTATGTTCAAGGATCATCTCTGATGTTGATGACTTTCCCTGGCTCACAGTCCATTAATGCCTTGCTTTTAAGGTTTTCCTCCTCATGTTACTTCTTTGGTCTTTGTAACTTTCATCACACCAGTATATTCACCCTCCCAAAGATGGTGCACTCTCCTGACATCTATCTCTTATATACCTATTCCTTCCATTACTCCACTCATTGTCATGAATTTATCCAACAAGGTACCATGCTCTGAAATTTGCTCATTTTAAGGCGATCTTTAAAACCCACACTTTGATAAAACTTTTAGTCACCCCATCTAATTGTGGATTCTTTGTCGCACTTTAGTAAATGAGTTTGGGATGTTTTACTGCATTAAAAATGTATGTTGTTAATATCAAGTGTCAGAAATTGCATATTACTTACTGAAATAATGTGCCTGAGCAGTTCTGATTTGCAATCTCTGAGGTTTTTTTTTGCATTAGAGCTGCTAGTTATTGACTATCATACAAAATGTGATTTTTATTCCCCAGGTTGATCACTCTTGTTTGATTGAACAAACATAACTCTCATGTGCAGATCAAAAAAAAACCTTCTTACCATCCTATTAATAATTGATTTCCATATTCAGCCGCGCCTCCACAATTCCCAAATCTGCTGGCAGCAGCTCAAGAACTGCAACAAGTGAAAGATAAATCTTGAATAAAACTATTCACATGACTCATTTTCGAGAACGTCCATTATATCCCAGATAACTCTCTCCTCCAATAACTTGTTTGTCACAGAAAAGACTGCAATAACTGGTTTCTGATTAAAATTTATATCCAGCTTATGTCATTTGAATCCTCTCCTTTTAGTAACCATCTTGACACTGCCCAATATGCTTGCTGCTGGGTTATTTGTCACCACTATTTTTTGAAAAGGGGAAGCCTGGTTATATTGGCTTCTCATTTATTTTCACAACACAGTGAGTTTGCAGATCAGTTAAGTGGTGCCTTTCCACTTGAAGAATTTTCACCATCTTTTACCTTTTCACAGGGAATTTGTTACAACTGTTACTGGAAATTTGTTTCATATTTGGAAATTTTAGTATGTTCATGGATAAATTAACAATCAGACTCATTGCATAATTTAGCTTCACAATGATGCCATTTTGACTGCACTTAACATATCATGCTATGATGGATATTCACTTTCCAGGTGCCAAGAAGGCTTATCATCTTTTTAGCACAGCAGCACGGCCTGACCAAAAGCCAAGAAGTGGTTGAATTTTAAGCTAAAATCCCTTTTGCAAAAAGAGCAGAAATCGTCCAAGGCTCAAGATGTTTTTTGTTTGCTTAGTTAAACTTCCAACCAATACTCCCTGCTCAGGCTCTTCACATAAACAAGAGGACAATGGGATCCACCTTTACTTAATTAAACACTCCAGTCACCTGGCCTGAAAATGTGGTTGAAAAAACATCACATGCCAATGAAGTCAACTAAGTGAAAAAACAGTGTAAATAGAAAGCAGTCAGGGTAGGGGGAAATGACAGAGGGAAGGGGTTACAGAAAGAAGACCTCGAATTCATTTCTCAGCCTTTGGTGTTTGCAATGGACGACTTGTTCGACTGCAACTTTTTAGCTTGTAAGAATTGTACCTGTGTTTGGAAATCCTTTGTAAGTTACAAGTCGATATTAAGAATTACTTATTAGAATTAAATGTGTCTCACTTAAAATAAAATAAACTGTGTTTAAACTGCTTTGTTAGCTGGAAGTATCTTCTCCTTGGTTGGGAGGAGGGACCCACCACTCGAAATGCTGATTATTGACAGCTGAACCTTTCTGTAGAGAAGTAGTGAAGTAAACTAGTCCTTGAAGTGTAGGTTGATACAGTATAATCTCCCTATAGTGAGGGTACTCTTAGATACTTATGCCAGATCGAACTTTAAGTCTTGACTTAAGTTTAGAGCTCTTGAACGGTACACTCAATGTCATCACAATGCAACACACTTCAAAGGATAGGGCACAAAACACTACCTTGTATTCAGTTGCAATTCTTACAGTAAAGGTTTCTTCCTCTTTTACTGCATTAATGAACATATATACTTACAGAAAAGTTTAAGATTGGTTCTAATTTGTGGACATGTACTGTACATTATATTTTATCAACAGCCAAAGTAATCAGTTTCCTCATAGATATTTTTGGCCAAAAACAATATTTAAGATGCTTATTGTGATTCATATTGTTTAGTCTGAACTAGTATTGCAAACAGGAGATTCATCTTTTGCAATAATTTATTTGTTATCGCTCAAAGTATCACTAGTATTTCTTCTAAACATTTTGATTTCTCTTTGCGAGCAATACTGCAGGGATCTACCAGTCCTAGTGATAGAGTCATTTAGACAGAAACAGGTCCTTCAGTTATCAAGTCTGCACCAGCCATCAAGCACCCATTTACTCTAATCCTACACTAAATCCATTTTGTTGTCCTCACGTGTCCCTCAATTCATCCAGATTCTACCACCCAATTGCACATTAGGGACAGTTTACAGTGGCCAATTAACTAACCAAACTGTTTGTTTTTGGGATGTGGGAGGATACTGAAGCACCCAGGGGAAACAAATGCAGGCACAGGAAGAACAGGCAGATAGCACCGGAGGTCAAGATTGAACCCGGGTCACTAGAGCTGTGAAGCATAGGAAGTATTGCTTGAGAACTCTAGTGACCAGTTGATGGGGCCTCCACTTAACTCACTGCTCTGTCTATGGTTTCAAAGTCTTCAATCTGAAACACTTAGTATAGTTTTCTTTCTATAGATACTGCCTGAACTGCCTAGGGTTTTCAGCATTATCTGCTTATATTACAGTCAAGATAGGGTCAGTATGAGTTAGATGGAACCAAAACTTACTCAGCTCATTGATTTCAGAAGTTCTCTGCAAATCACCTGTGTACATAAATAGTCATTAGGGATTTTCAAAAGGCATCATAATTGAAACACATATTCACTCTGCATAAACATAATGATAGCTTTTGAAGCATTCGCAGCTAAACATTCATTACTCCATCAGACTAAATGATCTCAATTTGATGTGCTATGTGCTAATATGATAAAAAATCATAAAGAGGACAAGACTGTTTTCCAAAAGTTTGGGGCATCATTTGTTTTTTTTAATGACATTGTAAATAATTTAATTGCTAAATGAATTTAACAAGCAGAAAACTAAAGTTATGAATAAATGATGGGAAACTGTCCAGAAGGCAGGAAAAAAAAAACATGGTGGCTGAATTCTTATAAGGTCACAAGTACAACAGTCTTCACCTGCAAGACAGGTTTTTCACTGTACCTCAGTACAAGTGACAATAATAAACCAATACCAAATCAATACTGGAAATTCAGCATACTGTGACCTGAGGATAGCCATTAGAAATATAATACATAAGAAAAAAATTAAGTTGTGAAGTCCTTTGACATGCATATATGGTTTGAACTAATTATCTGCAGATCTTGGATAAAAATATAACTAATTTCTTCCTTTCCCCATCCCATTTTAAGGAGAGGGCTATGGGAATGAATGAATGCCAACTTTACATGAAGATCTGCACAAACAAGTCCTCAAATTATTTATTTGTAAGTACAAATAATAGCCATGTAATGTAATGATCAAGTTTTATTTCCAATATATATTTTTCAGTTATAAACTTTGTAACTCATTAAATAATTTCACATCACACACATTTCAGATCAATGTGCTAGCTGAAGCATGCATCTGTACATAGAGTGAGAGATAGGAACCATGGTCTCCAGAGTTCAAATGTGGACAGAGAAACCCAAATAAAGAGAGGTGGGAAGAAATTGGGCTATGGAGCATCAATCTTAGGGTCCTAAAAAGTTTAAGATATAAAAATGACTCAGGTACATTCTATAGGAATTACATCAGAGGGTTGTTTATGAAAGTCTTAGCAACACACAGACTGGGCAAGTCGTCACATTAGCTAATGTGCAATGCTGATTTGATGCTAGCTTTGCCACTTTATGAAACTCTACTACTAATACAGCCTGTCTTATCCTTGGATGAGGATATAACAGATATAGGCAACTAGGAACAACTGAGGTACTTGAAGAGTATAGAAAAAGTGAGAAAGTACTAGAGAAGAAAATCAGGAAGGCAAAAAGGAGACATGAGGTTGCTTTGGTAGATAATGTGAAGGTAAACCTGAAGGGTTTCTACTAGTATATTAAGAGTAAAAGGATAGTAAGGGACAAAATTGGTCCCCTAGAAGATCAGAGTGGTCGTCTATGTGTGGAGCCTCAGGAGATGGGGGAGATCTTTAAAAGTTTTTTTGCATCAGTATTTACTCAGGAAACGGGCATAGTGGATATGGAAGGAAGGGAAACAAGCAATAGTGTCATGGAACATACAGAGATTAAAGAGGAGGAGGTGCTTGCTGCCTTACAGCGAATAAAGGTAGATAAATCCCCCGGGCTTGACATGATATTTCCTCGGACCTTGAGAGAGACTAGTGTAGAAATTGCAGGGGCCCTGGCAGATATATTTAAAATGTCCTTAGCCACGGGTGCGGTGCCGGAGGACTGGAGGGTAGTTCATGTTGTTCCATTGTTTAAAAAAGGCTCTAGAAGTAAACCAGGTAATTATAGGCCAGTGAGCCTGACATCAGTAGTAGGTAAATTATTGGAAGGTGTTCTGAGAGATCAGATATACAAGTATTTGGACAGCCAAGGGCTGATTAAGGATAGTCAGCGCGGCTTTGTGCATGGTAGATTGTGTTTAACGAATCTTGTAGAGTTTTTCAAGGAGGTTACCAAGAAAGTAGATGAAGGAAAGGCTGTGGATGTTGTCTACATGGACTTTAGTAAGGCCTTTGACAAGGTCCCATATGGGAGGTTAGTTCAGAACGTTCAGACAGTAGGTATCCTTGGAGAGGTTGTAAACTGGATGCGAAATTGGCTGTGTGGGAGAAGACAGAGAGTGGTACTGGATGATTGTTTCTCAGACTGGAGGCCTGTGACTAGTGGTGTGCCTCAGGGATCTGTGTTGGGACCATTGTTGTTTGTTGTCTATATCAATGATCTAGATGATATTGTGGTAAATTAGATCAGCAAGTTTGCTGATAACACTAAGACTGGACAGTGAGGAAGGCCTTCAAAGCTTGCAGAGGGCTTTGGACCAACTGGGAAAATGGACCAGAAAATGGCAGATGGAATTTAATGCAGACAAGTGTGAGGTGTTGCATTTTGGAAGGACAAATCAAGAGAGGACATACACAGTAAATGGTAGGGCACTGAGGAGTGAGGAGGAACAAAGGGATCTGGGAGATCAGATACATAATTCCCTGAGAGTGGCGTCACATGTAGACAGGGTTGTAAAGAAGGCTTTTGGCATCCTGGCATTCATAAATCAAAGTATTGAGTATAGGATTTGGGATGTTATGGTGAGGTTGTATAAGATATTGGTGAGGTCAAATTTGGGGTATTGTGTGCAGTTCTGGTCACCTAACTATAGGAAGGATATTGGTAAGGTTGAAAGAGTGCAGAGAAGATTTACTAGAATGTTGCCAGGTCTTCAAGAGTTGAACCATAGAACCATAGAACCATAGAACCATACAGCACAAAACAGGCCCTTCGGCCCACCATGTTGTGCCGTCCATCAAACCACCTTCACACTATCTAACCCTTTCCTCCCACATATCCCTCTATCTCACATTCCTCCATATGCCTATCCAACAAACTCTTGAACCTGTCCAATGTATCAGCCTCCACCACCACCCCAGGCAGTGCATTCCATGCACCAACCACTCTCTGGGTGAAAAACTTCCCCCTGGCATCTCCCCTGAACCTCCCACCCATAACCTTAAAGCCATGCCCTCTTGTAAAGTTACAGGGAAAGATTGAACAGGTTAGGACTTTATTCCTTGGAGCGCAGAAGAATGAGGGGAGATTTGATAGATGTTTACAAAATTATGAGGGGTATAGACAGAGTAAATGTGAGTAGACTTTTCCCACCTAGATTAGGAGAGATAAGTACAAGAGGACATGGCTTTAGGGTGAAAGGGGAAAGGTTTAGGGGGAACATTAGGGGGAACTTCTTCACTCAGAGAGTGGTGGGAGCGTGGAACGAGCTGCCATCTGACATGGTAAATGCGGGCTCACTCTTAAGTTTTAAGAATAAATTGGATAGATACATGGATGAGAGAGGTCTGGAGGGTTATGGACTGGGTGCAGGTCAATGGGAGTAGTGGAATAAAGTTTCGGCACAGACTAGAAGGGTCAAATGGCCTGTTTTCTGTTCTGTAGTGTTCTATGGTTCTATGGCTGAAGATAATCAATGAATGATACTAGTAATCTGAAGCATAACTCCTGATGTAGCCCACTACTCATTCCTTCTTACAGAGGTAGACTCCAGTGTCTGTGCAAAGCTTTATGGTAAAGTTGACGCTAACTTCTTTATATTGCAGGCAGGTTTTTCAACGATCTTCCAAAGCACCAAACATTTGGGTTTATGTGCCTATTGGCATCACTCTGTGTTCTGACAACTTCATTCAGCAAGAGGAAAGAGGAAGGCTGACAAGTGCATGTATTCCTGGCATTGTTCTCCAGTGCAATTTGTCTCCACTGCTTCAGAGCACATAGCTCCAAAGCAGTTGGGACAAATGCTTTTTAAAATAATTGTTCCATTGTTTTAATCCTTGCAAACTGTTTTTAAATTGTTTTATAAATTGTCTCCAATCATTAGGAACACTTAATTGCTGTTTAAATGCTTTTGAACGCAATGGGCTGTCAAAAGGTCATGGGGGCATCCGGGGGGTTGGACCTTGGGATCTGCCTCCTGAGCCCTAGTTGCTGCTTGTGATGATCCATCTTGCAGGATAGACATGGCTGTGAGGCGTCCGGCATCTGAGAATCTCCAGGGCCATGAAAAGCAAGAGTGGTGGCAGAAGTACCAGTGACAGCATGCCAGATCAAAGACTGTTTGGCCCAATAACTGACCAAGCTGTGATATGATGTTAGAATTTACAGGGACAGACTTTGTGTCATAATAAGAAATTACTTGTGAAAGATGTTTATTTATTAGTCACATGTACATCGAAACACACAGGGAAATGTGTCTTTTTGCGTTACTGAGACTGTGCTGAGGTCAACCTGCAAGTGTCGCTACTCTTCTGGTGCCAACATAGCATGCCCACAACTCCTAACCTGTACATCTTTGGAATGTGGGAGGAAACTGGAGCACCCGGGGGAAACCCACACAGACACGGGGAGAACGTACAAACTCCTTACAGACAGCGGTGGCAATTGAACCCGGGTTGCTGGAGCTGTAATAGTGTCATGCTAACCACTACACTACCATAGAACCATATATAGATTTATTTCCAGTTTGTTGTACGATTCACATAAGCATGTTTTTAATGTGACTTGCGCTGCTCAGCAAGTTGGGCAGCATGACAGCTCGGGCACACTGTGTAACACAGGAACTGCTAAATTGGTCGATGATGATCCAGTTAATGCCCTTTGGTAAACAGCATTGTATCTGCTGATCTTCAATGACCTACAGGTTGTTGGTGACAAGAGGTAGGGTTGGTTGGTGAGAAGTGCACTAATTATTTTGTCTGAACTGTTACAGCCTTTAAATTCCTGAAATCTGTACCTTGGATTGGGGTTATATTCTCAACATGTGCGGTTCCTGCCCGATATGGTGACCAGTTCTCTTGAACTTCAAAAGGGACAGAGCGAAGGAGGAGAGATCCCACAGATCAGGGCAATTTTCCAGAAAGGGGGAGGAGGAGGAACTTGTGAATGGCCCAGGACAAGAGGATCATCTGTATAAAAATCTTCAGGCAGCAGTTCTCCTGTGTACACCTGAAAAGCAATGCTGGTGAAGACATACTTCTCTAAGGTTCTGAGAAAGATCTGCTGCACATTGCAGACACAGACCTCTGCAAGAGCCACACATCCAGGTACTTTGAAGGTGACAGTGGCCCACAATTTCTTTCCCTTTGACTCTTTCCAGACTGAGTTGCAATGCACTGCTATATTAGTGATGCTGTAGCTGGTACTACATATTTACCTCTTTCTTTCTGGCTATGGATCAGATGGAAGCTCTGCAAAGCAGAGCAGCACAGAGGACCAGCTTGTCAACCCAGGTTCAATCCTGACCTGGCATGCTGTTTGTCTGGATTTTACATGTTCTCTCTTGGGCCTTGTGGATTTTCCCCAGCTATTCTGATTTCCTCCTATATCCCAAAGACATCCTGGTTTGTAGATTAGCTGGCCATTGTAAATCGCTCCAAGTGTGTAGATGAATGGTAATTTTTGGGCGGAGGTGAGATGGTGAAGTTGATTCGGTTACAGAGAAAAATAATGGCAGAATGGGAATGCCATGAGAGCTGGCATAGACCTGATGGGCCAAAAGGCCTCCTTGTATTCCATATGTAAGTATGGTGGTACAGAATGTTATTGACTGCACAATTTTGTCATGAGGGGTCCATCTGGAAACATGGAATTGCAATGGGTTTTACTTAACATACTGCTTGTCCTCGACCATGCACAGAAGATCTAAATTCACACAATGCCAGTAACACCATCTTCCAGGCAATGTGCCAGAACAATGGGTGGCTGCTTGAAGATGAGGAATATCCTCTTTACACCTGGATCCTGACTCCATTCCAGGATTTGTGTACAAGCGCAGAATGTAGCTATATAGAAACTATTCCTACCAACTGCAGTATAATTGAGTAGATCAAAGGCAATGTCAAGCAACAGTTCCATTTTGAAGGTGCAGGACAGCAACTTGCATGAATGATTAAATCTGCTCTAAATGGAAAGTCTAATTATTCACACTGGCTCACTGTGCCCACTGCACAACCAACTAGATCATGTGGCCTTGGCCATAATGTGCAGCTGCACAATAGGATGAAGACAAAGGGAGGAGGTAAATTTTAATGGTTTTCTCTGGATTACCTATTAAGGAGAGATGACTGAATTGTACTTTCTGTGCGAAGAAGCCTGAAACATGTTGGTACTGTTTAGAGAATGAAACAGTGTGTATCCATTTGCAGCAAGACCTGGATAACATTCAACCTTGAGTTGACAAGAGGTATGTAACATTCAGGCCACACAAGTCATTAGCTATCCCTAACAAGATTGTCCAACCACTCTCCTTGACAATTAAAGATATCACCGTTGCTGAATCCACCACAAGCATCCTGGGGATCTCCACTGATCATTTACTTAACTGGATCAGTAACAAGAACATGTCGAAGGGCTGATAGTCTGCACCATGAGTCCTAAGTCTTGGTTCATCAAAGTCTTCCCACCATTGTCTATGGGAACAAAGATATGAATGAGCATGCAACACACCTTTGACATTGCTCCTCCAACAACGGAGCATATGCATGTGTTGAAGAAATTTGATCTACCTTGAATAGAAAAGAAAGTTTAATGGGGTAAAAGGCTTCCTTGAATGCAAGTTAAAAGGGCCACCAGTCCTTACCTGACTTACTGTTGAGGAGTCCATCACTGAAGGTCACTATGGAATCTTCTCCAATGTATCAAATATGTTTGAAACTCCAGTTAAGGCTTTGCTTTTATTGTTGTGATCTCCCTGACTCTGAAAGATGCCCCCACTTGCCATCTCTGACATTTCTCAATTGTCTGTGGGAGATGTGTGGTGTACATTACTGTTTCCATCTTGTCAGTTCTCGTTTGGGCATTTGAATTAAGGCTTATCATTTGAAACAAGTTTTATGAACTTGTCTTTTAAGAGGTCTCACTTTATCTGAACTTTGCTCTTTTTGCAATACATTTGAATTCGTGGCTAATAGGCAAATTTTAAAATGGATTTCCAGCTACAATAGACTTTCCAGCCCATTGTTTTCATTGCAAAACGATCTGAGGACTGGAAGAAATGAGGGGAAAAATGGCACATTAATACATGGTTACTAAAGTTCTTCTCTAATTGCTTTGTATTTGCAAGCAGCAAGTTGACAGTGAAATAATCTACTTTATTATTTGTTGTACAATGTATGACTGAGATACCTTGCCTGAGTGGGGCACAATAGACTCTGAACGGAAGTGCACAAGGGAGTCCATGTGATATTTCTCCTGAAAGGTAAATAGACAATGCCAATTCCCAAATGACTCCTCCTTTACATTAATAATCTGAAAAAAAAATCAATAAAACAAACTGAATAATGGAAACACTACTGGGGTTACACTGGGATCTACTCAGGCACCCCAGAACATTCTATTAAAAGATGTTCATGGCCTTTGAATATTGTATCCTTGAGAAACGTGATGGTTATTAGTTTTGAGTAATTATATTAGCAATGTTAAAATTGTAAATGCTAGGTCTGTGTGCATTTATTATGTTGCAAGATTTCTTATCTTGTTACCATTGATGTTTCAAATTCACCTCATTTAAATTTGACTAGATGCAATACTTATGAAAATGTTTTCAAATTCAAATGCCAGTGGCATTATATCGCCGTCAGCTTTGCATTTGAGTCTTATTGATCTATCCAGATGATAAGTGGTTTACTAATAAGTAGTCATTTGTTTAATTACCTTGAGGTTGTCTCAATTTTGATATGAGATGATCAGACTCCCAGTGGAATAACAAAGCACTACAAAGGAACCAACTGGTAATTCAAGAAGGTTGAAAACCATTAAAGATCTAAGGCCATAGATTTAGGTATAAAATCATAGAATCACATAGCACAAAACCAGGCTCCCTCGGCTCACCAAGTTCCCACCAACCATCAAGCAACGATTTTGCACGAATCCTAAACTAATCCTATTTTATTCCCCTCATGTTCCCATCAACTCCGCTAGATTCTACCACTCTTGGGGAGTGGTACACACTTGGGGCAAATTACAGTGGCCAATTAACCCACCAGTCCTTAGGTTTCTTCTGATGTTTTGTTTCCTTTAGCACTGTAATTGCTTGGTCAATTTACAGCAGACTTTATTTCAAGGCTTGACGGTGCACAACCAAATGTAATTGGATTACACTGGCAATCCCATTATAATCTTTATTGCAGTCAGCAATAAATGTTCTGATGAAATAGATTGAAACTCCATAAAATAAATCCAAATAAATTTTCCATGCAGCACAAACTTTACTGGACCACAGGTTTACTTTCTGGGAAATGGTTGTAAGCAGCTGAATTGCATCCTTTTTTGGACATCCCAGCAAGGAATCACCACAGAGTTTCAAGGAAAATAAATGCCAGTGCTGGAAACCTGCATTAAAAGAAAAAATATTGTAAAATCTTTGCCGAGCTGCCTCATTATGTTCATATTTGGGTACTGATTTTTTTGTTTTAGGTGTTGATGTTTGTCTCAGAAAGGAGAAACAATTGGCAGAAATCCATGAATGATGGTCATGATCATTCCTCTCTCATGTTGTCTGTCCAGAGTCCCCAACCTTTTATTCCAAATAGAAAACTTTCATGTTCCACTTTTCTCCAGTTTTTCCACTGTACTTGTATGGTAGCCCCACGGACATATGCCAAGCATAAACTCATTTTCCTTTGTCACATTCTAATTCCCTTTCATTTTGGAAATTATCTTTCAATTATAGATAAAGAATGATTAAAATAGGGAGATTCCTGAACAAGGCTAGGAATGGAGAGGAAAGGCAGATGGTGGGTAGGATTGATAGGTGATGGTTTTGGCTGAACTTTGTATCAAGTTTGACTATCTAAAATGCTTCTAATATGTCAATGTATCCCACTTTTAAAATAACTACTTACCAAAGGTGCTAAATGAATATATCATTGTGATTGTCTTTAAGTATATGCCCAGAGAGGCCAAATAAATATTAAATAAGAGCTGGAAATCCAATGTTAGGGTGTGAAGACAGGGCTGCTGGTTATGGATTCTACATGTATATGTAATTTTATAAGATTTCACAAATTAATTTGTCAATCAACTTCATAGCACAACATTTCAACAAACTTTGTACATAGCACATGAAGCAACAGAATATATGATGGAACCAGTCTTAAAGGGCTGTTAGTCACCTAAAAGCTATCCTGCTAATGAATTGCAGTAACAGTCTCAATGAGACTTCCAGGAAGCATGTTTGGAGACCCTACGGTAGAAGATTATCAGTAAAGTTATATGTGTTTATACTCTACGAATTTTACAACGGTGTTCTGCAATGCATCTTAACACCAAACCATTGTATGTTTAGGGAACTATTACAAAAGCAGCATGACCTAAGTTTATCAATTATTCAACTCCATTTCAAATTGAAACATTTGCCTTAGTTTCAGCACCAATATTTTTTCCCCTGTCATACCAATCCAAAATACTATGACCACTAATTGATCAAGGAAGAAAGATGATTCTGCAAAGAACTCAAACTACAGTGCATTTTGCATGTCTTTAACCATCCATCAGGTGATTGAAAGCTGGAATCATCTCCGCAACATGTTGAAGCAGGGTATCTTCTCAATTACTTCAAAGAAAGGTTGTGCAAGATGTGACAGGTTTCCTTTCTTTTGGGTACTGAACAGTATACTTCCTCTCATCCTATCTTTTTTCTCCATAGAGCTATACAATAGGCAGAAATAATTTGTTACTCCATTGGTAAAGATCAACCATATTTTGTTTACCTAACATTCAAAGATGCCAGATGGAATGCAGGTGTAAGTGATACTGAAATCCACGGAAACATTATGTGATTCAGTTATTGAGTCCATTCCCTTCTTTTAACAAATAGGAATTGGCAAGACGATCCAGCCAAATTTTTAAACCCATTTTAATATGTGGAGGCAGATAGACTGCCGAATTACAAAAATGTCCCTGACTGACTTCTCAGGAGGGTCTCCACAGCTATTTGATCCAGAAATACGCCAGGTGCATGTGACAAGAAAGATTCTATGATTCTAGACATGGTACAGTTATTGGGAAAACAAAGCATGTAATACAGATACCATATTTCCATTATTAATTTTAATTAACATAGTTCACATGAGCTTTTATTTTCTAAAGTTACTAAACAAGATAAAAGACTGACAAATTGAACATCGAGTTAGCAATCACGTAAATGATACTTTGACCAACAAAGCCTACCAAACCTTCACAGCTTCCATCAGTGATCATCTACTTCATGTTAGTTCCTAATGTTTGTCCTTCTTCACCATGGCTTCTTGTGGTTCCTCTTCTGCCTAAGGACAAGTTCATCTTTGCATGTTGTACTCTGTAGAACACTGCATTGTGCATGTCAAATGTCTGGCCAATGATGCTTCTTATTCTTGAATGTATTTAATTCCACTGCACTTTTTTGATATAATATTCGAAGCCAAATGTTTAAAGTATAAAATCACAGGGCACACATAGAAGAAGCATAAAGGCAATTTGTCCAAACTTGTTTAGTTTATGTTCGGGCAGAATGACAAAATAAGTTATTTAAGTTCTGTTCTCTTCATTATCAGGATGCATCTTTTCTTGGTGAGGATTTGAACTGACAGCTAAATTATGAAAGAGGCAACACACAGAATACTTTGCACATCTTTTGAAAAACATGTTGCAAAGGAAATGTTGATGCATTCTGGCAGGGAAGCTGAAAATTAAGCATTGCACATATTCTTTTAATCATTGTGCTCATGGCTTATAATGAGTGCATGATTTCAAGGACTTTGTAATCGTCTAGTGCTTTATCCATGGCCCATCAGAAGTTTCCATGTCATCTTTCTCTAATGGTTTTGTCTGAGCTCTGTGATGACCCTGTGTAATTGGCATAAAATAGGATTTTACACATAGATTGGCAGCTCCTATTTATTGAATAGTGAGTTCAAGCCAGTCAAAATTTTCCTGTAATTTGAGGCTAAGGAATGTTAATTCCCTGGAAATAAGTGCACAATTAATTGGGAGGAAACCTATGATGCTGAATCTCATCCTCTGTTACATTGTCCAGGGATTCCTCATGGTTACCCTTGGAAAAGGAGGTGCAGTCTTCCAAATGAAGTTGTTGAGAATATGTATGTGGGATCTATTCTCCACCTATCCACCCCATCCACTTTCCCCATCACCACACTGTCCTGTTCCCATACCATAAAGGAGCCATTTTAAGAAGGACTCAGGTCAAGTGATTTTAAGCTCTGTGCAATACCACACTCTGATATTGACAAAATGTCCCATCATGATGAAGATTGCCACCAGTATGAAAGATTATCCTTCACCATTAACTGGTACGTAAACTACTCCACATCTGTTATGGGAATGTCTGGAGCATTTATGTGACTATAATTCTCAAATAGAGGAATGCCTGGTTTGTGGACACTCTACCTGTTTAGCACTCAGGAATGGGCTGGAAAAAATCAACAATTAATCTACTCTTGTGTGACTTTGTACTTATGTTAGTGTCATGAACTACATAACAAAGAAACCAGGAAATATTAGAGCATTACACACAAAATGCTGGAGGAACTCAGCAGGTCAGGCAGCATCTATGGAGGGAAATAAACAGTCGACATTTCGGGTCGAGACCCTTCATCGGGACTGGAGAGGAAGAGGCCAGAGGCCAGATATATTAGAACTGCCAGAAACCAGATATATTATATCAGAAATATTAGAACATTATAGCTCAGAACAGGTGCCCTGATTCAAACCTAAGAACAACTCACTTTTTGCCACTCAGTTATTCTTCCCCATTGACCCCTGAGATGGTTCATTTTATCCAAATTAAATGTTGGCTCAGCCTGTGCCACCTAATCCCTTAAAAAAGAGCTCCATTTCTGATTCTGCTTCCAGTACTGTGATATGGCAAGTTAGCTATCTCTGCATCAAAAATAAAATTTGTCTGAACTCTCTCCTTGTTCCTTTACTAATGATCAATGAAAGATTAAATCTCTATTAGGGGGTTGCAAATATCATGGTCCTGCTCCAATATGGGAAAATAAAGAAGTGGCACTTATATTGCACCATTAATATGGTGCATTGGCCCATGGTAATTTACAGGAGTGTTATGAAACAAAATCTGATGATGATGGGGTCAGCATAGATCACCAAATGTTTGGATGAAGATGTGATTTGCAATTAGTGTTTTAAAGGAGGGAGAAGAAATAGGGGAGGGATAACTGTGGAGGGAATTAGGTAAACCAGCCAGGATAGCACTGGAATAAGAACATACATCAGGAAAGGATGCAGGAGAAAACCATTCAGTAAGTTGTTATTGCCTCAGCACCATTTCCTGCACTGTTCATTTCTTTTGATTGCCTAAATATCTAAAGCTCTTATCTCTGTGTTTTGTATATAGTCAGTGACCAAGCCTCCACTGCCCACTTGGGTAATGATTTCCAAAGCTCCATTCTCCCTGGGTGTAGAATTTTTTCTATCATCTTGGGCCTGAATGGCTAAATGAGACTGTGCCCCTTGATTCTGGACATCCCAGCCAGGAGAAATATCAGTCCTACTTCAAGACCATTTAACTTTTGGACATTTCAATTAGATGAAATCACTTCTCATTCTACAAAATATAGTTCCAAATTACTTAATCTCTCTTCATAAAACTGCACTCCTATCATTATAAGTATATCCTTCCTTAGGTAGGGAGACAAGGCCATACATAGTATTCCATGTGCAAACTCAGCAGCACTCTATGTAACTGAAGCAAGGCCTCTTTAACCTTGTATTCAAATCCTCAATCCAACATACCATTTGCCTTCCTAATTGCCTACTGAACTTGCATATTAATTTATAGTGTACCCAGATCCCTTTGAGCACCAACACCTTTCAATCTCTCACCATTGAAAACATATTCTACTTTAATGTTATTATACTACTGTTGATGGCCTCATATTTTTCCACATTATATTCCATTTGCCATGTCCTTGCCCAGTCAACTTTAAAGGTGACTAAAGCATCAATGAGGGTTTCAGCAGGTCAGTTGATGCTAGGGCAAAGCAGATGACATTAAAGAAATGAAAGTAGGTAGCCTTAATGATGGGATGGGGATGCAGCCCAAACTGCATCTTGGGGTCAATACAAGACCAAAGCTGTGAGTAGTTTGGTCATTTTCAGATAATTGCTAGAGGGAAGGGAGTCAATGGGGAAGATGGTAGTAGAGAAGTTATTGCAACCATATTTTGGAAATAAAGTACAAGAACTATAGTGTGAATTAGTATTCCCAACTGGGGAAGAATTTCCAGGTAGAAGATTTTATTTTTTTTAAATTGTAAGGGTTAGGAATGCACTACCCGAAAAGTAAGTGATGACTAACAATCTACAAAGAGAATTGAATGTACACTCAGAAGGGAAAGATTTGCAGGGTTAAAATGAAAGGGTGGAAAAGTGAGACTAATTTTAAAATACTGTCACCAGCAGATTGGCCTAATAGCCTCCTTTACCATTATATGATAAATGATTCCAGTTGTAATCATATCCCACTGGAGGAAATAAGGAGAAAAGGCAAACAAAAAAAATGGTAGTAACTACAAATACAATGTTCTTTTCACTGGGGCAAAGGAATACCAATCTAATGATGTATGACCACAATTTACTTAAGAACAGATGGATGGAAATTCTGAAGAACCACCCAAGGGCAGATCTGTTGGCAAAAGTGCTGCTCATCATAATGGGCTCCTCTCTTATTATCTAGTACAGATAATATGTTCACCCACAGTGCTCCACATTTTCCTAGGGACACATTAGTCCATACCTGCAGCATAGCCAATATCATCACACTTCAAATATAAATATAGCCACATCAGAAATCAATTCAGGATAGCTAAAAACAAGCATTGCAAATTAATATGGTTCATTTGATAGTTTACCCATCTATTGCAAAGGAATCTGTGTGTTATATTTAATGCCATTGAAAGTGCTAATATATGCCGTATATTTATTCAAAATATGCAATTAATTATATAGCTTGGTAGATCTGATTGTTCTACATCACAGTAATTTTTGGAATAATAATGTTTTTCTTCATTGGAACCTTTTCTCTAATAATATTCATGACTACAAGATTTTCAGAGCTTGATTTCAAACACAAGGCTTTATTTCCATTGATCTCTGCTATCTTTTACTTAGTCCTTATTCATTTACATTGCAAATCTGTTTTGCTTTTAACTGTTCTAGCCTCTTCATTGATTTCCATTGAAGCTCCGCTGTGCTTGACCAAGCTGATTGTTTACATTTTCGCTTCTGTTTCTTCTTTTTTCAAATTGACAACTGACAGATTTTGAAAGATTATCAAGGGAATAAAAACAACCCAAAATACACCTGTACAATGGAGAGATTAGGGTGGTCACATTTCCTGAAATGGATCTAAGGCCACACAATACTGGAGCGTAACCAGGTAACAATGATCAAAATGTTACTTATGCAGTGTCAAAAGGCAAATGAACATAAGTAAGAAGAAGCAAGAGTAGGCCACTCAGCCTCTCAAGCCTGCCCCATCATTCAATGTGATCATGGTTGATCTGCCCCGGGTCTTGTCTCCTCTTCTGTGTCAGTTCCCCACAGTCATCAATTCCTTGATCTTTCAAAAATACATCTATTTCTTCTTTAAACACCACCCAAAGATCCAGCCTCCAGGAAGAGATTTCCAGAGATTCACCACTCTTCATGAGAAGTTCCTATCCATTTCAATTTTAAATGACTACTTCCTAATATTGTAACTATGTCCTTGCATTCAAGTTTCTCTCAGTCATGGAAACACCTTGACATTGTAATGATATTGAGCGTACCTGTTCTAGAGTCCTAAACTTAAGTCAAAACCTTAAAAGTTATAAGTTTCTATCAGTACCCTCACTTTAGAGATATTATACTGTATCAACCAATAGTTCAAAAACTAAGTTAATTAGCTACTTTATTCTCTTTACTGAAGTTTAGCTGTCAATAATCACTATTTTGAGCAGTGGGCCCCTCCTCCCAACCAAGGAGGAGATGTTTCCAGCTGATGAAACAGATTAAACACAATTATTTTATTTAAATGGGGCACATTTATTCGAGGAGTAAATTCTAACCAAGATTATAATTTCTACAAAGGATTTCCAAACACAAGTACAATTGTTACAAACTAGATCTTTCTCAGATCAGGGCTGAGGAGTGGACTCATCTCTGTAACTCCTCACCACCCTTACTGACTTCCAATATTTATATTTTTTTTGTCACTCATCGAGTGATGACCTCATCTTCATGTGACATTTTCACAAATGCATTCAACAGATCAGATGGCTGGAGCTTTAGGTTAACATAGACAATGTTGTTTCTTCTGATTAGGTTGCAGTCTCAGTTAAGTCAACAATAGGCCTCCTGAGCCTGGACAGTATGGTTCCTCAGGAGAATGGGTAAATAGTACTAGTTAAAGATTAACAATAAACATCTTGAACCTTAGCCAGTTTTTTTCTGCTGTGCTAAAAAGTTGAATTTAGCAAAAAGCCTCCATATCCTGGATAGTGAATATCTATCACAACATATACCGTGTCATATCTCCTAAGGATCTTATTTGTTTCAATGAGATCATCCCTCATTCTTCTAAGCTCAAAAGAATATTGATCTAATTCCTTTAGCCACTCATGATAAGACAACATTCTCATCCAAGGACTTAGCCTGCTGAATTTCTTTTGGACTGGCTCCAATGCCAGTATATCCTTTCTCAAATAAGGGGACCAAAACAGCGTGCAGTATTCTAGCTGTGGCCTCACCAGAACCCTGAACAATTGTAACAATGCTTTCTGATTTCTAAACTCTTAACTGTCTTGCAATAAAGACCACTCTGCCATTTGCCTTCCTAACCACTTGCTGTACCTACCTGCTTACATTTTATGATTCATGCACCAAAACACCATCAAGATCCCTCTGTGTTTCACTCATCTGCAATTTTTCTCCATTTAGACAATCTTTTGGCCATTAGGTTTCTCCTTCAGAACTGAAAAACCTTGCACTTTTCCAGGCTTTTGCCCATTCACTCAATCTATGTTCAGTTGCAGAGCTCTAATCTTCTCATTGCAACGTGCCCTCCCACATATTTTTGTGTCATCATCACATTTGGGTAACTTACACTCTGCCCTCTTGTCAAGGTCATGAATATGAATCATAAATACTTGAGGGCCAAGAACTAATCCTTGGGGCCCTCCACTAGTTACATCCTTCCAGCCTGAAAAACACCCACTTATTCTGACTGGAGGCACCCATTCATTCTGACTCTGTGTCTTCTATGTAACAACCAATCATCAATCCATGCAAACACACTTCCCCTGATACCATGCATTCATATACTTTGCACCAATCTTTAAAATGGCACATTGTCAAGTACCTTCTGGCAACCTAAATGCACTGTATCTACAGGTTTCCCTCTATCTACTCTACTTGTTACATCCTCAAAGAACTCTGGTAAATTTGTCAAACAGGATTTACCTTTCAGAAAACGATGTTGACTGGGTTTAATTACATTAAGCTTCTCTAAACAACTAGTTATTTCATCCTTGATTATAGACTCCAGCACCCTGCCAACAACAGATGTTATGCTACCAGGCCTATAGTTTCCCACTTTTTGTCTTCATCCCTTCTAGGAGTCCCATTTGGAGTTTTCCAGTCCATTGGTACCTTCCCAGAATTTAGTGAGTTTTAAACGATCTCAATCAATGACCACCATCTTTGCAGCTGCTTATTTTAAAACCCTTGGGTGCAGCCCATTAGGACGTGGCAACTTTTCTGCCTTTAGTCCCATCCGTTTTTCTAATACCTTGTTCCTCATGAAAGTAATTGTTGCAAGTTCTTGAATAGTGTTGGAAACTAGCCCATCACAAATCTTTGGGGTGTTTGCAGTGTCCTCCAACATGAAAACTAATGGTTTTTTGATAACGAATGGTATTTTAGTATTTGCAAATATATACAAGGCAATATTGAATATAATTACCATTATTATAACAAATTTAGACACTATATACAAGTAATTTAATGCTAGGTAGCATCTCATGGGCACTTCACACTAAGAATGTAGCAGGATTAGTCTGTATGGTATGGTTTCTGAACAGTCTGCCTTCTGAGTTGTCTAAGTTCCTGGAGCAATTATGGATGAACATGAAATAGTTGCCTGGCCACTGCCATCCACAAGCACTTGAAAATGATATTACTGCAAAGACTTGTGGACCAACTTTACCACCGGCCACCCAGTAGAAATGACACAGATGACTGTTAAGTATGGCAGTTAGGTGCTTCTGCTATATCTTACCACATTCACAACTTTTTTTTTAAGTAGTCCTTGTAAGCACATCATATATAATAACGGATTACCAGCACCAGAAGCCAATATATTCTTCAAAGATGCTAATAAACTCTGGTGCTTTCAATAATAAGTGCTTGAAGTAAATTTTATGTATTGTATGGCAATGATAAGGAAACTGACTTCATGAAGAGTGAACTTGAAACTTGGTAACAAAATTTTATTTACTTTATAACCTTATGCATATTTAACAAAATGGTACTTAAAGATGATTAGCACCTTAGAATTATAATTATCCACAGTAATGAAGGGGAACTCCCAAAAGACAATGAAACCAGGCAATAAATCTAGATTTCTGTTATATGTAGACTTCATATGTGCTGTAACAATAGATGCAAGGTCAATCTGGAAATGAAAGTTGCAATTTGGTTTCCAGGAAGGCAAACCCTTGTTTATATTGCTAAACTTTTGGCTCTTTAGGACCTAAACTCACCTGTTTAGAAAAGAACTCCTTGCAAAGATGATCAAAACTGTTAGCGGTGGCTCAGCTGGCTACACTCTTGCCTATGAAGCTGAACACTGTGGGCTTTATTTCCATTCCAGGGACATAAGCACAAAAATCTAATGCTTAGTGCACTGTTAGGTAAGGCATTAAACCTGTTCTCTCAGACAGGGGCACAAGACTCTATGCCATAACTGTAAAGAATAGCAAGGGACTTAGCCTTTCTCGATTGTTCATGGGGTGTGAACCTCATTGGTGATGCCAGCATTTATAGTTTTAGCCCTTATTGTTCCTTAAACTTCAGCCATTTCAGAGGGAAGAGTCAATCACACTGTGAGTCTGCAGCCTCATTTTGTCTAGAACATGTAAGGGCAGTGGATTTATTTCCCTGAAGGACAATAATGAACCAGGTTTATTTTGACAATAATCCAGTTATCTTGTCATTACAATTGCAAATAATAGCTTTTCTTGAAATAAATGCCCCATGTGTCATGATAGAATTCAATCTCCTGTTTCTGATTCAATAGCCCAGGCATCTGCTTAGTGGTCTATTAATCACTGCCACACACTCAGATAGATTTACATATCAGTCAACATTAATAAAACAAAATATCTAGTCATTATCACAGTATTGTTTGTGGGAGCTTGCTGTGCACAGATTGGTAGGTGCAGTGCCAACACTGCAACAATATCTGCACTTAAACAGAGTGAGTGATAACTGAGTACGAGTGCTACCATGCAAGTAGTAAGAATCAGGAGAATTGAGGTCCAATTGTGCTTGTTAAATCTCACATAGAAATAATTGACTGAGTCAATGTTACTGCATTTGTTGTGGTATGCATTATTTTTTACTAAATGAAACCCATGTGGTACCTAACCACTAATAATTTAATATATTTGTTCCTGATGTTCTCATATACTTTGAACCTTCTTTGCCTTGTTTAGAACCTGTCCAGCTGAAAGTTTTGTATATGATCTTGGCTTTAAGGTAATGGGTGGGAAGTTCAAAGGAGACATCAGAGGGAGGTTTTTCACTCAGAGGGTGGTTTGTGCATGGAATGCGCTGCCGGGGGTGGTGGTGGAGGCTGATACGTTGAGCAAGTTCAAGAGATTGTTAGATAAGCATATGGAGGAATTTAAGATAGAGGGATATATGGGAGGAAAGGATTAGATAGTCTTAGGAGTGGTTAGAAGCTCGGCACAACTTGGTGGGCCGAAGGGCCTGTATTGTGCTGTATTGTTCTATGGTATCTATTGTAACGGCTAACTGCTGATCATGATTGTAACATGTGGCTTCAATGGCTTTTTGCTATCATAGGCATCCTCCGTAGAAATGAAAAATCTGAGATTAAATTAAATTTAAAGTATTATTAAGAGTAGCAGAAATAATGATTTGCAGAGCACATTTTTATATTTCTTAAAGCAGACTAGTAATTTCTGAAAAGGAAGGTAATTTCTTTTGATTATTGTTTAAGGTGACTCATAATGGATTATTTGGTCTTTACCTGAAGGTAATAGCATATTGCTAATGAAGCAAAACGTGCTCATTTCTCCAACAATCTTTATGTTATTGAGCAGTAATGAAATAATATTTGTTTTGCCAGATCTCCAAATATCATCCCAGATAACACCTTCTACTTTGGTTCAATATCTGATCTAAATGGAATAAACAGTGTCGGTTGACGGAGATCAGTGCTCTTTGCCCACTTTCCATTTCTATGTTTCAAAGAATTTTAACATGTGTTGTATAGCTGTTGTGCAGAGAGTTTTTGTGGAAGTGAATAGCTGAAAAGATTCACAGGGGCAGCACCAAGCACCATTCCTATCATAGAGCACAATAAATAAGTGAATCTGAATAACTCTATTCTCTCCAATATTCTTCTATTTAAACATATTGCTTCGAACAACCCAAGGAAATAATGAGTTTTATTGCTTTCAATGTTACACCAAACAAAATGCCAAATAAAGCTTACAAATTTAGGATTTTATCCTAGTTTCATTTAAGCCTTTCAGTCAAAACATAGGTGCACCATCTATTATGGCAACTCAGTAAAAATCATTGCCAGAGGATGGAGCTAAAGTTCCATTAACAAGCAAGATTGAAACAATATCTGCTAGAGTAATATTTCTTCAAATCAATTCATTGTACTAACACATAACAAAAAGCTTTTAAATCTTCTGTAATAAGAGTGGCCTTGTTACATTGGATCTGCTCTCCTTCAGGTAGCATAATTAGCTATGTTTGCAATGTTCAAGTGACACACATTGGAAAAGTTAGCACATACCACATTTAATGATGGTCATTAAGGAATGGTACTGTGTGAATAGATGTTCAACTGGAAATGAGGACAAATATTTCTCAGTGAGCACACTTGTATGAGACAAAAGCAGATTTCGTTAATGGAACTGTAGGAGTTTGAAATCTAAACGAATAACAAGAAAATGGTAGAAACCAGATCAGTCAGCATCTGTGGAAAAGAAATGACACAGTGGAAGAGGAGCAGCACTTTCAGCCTTCTGAGCATTTTCCACTGTTGACTGACTTGTATTTCAATTTCATCTCCTCAATTTTGTTCACCATTCAATGATATTCTTACCCAACAACAAAAAATTGATCCCAGCTTTGAAATTTTCATTATGAAGTGTCAGGTCAATAATTTTTTCATCAGAGCTGTTTGAAAGCGGTTCCCCAAGTTGTTTCACATGGGTACTAATATATATTCTTGTGACTCTATTTCATGGCATTAAGTTACAACCTTACATCAAACTTTGGATATTATCTTCAATTTGTTAGCTAGTGAAGATTGTTGAATATTCATGCAAGGTTTCAAATATGGAGGTGTTCTATGTGTGCAGATTACCCATTTCTGCTTCTGGTTATTAGTACAATAACACGTGAAATTCTGAAAAATAAAAACTTGTCAAGATCTTCTTTTGTTCATGGATAATTTCTTCCTAAAATATTATTTAGCTTGGATAGTGATTAGTAAATTGCATGTTGATTCGTAAACCAGGATATTAGAACGTGAGGGTGGCAGGTAGTGGAGCTGCCTCTTAGCTCCAGCCATCTCTGTTTGACTTTAATCTCTTGTGCTCCTGTGTGGGGTTTTCTCTGTAATTTCATGGGTTTTCCCAGATGCTTCACTTTCTTCTCACATGCCCAGGATGCGCTGGTCATTAGGTTAACTGGCTACTGTAAATTCCCTTTGTGTAAGTGATGATGGGAGAACTTCAAGTGTGTTAATGGACATATGACTGAGAAGAAGTTACAGGGAAATAAGTGGGTGAATGGGATTGATCAGAATCCTCCAAGAACTGGCACAGATTCAATAGGTCAAAAAGCCTCCTTCTATGTCATAATGAAATATAAAGAGCAGTGGATTTTATTGGAAGAATTCATTGATATGACTTGATATAACTGGATTTATATTACAATTTATCAATGTGTATTCTTCTTATTTAATTTTACTTTCAATTTAATCTAGTCAGTTAACAACAAAACAATCCCCTAGCTCCCTGTATCCAGCATAACAATATTCTTGGCATTTGACTAGTTAGTCGAAAAGGCAGCTCAAAGGCTCTGCATTCACTTTGTCAAATGCTCTATACAGAATAACAACAGCTGCAGCTGGAGACATTTGCAAAAAGGACAGATGTCTCACAAAATTAACGACAGTAAATCCTCAGAGGATGGAAGTCAGTGGGGAATGTGTATTGATGTGCCATTGGACAAATTCAAAGCCTCCCCATAGCTAATTGCATGCTTAAACAAGCCTTATTTAATTGCACACATTGATTCAAGATGGTTATATGTGGCCTGTGAGGGATGGTATCCATTGGATGGCTATGACTGTCATACATAGGCAGGAAGGAGAGCTTGCAAGACTTCATCAGTGGGATCTGATGTAGATATGCTGAGATGTAACTGTGGAAGTTTAAAAAAAAGCATTCATCCAATTTTTGAAACAAGCATCAGAAAGATCATAGTGCTAAAAATCTGGATCATCAGAAAGGTGAATGAAGAGGTTTTGAACTGAGTGGAGGATACAAACAAGGGACATCATTTTACTGCTGTACAAGACATTGTTGAGACCACACCTGGAGTATTGCATACAATTCTGGGCACCATACAAGAGAGGGTGTAGAAAAGATTCACAAAGATATTGCCAGGACTGGAGGGATTGGAGAGATTGGATAGACTGGGACTGTTTTCCATGGAGTAAAAGAGTCTGAGGGGTGATCTTATATTGGTTTATAAAATCATGAGAGACATAAATAAGGTGGATGGTCTCAGTATTTTTCCCAGAACAAGGGAGTCTAAAACTAGAGGACATCGGTTTAAGGTAAGAAGGGAAAGGTTTAAAGGGGAACTGAGGGGCAAGATTTTCACACAGAAGATGGAGGCTACATGGAATGAGCTATGGGAGGAAGTGGTAGAGGTGGGTACAATTACAACATTTAAAAGACATTTAGACAAGTACATGGGTAGGAAAGGTTTATTGGGATATGGGCCAAACAAATGGGACAAGTTGAGGAAGGCATCTTGGTCAGCATAGACGATTGCATCGAGGGTCCTGTTTCCACGCTGTATAACTCTATGACTCAAAGGACATTTTGAATTTAAATGCTAGTGGCTTCTCTAGCCTGACTTTAGTGATAATCCTGTAGAGAGCTTGTTGTTGACTAACTGTTTTGAGGGATCAGTTCTGAGACACAAGGCAGTCTACCGGCTTAATAGATTTGAACTAAAGCCCAGTGTTCAGTTTTCTCAGCAATCAAACAAGATTATAAAAAGAAAGGAGATAGTGATGGAAGTTATGAGCCACAGTGTTCTTTTCTCTTTTGGGATCCAAGGTTGAATATTGATCCAGATAGGATTGATGTCTTTGCTCTCATTCTGAATTAGAAAACATTCGTCAACTTTGATTTGAATTTCCACACTTCTCTCACCTCATGGCTCATTATTAACTCTTCCCTCCTCTTCCTTGAATTCTGAGGACAGGCTGCAAATCAAAATACAAGGCTGGATCTCCCAAAATGCTGGCTGCAGGCTATTTTTTAAAAAATAATTACAAATGCAACATCTACCTTTCCTTTTGCCCTCATTGTCCCTTCCAAACTCTCAGTGGAGTTTGCCGGTCAGTTAGTGTGGCAAACCCAGGACAGTTCAACATTATTTGTGTGCACCGAAGATCATATGACTTGTTTTTTCGTGGGCTGATGGTGTTTGTCTTAAAGACATACTCCATAATTATTCATTTATGAGAGTAACAACAACAAAAAAGTAAGATTACCCTTAAATTCAAGTTGCAGGACCTCAGCCTTCATTTTATATGTGTCATTAGTAGCACCATCAACCACAAATTCTGACTATTTATCCTTCCCCTTTATAATATCCTGCAATTGTTTCATGATATTCTTGACCCTGAAACCAGGGAGGCAACACACCATCCTAAGTTCATGTCGACATCTGCTGGAGTGCTTGCCCATTCTCCTCGAGTCACCTACACTTGCTGCTCCTCCCCTGTGCAGCTGATTCACTCACTATGTAGTGAACTTGGCCCTGGCTGCCTTCCCAGAGAAAGATTCATCCCTACTGCTTTCGAACATGGAGAAATGGTTCTGAGGTGAGATACCTTCTGAGGCTTCCCTGACTATCTGACTGTCTCCCTACAACCTGAAGTGTTAGCTCTCTTTCTCTTTTCACACATGTGGTCTGACTGCTGAATGTTTCCAGCACTTTCTCTTTTTATTTTCCCAGTGCTAACTTGTTCACAGCTTACTTTCCAATTGTGTTTAAATCTGTCAGCCGTGATTAGGCTCCTGCCAGTTTTTCCACATGGAGGTAACCATTCCATAGATGTTGCTGTAAACCAGTAGCTTCTGATAGCATCCAATGAGTGGTTGATTAAGATGAGAAATGAAGTGGGGCCCAATGGAGTTCTCTGGGGAACCCTTGATCATTATTGTATCTGGACAATTTTGTCTCCTGTGAAAGTCATGGTAAACAATTTAAAAGCCAATCAAGTACGAAGCAACAAACTTGTCCCTTTAAACACTGATTTACTGTCCCAGTTTGTGATGTGCAAATACCAGTGGCTACTCCTGTGACCTTCTTTCCTTCACACCATTTCTAGTCCCATTTTCCTAGGTTGGTGTAGCTTCTTATTTATGCTAATTTTGTTGCGTTTATTCCACTAACCATTACATGGGAATTGTCTGTTTGAAAGCAACCTTACTTTGTTTATTGTCGTAATTTGGACAGTGACCTTGAATCATTGGTAAACAAATGCAATACTGCCAAAGCCACCGATAACTCCTTTGCAATCATGATCATGACTCACTGGGGCCATTTTATTCAGGTTGTGTAGACTTCAGTGAAAAAGGGAATGACACCTCCCTTGTACTGATTGATAGTCACTTTAAGTGGACTGAAGTGAATCAACATGAGTTTACATTTTGCAATTATTATAGCTGAGTTGAGATCTTTATGTGCATTTCATAGCTTACCTGAAGTGTTTGTCTGAAGTGTTTGCCTTACCTGAAGTGCAGGCATGGTAGTGTAGCATTTAGCGTAACACTTTATAGTGCCAGTGACCCGGGTTCAATTCCGACTCTGTCTGTAAGGAGTTTGTACGTTTTCTCCACATCTGCGTGGGTTTCCTCCGGGTGCTCCGGTTTCCTCCCATGTTCCAAAGACATACAGGAAGTTAGGAAGTTGTGGGCATGCTATGTTGGCGCTGGAAGCATGGCAACACTTGTGGGCTGCCCCCAGAACACTATGCAAAAGATTCATTTCACTGTGTGTTTCAATACACATGTGACTAATAAAGATATCTTATCTTATCTTATCTCGTTTCTGACAAGGGCTATCAGTTTCAATCCCTCCATTTGTAAACTTTATGAAATAATCTCAAACATACTCCCACTCCCTAATATCACTGAGCTTCAAATGGAGCAGCCATGAGGCCAGTCAGAATAATTAAGGAAGCTTTCAAGAAGCAAGTGTTGCAGGGAGGTTCAAAACTCAGCATGAAACATTACTTGATGAATCTCTTGCTGAACTACAGAACTACTTTGCAAAATGCCATAGGACATACACCCTCAGAACTTTTAATAAAGACGAGATTGAAAATACACTTGAGTTTTGTACAACCAAATTTGACTTCTTTAATTGAACAGAAGCAGTTGAGTCTGAATCATCACTGTGACACTAGTCAAATCAACAAAAGAAGTGCACATGTTCTTGGTCTACCGAACAAGTTGAGTTCGGAAAAGTGGGAGATAGTAAGATTGAAAAACCAAGTGATATTTGGGTGAAACTGGTGTCAAAATTTGAAGTGTTCCTGTAGATCAGTTCATCTCCACTCAAGATAAACCAAACCTGGGTGGTGAATTACTTGATTGTTAACTTATGTCTAATTTGGATCCAGTGCAAACATCAGGGTGTGAATTATCAAATTCAAGCAGGCCTGATAAAGAAACAGAATCTTCTTTGAGTTCACACTCAAAATGAAACAGTCTAAACATTGAATCAATACCTATACTGTAAGATCCGGAAGACTCTGAATTTATGGTTGTTGTTAATTATGTGTGTATGTTCATGTGTTATTTATACCTCACTGCTGTTTTTATAAAAAGGGGCAGCAGAGGCATTCTATCTTTAAGTGAGGGAAGGTGCTACTTTCCCTGTATCCATGTTTGAATTCATATTGTGATCCAGTAAATAGCAGAGACTTATGATGTGCCTGGTTTGTAACAACGGAACATTATCACACACAGTCTGAAATGTTCGATCTGCAGCAAGCTTTTGTTGTGACTTTAAAAGAACCACGCAGGGTCTGGAGCTGGAGATGTCACAGGTCTTTACAAGTAAACACACAAGGAAGACCTGGTGGAAGAATTTTCTCAAAAACATAGTGTTTTTATACCCTTTGGATACAAAGACAATAACAGTTGATCAAATTCAATTTCAACAGTTAGATAGCACAAGTTACCTCAATATTTTGGCAGTGGGCAAATGGTTCCTTAGAAATGTACATTTACAATGGTTGCACATCTTAGCTGACAAGATCACCTCTGAGTATTCAAACACCTTTGTTGAGACAAGGTAATTCACATTGATGGCACAAAAGACTGCAGTTGCTGGGAACTGAAGCAAAAAACCGAACTGCTGAAGGAACTCAGCAGGTCAGGCAATATCTGTGGATGCAAAGGGATGGCCCTGATGCAGGGTCTTGACCCAAAATGTCAACTAATCCTTTGGCTCCATAGATGCTACCTAACTGGCTGAGTTCCTCCAGTAGTTTGTTTTTCTTTAGTTCACATTTTTATTTTTAAAACTTCTGAGGATAAAGTCCAGACATCCAAAACATCCTTCTTTTACCATGGTATTGTGAATGGTGGCTCCTAGGATTCACAAGCACCCCACGTATTACCTTGTCAATTTTCAAAGCATAACACTTAAGTGTCCTCTCTCTGTGAAATGGTAGCCTGCTCCCTTCACAAATAATGGTGTTTGGTTGTGCAGCTGCCCTTGTAATTTCAAAACCACTTTCTACTTGCAAATAGTTTGGATGCTAGTTTTTGTCTGCATTAATTGTTAATATAATTTAAATCCTCTGATTATTGCTGCTGCTCCTTAACGCTTTAAAGACTCAACATGCAACTGGTTTTAAGTGTGCTGTCTTGTAATAAACCTCTTGTTCTTTGGATAAACATGATCTCATTCATACAATAATAATATTTAGCAATTATCCACTTACTTCCTTTTCTGAACTCTCCTTCTTGAGGCAAAAATCATTAAATATGCCTCTACTATACACTAGAAGCATCAAAGTAGAATGCACAGTTGGGCCCCGTAGAAAGAAATGACAGAGTTCGAATACAAATAGGAAATGTTTCCACTATTAGAATAAGCCTAGTGGGGCACTTACTTACAATGACAGAGGAAGTTCAGTCCATTAGGTCCATGCCAGCTCCCAACAGAGCAATCCCCCTCTCCTTATTTAGGTGCTACATTTCTGTTTCTGATGAAAGTCACTACAGTTCAAAAGTAATTCATTCCATGCACAGTGTACTGGGAAACTCAGAGGTTGAGAAAATATACAAATATTTACAAGTTCTTTTTTTCTATTTGGCTCCTTTTGCAGGGCTAGATTGTGGAGGATTGCAGGCAACAGCATTGTTGGGAATCTTGGCTGATCATTAGCACGCAACCCCTATTTCATTCAAACAATGGAACTACTGCTTAAGCATACTAGAAGTGTGTTCTGTCTGTGACTCCAGTGAAGGTATGGGTCACGTTGCACCTCTCTTTAGCTCTGCCCTTTGTCATACATTGTTATTGCAGCTGTACCACAGAGGGGGAGTCAATAGAGAAGAAAAATGAAGAAAATTTGCTGAAGTTACCTTTTTAAAGGATTCTGAATTATTTCATTGTGGATTTTTTTTTGCACAACATTAAAAATAGGGATAATGCCATAAGTTTAAAAATTTAAAAAAACATGAATTGACACTGGAATCCATGGCCGACGTCTTCTTGAAGAACATTTATTACAGAAATTGTGCACACGTAATCTATGCTTTTCTGCTCAGTCCATTTAATAGGTAGCAAATCACGTCCTTGGTTATGATTTCCAAAAATATTCTTACTGTGAGTACTCTTTCCTGCTGGTTCATCAATTCACTGCTTGAATCTTATTTTACTCATTAATTTTATTTCTTATTAAATGAAAACATGCAGTGATTAGTTTGAACAGGGCTTTTTAGCAAAATTTAAAGCTCTTTTATACAAAGAACTTCCTTAATTTGTTAACATTTCCTCAGTTTTTTGTGACCAAGACACTAAATCTGTGACATGATAAAACAGCCTAGAAATTCATTAACGTAGTAGGAGTATTAAAACATTATGGCAGAGTCCCCTGTGGCCTTTCATGCCACAGCACTAGGATTGTGATATTCAATTACAAGCATATTTTCGGAAGCAATGTTTCCTGTTCAGGAAGTCACGCTTGTGACCATTGTGAACAGAACAATTTTGGTCAACTGTTGGCACTTTATTGCACAGCTAAATCTTTGGATTCTCAAAGGATTCGCAGTGACTTTTCAATCTCTACCCAAGTCCATTGCAGAACATAAAATCTGATGCATGAAAAAACACAAGAAGCTCAAAGGGTCTGGTTCATACAAAAATTCTTCACAAGCTGTCTCTGGAACTTTCTACAAACAATGTTGCAGCCCAGAGAGCAGCTAATCTAACCACAAGCTTTAACCAACTTAATATTATTCACAATCAACAGCACATATGCAACACAGCCCTTAAAGGTATAGTTGGAACCAAGTAACACATTGCTCCAAGAGATATGGCTAAAGTGCTGGTGGAGAGGGAAGGTAGAGAGTTTATGGAATGTACACTTAGGATCTCCAACCAGAAACTTGATATCAACCTCTATGAAATTCAATAACTCAGAGAGCTACTAAATTCCAGAGAGGTCAGGAGGCTTTTACGGCCAACAAACAGAAGGAGTTGGCTGGTGGTCATGGATGAGGTGTCTACCAAGTGTGTGATCTCTCAAAGTATTGACAGATGCATGATCCAACAAAAGAAATCAAGGTAGGATATCCAGTAATTCCACCAGCTCTTGAATTGTCGTCCCATGAACTTGGATCCCATAGACATTCAGCCACACTCTGCACCCCACCCCTCAACACCTCCAAACTTAAACATTCGCATTTCCCATAAAAGATAGCAGTTCCCAACATAAATAAAGTTTGATGGAAAATGGACAAATGCTTTCCTTCTTTGCAATCAGCCTTGATAACAACGCAGTAGCCCTAAAATTATTGAATAACAGGTGGTGAGGCTCTTCCATTCACTTGAAATGAGGAAATATTAATCACTTGAAGGAGATAATATGAACAATGTAAGTGATCCATTGATAGGGAAATGCACTATAGTGTATGGAAACACTCCCATCCTTGTTCCAACAGTCCTTTAATGAGAAGTAAGTGTACTCATCTACTCCTTCAGTCAAAAGTTGTGTTGAAAATTGATTCTTAGTGATGAGTTGCTCATTGACTACTTGAGCTGGGACAAATGAAAATATTAAAGGTAAAGTAAATTAAGTCTTCATGACTACAGGAAGCACACCATCCTTCAGGTAATTCTCCAAAGAATGGAGTATATAGGAAGGTCAAATCTTTAATGTTTCTTTGAGCCAAGCAGTTGTCCCCATATGTTTCAAATCTACCACCATTATACCAGTGCCTAAAGAGACACCTGTAACCTGTTTAAATGACTACCGCCCCGTGGCACTGACTTCAGTCATCATTAAGTGCTTTGAGAGGTTAGTCTTGCAACACATTAAATCCATTCTCCCTCCCTTACTGGACCCCCTTCAGTTTGTATACCGCCCCAATCGGTCAACCGAAGATGCAGTGTCCTTTGCCCTCCACCTGGCTTTGTCTCACCTAGATCAAAAGGACACTTATGTTAGAATGCTCTTTATAGACTTCAGCTCCGTCTTTAACACTATCATCCCACAGAACCTCATAAGGAAGCTACACCTGCTGGGCCTTAGCACCTTCACCTGCAATTGGATTCTGGACCCTTTCTGAAAGGCCACAGTCAGTTCGTATAGAAATACCATTTCAAAAATCACTAGGCTGAGCACTGGAGCCCCCCAGGGCTGCGTGCTCAGTCCACTGCTGTTCACGCTGCTGACCCATGACTGTTCTGCCAACTCAAGCTCCAACCATATCATTAAATTTGCTGATGATACAACAGCGGTGGGCCTCATCAGCAGGAATGACGAAACAGCTTACAGAGAGGAGGTGGAGAGGCTGGCGGATTGGTGCTCAGTCAACAATCTCTCCTTGAACGTGGACAAAACAAGAGAGATGATTGTGGATCTTAGAAAGGCTCAGGCTGACCACTCACCCCTGTGCATCAATGGCATCATTGTACAGAGAGTCAGCTGTTGTAAGTTCTTAGGAATGCATAAAGCAGACAACCTGTCCCGGTCAACTAACATCTCTTCCCTCGCCAAGAAGGCACGGCAGTGTCTCCACTTTTTACGGCGGCTGAAAAGACCAAACCTGCCCTCCCCCACCCTCACTACATTCTACAGGGGTACCATTGAGAGTGTCCTGACTAGCTGCATCTCTGCCTGGTATGGTAACTGTAAAATCTCTGACCGTAAGTCTTTGCAGAGAATTGCGAGTACAGCAAAAAAGATCATTGGAGTACCTCTTCCCTCCATCTCGGATATTTACAATACACGATGCACACGTAAGGTTTATAGAATTATAGACGACCCTTCTCATCCCTCCCACGACCTATTTGTCCCACTGCCATCTGGCAAGTGGTACCGGAGCATCGGGGCCAGAACTACCAGATTGCACGACAGTTTTTTCCCCCAGTCTGTCAGGCACCTGAATACCCTGGTAGACAAATGCTGCGTCAAAAGCTCTGGTTTGCACAACGGCGTATAAGAACTTTGGCTGCTGCTGAACATGTTTATACAATGAATACAACACACTGAGCTTGTATTTCTCTTGTCCAACTCGGTTTTGCACTAACTCTGCACTAAAGTTGTATTTTGTATATACTATTTCTTTTGCACTATTTGTACTTGCACTTTTGTTTTGATTTTTTTTGTTTTTTATTTGTGTTTATTATATGTCTTCTGTTCTATGTATGTCCTCTGTTGTGTGAGTCTGGGGGAAATGACATTTCGTTCCACCATGTGTTTTTATAGCATGGATGAATGACATTAAAGTAACTTGAACTTGAACTTGAACTTGAGACACTAGCATGTAATTTTTAGCTGCCCAGGTACAGAAGCCATTTCACTGAAGAAGACATTTAGTGGGAGGAGAATAGTACCTGAAGTCATATGCTGGTTGTTTGACTGGAATTGATTTTTATCCACAGGGAGTCTTCATTCAGCCTTTATTCTTGGAGAAGTCTGGAACTCAGACTTTTGAGTAGTTCATGTATTCCATTTTATTCTGTGAATGCAGTTGCTCATTTGTATTGCTTCTTTTGTCAGGATAAGGCAATGACTTTATTTCTCTCACATGATGCAGAAGTCAGCAGCTTTGTTTCTGGATCTTGTCCCAGCTATCGCAAAAGCAGCCATCAAATGGAAGTAGAGTTTGCAAATCCCTGTGATTACATTGGTTCCAAATGAATTTGCTTTTGCACAGTAAATAACTGCAAATGTTAGCCAACTGAAAGTCTGACAGTGAAAGCAAAATGATTTGAACTGACATTGATTCAGATAGAGTCCATAAGGAACTCATGATGCATCTTATTGCCCATTACTTGACTAGGGACATTGACTGATCCCACAGAATTTTCAAGGCTACTTTTCCCAAGCCTCATTAACTCTTGCATTTTATTGCATTCTTCAAGTCAAACAATTGAAATACCATGATTGTTAGGAGCAATTGCTGCCAGATTGTGGAAAGATGTCCATTAGCAGTGGTGCAATAGGATAAGGCTAACATGCAGGGTTGTACATTTAGGTGATAGAAGGCATCTCAGTCCAGCATTTTGAACCATTCCTCAGTTATGATGTTGAGGAGGCTCATAGTGCATTTATTTTTTTGTAGATTATCCTTGAATGGATGGATTGTTATGAGCAGAAGCTGAACACTGGTGTTCCCCTATTGCTTGCAGATTTGGAAGGTTCCCATTGTTGCAGAAATGCTATGTTGCAGTAGTTTCTGCTTGTGTGATATAAGGAGTTGAAGGGAGAAATAACCATGCTTGATTCATCTGCAATCATGGGATTTTTGATGAAAAAAATGTGTGGGTGTGAGTGTTATGCTGCTTCTTCGTCCCTCATTGGTAGATGTGTATAAATGGTGTGAAAACCTGTGTGCTGTGCTACATTCATGAGAATCTCCTGACACCACTTCTGAGGTAATGGAAGGAGATGGGGTATCCCTTCTATAGTCCTGAAATTATCCTCTTGACCTTGACTGATAAAGCAGTCCAAGAGAGGTTGTGAGCTTTGTTTGCAGAAGGTTGCAAGACAACTGCTTTTGTGATACTTACTCTCCAGAAACATTGCCTCTCAGAGATGAAGAGATAGGAGCGTGGGTCTCTCTGGACCTTTTGAACATATGGTCTGTGATTGTGAGCACTTGTATTTCTTCTCCCTCAGGATATGATGAACCAATGGGAATATCAGGCTAGCAATATTTCCTGTGCTACCTCTGAACTCTGCCTTCTGGCTTCCTCTGACTTCTTCAATTCCCTCTGATTACAAATTGGGAATGAAAAAGTGTAAAGTCATTGATAACGTGTGGAGAATGTTCATCAATAGGAAAGGGGAAGTCTCAGGTGGTCTGTGATGCTCTTACCTAGACAGATGTGAAGCTAATGACATTATTACTACAATTGATAAAAGGAAATTAAGATTCTAAAAATGCATATAGGTACTGAAAATAGGCTCTTTGATTGGTTTCCCTAAACATTGTGGAACAATGAGAATTGATACCAGCACGTAATCTAAGATATAGTCTATTAATAACATTTAAATTATGTGAGTTATAATCAGAATCATATATTGCACTGGGTTTCACTGCTGCAAACCTTGCTATTGAAATATTATAATCTATTTCAGATCAAGTTGATTACTCAGCACAGTTCATTTGTATTGAATCCCATACAGATTTTTTTTAAATTGGCAGAATCAGCTGAGTAGGCTGTAGAGTTAAAGCAGTGACATTTCCCACAGAAATTGAATTGTAGCAGTTGTGTCACACCTGAAATGTCAAAGAGAGCCAGAATATTTATTCAATTTCAGTTAAGCATAGCATATCACTTATACTTCTAAACTACTTGGAAAGAATCGATCTGCTGTTTTTCCAGTGAAAGTAGTTTCACTCCCCACAGTCTTAAGTTGAGTCCAGTGCAGGAGCATGCACAGCAAGGAGCCTGTCAAATCCATCCTCCCATCAGAAAATTGTCTGGGAAACAGGAATGCACCATGGATGGAGTGATGTACATTCGTAGTTTCCTTTCTTCCCCACAATGAGTAGCAGCAGCAGTATTCCACTTGCAATTAAAGGATATTCTTTGGTTAAATCAAACCAACATGTTTGATTTAACCAATTATTTGAAACTGCAGATAAGTGCACCTCAAATATTTCCATCATAGATTTTCCATTAAAGCCTATCCAGGCATTTTGATGGATCTTTGTTTACTTCATGCCGTGCTTAATTTCATCTCTTTGGAAGGAGTCAGTACATGGGCACCTCACCCATGCCTGCAATGGACTTTTATGGTCTTGAATAAGCTGTAGTTTCCTTTCAATAAACACTTGGAAGAGTAAACCAATTGTCTTTGTAACTTCACTGGAAATATCTACTCCTTGATTCCAGGTTATTTTCTTTCCCTATCCACTGACTCAAGTTGGAGGATTGTCTAACATTCTATTTGACCACAAGTTAAGCTTTCAAACATATATTGACTCCACTTCAAAAACCATTGGTGTCTGCCTCTCTGTGCTATCTCCTGCTGAAACTCTCACTCATGGTCACCCAGGGATTTTGCTATTGGAAACAGTTCAATGAAACAGATATTCATTTCTCAGGAGCAGTTCAAAGTTTTACTTAACTGGTACAGTCTGGCTATCTCATGAGGGAAGATTGGAAAGGCTAGGCTTGTACCCACAGCAGTCTAGAAAGGCGCAAAGGAACTTGATTGAACATATAAGATCATGAGGGCTCTTGATACTCTGGATGTGGAGAGGATGTTTCATCTTGTGGGAGAATCTAGAACTAGGTGTAACTGCTTACAAATGAGAATTTGGCCACTTAAGACAGAAGGCATGTTTTATTTTCCCTCAGAGGGTCATGAGTTTTTGGAATTCTCTTTCTTAGAGGGCAATAGGAGCAGAGTTTTTAAATATTTTCAAGGCAGAAGTAGACCGATATTTGAAATAGAAGGGTATGAAAGATTACCACAGGCAGATGGGAACGAGGAGTTGAGATCACAACTGGATCAACTACGATCTCATTAAGTGTCCAGGCAGATTTGAGGGGTTAAGAGGCCAAGCCCTGCTCCTAGTTCATATATTTGTTACTCTTTCCAGGTGGACTTCCCATCTTCTACTTACAGTAAATCTTCTGCTCATCCAAGGCTTTACAGTTCATATCATATTCAGTTCACCTATCACCTTTCTTTTTCTGATTTGCATTCAATCTTTGTCCATCTTATTGTGTTCAAATTATCGACGGTCTCATCATGCTCTACCTGCCACCACCCAAATGGCTACTCCTTTGACTTTGGCCTTTGTGCACCACCTGTCTCCCATCCTTCCCTACTGTGGGCCATCAATATTTCAGCTGTCTGGATCTCTATGCTTTGGAGTTTCTCCAATTTGTAGAAAACTTTGTTTGCATCCAAACTTAGGCATGCAGGGCTACAGGGCCACTGCACTGAAAAAATGGACCAAAAGTGCATTTCATATTGGGTCTCAGGCTTCATTAACAGAGAACATGTTTCAGACCTTTGGCTGCTAATAGTGGGGATGGGGCAAACATAAAGTGAGCAATTTTGAGTGAGGAGGTGCTCAGGACCGCAGGCTGACCTGGATGAGGATGAAAGGGAATAAATAGGAGAGTGCCAAGTGGAAAGGCAAGTTCTTGTGGCCAGTGTTGGGAGAGGAGGGAGGCAGCAGTGGTTGGGAATGAAGAGACCAAGAACTCATTACCCAATAGCACTGTGGGAGTGTCCTCAACATATAAACAGTGGCAGTTCAAGATGACAGTAAGGGTAAGTGAGGATGGACAATATGTGTTGGCCTCACTAGTGATACCTACATCCCATAAATAATACAAAAAAATGTCTACCCACCACACCCATCCTTGCAGGCACATGAAGAATTAAACTGTGTGCAGTTTTGGGAATACATGGTCCAAGTTCACATGTGTTCTGGTATCTGGCTTTATAAAATACTGCTGACATTATGACAGCAACATATTAGAATGGACATTGACCTTCTGTTATTTAGGATTGTCCTGAAATACAAGCAGATTATCTTTTACCTTCAGCCTTTTTATTATAATGTACATTATTAAAAAAAAAAGTAAGGCATTTGACAAAACATTTATGTGTGCTAAATGACTGAATTTCTGGGAAAGATCTTTGTTGATTAAAATTGGGGGCTTGCAGCATTGAAGCAAAGTCAATGATTTTCTTTTTTAGGACCTCCGTGTATTTCATGCACTTACACAGGGTTGCCTGGACATAAATAGGCTTATAATCCAGATTTGGGCACCATGTGTGATTTTCATTCACATTGGCATGTGTATGGCCACTTGTGCAGAAACAGAAGGTCTTCCTAACAAGCAGTGTGGAATCCATAGGTTGGGCCCAACCTTGATATTTCTTCTTTAATTTTGCTGTAAGTTAAAGGAGACCTTCCTGATGGGGCTGTCCAAGCCCACTGGAAGCAGCCTCAGGTTCATTTTACTTTAAAAAAAATTACCTCTCGCTGTGTCTCCTCCTCAGCACTCTAACCCTCATTGGTCTCAGACCTGACCTCAGTCATGACCCAATCTTTCCCAAGAAAATTTTAACTTCCACCTCCACTCCGAGCAGTTGATGGCAACACTCCTACTGTTGCTCTGACTCAATCCACTCCTACTGTTGCTCTGACTCAGTCCCTGGTTAATGTTTTGAATCTCACACTCAACTCTTAGGCACCACCACCCCCCTTGATCCCACTTACCTCATGACTTGCATTCCAGCTCCATAGTCTACCTGTTTCCCTCCACTTATTCTACTAAGGGAACTTGATTGTGTTAAGGACTTAAGGCCAAAGTTATTGGTCATGACCAAACTTTGCAGTGACAGGGCCTTGAAGTAAACATCCATTGGTCTGCAATGCTTTGCTGCTTAACATGTCTTTCCAAGTGCAGCAAGATTTCTTGGACATTGTCTTCAAAGATCTGAAAATAATAAATCAAGACCTTATGGACAGGACCAAGGAACACAGCACAACAAACCATTATTGAAAGCAATTTTAGCAGATTTTGTTGACTGACTTTAGTAAATTAAATACACCTCTTATATCTTAATTGGAAGATCTGTACCTCAGTATTGTTACACTGCCAAATTGTCATGATAAAGCTTTTGCTTTAGAATGAACCATTAATGAACTGACGAATTGCTGGATGAATAGCATCAGACACAGACTAATTAACTTTCCAATGGAAAGCAATTATAATTCATTCTAAACACAACTTATGCACTTCTCCCATATTGTTCCCAAAGACTACAGTGCGTTACTGAAGTAAGGTGGATGAGGGTATGGGAATACCCTCAATTAATAATTGAGGGCATTTAATAATTGTTTTCAATTAATAATTCAATTAAAATATCACTTGAAAATAATATGGAAGCTTATCCATAATCAATTTTTGTTCCTCCATATCCTGAAAGAATATAACATTTCTTCAAATGTTATCAAACTAATTTTCTGTTAATGTGCTGAGTCCAGACCCCCTTTGAAAAAAGAACTTGACTGCAAAGTTATTGCAAAAGGTTACCGATGTACCATAGAAAGCATCCTAACCGGCTGTATCACAGCTTGGTATGGTAACTGCTCTGCCCAAGACCGCAAGAAGCTGCAGAGAGTTGTGGACACAGTCCAGCGCATCATGGACACCAGCCTCCCCTCAGACTCTGTCTTTACCTCTCGTTGTCTTGGTGTAGCAGCCAGCATAATCAAAGACCCCACCCACCCAGGACATTCTCCCTCCTCTCCTCTTCCATCGGGTAGAAGATACAGGAGCCTGAGGGCACATACCACCAGACTTAAGGACAGCTTCTACCCCACTGTGATAAGACTATTGAATGGTTCCCTTATACAGTGAGATGGACTATGACCTCATGATCTACTTTGTTGTGACCTTGCACCTTATTGCACTGCACTTTCTCTGTAGCTGTGACACTTTACTCTGTACTGTTATTGTTTTTACCTGTACTACGTCAATGCACTCTGTACTATCTCAATGTAACTGCACTGTGTAATGAATTAACCTGTATGATCGATTTGTAAGACAAGCTTTTCACTGTACCTCAGGACAAGTGACAGTAATAAACCAAAACCAATACCAATACTAAAGGCTGCATCAATGAGGATGCAGTAATGTACAAAATTTATTTCGTATATATATTCATATGAATTGACTTTGCATAATTGATAGTTGTTCTCCTCCAAACCAGCAGGAATCAGGGTGCTTTTGGGGTCTTGTTGTCAGTATTCTGTTCTTTCGTGAGTGCCGTTTTGATTAACCTCTGCAAGGGCTGTATTTTCACTCATGTACTTGGCAGGCTTGAAGGAAACATAAATAAAAGGACAAAACTCAGGTTCACCTTTTTAGGTGCACTAAGCTATAACAAACGATTTCTGACACAAGTTACCTGCCGACAAAGCTGTACAGTGACAGCACAAAATAAGTTCTGCTTTTGTCTTTGAAATCTGCGGCCTTCTCTGAATATATACAACTCTGATTATACTGCTAACATCTTAAGGAAATAAATTCCAGTTACCCATCTCCTGCCATATTTCTCCAACACTTTCACAAAGAGAATGGTGTTTTCAAGAAAACCATTCATACCTACCATGCCTGTGTTCTGTGCTGAAACATTTGCAAACAAATCCTTCTTCATACACTTGTGTCTAAAATATTTACCTAATTTTTTGTTTTAAAGCGAGTACACATCTCTGCCCAAACTACTTCCTTTGCAAAGAATTCCAAGCTCCAACAAAAATATGCCTCCTTGTTGTGACAGTTTAACATTGATGAACCCCCTCATCATTTCTTCTCAACAGAATATTTAGAATCAGAGAATCAGGGCTACTCAATGAGGTCAGAAGGTCACTTGATAATCTCCTCTTGAATTCATGGAATATTCAGGCAATATCCGCAAATGATCATCATTTCATTGATCAAGGCACATGCAGACCAGCCTCATGCTATCATTTGAAACTCTAGCCAAATCTCTAACAAAGCAGCCAATTTAGTACTTTTGCAAACCCACATTCATTTTCTATTGCTTCTTTAAAACATCTGCAAAAGAAACACAGCATTATGTCTGTGTAACAATATGTTTCAAAAAGCAATATCTATCTCTTCTCTTCAGTGATTCTTCAAACAACAATGATTTTCAATGACAGGCAGTTCTCAAACAGAAAGTTATGAGACATCATTTCATCTGTCAGTGTAATCACAACATTGAGATCATCCTTACATTTTCAAGGGATCTCAACTCAATGGGTTCGGACTCATCATTCTGTACCACTGTAGAATTTCTGAGGAAACCCTATGCCTACAACAAGTCACCATTATAAGCCTATAACCATTTGCAGGAGCTGCTACTATTGTTAGCATTTAATCATCACGCTGTAAGACAGCCCAACAATAATCATGTGCTACTGGCAGCATTGATTCTATAAAGTAGAATGAAGCCAGGTTCTATAAAGTAGCCTTAGTTACTCCATGAGACCTCATGATATGGTGCTTTGATTATCCTCACACAGTAAGTCTCACTGTCATTTGTTCTGAATGACAGCAATAATATTCAAGGATTTCCAATGAATAGACAAGTATCACACAAGAAAATGATGTTAAAATTTTCCAGCACAAACGACAAAGTACATGTTAGATCCATTGACATAGGCACTCAACTTGTGCATTGAAATGACAAATTGACAGCTAAAAAAACAGTCCAGTGTTTTTGCCTAAACTACCTTGGTTAATGAAAGTAGGAAAATCAAAACACTACAGGGAAAAGAAAAGAAAAATGCTGAAAACACTCAGCAGGTCAGGCAGTATCTGTAGAAAGAAACATTTCAGAATGAGGGATCTGACCACAGCCCAGCAGTGCCAGGTGCCTCCCCTTGTGAAATGCTCACCTATGATCTAACCTCTTACGTTGATATGCCAGCATTTGAGCAGGTGATCCACAGGGATGGGTGCAGTTGTACAATGGGGCAAGATAGTGTAGCAGTTAGCATAATGCTTTACAGTGCCAGCGACCCGTGTTCAAATCCGGCCGCTGTCTGTAAGGAGCTTGTATGTTCTCCCCGTTTATGCGTGGGTTTCCTTCGGGTGCTCCGGTTTCCTCCCATCCAAAGACGTACGGATTAGGAAGTTGTGGGCATGCTATGTTGGCGCCGGAAGTGTGGCGACACTTGTGGACTGCCCCCCAAATCACTACGCGAAAAGATGTATTTCATTGTGTGTTTCGATGTACATGTGACTAATAAAGATATATATCTCTCTCTCTTTCTTAACTACATATGCCAGTCCCACCATCTGTCACTAGAATCAGTCTAGTGAATCTTCGCCGCACTCCTTGTATATCAAGCGCATCCTTTGCTCACTAAGGAAACCAAAACTGTGCACAATATCCCAGGTGCGGTCTCATCAATGCCCAGTACAATTACAAAATGACCTTTTTACTCCTGGATTCAAGCATTCTTGGAACAAAGGCTAACATATCATTTGTCTTCCTAATGATTTGCCCCACCTGCATGTTTTGGTGACTTCTGTCCCTTTGAACGTCAACACCACCCAATCTCTCACCATTTAATACTCATCTTTCATTTGCACCAAAGTGGATAACATCATATTGTTTTTCATTATGTTTCAACTACTTTAATTAGCTTGTCCATATCCCTTGAAGTTTCTACAGGTCCTCCCCAGCTTATGAGCAAGTGTTTAGGAGACCGGTGGGATGGATTCGCAGGCTGCTGCAGGTCTGGAGGCATCCTTTGCCATCTATGAACTTGTTTTGTCGTTGCCGATGCATCACAGCTTGGTCTGTCAACTGCTCTGCCCAAGATCGCAAGAAATTGGAGACAGTTGTGAATGTAGCCCAGACTACCATGAAAACCAACCTCCCCTCCATTGACTCTGTCTACACTTCCTGCAGCCTCAGAAAAACAGCCAACATAATGAAGGACCACTCCCAACCTGGTCATTCTCTCTTCTCCCCCATTTCTATTGGACAGAAGATACAAAAGCTTGAGAACATGTACTGCCAGGCTCAAGGGAAGCTTCTATCCCACTGTTATATGACTCTAGAATGGACCTCCTGTACAGTAAAGATCTCTCAATCTACCTCATCAGGCCCTTGCACCTTATTTGTCTACTTGCATGGCACTTTCTCTGTAACACTATATTCTGCATTCTGTTATTGCTTTCTTTTTGTACTACTTCGACGTACTTAGGTCTGGAATAATATGTATGAATGGCACACAAACAAAAGCTTTTCACTGTATCTCGGTACATGTGACAATAATAACCAATCACCAATTACCATTTCTGACTTACGAACAGTTCTTAGGAATAGAACTTGTTGTATCCTGGGGAAGACCTGTACATTTTCCTCCATGTTAACAATTCCCACCTAGTTTAGTATCAAGAGGACACTTAGAAAAAATGATATTTGATCCCTTTAGTCAAAGCGTTCACATAAATTGTGAATAGCTGGAGCCCAAGCAATGATCCTTGCAGTACCCCAGTTGTTACTGCCTATCAACCTAAGAAGAATCCCTCTTTACTTTCTGTCCAATAACCAATTCTCAATCCATGAGGTGTTGTAAATGGAATTGAGTATTGAATAATCATCTGGAAAGATCCCAAGTTCTGAATTTTTGATGGAAGAAAGGTTTTTGGATTCATTGTTATACAGCACAGAAACAGTCCCTTTGGTTCAGCTCATGCATGGTGACAAAATACCTATATACACTAATCCCACTTACCCATGTTTGGCCCATGTCGCTCTAAACCTTTCCTATCCATGTGCATGTCCAAATATCTTTTAAATACCATAATTGTACCCACCTCTACCACTTCCTCATTCCATATTTTGTATGAAAAACTTGACCTTCACGTCTCCTTTAAACCTTTCCCCTCTCACCTTAAACCTGTTTCCTCTAGTTTTAGACTCCCCTACTCTTGGAAAAAGACTGTGACCATCCATCTTATCTATGCCCCTCATGATTTTAGAAACCTCCATAACGTCACCTCTCAACCTCCTTCGGTCCAGGGAAAACAGTCCCAGCCTATCCAGTCTCTCCTTATGAATCAAGCCCTCCAGTCCAGGCAACATTCTTGTGGATCATTTCTGTATTCTCCAGCTTAGTCACATCCTTCCTATAGTGTGGTGTTGAGAACTGCACAGAATACTCCAAGTGTGGCCTAACCAACAATTTGTAAAACTGTAATATGACATCCCAACTCTTATACTCTATGTCTTGGCCAATGAAAGTAAGCATTCCATTTGATCGAATGGCAGAGCAGACTGGATGGGCCAAATGGCCTAATTCTGCTCCTATGTCTTCTGGTCTTATGGTTGTACCCCAAGGTCTTACTGTTCAATAACACTCCCCAGGGCCCTGCCATTCATGGGGTTTCATGGAGTTTGTATTGGCCTGTCTTAACTTCCCAAAATGTGTCACTTTTTACTTATCTGAGTCAAATTCCACTTGCCATTCCTTGTCTGCTTTTCCAGTTGACTTAGATCCTGCTGTAACCTTTGGGAACCTTCTTCACTATCATCTGCAAACCTATGAATCATGCAACCTACTTTCCCTTCCAAATCATTAATATACATGATAAACAAGATAGGGCCCAGCCCAGCACACCACTGGGTCTCCAGTCTGAAAAGCAACCCTGAACTACCACCCTCTGTTTCTTACCACCAAGCCAATTTTGTATGCATTTTGCTATCTCACTCTAAAATCCCATGTATTTTAACTTTCTAGACCAGCCTACCATGATAAGGCAGCTGAAAATGGTCAGGCTTAGCACACTGTCCAGAGAAATCCCTGCACTGATGTTCTGGAGCTGGGATAATTGACCTCTGACAACCACAACCAAGTTTCTATGTGCAAGATATGACTCCAACAACTGGAGTATTTTTTCCTTCAATAAGCATTGACTTCAGTGTTATTGGGACCATCTTAATGCCACTCTCAAACATTGCCTCGATGTCAAGGTCTGTCACTGTCATCTTTCCTCTGGAAATCAGCTCTTTGGTCCATATTTGGATCAAGACTGTGATAAGGTATGGACCCAAGTGATTCTAGTGCAATCTAACTTAGGCATTGATGAACAGGTTATTGGTGAACAAGTGCCACTTGAGAGCACTGTCCATGACAGGTTCCATCACTTTGCTGCTGATTAAGAGTGGACTAAATTTGGTTATAATTAGCTGGATTGCATTTTTCACACTTGTTGGGATATTTTTCCACATTGTTAGGCAGATGCCAGTATTGTAACTGTACTGGAATGCTAGAAGTCAAGCCAGTTATAGAGCACAGGTCATCATTCGTACAGCTGGGATGTTATCAGGTCCCACAGCCTTGGCTGTATTCAGTGATTTCAGCTATTCCTTCATGTCATGTGTAGTTAATCAGATTAATTTAAGACTGGCTTCTGTGGAGGAAGTCGAGATGGATCATCTATTCAGCACTTCTGGCTGAACATGGTTGCAAACACTTCAACCTTTTTTTAGCACGTATACTGGGTTCCACTATTGTCAAGGATGGGGATGTTGGAGTTTCCTCCTGTTAGTTAGTTAATTGTCCACCAACATTCACAATTGGAAATGGAAGGATTGCAGAGCTTTGATTTGATCCATTGATTGTAAGATTGTTTAATCAGTTAGCTCTGTCTTTTGCTTGCTGGTTATGCTGGTTAATATGATGTAGTCCTGTTGCCGCTTCATTAGGCCAGCACCTCATCATTCTTCGGCAGGCCTGATTCTGCTCCCAGCATGCTCTTCTCCATTGAACCAAGCAAGCAGTACACTCCTGTAGTTGGAAATGTGCTTATCATGTCTGATGCACATTTCTGTAATGGCTAATGTTGAGGTTACTATTGCAAGAAATTCAATTAGTGTTTTCCAATAATAGCTGCTGCATCTGGAAGGGATCCTAACAATGCTGCTTTTTAAGCAATACTTGTTGAATGTTGCAATTTTTAAAAGCTTTTTAAAACAGTATTAAGGAGAGATGCAATACCATTTTAATGCCAAATAGACAACCCTGACAAATATCCAGACTCAAGACTTCCATGCAAGAACATAAGTAATGAGAGCAGGAATTGCCTGCACTGCCATTCAATAATTTCATGGCTGATCTGGTCTTGGCCTCAGCCCAACTTTCCTGCCTGTTGCACATTACTCTTGACTTTCCTATAGAGAAAAAATCTGCACTTTGGCCCAGAATCTGCCTCCACAGCTCCCTGGGGTAGAGAATTCTAAAGGTTCACAGTGCTCTGAGGGAAAAGATTATTCTTCATCTCCATCTTATGTGTGTGACCTCTCATTCTGTAGCTGCACCCCCTCTTTCTACATTTCCCCAGGAATTCATCTGCTCAGCATCCACCCTTTCAAGTACTTCAAAATTTTATATGTTGCAATAAAACTATCTCTCATTCTTCTACACTCTAACAAATATAGAGTCGACATACTCAACCTTTCTGGTGTTAACCCTTTCATTCCAGAAATCAACCAAGTGAATCCTTTTTGAATTGCTTCTAATGCAAATATATCATTCCTATACAAAGGGACCAAAACCATACGTATGATTGCACCATTAGGTCACCGATGTCCCATACTAGCTACATTTCTGTACCTCCATGTTCCATCTTCTTTGGAATAAAGGCCTAAAGTACACTTCCCTTCTTAATTATTGGCTGTAACTACATGATGCCTTGGTGTTTGACGTATGAGGACACCCACTTCTTCTGTAAAGCAGCATTCTGTAATTACTCTCCATTTAAACAATATTCTGCTTTTCTATTCTCCTTTTTGTAGAGCATAACCTCAGACTTTACCTCTTTATATCTATCTGACAGTTTTTTTTCTCACTCGCTTAACCTGTCTATACCCTTTTGCAGACTCTGATTCTCTTGCAACTTGCTTTGACACCTATCCTTCTAATGTCAGCAAATTTAGCTACAGTATACTGGGTCCATCATCAGTCATTGATACAGAGGATAAATAGTAGAGGCTCCAGCACTGATCCCCGTGGCACCCCACTAGTTACAGCTTGTCATCTTGAAAATGACCCAATTATCCTGACTCCTTGTTTTCTGTTGGTTCACCAATCCTTTATCTTTACTGATATACTACCCACAGTGCCATGAACTCTTACCACATGAAGTAAGTTGATATGCCACAGATTATCGAATGCTCTCTGGAAATCCAAAAATATTACATCTACTGGCTCCTTTTTTCCCAATTCTGCTCATTAACTCAATGAACTGGAATGAATTTGTTAAACATGATTTCCATTTCATAAAATCAAGTTGACACTTCTTGATTAAATTATGATTTTCTAAATGTCTTGCTCCTATTTTCTTAATAATGAATTCCAGCAATTTCCCAAAGACAGATGTAAGTGTAACAAGCATATAGTTCTCCTTTCTTTCTTGAACAGAGCCACTAAATTTGAAGTTTTCCATTCCACTGGAATCTTTCCAGAAGCTATGAAATTTTGAAAAAAATCACACCCAATGGATCCACCATCACTTTTTCTCAGGTTCTAGGATGCAGATCAACAGGACTTCAATCCTGTTAGTTTGCTTCATTCCTTTACTGTGGTATTTGTAATGTTTTTAGTTCCTTCGTTACTTGTGCTCCCTGATTTTCTATTATTATTGGGATGCTTTTAATGTCTTTTACCATGAAGGCAGATACAAATATTTGTTCAATGTCTCTGACATTTCCTTAATTCCCATTTTTAATTCCTTGGTTTCATCCTCTAAGGAATTAACCCTTACCTTACCCTCTCTCTTCTTTTTCATGTGTTTGTCAAAGCTCTTACTGTCAGTTTTTATACTTCTTATTAGTTTAACCTTGTAATCTACTGTCCCTGTTGTTGCTTTTGGTATCCTTTGCTAATTTCTTAGTTTGTCAGTCTATGTCTTCTCTTTCAAATTGACACTCCCTTAACTTCCTTAGCTAGGCATGGATAGATAATCCTTCTCTTAGAATCTTTATTACCCTATTTTTGTTGAGAACAATGAAATAACTCCTTAAACATCTATCAACACATATCCACTGTCTCACTCTTCAGTCTAATTTCCCAGTGCACTTTAGCCAGCTCTGCATTTATGCCTTTGTTTCATTTGTTTGTCCAAAACTTATTTATACCTGTAATTTGACATTCAATCATAATATGAATACTTGTCCCCAAAGGATCCTTTATTATGAAATTATTAATTAATGCTGTCTTATTACACTTAACCAGATCTAAAAAAGACTTGTTTCTTAGTTGATTCCATAGCATATAGTTCTAATAATTTGTCTCAAATACACACTTTGAATGCATCCTCAAACCTCTCGGTTAATTTGATAAGTCTATATAAAAAATAATGTTGCCCACAATTATTTTGGTGCTTTTCTTGCAAACCCTTGTTATTTCTTGATTAGTGCTTCGATATACAGTATAGCTGCTGTCAGCTTGCCCATGGTTTACTCCCATCAATTACTTCTTTCCCTTGCTGTTTCTGATCTCCATTAAAACTTATTCTGCGCATTGATCTCATTCGCAAATTTGTTTTTCACTACTGTATTTATTTCATCCTTTATGAACACAAACATGCCACTTGATCTTCTGCCTATCCCTAGATAGGCAATGGATAAAGGGAGGAAATATGTTCGCAATCAACTACAGTGAGACCACGACAGTTTTGAAATGATTATTGTCAAGTTAAATTGTGCAGCATAATACAACCATTAAAGCCTTCAAGACTTCACCAATTTTATACCTTCATTTCTGCCCAATGAATGTTTAAAATCATAGAGTCTTCTTCCTCTTCCCTCCTCCTTCTTCTTCCCCCCTCCTTCTTCTTCCCCACCGCCATCAGATTTCTGAACGGTCCGTGAACCCATGAACACTACCTTGTTATTCCTCTTTTGCACTACTTATTTATTTTTGTAACTTATAGTAATTTTTATGTCTTTATGTCTTGTACTGTACTGCTTCTGCAAAACATCAAATTTCATGACACACATCAGTGACAATAAACCTGATTCTGATTCTGATACTGAGTTAATTTCTTGGCTATCCTAGCTCACCTTTACTGATCTGTAATCATGCTAATTAAAACTTGCAGATAGAGTTGTTCCGTGTATTGGAGGAGATAAACATAGATTAAAAAAATATATACTTGTTTCATTTTTTGTGTTTTTTTTCTCCACAAAATTTTGAAATCATTTTTATAATTTACCCATACGACCCCCAAAACTTTCACTTTCAGTTTTGTGTACTGCCAGCTATTCCCTACTCCCACACCCCTTTGCTCTTCTCTCTCCCTTCTATGACCATTTTATAACAGATGCAACAGATTTTTCATCAGGGCTTTCGTTCCACCTTAATTTCTGGGAAGGCGGGGAGAAACAATCAAGGGATATCACAGTGATGAGACAACCAATTTGCATCATCATCCTCATACACTCCTGCCATCATTGAACAGACCACAATTGTGTTGAAACTCTGCAGTTGTTGCCAAGCTTAATCAGAATGGATCTTATTGTACAGTTTTGCAAGGATCCCTGAATCAAAGATTTGAGGTATCAGCAAGATAAGCTGTAGTCTGAAGAAACAGCATTGGTCTACTCACTGCCAGTCACAGGGCACATCAGTGCTTATCTTTTACAAGAGAACTTGAACTGGAAGTTGCACCAAATGTAAAAGCTGACTGGGGTCACCATTGAAGGTTTCATCCAGGACAGTAAGATGGTGATATTCATGCACACATCCTGGGCAGGTTAACAGCTTGATTCACAAGGTTTCAATGTGGCTGCGCACATCAAGGGACCTGTGTTAAGCATAGCAATGTCTCACTATGGCTAGAACTCAGCTGGAACCACTGCAGGAACCACTGCAGGAACTAATTGACTCAACTATATCACGTGGCCCCTAAAAGAATATGTAACACAGCTGAATTTCCTGGCTCTTCTCCCAAACTTTGCACACAAACATTGCTCGAACAGTTCTACCTGTATCATTCCCTCACTCACAACAAATATACTACCATTGTCTCTCAGATCATTTCCAATTATCCCAACTCATCAAAACCATTTCCACATCTTAACAAGATGGTGTACCCAACAATTTTAATGCTGTCATTATTACACTCAAAAGTTATCAGCCCAGATATTCCCCTAGCACTTGGAAAGACGCTCTAAACCTACCGTATGTAATGAGTCAATAAGTATCTTTTTGAGCGTCCATTGTTGCAGAGTTCTAAAGTCCAAGGCATTATACACAATAGAACAGGCCTTACACAGTTAATGCACACAAAGACCCAGCAGTGTGAAATGAGCCTTGGAAACTGGATATTTCTCTGGGCTGGGCTGCAAGTCATGGGGTGAGGTGGAAGGGCTGATGGGTTGGGAAGCTCAGGGCATCTGTCTGGGCAGAGAGGACCTCAGGTCCGGGATCACGATTGACTGCAAGAGGGATTGATGTTGTAATCAAGTGGTGGAGGTTGGAGTCCTGGTGGGGAAGGGGAGTTGGGAAGCCAGAGGGAGGGATAAAAGTTTTATTTAAAGTGAGCCCAGCTGATGCTGTCTCCCAGCATTAGACTCTATGAACTGAGTTATACTGATACAGACCTCACGCAGGCTGTGAAGGGCCATTTCTGTTTGAATTAACCACACCATGCATGCATCAATGAAAATTGGTGCTTCAATATGTAGAATCGGGCTGAAAATAAAGGACTTTGTGATGCACAGGCTGACTGCACATCATGATTTGTTTTCCTTAGATTTATGATTTGCATAAATATTGCACTATGTGATTGAATTTCTAGGTCATCGTGAATTCCGAACTCTTTGTTTCCTCTCGTTATTAATATGTGAATGTCTATCAGTATCTAGAGTTGAAAGATTGCAAGATGCTAGCTGTTCCCATTTTCAGGACGAGAGCTCTAAACTAGTTTTTTTAATGCAGTTAATCCTGGCAGTTTACAGCTCATAAGCTGCTGCATGGAAAACCTGGCCTGCCTTTGTTTTCAGCCTCCCCTCCATGGACTCTGTCTATACTTCTTGCTGCCTCGGTAAAGCAGCCAGCGTAATCCAAGGCTCCATCCACCCTGGGCATTCTCTCTTCTCCTCTCTCCCATTGGGCAGAAGATACAAAAGCCTGAAAGCACGTATCACCAGGCTCAAGGACAGCTTCTATCTCACTATTATGACTATTGAACGGTTCCCTAGTATGTTAAAATGGACTCTTGACCTCACAATCTAGCTTGTTATGACCTTGCATTGTATTGTCTACATGCACTGCACTTTCTCTGTCGCTGTAACACTTTATTCTGCACTCTGTTATTGTTTTACCTTGTACTGCCTTGATGCACTGCATAATGAATTGATCCATCTGAATGGTATGCAAGACAAGTCTTTCACTGTACCTCAGTACATGTGACAATAATAAACCAATACCAATTCCAATTCCCATGTGTTTAGACTTCTGATCAGATCAGATATAATCCATATGGATTGTCAGCATGTGTGTGTAGACTCCTCTAGAACTTTCATTTATTACAATGCTCAAGCACTAAAACAGAATGAATGAAGCTGTTCCATTAAAGTCACCCTTTTGTTTCTTTATATGAAATTTCAAGTCATCAGTAAAAGAGATTAGGTAGTTCCCGGGCATGACAGACGCTACTATTTAGATACCTTGAGCAGCCAGTTTGCCAGACTATTTCAAACAATGTCACTGACTTTAGTTGATCCCAATGGAACAGAATTTTAGACATGGAGTACAATGTGAAGATGCTCAGGCTGCCAACTTCCTCTTGAGAATATTTGTAGATTCCTAACATAGCTGAAATCGGATAGATACCTCAGCAAAAACCGCGAGATCATTTAGACATTCAAGCCTGTACCGTCACTCATCTGGACAAAGTTGTTCCTTACCTGTTAGTTCAAATCAAAACAAAATCATTTCAGAATCTTCAAAGAAATCTGAATTGAATCAATCATCCCAAAATACTATCTTCAGTTTGGTCATTTCTTCACCTTCCAAATCATGCCGTGAGTCTCCCTAACTTTTTGAATAGGGTAATTAAGAGATTGCATATTTCACAGTACTATTTAAAAAAAAATTGCTGGGCTTCCTTGTGTAATGCCACATTGTTTCAGAAGCAGCGAGCTTCAGTTGACTTTCTCACAATTGCCAGCTGTTAGTCACACAGCTAAGACCTCATCATTCACCTTTAAAGGAGCACACACACAGACATTCACACAGGCAGACACACACACACACACACACCACCCCCAGCACTCTTTCACACAAGGCCAGCTTACCCTACTACTGATTCCTGAGGGAAAGTTTAATGAGTGGGAGCTAGAGTAAGGTGGCTCACATCACCTTCTGGAGGGAAGTATTATGCACAATGTAGCCTTGTAGACCCTCCAGAAAGTGACAATGATAGGTGGTAGCCATAGAGATCTCTGCTGAGAACATCTCCCAAATGACTGGCAGTGCTCAGAGCCAGCTTCCAGCCTCTGGAGTACTGTGTAGCAGCCTGCCTTTGAATGCAAGCCTTTTAAACAGCCTTGTTGCTGAGCAATCAGTGTTCCTCTATGAGTGAACAGTGATTGTTGTCTTTAAGACAATGTCGTTGAAAATCTTGTTATTAATGAATTGTGTTGTTGTACTATGGAGAGCTTAATGACAGAAATTCAGTGCTAACAAACATGAAAATTCTGACCAAAGATGAGTAGATGATGCTATCGAATGGGGCTAAGGTACCCAGAGAACATTTCCAAAATTGCTTAACAATGTGATTTCTAACCCTGCAATGCCTTTTTATTGCATTTTGCAAATAAAATTCTAACCCCAGAAAATGACTTCCTATTAAGTAGCAGAATGGAAATAACTGGAGACAGCTTGATTGAACGAGTCCACTCAAACACCAGGTTCCTCAATCAAGTTACCTTGCTTCAATTACAGGCTTCTGCTCTCCTTCATGTCAATTACTCTCCAATTCAATCACTTTATATTTGAATGGACCCCTTGCATAAACACTGAAGGTGTCTGCTTGGTTAACAGTTAATAACTTAGATGCTTTCATGCAATGGTGATATGATGTCATCTGGCAGTTAGCCATAGACTTTTGCAGTAAGGAGGTGACTGGCAATTCTGTCAAATTACATGTCAAATTATTAAAATGTTAATAATGACACTGATATGGCCAAAGTGCAGAACTTCTGCAGATTGCATAATGTCACAGGCATTCTAGCTTTAAATGTTAAATGTTTCCAAGTGTTCTGTGCCACCACCATTTGTGTAAACTAAACTGTTGATACATTTCTAATTAGCTGATCGAATTCTACCTGACTTTGGGTCCTAAGTAATTTTTATCATCATACTGACTTTAATTAAGGAAAACAAATTGAATTTGTCACTCTTCTGTTGAAAACAGGAGTGGGAGTGCTTTCTGGAATGTTTAATTTAACATTCTGTACACATATATTTAAAAAAATACAATCTTATTTTAATTAAGGTAAATGATTTATACATAAATGCAAGTTATTGTAAAGTGAGAGGCCCATATTTACATACAAATATTTTAACTATGTTATTAACAAACGATTTGGAAATGGTTGTAATGAACCTATATTGATACATAAGTGAACACCTCCTTGAGATACATTTAAGTGTGTGAATCACCTTGTTAACAACCTCCTCACATTTCCTGGCATGAGCTAAGAAAAGAATTTTAAAGGTTTTATTTCATTTGCTTCAGTCCCATGTGGGTCCATGTGCACAACAGCATTACATCAGGTTTTGACTGCTGAAGCAATGATCTGTTCAGTAAAACTGATAAATGGACAGATAAACATACTGCCATTGAATTTTTTTTACATCACACATTTTTTCATGGATTTTATTTGACTTTCAAGTGATGAAACATATTGGTCTGGACTTTCTGCTAGATGGCATTGAGAACAGGTTGAAATTGGATAATCCACAGCAAAAAGAATCAGAGTACTTCAAATGTGAGATGCATCGACCATAATGATAATATAAGCATGTTGAATTTCTACTGATCAGGTATATTATTGGTCTTTGCAGAATCATCTTCAAATTGAGCTTGTATTTTCAGTGTTTGGACACTAACAGCTGTACCAGAGTACCAGCAAGTTTTCAGATGACCCAATGGAATACTGTAGGTTGGCCAGAACAAACACCACCTACAAAGCTCAACTGGAAATGTTCAACAAATCCTGCCTTAGCTTTATGGGCAGTCAAAGTTGACAAGATTTTTCAATGTTTTAAAAAAAACTATAAAATGAAATTAATCAATAAAACCTAAAATCATTAAAATCCTTGAAAGAAACATAACCAAAACAGTTAAAGCATTTTAAATAGTTAAAATATTAAAGAATCACAAATAATTCAAGATGTGTAACTTCCACTTCTTTCTTATGGCCCTTTCAAATGAATGGGCACGCAGATTCTACCCCAGACTGACCTGTTGCAGAATCCAAGAGCAGATTCCCCAGCATAATGCCTGCAAATCTCAGGGTATTCCTGCTCTGTCATTAGACCTCATGGGGCATCCAACAGTGGAGTGCAGCCAGGCAATAGCTTTAGGAGATCAGCCAATAAATTGTTCATTCAAGGCAGGAGTGATGAAAATTACTTGTAATTACACCAAGACGTGCTATCAGTTTTACATGGAACTGTCAGCAAAACCCTGCAAAATCCAGGCCATTTTTGTTTTGTTCAAGTCATTTTCAGATATGAACAGGAGATATACTAGATATGCAATGTACCCTCTGTCCAAATCACTAGGCTTTGATGTAACCTATTAGAGAGGCACAGGATACATCAATACATAGCAATTCAATTTCCTGAATTCCCTTCCTTCCCTAAAATATCCAACCCCCCCCATCTCCCCCTCACCATGTCCCCAACTGCACCCTACCACTTCCAACCCATTTTAGTAACAAAACTGTAATATTCATATCCTGTCTTCTCCCACTCAACCAGTTTCATAACTTGGCTAATGATTTGTCCATGAACTTTAACTTAAGCTAATAGTTTCTAACGAAATATTATTTTAGCTGTCTTGTGGAATTCCACAAAACTAATATTCATGGACATTTTTTATCCATTGTCTTAGACATCTTTCCAAAACAAAAAGTTAATCTGGTTCATCAGGCATAACCCAGCCTGCTCAAATCTCAGTCTGTTCAGCTGGCACATTCTGAGGTGCTCAATCACTCCCTAAGTTTGAAGAAAGACTATATTACGCTATCTGCAATGTTTCCTTTCCTTTAAATCCCTGATACGGAAAGCATCCGATCCTGAGACAAGACACTAGAGGAGAAGGGAGGGATACGTAAGGATTCCCTAGAGCAATCAGCAGCTTCCAGTCAAAGCTATAGTCATTCTTGACGGAGGTGAGAAATGCGTCCCAGGGAGATTGGTGGTATACCACTCTTCTTCACAATTTACATGAACAAGAGCTCATTCAGTCTATTGCATCCATACTGTTTGAAAAAGATCTCTTCACACCTTCCTTCAGCATGTCCATAGCCTTACAGGTTGTGACTCTTCACACACACACACACACACACACACACACACACACACACACACACACACACACACACACACACACACACACACACACACACACACACACACACACACCCCCTCTACTATCTTTGCATTTAGTAAGTTTCATACCTGCAACCCTTAGGATGGAAATTATTTTATTGTCTTCCCTTTAATTCTTCCACCAATTATTTTAAATCATTGTCCCCAATGCTTGATCCCTCTCCTGAGGGAGATAAGCTCTTCCTACTTTAGCTAGAACCATTATAATTTTGTAAATCTTAGTTAAGTCTCTCTTCACCTTCTCTATCCCAAAGAAAATCATCCTAACTGATCTAATCTTCCCTATTGCCAAAATTTTCCAAACAATATAACATCTTCATAAATCTCAACTGCACCCTCTCCAGTTTAATCACATCTTTCCTGTAAGGTAATGAGCAGAACTGATCACATTACTCAGGCTATGGACTGACTAATGTAAAATGTTCTTCTTTCTGGTCTCATGTTCTTTGCCTTGGCTAATAAAGGAAAGCATCCCTTAAATACACACGTGTAAAATCCAATGTCCCTCTGTTCCTCCGCCTGACTCAACATCTCCTCCCCAACTATGTTGTTAATTTTTTATGATTATATGATCTAGCTTGTTGTACATTTCTTTGCCTTGTTGCATCCCTACAAATGTATTATGCCACATTTCTCTGGATTAAATTCTTTTTGCCATCTCTCTGCCATCTGAGCAGTCCATGCAAATCTTCCTGCAGTTTAAATGCTTCTTCCTCCCTGTCAATCACACAGCCAATTTTTGTATGGCAAACTCCACACACTTATGTGTAATTAATCAATGCATATTGCAAAAACCAAGGGACTGAGCATTTAGCCATTCAGATCCCTACTGGTAATAATTTTTCAGTTCCAAAATACCCACTTACCATTATCTTTTGTTTCTAGGCACAGAGTCAAATTTGAATCTGATTTACCACTCTCCCTTGGATCCATTAGATTTTACAATTTTTTTTAACCAAAGTGCCATGTGAAACCTTATCAAGACCCTTGATAAAATCCATGTAGACCATGTTAAAAACACAAACCCTACTGACCCTCCTTTTTGCCTCCTCAAAATATTCAATCAACTTAGTCAGTTGGACCTTTTGCAACCAAATCCATATTTTCTCTCGCTATTAATTTTTGCAATTCTATGTGAAGGTTTGTACTCTCCTTTTGATGTTTTTCCAATAATTTGTATACCACTATAGTTAAACCAATTGATCTACAATAATTTGGTTTATCCCTTTCTTCTTTTCCAAACAATGGAATGACATTAAAGGAACTCCAATTTTCCAGTATCATTCTTGTAGCCAGAGAGGACTGAAAAATGATGGTCAAGGCCTTTGGAGCAGAAGATACAAAAGCCTGAGAGCACATACCACCAGACGCAAGGGCAGCTTCTATCCACTGTTATAAGATGATTGAACGGTCCCCTAGTACCATAAGATGGACTCTTGACCTCACAGTCTACCTCATTATGGCCATGCACCTTAATGTCTGCCTGCACTGCACTTCCTCTGTAGCTGTTACACTTAATTCAGCATTCTGTTCTTGCTTTCGCTTGTACTACTTCGATGCAATGTTGTAATGAAATGATCTGTATGGATGGCATGCAAATCAAAGTTTTTCACTGTACCTCAGTATATGTGACAATAATAAACTAATTTATTGATTTACCAAATTTACCAACTTAACAACCAGGGATGTATTTCATACAAGCCTGGAAATTTATCAAGCTTCATAAACTCTGACCCTCGTCTTTCCTCAAAACCCTGAAACAGAGAAAAACAGGTGCCAGGACAGGCTATTCACACTTCAAGCCTGTTTCACCATTCAATGTGATTGTGGATGATCCTTTACCTCAACACTATATTTGTGCTCTCTCCCCATACCCTTTGATATTTTTGTGTCAAAGTTAGTTATGTAGCATTAAAAACAGTCAGATTTTTACTCATCTGTTTCTAAACTTTGTGTGTTTTACTTTCAAAACTCTCTCGCCAATTTTTTACCTTTCAGTTCCATTTCTTCTTTTATCTCTTTTCAATTTTGCTCAGCTTCCCATGCTATATTAATCCCTTTCTATGAGCATTAGCAATCTTCCTGCTGTGCTGCAACTGTAATGTTAAGTTGGCATATTTTCTATTGAAGAATAATGAATGTATTTCCTCTTTAAGACTGCGTACACTTCTGAACGTGCTTAGTTTCTTGGGTGTGGAGAAAAGAAGATTGCTGCTGCTTCATGGTGCAATGGTGAGATTGCCTAATTGATCACACATATCAAAGGCTTTGGGATCACAGTTTACACTGGCGATGAGGATGAACAAACTTGAAGTGCAGTTGCAATCATTTTGAATGGTTTGTGTGGGTGAGTACCACTCAGAATGTACTTTTGCTGTTCATTTTCAATCCAGTGTGTTGGCTCCTTTGCATGCCATGTCTGTATGTCTGCCTGCCAATTAATCCTGGAGCTGATATCTAACACCTAATCTAATTAATCAGAGTCTGTGCAAGCCAACCAACGACAAATAAACAGCAATATTCAATACATTCATTACACCAACGCTGCATTTGCATACTGTGAAGATGCTGACAGCCATGCCTATCCTCATGCCATTAGCTCTGCATTCCAAGCCGTCCTTGGTTCTGTCCCACTGTGAAAGTTGGCTTTGAAAGGGCAAAGACAGGAAAGACAGGGTTTGCAATCACAGATGATGCTCAAGGAAAACCACTCGAGTTATATTGTAGTGATAAAGAATTACAGGATTCTTAGGACATATTATCATAACAACTGCTAATGATTTAGAAGCAAAATCTACACATTGCATATTTCACTCCACAGCAGTCAATTGTAAGTGAGAAAATAATGTTTTGTCACATACCATGAGGATATTGTTTTTCTAAAACACAGTAACCATATAGGCAAGCAAATAACTCCACCTGACGTAAAAACACATTTGAAGTTACTGTCATGAATGTTTCCATGATTACAATATTGCATGATTCACAAAGCAACAAAGAAGAGGCATCATTCTTCAAAGAACTCAAAACATCATCTACAACTGCTGAATCCAGAATGGATAATATTGAGGTTGAAGAAACTGAACAACCTTGGTTGATACAACAGCCAACTCCTTCCATCTAGAAATCACTAGGCACAATCCATCATACAGTGGGAAACCTCCTTCATATCTGAGACACTTTGTAATGAAGTAGTGAAATGTCAGAGAGGATCAGAATTTTTTTTAATTGAAATGGGGTGGGATGTAGTGTTGTTATTCTTATCCTATGTTAGTACAATTCCTATTTAAGACTATTGTGTGTACTTTTTCTTTATGGTTCTGAGTATGACCAATATTTTGGATTTAATAATAGTCATTATTTCACATTTTGCAGCCATGAGCTTGCCTAATTAATCTCATTTACCAGAGGCTTACTAGTCATAGCTTATACTGCTCATGAGGTTATTAGTTGCAGCCTTGTAAAAGTGAAATTAGTCTGGCTTATATACACTCTACCTTTCCCAGAAACCAGTTCCCACTGCTTCAAGGATGTGAAATGCCACTTCCTACACCATCTGTCCAGTAGTGCATTCAACTGTCTTATCTTCCTATTTCCTGGCTCATGGCACCGGCAGTGATCCCAAGGTTACAAACTTAGAGATAATGCAGGATTTCAATCCCTTTTTTTTCATTGTATTATTGTACTAATATGGACTATAGTCTCTTGTTGTTCAACCCTCTCCCTCCAGGATGCTCTGCAGTTGCTCAGTGGTATCCTTATATCTGCTACGAGGAGGAAATGCACTTTCCTGGAATCAGGCCTGTAACCACAGCAACATCTGTCTGCTCCCGAAACTATAACTATTATTGCTCGATTGGACCTTCTCCTCTCTCCTGACACAGCAACACCATCCATGGTACTATGATCTTGGCTCTATCTGAACACCCAAGAGGAACCCTCCGATTGGTAGCCAAAGCAGAATACTGATTAGGGAGCAAGGTGCCCTCAGGGGATCCCTTGACTTTTCTGCCCAACCTTTGTCGTTTGTCTAGCAGGTCACTTATGTACCTCTTTGCTCAGACTCTCTTGAATATGGGTGACCACCTCTTGGAATGTACTATCTGTGAAACATTCACCCTTGGGGATGGACTGCAATGATGTTATCTGTTGCTCAAGCTCCAAAACCAGAGTTCAAAATGCCCCAACCAATGACTCTTCCTGTACCTGTTATTTTCCAAACACAGCAAAGTTCCTGGAGTTTCCTTTTGGTACAGAACGATGCAATTCGCAGTTTTGATGTACTCCTGCCTGGCCTTTATTTATTAAATTAACTCATTAAACAGGAACAAAGTACCAAAGGAGCAGGTTTTCCTTCAATTTATCTAATTACTCCAGTCACCAAGATCCCAACATTACTACCCTATAGAAACAGGACTCGACGGAATTGGAGTCCCAGGTTAAGTGAGAGGAAAAAACATTTACTTACGGGGCATAAAGAGGCCTCATACTCCCTGAGAAAATAAATGGGCTAGAGATGCAAATTTACATAAATTCACAAAATGTTTCAAAGTATTGGTATAGTTATTACAGATATACAAAAAACAACAGAGCAATGGAGTTTATTTGTGGAGAAATATAATTCAAATAATAGATATTATGTTAGTTTTGAATAAAACAAAAGTTGACTTCCCTGTGCTGTGATCTCAGTCACGTAATGGGAAAATGAGCAAAACATTTAAAAATGTAATTTCAAGGCTGTGAAGGTGTAATTATCTCGAAGAATGAAAAAGGTATTTTTTTGTTCTTTGATAAGAGGAGACAGTGAGGTGAAGTGAAAAGTTATTGAGGTTACCAGAGTATTATGGGATGAACATAAAAGAGATTTTCATTAGTCAGGGATTGTTAAAGTAGGGCTCAAAATATGGTGCCTAATATATTCAATAAATAATTTCACAGGAAGTTCTTTTTCTCAGAGAATGGTGTGAATATGGTATTTATTACTATGATTGAAATCAATATTGCAAATAGATTTAAAGGAAGCAAGATAAGGAATTGAGGGAAAAGGAATCAGTCAAAATGTTACTTGGGTGAAATAAGCTGAAGCAGAACACCATTCATGTGGAGATTATTGGACTTAGGTCTCCACAGGCTGATTCTGCTGTGTTGTGACTGCAAATGAATCACATGGAGACCAGAACTGTAGATGTAAAAGGTCTATATTCAGCTCAAGCAGACACTCAGGAGAGACCTGATGGAAGACCCTCTCCTGGGAGAATCTCAGTAGCACCTTCCTGAACACAAAGTTCATTGAGTTTTTAGACACTTAAGATAACAGCAGTTGATGGAATACAATTTCAATAGTTGCAGTTGCATAGTTTACTTCAATACTTTGAGTGCAGACAAATGGCTACATCATTGCACATTTACAACGGGAGCACATCATAACTACGAGATACCTCTGAATGTTCAAACACCGTTGCTAGGATAAAGTAATTCAGATGGGTAGGCTAAAAGCTTCTGAGGACAGAAACCCCAGACACTCACAATTAATGTCAGGGGAGCTGACTCTCTGGGTATACAGATACCAATTATTAACTGTTGGAAAAAATATGCCTATGACCATGTTTTGATGTGATAAGTGACAAGTAACAGCGACGAGCCTTCCTTGATCTCTGTGACGATGGTGCAAGATATTTCAGCCGAAGATGTCCAATGGCTGGTTTGATGTAGGCCAATTAACATAGGCCGATTTTTTTATGGTTGGCCAATGCACATGATGATATTTCATGGTTATGTCAGTTTACAAACCATATCTATTAAGCAGACTCCTATTTGGTGACCGTGAGGCAGTCGCCAGCTCTCTTTAGATAGTGGAGCTTATTCGTACAGCTGTGCTTTTAATTTCAAAATTGATTACCACTGGTAGTTTACACTTTGAAATAGCTCATGAAGATTGGTTCTCATTTGTATTAATGGCTACTTTATTTTAAACTTTATCCTTTGACTATGGCTACTTCACTCTAACATACCTTGCTGTTGGCTCCCTGGACAGAAGTCTGTACGAGGGAGGTCAAATTTTGAGGGGTTCTGGTTAATAGGGCTGGAAAGGACTTTGCTAAGGATCCCCCCAAATTGGCATTATCATCCCCATTTACTCTCACCTCACCCTAGTCACTGTCTCACTTCTCCCTTAAATTTGTGATATCTCTCCTCAATGCTGGCAGTCCCTCCAGCCACACATCCTGGACCATACTTTACAATATGTCCTACATATTTTTTGAACATTTAAATTTAATCAAAATGTAAATGTCTTTGGGGTGTATCTGATAAATTTCAATTATTTCTTCTAACTTGTGGCAAAATTCTGCATTACGACATGCGACTGTGTGAGAGCAGCTTGGATAGAACGCTCTGCCTCTCCCCTGGTGAAGGGTGTATGGATGGCAGTAATCAGCATGAGTGGCTGGCTGGGGTGATCGGGGTTCTGAGGCTGCCATTGCCTGGTCTGAATTGGTGCCATCCTGACAGGTACTGTTAGGTATAACCTCTCCTGTATGCAGTCACTTTCTAACTTGCCATCTTCTCAGTCTACCACTTCCCAATCTACCTCATCACCTTCCTCTTTAACCATTTCCATGGATACTATCCAGTGAGTGCCCACCTTTTGGGCCCTATCCCATTTAACCCTCAGTCTGCCCTGATTCTTTACTAATTTTTACTTGTATTGTTCAAATCTCTCTGTCAGCTTCTCACTTGTGTGTCTCTCTTTGTAGGTGCTCCAATTGTTCCTTAAATCTCTCCAGCTCTGCTGGCACTCTGTCTCACTGTTTTTGTATTTGTCCCTTCCCTTCTGTAGCTCTACAATTTGTGCACTTAATGATTCCTGACACTTTGTTCTCTCCTGCAAGTATACATGACAGAAGATGATTGCCACTTTATCTCCTTTCCTCTTTGATTCTGTTTTCCATCAATGTCAATGCTCCTCCAGGCTCCAGGTCTTAATCAACCTGGTTTTGTCCATCCCCTGTTCAACCTTCTGAAGTTTAGGAATATGTACTCTCTGAGTTCTCCCCTTTGTACAACTGTGCCCATGATATCCCTCTTATGTAGAGTGTTAAATATTTCCACACTATCGTCACTCTTGGGCTTTGATTCAAAGGTTTTTCTTCACAAACACACACTCAAGCACAAACTTTTACAAGTAAACAAATGTTATAAAGTTCTCCCAAACAAGTATGCATGCTCCGTCCCACACTACCACCTGGCATCAATAGCCATGCTGCGGTAAGACAGGTGCCCACCTCCATTGTGGTTGCCCACCAACTGAAAATAGGTGCCCCCTGATGTTCCAAACAATAAGTAGCCACTTACCACAACCAGTGATTCTGTCACACCAAGCTATTCAGCGCTGGCAGGTAACTGGTCCCTTACACATACACACAGATACATTATCATATTTTACAACTACCTTTCCGGCTCTCCGCTCTGTGCTTCACGATCTGTGGTCATTGGCCCGAACAGACCTAGTTACTGGGTGCTAAACTTAAAAATACTCATCCTTTAGACAGTGATGGGTCATTAATATATCCCAGGCAAGCCCCCAAATGTTGTGACTGTGAATCAGCCACACAGAGACCAGAAATGCAGATGGAAAAGGTCTTCATTCAGCACAGGCGGACATTCAGGAGGAGACCTTGTGGAAGTCTCTTTCCCAGGAGAAACTCAGTAGAATCTCCCTGAACTCAACTACGTTGTTTTTACACACTTATGAACAAAGATATCAGCAGGTGAAGGAATACAATTTTAGTAGTTATCGTTGCATAGTTTATTTCAATACATTCAGTGCACACAAATGGTTTCATTGAATAACATATTTACAATGGGAGCACATTGTAACTGTCAAGACACCTCTGAACATTCAAACACCTTTACTGGGATAAAGTAATTCACATGGGTAGTCTAAAAGATTCTTGAGGACAGACACCCCAGACATTTAAAATTAGTACTGTGAGGGCTGACTCACTGCGTATATAAATTCCCCCAGTTATTAATTGTTGGAACAAATATGCCTCTGTCCATATTTTGATGTGGTCATGATGATGTTAGCCTGCTGTGAGCCAGTCACTAGTTCTCTTCAGATAGCGATGCTCATTCATGCAGCTTTGCTTTTAATTTCTAAACTGATTACTGCTTGTAGTTTACATTTTGTGATAGATCATAGTGACTGGTTCTTGTTTATATTAGTGATTACTAGATCTTAAACTCTAAACTTTGACTGTGGCCACTTCACCCGAACATGCTGCATATTTTTATGTTTTCTTACAATATAGAAGGAGGACATTTGAATCACTGAGTCCCATTCCCCCATTTATTTCCCAACAACTTATTGTCTCTCACAAGCCCATCAACTTTTGCCACTTGATTCTCCTCCCACCCACCGACACTGCAGTAGCAAATTAATCTAACAACGTGCATGTCTTTGAGATGTGGGAGGTAACTGGAGCACCCCTCAGAGAAACCCACTCAGTCACAATGACAGCATACAAACTCCACACAGAGAGCATCAGAGGTCAGGATCAAATCTGGGTTGCTGGAGCTGTGAAGATCAGCACCACCTGCTCTTTGTAAAATCTGTAATGTCTTTTGGAATAGACCTTTGATTCAAACACCATTGATATCCACAGAACAGAGGGAGCTTTAAAACAGGAGTGTGTACTTTTATCCTAGTCTAAAACAAGGTGCACAAACATTGTTATATAACCACATGACTTCTTTTCATATTTTAGTTAAATATTACTACAATGCATATGAAAAATAAACTCACAAAGGAGACTAGAACACACTGCATGCTGGAAGTTGATGGTATTAGGATACATGTAAATGAAAGCAACTCTATTTGAACATTGCAAAAACATCTGCAATAACAATACTCAGCAATCAACAGAAACAGCATGTACAATCACAACAATTGTTAACGCAACAAGTATCTCAAGGTGCTTCACAGGAGAATTATCAAACAAACAAAACTTGATACTAACCCATATATAAGGGAAGATGAGGTAGGTTTTAGAAAGAGGAATGAAGGTTAGATTGTCAGAAGAGTTAAGGAATTGAATACCAGACCTTAGGGTTTTGGTAACCGAAGACATGGTTGCCAAATGTGAAGCATACAGCTGCCTAAGAGAGTTATGGAGCTGGAGGAAGGTGCAATGATAGAGAGAAATAAGTCCATGGAGTGATTTGAAAAGGTGGAAAAATGTAATGCAAAGGCATTTCTTAAATGGGAACTGATGTAGATTAGCAGCCATGGTGCTGATGGGTAAATGGAACCTGGTGCATTTCAGGCAAGGCCAAAGGTTTGGAGTACCTCAGGCTTATGGAGTCGAGGTTGCTAGATATTCAACTTTGGAGGGTAGAAAAGCACAGATATGCACTTCAGCAGAAGATGAGGGAGAATGAGATGATGGTGCTAATCGGCAGTTGCAGTGATAGTGCAGGAAAAAGGTTCATAGCTCACCTCGGAATCAGAATCAGAACCAGGTTTATTATTATGACATATGTTGTGAAATTTGTTGTTTTGCGGCAGCAGTACAGTGCAAGACATAAAGATCATAATAAGTTACAAAAATAAATAAATAATGGAAAAGAGGAATAATGAGTTCGTGGATGATTCAGAAATCTGATGGCAGAGGGGAAGAAGCTGTTCCAGAAATGTTGAGTGTGGGTCTTCAGGCTCCTGTACCTCTTCCCTGATGGTAGTAACATGAAGAGGGCATAGTCCCAAGACTGCAAGCAGTCTGGTTCCATTTCAAACAGCAGCCAAGCAGAGAGATAGAGTTAGTTTCAGGAGGATGGAATTTTGTGAAAGTCACCATAGATAATGGTTTTTCTTTTTCTAAAATCAGAACCTCGGTGCTGTATGTCAATAAGCATTTGATAATTTAGCACAGGGAAGGGGTCAAGAGATGTGAAGAAGGGCTGGATGTTATCACATTATATATGAAAATGGACAGAGTGTTTCAACTGATACTGAGAGACAGCAAATACTCAACAGTCAGTTAAACACTAGACATAGTGTAGTATAGGAAATCTATGATAAGTTCTTGGTTTCCACTGAGTTCAGCAAAATGCACACAATCACAAGTTTCAAGCAATCATTGATAAAATTGTGAAACCATTGTCCTGCTTATCAGATATAGAAAGTTGCAAGGTTGAGCACAAATGTGTAAAGACCGAGATAGAAATAAAACTGTTCATGAAGAAATGTGAAGCTTCCATATAAGGAAGAAGCTATTGATGTCAATAAACATTTTATTGGCAAAGAATTTTGCTGGAGTATCTTATGCATGGTCTGATTTGATCAAATAACTTGTTATCAGTGTAACACATAAGGGAATAACAAGGATGTTTTAGGCTAATAAAAGCAAAGAGATACAGCTGAGATCTTTTAAATATATTTCAAGGGTAAGCCTTATTCAAAAAAATACAAAAAATACAAATATGAAACAGTACATGGCTGTCTTTACATTCCCAGTGTCATCTAGTAAATACATCCAGAGTGTTGTCAAGTCTATACATTCATAGTGTCAAGTTAATACATTCTATGTACAAAGCACCAATGCCACTCATGTGGTCAACATCCTTCAATCACCTGCAGGCTGTTACACAGTACTCAGCCTCGTCAGTGCCCAGTGGCAGCAAGACCTTAGATGCATTCCTTCTCCACAAAGCCTTTTTATTGGCTGCACCAAGCTTCTGTGTGTCCCTTCACAGGTACTCCTGTACCCGAGAATGTGGTAGTAGCATTCGTTATCGGACATCCCATTGCACTGGAAAATCAACAAGTATCAGGCAGATCAAAGTGTGTCTTTCACCAGATTGATTGTCTTCCGGCAGCTCTTGTCTCTGTATGTGTCCTTGGGAACAGCCCAGAGATCAGGGAGTCCTTTGTTACACAGCTGCTCAGGATGAACCTCGACAAGGACTCCTGCATCCTTTTCCAGACCTTCTTTGCAAATGCACAGTCCACAAAGAAGTGGGCACCTGTCTCATCTTTATTCTAGCTGATCAAAGACAGTGTACATTGGGGATGAGAGGAAGGATCTGATGGGGAGGGCCCCTCTCACAGATAGCCAAGTAAGGTCTTGATAGTGAGTTTTGGCAATGAGGCATTCTACCAAATGGTTTTGGCAGTCCACTTGGGAAGCCACCCCACAGGATCTATCATCTCCTTCTCCTGCAGGGCCTGAAGGACATTGCATGCCGATCACTGCCTGATGGACTTGTGGTCAAAGGTGCTTTCTGAAGGAACTTATCTACGAAGGACAGGTAGTGCAACAAAGTCCAACTGAATGGAACATTGCATGGGAAGGAGATCAGACCCATCTTTCACAACACTGGGAACAGGTAGAACCTCAGCATGTAGTGATACCTGATGTTTGCATACTAAGTTCTACACACAGTTTGATACAGCCACACACAAAGGTAGCCATCAGGATGAGGCAGCTGAGCAAACCTGAAGACTAATGATACCTGTTAACAGAAGGCTGATAATTACATAGCACCCAGTTAGCATTCATGCTGTAGGCAGTTTACAGTTAGATTGACCGTGCATTAGGCAATAAAATTGCATAGCAACTGAAATTTGGTGAAAATGTGCACATTTTACTTCTTGCAGAAGAGGAGGTATTGGTATTAGTTTATTATTGTCACTTGTACCGAGGTACAGTGAAAAACTTGTCTTGCATACCGTTCGTACAGATCAATTCATTACACAATACAGAGTAAAATGTCACAGCTACAGGGAAGTGCACTGCAGGGAGACAATAAGGTGCAAAGTCATAACAAGGTAGATTGTGAGGTTAGGAGTCAGATACCGTGGAAGATATTATGTTGCAGCTACCAAAACCCCTCATGCCCTTCAAAAATGTCACCAACTATGAAATATAAGACCATAAGATAAAGAAGCAGAATTAGGCCATTCGGCCAATCAAGTCTGCTCTGCCATTCAATCATGGCTGTCTTTTTTTATCAACCCTATTCTCCATGTAATCTTTAACCCCCTCCCTTACCAATCAAATAGTATGCATCACAAGTGGTGTGAAACCTGAACCTGATGAAGCTTTTGCAGGCTTTGGATAATTGAAGTCACATACCATGCTGTACAATTGTTTTGATGGACATGAAGCCATGATGATGTTGCTCTGTGAAATAAGCCATGTAATGTTTTTGCAGCAATAGCATACCTAATTGGGTATATAGGTGCTATTTCCATCCTGTTGCAGAATTTTCAGAGCTACAGGAACGACAAACTGGGTCTCTCAGAAATATCCCTTGCTACAGTCCTTGCTATCACAAAGACTTGGGGAAAAGAAACATAAAATACAATTGAGAACTTTACTGATTTAAAAAAAGAAGCACAAGGTGAGTCAATTCTCATGGGTTTCAGAAGAGCTAAAGTAGAACCAAAGGAAATGTTATTTGCTTTAAATGGAGACCCAGAATCCCCACTGGAGTTACTTTGTTAAACTTGACCTTGAAGGTCAGTTATCACAGAGAATACTCCTGGAGAGTAAATAGGTACATTAGCAAGTTGCCACATTTCAGATCATAATGCAAATTGTACACACTATTGATGCTACCGGGTTGGGCTACTTTGTGTAGCAAGGACTACCTGCCTGCTGTATAGCCTGACATTGGACAATGGGTTTGAGAAAAGAGCATGAAATTGACAAACACAATTAGAGATTTTCTCCAAGTGATAATTTAGATACATTGTGAAATCAAAGTTAACCATACATTGAGCAACTTCAATATAGTAGATGATGAACTACAGGCAGGGAGCAGTGGTGAATTTAGAGACTCTGGAACACAAATTTCTGTTTAAACAGGATCATATTTAGTGTAAGAAATTAGCCATCAGTTAAGAAATATGATTGGGCTATTCTCAAGGCATCAGTACTGAGTTTCTGTTTCTGGACAAGCCCCAAAATAACTAGACAGCTTGCCAAATTGTAACAAAACCTATCTCTAACAAAAGCTAAACTCAGCCAGGGGCAGAGTGATGTAGGCATCCAGCTGAAACACAAGCAAGTCAAGCAAATCACTGACAAACCCTCCTACAATAAATTTTGCAATATCATACCATCAATATTCATGACAATGTGCTGAAATGGGCAGAACTGAAATTGTAATAGTCAAGTAATGCAGGAGGGATATCTTAACTCTTTCCTATGCTTTTTTTTCCTGCAGCTTTCATGGTGAGTGAATTTAAATCATAATATCACACTCAATTAAAATGGGACGGGTGAGCTGGATCCAACCTGCCAGCTGCATTTGCTCCACATGGCCGCAGGGTACTCAGCAACACTGGATGGTATTGGTGATTAGTTTATTATTGTCACTTGTACCGAGGTACAGTGAAAAAACTTGCCTTACAAACCGATCTTACAGGTCAATTCATTACACAGTGCAGTTACATCAAGTTTAGTACAGAGTGCATTGATGTAGTACGGGTAAAAAAAAACAATAGCAGTACAGAGTAAAGTGTCACAGCTACAGAGAAAGTGCAGTGCAATAAGGTGTAAGGTCACAACAAGGTAGATCGTGAGGTCATGAGGTCATAGTCCATCACATTGTATAAGGGAACTGTCAATAGTCTTCTCACCATGGGGTAGAAGCTGTCCTTAAGTCTGGTGGTACGTGCCCTCAGGCACCTGTATCTTCTACCCGATGGAAGAGTAGAGAAGAGAGAATGTCCCGATTGGTGGGGTCCTTTGATTATGCTGGCTGCTACATCAAGACAACGAGAGGCAAAGATAGAGTCTAAGGAGAGGAGACTGTGTCCGTGATGCACCAGGCTGTTGTCCACAACTCTCTGCAGCTTCTTGCGGTCTTGGCAGAGCAGTTGCCATACCAAGCCGTGATGCATCCTGATAGGATGCTTTTTTATGGTGCATCGGTAAAAGTTGGTGAGAGTCAAAGGGGACAAACCAAATTTCTTTTAGCCTCCTGAGGAAGTAGAGGCACCGGTGAGCTTTCTTGGCCATGGCATCCACGTGGGTTTGTCCAGGACAGATTGTTGGTGATGTTCACTCCTAGGAACTTGAAGCTGTCAACCCTCTTGACCTCAGCACCATTGATGTAGACAGGTGTATGTACACTGCCCCCTTTCCTGAAGTCAATGACCAGCTCTTTAGTTTTGTTGACATTGAGGGAAAGGTTGTTGTCATGACACCATGCCACTAAGCTCTCTATCTCCTTCCTGTACTCCGATTCATTACTGTTTGAGATACGGCCAACAACGATGGTATCATCTGCAAACTTGAAGATGGAGTTAGAGCAGAATCTAGCTACACAGTTGTGAGTGTATAGGGAGTAGAGTAGAGGGCTGAGGACACAGCCTTGAGGTGCACCAGTGTTGAGAATAATCGTGCCGGAGGAATTGCTGCCTATCCTCACTAATTGCACACTGATGCCTCAGTTCCATGGCTGTCCCATGAGCAGTGTGGGCTGCAAGTAGAGACCAGGCTTTTAAGCTTCAAGCAACAACGAGCTGCACCCTGATGGCCTTTGACAGTTTATAAAAACTGATATGAAAATGTTATAAATTATAACATTATTAAAAACAAGAAATTAAAAATAGTATATTTATTAAACTATTGTTAATTATTTAAAAGATAAGTATGCAATGAAATAGAGGAAAATAAAAGAAAACTAGGAAAATAAAGAAACTTAGCTAAATTTGTCTTTTTAGAGAAAATGTCAGTGGACCCCATTCAAATAATGGGTCCACATTTAGATACACCATTTATAGCTGGCATAAAGCTGAGGGACTATGGGTACAAAGAGTATTGAGTCCCTCTTCAAGAATGTCCCTGGAGTTGGTGGTGAGTTTGGGGACAGTGCCGATGCACCTGTACCTGACCTCAATACGTGCTGTATTTCCAGACTGCAGTCTCCAGGTGCTGACAGCTGGTAAGAGCTGTCATGCACACTCTTAGCTAGTTGGCCCAATGGAAATCCAGCGTTGCTAAGAGATTATCTGCTAATGAAAATGTATAACAAGATAACTAAATGCAGAGGAAAAACTAATTATGTACAGGAAAATGTAGAATCTATTTTCACTCAAGACGTAAGTTAGATTTAAATGACGAGCCCACAGGTTCCTACAGCTGTCTTAATCAGACCTCTTCCCATCCTACTTCCTTTAGGACACCATTCATTCTCCCAGTTTCTTTGGATCAGTCATATCTATTATGACAATGAATATTTCCACACCACTGCTTCTGAGATATCTGCCTTTTTCCACAGCAGTAGCTTCTCCTCCACCATAGTTGACGGGGCTTTCAACCATGTCTGCTCTATTTACAATATTTCTGGTCTCATCCTCTCTCTTCTCACCCAGAGCAATGAATAGGGCTCCCCTTGCCCTCTGCAATCACTCTATCAGCCACCAGATTCAAGCAGATCATCCTCTGCAATTTTCACTGCCTTCAGTGTAATTCCACCACCAAACATACCTTTCCCTGTCCAATCCTTTCAACATTCCAAAGGGATGATTCCTTCTGCAGTTCTCTGGATCAGTTCAGAAATAACCATTCCCTTCTCAAAACACTTCTTTTACATGGCACTTTCCCATGCAATTACAGATGATATAATATTTTTCTCATCTCCTTCCACCATTCAGGGACTGTGGAAGACACCAGCACATGCCAGAAATTCAGGAGAGTCAGCGGGGCAGAAGTGAGTGTAGTTGCTATTACTCAGGAGGAGGTGCTTGGGAAGCTGAAAGGTCTGAAGCAGATTAGTCACCTGGACTGGATAGACTACACCCCAGGGTTCTGAAGGAGGTAGCTGAAGAAATTGTGGATGCACTAGTAGTGATCTTCCAAGAATCGCTAGAGTTAGGATGGTTCCAGAGGACTGGAAAATCACTAATGTCACTCCACTCTTTAAGAAGGGAGGGAGGCAAAAGACAGGAAGCTATAGGCCGGTTCATCTGACTTTTGTGGTTGGTAAAATTTGAGAGTCCATTATTAAGGATGAGGTTTCGGGGTCCTTGGAAGCACACGATAAAATAGGCCGAAGTCAGCATGATTTCCTTAAGGAGAGATCTTGCCCGACAAATCTGTTGGAACTCTTTGAGGAAGTAACAGGCAGGGTAGACAAAGGAAAGTCAGTGGATGTCGTTACTTGGATTTTCAGAAGGCCTTCGGACAAGGTGCCACACATGATGCTGCTAAACAAGATAGGAGCCGATGGTCTTACAGAAAAGGTACTAGCCATGGGTAGAAGATTGGCTGAATGGCAGAAGGCAAAGAATGGGAATAAAGGAGGCCTTTTTGGTTGGCTGCCAGTGACGAGTGGTGTTCCGCAGGGGTCTGTGTTAGGTCTGCTGCTTTTCACGTTATATGTTAATGATCTGGATGACGGAATTGATGGCTTTGTGGCCAAGATTGTGGATGGTACAAAGATAGGTGGAGGGGCAGGTCGTTTTGAGGAAGCAGGGAGTCTGCAGAAGGACTTGGACAGGTTGGGAGAATGGGCAAAGAAGTAGCAGATGGAATACAGCGTAGGGAAGTGCATAGTCATGCACTTTGGTAGAAGGAATAAGGACATAGACTATTTTCTAAACGAGGAGAAAATTCAGAAATCGGAGGAGTAAAGGGACCTGGAAGTCCTAGTGCAGGATTCCCTACAGGTTAACTTGCAGGTTGAGTCAGTAGTAAGGAAGGCAAATGCAATTTATTCGAGAGGACCAGGATATAAAAAAGCAAGGATGTAATGCTGATGTTTTATAAGGCATTGGTTAGACCACATTTGGAGTATTGTGAGCAGTTTTGGGCTCCACATCTAAGGAAGGATGTGCTGCCATTGGAGAAGTTCCAGAGGAAGTTTATGGGAATAATGTAAGAGGAGCATTTGGTGGCTCTGGGCCTGTACTCACTGGAGTTTAGAAGGATGAGAGGAGATCTCATTGAAACCTACCGAATATTGAAAGGCCTGGATACAGCGGATGTGGAGAGGATGTTTCCAGTAGTGGGAGAGTCTAGGACAGAGGGCACAGCCTCAGAATAGAAGGTCATCCCTTTAGAACAGAGATAAGGAGAAATTTCTTCAGCCAGAAGGTGGTGAATCTGTGGAATTCATTGCCACAGTCGGCTGTGGAGGCCAAGTCATTGGGTATAATTAAAAAGGAGGTTGATAGATTCTTGATTAGGAAGGGCGTGGAGAATGGGTTGACAGGGAATAATAAATCAGCCATGATTGAATGGTGGAGCAGACTCAATGGGCTGAATGACCTAATCTGCTCCTATGTCTTATGGTCGTATGACTTAAACAATCCTTCCAGGTGAAACAGAAATTCATATGCACATCTTTTGGATTAGGTGTTCACAATGTGGTATCCTCTCCAAACACGGATGGGTTGACTCCTTTGTAACCACCTCTATTCAGTCCATAAAGGTGACCCTGAGCTTCAAGTTGCCTGTCACTTAATTTCCCACCCTACTCCTACTCTCACTTCACTGTTTTTGGCCTCCTTTATTGTCCCAATGAAGTCCTATATTAGATGGCCAGTTCTGATGTCATCAACTTCTAACAGAAACAGTTTTTTTTTGCCCAGATGCTACCTGACCTGCCAAGCATTTCCAGCATTCTCTTTTATTCCAAGTTTCCAGCAACAGCCTTGTTCTGCTTCTTACATTTTTTTCTTTTTGTCCTCATTATCCTACATTCTCCAGAGAGCAGCTACAAGCATTCACAATTCTTTCTTAGACTGTACCGACATCTGCATTCTCTTGATCTTCATACTATCTCAGCCATTCCCCTTGTTCTCTCCATTTCTCCCCCTTCTTTGCAACTTGAAACATGCTTGTTTTCTCACTTGTCCAGTTTAAACAAGAACTCTGTTCCTCTCTTCACAGGTGCTGCCTGGCCTTCCGAAATTCTCCAGCATTCTCTGTTTAATTTTCGATGTTCAGCAACTTGCATTTCTTTTGTTTTAAAATTATTGAAAATCTTTTCAACCAACAACTTTAATTTTGGGAACTCTGTGGTATATCTGATCAAAGAAGAAGCAGTTTAGGATGTGTTTGTTCAATAGTCATCTGCCAGTACTCCCACTCCTATACCTACAAACTTTATTTTGCCAGGTTTGTGTGAGGAGGTTCAAAATCAAAACAGATTACAACTAGCTCAGTGATCCTAAGACAATATGGGAATCCTTGACCACTCGTAATGCAAGTACAGGGTAGTTTGTGCTTATTCCTCGGTTGCTTTCCAAGAATGTAAGGCTGGCATCATTAAACTAGGATGAAACTGTACCCAAATTATATAATCTTATATTGCTTTATATTTATATTCTGATATTTGCTCAGAAGAGCTAACTTTCTTTGAGCTTTAAAACCCCAGGTTGCTAAGATATCATTTAGTTTACATTGTCATTGATAAATGTCCTGTAAATAGGAATGTGCCTGTGATTCGATTTTTGTTTAGTAGCCAGCTAATCAGTAATAGATAATAGCATATTTGACTACCTATGTCCCAAGAAAATGCTAAATAATAAAATAAATTAAAATTTACAAAATCAGAAAACATGAATTCTCTGCCGTTATCATAGAGATGAAATGTTCTTCAATTTTGAAAAGTGAAAAGGTGCAAAAAGCAGATGTGGCTCTAAGGGGCAGAAATAGTCCACTTTTACTGTTGTTTTTTTCGGTCTCTCTTTGCAAACCTCAGTGTAAAAGAACAAAGTAAATATGTCACCTGGACTTTACAGACTGAATTAGCCTTGGTATGATTCAATCACCTCAGCCAAATGGTTATAAGCTGATGATGGAAGATAAAACATAAATGTGGATTGCTAATTTTACAATAGCATATTTAAAATGTTACCAAGTTCCTTGGATATGAGCCTCAGTTCTAGAGATAAAGATGATCAGGATGTAATTAAGATTAATCTTTTAGGTATGCCATCAGAGGGAGGCATGCAGAGATTCAGTAGTCAAATCCCAATTACTTTCTTTGTAAGTACATCATTTCCCTTCTTGAAGCATCCGTCTTTCATGTTCAATCAGATTGAGAGACATTATAGTATTAATGGAGGATAAATATTCTCAGTGTATAATATGACATTAATGTTTCATTCAAAAGAAAGTGGTCTGGAAATTTAATTACAGTCAAAAATGGGCTTGCATTTGCTTAATGATGTGGGTGCAGACACCACCTAAAATTGGTGCTGGCAGCTCATTATAATGGATCCTTTATGCTGCCTGGGGCTAGATAGCCCTCCAGGCAACACCTCCATTGCCAATGGAGATTAGTTGCTATGGAGATCAATATGAGTATTTTCGCTACTAGGACGATGCTGCAAAACCAATACAGTTTCAATAATTTCTGTGGTGCTTCAAGGTTATAATTTTATCTCACCTCAGTTTCCCTCTCTTCACACCTGCAGCTGCTGTACTCAAAACCACCCCCCAAAGACTTTCTCTCTGAAAATCCCTACACCACTTCCTTCTTTGACTCTGCATCTCCTATTTCCACACTCCTTTTGTTTCCATTTCCCCACATCCTACAGATAAGATATCTTTATTTGCCACATGTACACCGAAACACTCAGTGAAATGCATCTTTTGTGTAGAGTGTTCTGGGAGCAGCCCGCAAGTGTCACCACACTTCTGGCGCCAACATAGCATGCCCACAACTTCCTAACCTGTACATCTTTGGAATGTGGGAGGAAACCAGAGCACCCGGAGGAAGCCCATATAGACACAGGGAGAACATACAGACTCCTTACAGGCAGTGGCCGGAATTGAACCCGTGTCGTTGGCACTGTAAAGCGTCACGCTAACCGCTACACTACCGTGGCTATGATGAGCATGTTCTCAAAACAGAGACACCAGAGGCTGCAGATGCTGGAATCTGGAGCAACACACAAGATGCTGGAGGAACTCAGCGGGTCAGGCAGCATGCCTACAAACTGATGGCATGAACATTGAATTCACCAACTTCAGGTAAATTCATATCGCTCTTCACGCTCACACAACTGCGCAGGTACACTTGTTTTTCTTTCTGTATCCACTTCTTCACATCTCCATCTAAAGAGCCACGAAGCACACTTACCTTCATTCTTATGCAATGTCATATCCCTCTCTTACAGTCACTCCCATCAAATACACTCATCTATTGAGTAAAGATATTCCATTACACTCACCCATTAGTCTCTTCTTTCCCTCTTTGTATCAGAAGAGAATACAGAAGATGAAGAAGAGAAAGTGTACTGGGGCGTTGTTCTCCTCAGATCATGAAGCTGACAAATACAATGGAGACAAAGGACCTTTGGCATCCAAGATTGTCAAGCAGGGGGGGGATTGTGGAGTTCCCATTGCATGGTAATGTAATTAAATAAAAGCCACCCACATTCCTTACAGCACTCTGTCACAATGGCTTAGCAAACAAGCAAACAAGTAATATCTTCATTTTAACTTGCAATGTTCCTATATTGCTATTACCAATTTATGCCATTTATACCTCAAAGTCTTTTTATATGTGCAATGTGTGTTGATAGAGATTGGTCCTTTTGATGATGCACAGTCAAAGACCACATTCAGACCATCCACCAGGTCAGATACTCACACTTCAGACCATCCAACTGAGGCAGGGATATGAATTTTCACTTGGTGACTCACACTTTATGTGTGAGTAAGAGATAATGATGAAGATAGAGATGACAGTTCACCTCATGCCAGAGGGCACAGTGTTCTCCAAGCTCTATCACCTGCACACATAGGCTGCACACAGCAACAGTAGAGTATTCAGGAGCTGTGAATGCCTTTCACCATCTGTCATGACATTCTAAACCTCCTGGGACACTGGTCTTCAGTCACATCAAGGAAACTGACATTCTGTCTCTCAACCTTGTTTTGTGGGTATTGCCCCTGCACTCTGCTGCCCAGCTCTTTTTGACACATCTGTGGCTAGAAGCCTGCATCAGCTACTGTTGCTCATTAACGTGTTCTTCACCTGAGCAGCAAACAACCTTTTCTAATAGGGTAGGTGTGCAAACTTTCAGCAAAAGTATAGTGATAAAACCATTTCCCTCAGGTAAGTAAGAAAGCAACTGTACATACCAAGCATTTATTGGCTTATTCACTTATATTTCATCAAGCTACTGAAGAAATATCAATGATCTTACTCTATTTTTCTCTCTCTATGCTGCCCATCCTTCCTACATTTTCTGGTTTTGTTCCTTTAGCTCCATCAATTTGTTCTTGTTAACTTGCCTTTGTTCCATTTTAGGAAGCCCAGGAAACCATGCTCCTGATATTGATTTTGATATGTGTTTGTTTATATTGCACTAATTGAATAATTAACAACCCCCAAGGGCTTGATTGCTTGCAGTTTAACACGCTTGAGCTACATGTGGAAGTAGCAGGTATGAGTGGGCTTGCTGTGTGCTGTCATTTATTCAACCTACCCTCACCCAGAAGTACACTTCCTCCAAATTAAAATTCAGCCTTGTCTAAGAGGCAACAGCTTAATGGAATGAAAAGGACCTCCGAGTTACATCTTAAACTACCGTTAAAATCAAAATGAATTGCATCACTACAAATATATCAACTCGACAAATTACACTTAATCACAGTGAAGGTATAAGGATTAAAATGAGATGTCAAGCTTTAATCAGAAAACATTGCCTTATGCGAAGGAAATTAATGTAATTAAATATATTAGAGCTGTAGTTTACCTAAAATAACCTTCCATGGATTATATTCATAAACATACAAGCCATTCAAAAGGTGCATTTAAAGTTCCC